>NC_067398.1:446209343-446846343 GCF_016432865.1 Antechinus flavipes
GATAAGGAAGGACACTATATCTTGCTAAAGGGTAGCATGGATAATGAAGCACTATCTATATTAAACATATATGCACCAAGTGGGGTAGCATCTAAATTCTTAAAAGAGAAACTAAGAGAGCTGCAAGAAGAAATAGACAGTAAAACTATAATAGTGGGAGATCTTAACCTTGCACTCTCAGAATTAGATAAATCAAACCACAAAATAAATAAGAAAGAAGTCAAAGAGGTAAATAGAATACTAGAAAAGTTAGATATGATAGATCTCTGGAGAAAATGTAATGGAGACAGAAAGGAATACACTTTCTTTTCAGCAGTTCATGGAACCTATACAAAAATTGACCATATATTAGGACATAAAAACCTCAAACTCAAATGTAGTAAGGCAGAAATAGTAAATGCATCCTTTTCAGACCACGATGCAATGAAAATTACATTCAACAAAAAAGCAGGGGGAAGTAGACCAAAAAATAATTGGAAACTAAATAATCTCATACTAAAGAATGATTGGGTGAAACAGCAAATCATAGACATAATTAATAACTTCACCCAAGAAAACAATAATAATGAGACATCATACCAAAATGTATGGGATGCAGCCAAAGCGGTAATAAGGGGAAATTTCATATCTCTAGAGGCCTATTTGTATAAAATAGAGAAAGAGAAGGTCAATGAATTGGGTTTGCAATTAAAAATGCTAGAAAAGGAACAAATTAAAAACCCCCAGTCAAACACTAAACTTGAAATTCTAAAAGTAAAAGGTGAGATCAATAAAATTGAAAGTAAAAAAAACTATTGAATTGATTAATAAAACTAAGAGTTGGTTCTATGAAAAAACCAACAAAATAGACAAACCCTTAGTAAATCTGATTAAAAAAAGGAAAGAGGAAAATCAAATTGTTAGTCTTAAAAATGAAAAGGGAGAACTCACCACTAACGAAGAGGAAATTAGAGCAATAATTAGGAGTTACTTTGCCCAACTTTATGCCAATAAATTCGACAACTTAAATGAAATAGAAAAATACCTCCAAAAATACAGCTTGCCCAAACTAACAGAGGAAGAAGTAAATATCCTAAACAGTCCCATCTCAGAAAAAGAAATAGAACAAACTATCAATCAACTCCCTAAGAAAAAATCCCCAGGACCAGATGGATTTACATGTGAATTCTACCAAACATTTAAAGAACAATTAACTCCAATGTTATATAAACTATTTGAAAAAATAGGGATTGAAGGAGTCCTACCAAACTCCTTTTATGACAGATATGGTACTGATACCTAAACCAGGTAGGCTGAAAACAGAGAAAGAAAATTATAGACCAATCTCCCTAATGAATATTGATGCTAAAATCTTAAATAAAATATTAGCAAAAAGATTACAGAAAATTGTCACCAGGATAATACACTATGACCAAGTAGGATTTATACCAGGAATGCAGGGCTGGTTCAATATTAGGAAAACTATTAGCATAATTGACTATATCAATAACCAAACAAACAAAAACCACATGATCATCTCAATAGATGCAGAAAAAGCATTTGATAAAATCCAACATCCATTCCTAATAAAAACACTTGAGAGCATAGGAATAAATGGACTTTTCCTTAAAATAGTCAGGAGCATATATTTAAAACCATCAGTAAGCATCATATGCAATGGGGAAAAACTGGAACCTTTCCCAGTAAGATCTGGAGTGAAGCAAGGCTGCCCACTATCACCATTATTATTTAATATCGTATTAGAAACACTAGCCTCGGCAATAAGAGTCGAGAAAGATATAAAAGGAATTAGAGTAGGCAATGAGGAAACCAAACTATCACTCTTTGCAGATGATATGATGGTATACCTAGAGAACCCCAGAGATTCTACCAAAAAGCTATTGGAAATAATTCATAATTTTAGCAAAGTAGCTGGCTACAAAATAAATCCCCATAAATCCTCAGCATTTTTATACATCACCAACAAAACCCAACAGCAAGAGATACAAAGAGAAATTCCATTCAGAATAACTGTTGATACCATAAAATATTTGGGAATCTATCTACCAAAGGAAAGTCAGGAATTATATGAGCAAAATTATAAAAAAGTCTCCACACAAATAAAGTCAGACTTAAATAATTGGAAAAATATTAAGTGCTCTTGGATCGGCCGAGCGAACATAATAAAGATGACAATACTCCCTAAACTAATCTATTTATTTAGTGCTATACCAATCAGACTTCCAAGAAAATATTTTATTGATCTAGAAAAAATAACAACAAAATTCATATGGAACAATAAAAAGTCGAGAATCTCAAGGGAATTAATGAAAAAAAAATCAAATGAAGGTGGCCTAGCTGTACCTGATCTAAAATTATATTATAAAGCAGCAGTCACCAAAACCATTTGGTATTGGCTAAGAAATAGATTAGTGGATCAGTGGAAAAGGCTAGGCTCACAAGACAGAATAGTCAATTATAGCAATCTAGTGTTTGACAAACCCAAAGCCCCTAACTTCTGGGAAAAGAATTCATTATTTGATAAAAACTGCTGGGATAATTGGAAATTAGTATGGCAGAAATTAGGCATGGACCCACACTTAACACCATATACCAAGATAAGATCAAAATGGGTCTATGACCTAGGCATAAAGAACGAGACTATAAATTAGAGGAACATAGAATAGTTTATCTCTCAGACTTGTGGAGGAGAAAGAAATTTGTGACCAAAGATGAACTAGAGACCATTACTGATCACAGAATAGAAAATTTCGATTACATCAAATTAAAAAGCTTTTGTACAAATAAAACTAATGCAAACAAGATTAGAAGGGAAGCAACAAACTGGGAAAACATTTTCACAGTTAAAGGTTCTGATAAAGGCCTCATTTCCAAAATATATAGAGAACTGACTCAAATTTATAAGAAATCAAGCCATTCTCCAATTGATAAATGGTCAAAGGATATGAACAGACAATTTTCAGAGGATGAGATTGAAACTATTACCACTCATATGAAAGAGTGTTCCAAATCATTATTGATCAGAGAAATGCAAATTAAGACAACTCTGAGATACCACTACACACCTGTCAGATTGGCTAAGATGACAGTAAAAAATAATGATGAATGTTGGAGGGGATGCGGGAAAACTGGGACACTAATGCATTGTTGGTGGAGTTGTGAACGAATCCAACCATTCTGGAGAGCAATCTGGAATTATGCCCAAAAAATTATCAAATTGTGCATACCCTTTGATCCAGCAGTGTTTCTATTGGGCTTATATCCCAAAGAAATACTAAAGAAGGGAAAGGGACCTGTATGTGCCAAAATGTTTGTAGCAGCCCTGTTTGTAGTGGCTAGAAACTGGAAAATGAATGGATGCCCATCAATTGGAGAATGGCTGGGTAAATTGTGGTATATGAATGTTATGGAATATTATTGTTCTGTAAGAAATGACCAGCAGGATGAATACAGAGAGGACTGGCGAGACTTACATGAACTGATGCTAAGTGAAATGAGCAGAACCAGGAGATCATTATACACTTCGACAACGATATTGTATGAGGACATATTTTGATGGAAGTGGATTTCTTTGACAAAGAGACCTGAGTTTCAATTGATAAATGACGGACAAAAGCAGCTACACCCAAAGAAAGAACACTGGGAAACGAATGTAAACTATCTGCATTTTTGTTTTTCTTCCCGGATTATTTATACCTTCTGAATCCAATTCTCCCTATGCAACAAGAGAACTGTTCGGTTCTGCAAACATATATTGTATCTAGGATATACTGCAACATATCCAACATATAAAGGACTGCTTGCCATCTAGGGGAGGGGGTGGAGGGAGGGAGGGGGAAAAAATCGGAACAGAAACGAGTGTCAATATAATGTAATTATTAAATAAAAAAATTTAAAAAAATAAAAATAAAAAAAAATAAATTTTAACATCTCCTCTTCCATCTTAATTTAGGATTGTTTATCTTTTGATTTTCTTTTTTTTTTGTTATCCATATTATTTCATTAATTTTCTTTTTATGTTTTGTTAATTTGTTTTTTCCTGAGGCAAAAGGGGTTAAGTGACTTGCCCAGGGTCACACACCTAGGAAGTGTTAAGTGTCTGAGATTAGATTTGAACTGAGGTAATGCTTCTTCAGGGCTGGTACTCTCTCCACTGTACCACCTAGCTATCTCTCATGTGTTTTAAAAGAGATGATTTTTCCTCTGAAGAATGTTTCATTTCTATCCCTGATATTTTGGAATGTTATTTCATCATTATTTTATTTCATATCCAATCAGTAAAGAAACATTCAGGGCCTTCTATGTGCTAAACACTGTATTAACTGCCAGAGATATAAAAACAAAGATATACCCTGCCCTTAAGTAGCTTAAATTTAATGGAAAAAGATAACACACCAAAGAAAACTTAAAAAGATAAAAGGGAAAAAGGTACCCAGAGTGAGAGCAAGATGGATAGTTCCAAAGAAATTTAAAAGCAGAGATGAAAAACTTTCACATAAGTATTCATTATTTCTTTGATGTATTATGTATCTGATCTACTTATTATTTAGCATTTTGCTGTTGATAATATATTACTTAAGAGCTTTTCAGTACCAAATATGCTAACTTTTTCTTCTTTGCCTTTACAAATATTATTTTTATATGGCATTACTCTCTGGGAATGGAAAAGGGAAAGATACTGGGAAAAACAATGATGATATCAAATAAAATGCATCAATAAAACTCTTTAAAGTGATTTTTAAAAAAAAAGTTAATATTAAATGATTATAGAAGTGTAACAGTAAATACGATAGTTCTACTATCAAAAGGTTAGGTAATGTTTCATTTCAGTACTCTACTGGGATTCTTCAGTAACTTTAAGTGCTTTGGAGGAGCTTAGTCTCTGTTATTGAGTCATCTTCCCCAATTGAGCTTCCTTAATTTTAGTGCTTCCTAGAACCTTAGTTCCATTTTACTACTTAAAAATTAGGTTAACCTTTTAAAAGCCATGTGTTATTCCAAAATTATTACAAGAGCAAACATACAAATATCTTCCCATCCATCCAATTTTCTGCTGCTAAAGAAAAGCAAAAAAAAATCTCGATCTCTAGGGAAAGGAGAGTTTATTTTCACAGTGTAGCTCATTCCCCTGTAGCAAATTCCCATCAAGTTTACATCCTAGCATACTGACTTCTCAAGATTTCCCTAATAAAGAGACAGTCATATTCAGCCTGAAGTCATTACTTCATTTACTAAACTTGAGCTTTCTATCTCCTATACTTAAAACTTGAATGGAGGAGAGAAACAGACCCAAATCCCAAACACAGTTGTTCAGGCTATAGGCTGTAAAGAAGGAGGGAAAGTGACTTTCCCATCATATTCAATTTCGTTCAGGGTACCCATCATTAAAATATGTAAATCTTATTGATGTAAAGCAGAAACTCTTAATCAGCTCATTGGACTCCATTGTTTTAAGAATGTGAGATTAAAATTCTTAAATCAGCTCATCCTCTTTGAAACTGTCTTGATTAACATATCTTTGGACAATTCTGGGACCTGGTAAGCTAAATGAATTCCACTTGGCTCCTCCTTGATTCTTCCCAACTCCTCCTTGCTTCTTCCTCTCCTTACTTCCTATATTTCATTTTTATCTCTTCTCCTCCACTGAGAACTTAAGAATTGTGTTTCTTCAAAAGCAAAGTTCTCATTCATTTATTTTGTCTATTCATATTTGTTGTGTGATTCAAATAATAAAATAGCAAATCATTTTTACTAGGGATTGGTGTCTATGTTATAGTCACTCCATGTCACAAACTGAATCTAATATTCTTTTACAATTATCCTCTTGAATTTAATTTCATATTTCTACTCCATTTTACCTCTTCCTGCGCCTTTTAATCATTTCATTATAATAAATAACTCACCTGAAAGAAATAGGAAAATATTTTCAATATTAACATAATTCCCTTAAAAATTTATTAAACTTTTTTCTTACCCCATTTTTTTAATACTTGAAATTAATTTTTTACCACATTATTTCATTTAAACTAATGGATGTCTATAAAACACATAAACATGTATAATGTATGCATGTGATTTAGTGGTTCTTTTCTTTTATATTATAAATAACAAGCTTATGAATGTACCAACAATAGCCAGATAAATTATTTCAAGAGCTTATAATTAGTCCATATGTATATAACACAATTTGCAAATGAACCTGAAGTTTCAGTTATTTCATTTCTGTACAAATAATTGTTACTAGTTATATGAAATGTCTTATTATATATGGTCAAATGAAAGTAAATACCAAATACTCTTTTGTTCCTCTGAGGCTACAGTATCTATCCCTGATAGACTAGTAATTATTATGTTGGACAACTTGTGTTTCTGTCTTACAAGAAGTTAAGGAAAAGAAGGATTGTAATCAAGTTTAGAGTAGTAGAGTAGTAGAAAAAATAGAGAAAATCTCTCTGATAACTCCTTCACGTAGTTTTAGAAAATGAACCAGACTGAATCTTTAGTATGAAATTTAAGAAAAATGACATGGAGTCATGTTTTACAGCTCACATTAATATTGGAACAAGGTCAAAGAGCACATACCTGGAGTATTTTAAGATGGGCTAAAAGAGGGATGGTATGTGCTCTAGGTGAAAGAGAAGGAGTAAGATCTCTCAAGACAATTGTGAAAATCGAGTAAAGCTTCATCTCCCCCAAAACTGGAGTAGGCTTGAAGGTCCTTGGACATTGATTCAAGGATATACCTAAGTCCCCTTCCTGCTATCCTTCTATAACATCATTTTCTTCCTACCTCAATCAAACATGGGCCTCTATGCACTTACTGGCCAAAATTCAATTTCTTGGGTAGTTCCTACATTTAGAATGTAAGACCTTCAGTCAATGTGGATGAGGGTGAGAGGGGTATTGGCGTTAGGAACTATTTAAAGCATAAAACCTGTCCCAAAAGGTGCCTCCTTCTTCCCATTGATTGTTTGACTGGATGGACGCCTACTTCTCGATAGAACAGATAATAAACTTTCATTTTGCTCCTAGAGATAGCTTCAGCTTTTTTTTTTAATTAAATGGTGATCATTTACCATTCTGAACCATACATAGGGAAAAAAGATCCCAGACACACAAGAGGGAACTGAATTCTGCTGATTAAAAGAATAGGTGTCTGTGCCAGCTCTGTCATTACCCAATAGCAGGTAATAGATTTAGGGTGATCTTCTATCATAAAGAATTATTGAGATAACTGGGGCACTCAAGACACAAACTCAGAGGAAGAATAGTTTGAAAATATCTACAAGCAAATACTCAAAGAAAAGCATGGCATTATTTGGGTGTAAATTCAATTTGAATTCCTTGAAGAGATAAAGCAAAATTCAAAAAATATACTAAAACCTTTGTAGATCCATAAATTTTCTTTTTTTGTGTTTTTTGAATATTTTAGGAGTTTGTATCTCATGGAATCAATAACTTATATTTGATCCATTTTAATATATACATCCTGCTTTATTTTTACTTATATATAATCATATATGTATATTTATATCTACATATTTTTATATATAGTTAATAGCTATTCTGAGACAAAAAAAATCAAAACAAGGTAAAATTGCAAAAAAAAAAATTAAGACTATATAAAATATATCATAGCAAAAAAAAAGTGACCTAGAAGAAAGAGCAAGAAGAGCAGGGGGAAATAAAAACAAGGAGAAATATCTAAATCTCATTTTTTATTATGAATTTGTAGAAAGGAAGAATATACATTGGGTATAAAAATAATATTTACTCAAATGAGAAACAGGAATAGGGGAGGCAAAAGGGATGGTAATTTAAGGAAATGATTAATCTTAAGCATAACTTGTTCTATCTAAGGAGGATTGATTGTAAAACTCATTTAAAAGAAAGGAGATCATTGGGTCTTCAGTGAAGGAGAAGGAGAAGAAGCAGAAGTAGATTACATCAAACTTAGACTTGAGTGTTGAGCATACTCTTTTTTTTCTCCATATTCTCTTCTTTAAATAAAAAAGACAACAAATTCAGTCAGTGAAATATATAAAGAAATAATATAGAAAAAATACACAACTAACAGTTATAATTGAATGTGAATGAAATTAATTTACACACAGAATAGAAGGCAAAATCAAAAAGCAGAATCCAAAAATATGCTGTTTACAAGAAACAAATTTAAACATAAAAATCCTCCAACAGTTAAAGTAAGGCCTTGGAGAAAAATCTACTATATTTCAACAGAAGGAAAGACTTAAAAACTAATCAAATCCATGATCAACTACAATTCTCTCAACTTCAGATGTTGGTCAATTATGCATACTGCTGACCTCCTGAAAGAGAGCTGATGAACTCAGGGTGACAAATAAGACATTCGTTTTTGGACATTGCCAATGTGAGATTTTTTTTCTGTACATATGTTCCATAAGAATTTTCTTCTTCCTGCCCCTTTTCCAATGGGAGTTGGAGTAGAAGGAAGGAAAAATCAATATTTTTTAAAAAATAAAACTTGTTACATTTTTAAAAATAATAAAGAAATAGGGCTCACCAACTACTTAAAATTAGAGTACTGTTTAGTTGTCACTTTTGTTGAAGTGACCCTGAGATATGAATAGAACCTGAGACCATAGAATTGATTTTTTTCCTTAGATAACTTTCATAACTAGAATTGAAACTTTTTTGAACATAAGTGATTCTTTTTTTAAAGAAATTTTTTATTTAATATCTGTAATGCTTGCATGTTTATGAGTTTTTAATAGTTTATTTTTATTTTGCAAAAGTTCAAAAATGAAATTGGGGAGATTGACCAAAGAATATTTCTCTAAGAAAGATTGACTTGAAGCTAAACCAAAAAGTTCTATAACAGTTTGTAATTTAATGAGAACATTTATATAATTTTTTGGATTGAGTTCAATGCTCAGTGGAAAATCTACTATTCTCATCTTTTTTCCTTTGTTTCTATACTAATAACTTCAAATTACCTAGAAGAGCACAAAATTTTATTGTATGATGAACATGATAGATTCAGTTCCTCTGAAACTATGCTGGTGATTAGAGTTAATGAGTCATTGACACTAATAATTACTTATCAAAGGAAAAGTTGGCAACAAAATAGCAAAATATACCATCATTCAATATTTAATGATGTAAACAGCTAAAATTACACTAGCCTCTGTAGACTCATTTGCCTGTCTACAGCCTGAGCCAATCATAATAAGCAAAACTGATGTCTTGCCAAAATATCATTGCATAAAGCTAAAGCTATTACAAGGTTGTCATTCTATGATTTCACATTAGATCTCTCTACCCTTTTCCACATATAAACAAACTAATTTTTTTTCACATGTAAAGAACATTAAGTTCAGCAATTGAATTGGTTAAGTACTCTTTAGGTTAGTAATATAATCATTTAGATTCTGTATATTATTGGCATGTAAAAGCCAAGAAAGTTCTTTGAAACACACATGCCTGAATTTGTCCTTTAAGAATAGTTTAATGAAAAACAATTTAGATTGGCAAGTAAATTCTTAAACTAATATTTATTTATCATAGGACTACAATAAAAACTATCCTAAATCAAACTTTGAATATCACATCTGCTTGTTCCTGGGCTAATATCCCCAAAATTTCTTTTTTTTTCATATTCACAAAAATATACCAATTAAAAATATGAACATATAATACCAAGACCAAATAAATATTTAAGCTTTTTCACGATGAACTCTAACCCCCAAACAAGAAAGTTAGTTGACGTAGAAAAATCAATTATATGGCCATATATACAACTGAAAATCAACTTAGCCTATCAGAGTACATTCATATTTTTAAGAAACTAAATGCCAAAATAGCACGGGAAAAGAATAAGCATTTTAAAAGTACCTACTATATATAAGGTGGTATGTTCAACATTTGACAGATGCTATCTTATTTGAATTCATAACAATGTTATGATATTGATGTTATTATTATCCCTATTTTGCAGTTGGGGAAACTGAGGCAAGTTGGTTAAGTGAATTGCTTTAATCCACATGGCTAGATCTTTTTGCATAGGTAGGTGGCACAATGGATAGAGTACTGGGTTGGAGACAGAAAGATGGCTGTAACCACTGTACTAGTTAGCTGCCAAAAATAGTGATACTAAACTGAATTAAAATCCCCACCAACACTTTAATTTTAATGTACAGAAAAAGCCTCAGATTTTTCACATAGAGCTGGTTACCACATATGATATGTTATATTACCTAATTTTATTCATTTCAGCCCTCACTTCCATGCCTTGAATAGTGAAACATCATATCTGGAAGGTTTTCCTACTGCATCTCTACCTTGTTTAATTTTGAGCTTCTTTCAAAGCACAGCTCAAGAGCTGCCTCTTATAGGATGTCATTCTGAATCTCCCAGTTATTATTACACTTTAATTCTTGAAATTACTTTGTATCATTTTGCTACATTTTGATTTATATAACTTTATACTTGTTCTATATCCCCTGTTCTTTGCAAGGTCTTTGTTAGGAGGAATTTTTTTTCTCATTGTATATGAAATACTTTTAATACATTAGGAATTTAGAAAATGTTTTAAATTAAATAATAATCCTCAATTAATTGACAGAGGAAATAAATTCAAAGTAAAACTAATGGAATAAATCAAGTTAAACATTTGGCAGTTAAAGCCATATTTTGTTTTCCTTTAAAATGTATTTTTTCCCGGACAAATGGAATGCTGCCCAAGCTAGTTTTTATTTTGTTAATTTTTGATAATACTAAAAGCCACAAAAGCATTCTACAATGGAATTAATAACTTTGTCTTTTATTTAAAAGTTATTTTTTCTATTTACATCTGAATTAGTAAAAATGAAAAAATGAAATTAAATAATGCTCATGTAATTACAGTAGTATATTTCCCCTCGAACTAGAGTATTAAATTACATTTTAATAGAATAAATAATTAAATGGAAATGTTGGTCAATTACATTTTAAATCTGAATGGCAGTCTTTCTTCCTGAAGATTAAACTCTTTAATATGTAACTCTGGGTGAAGATAGCACATGCTTATATACTGCTTTCTTCAAAATAATTTCTTGAAGTAGAAAATGATAGTATTATCTTTATTTTATAAATTAGGAAACTGAGGCTTTAAGAGTTAGCAGTCTATAATCATATAGTTCATAAAAGTCTGAAATAATAATGGGGAGTAGAGCTAAGATGGCAGGATAAAACCAGGAAGTTGCTCAAGCTCTTCCAGTTTCCCTCAAAAACCACATGAAACCAAGTTTCTTAATAGAGTCTAATGCAATGAAAACCAGTCTCCAACTCAATATAGACTGGAAAAGCTTCAAGAAAGGTCAGTCACACTGGGGTGAAAAGGATGTTCAGTCCAACTCAGACAGACTTTAGAAAACTCAGTGAGAGGGTCTTAATCATAACAAATCAGCAACTAAGATCCTAAGTTCTGGTTCAGTAGAGGAGCAAATCAACGGGGAAGCTTCCAGTCTTAGCTCAGAAGGCAACGTCTGGAAAACCAAACTGTTTCTTGAAAAGAGCAGGTAAGGCTACTTGCTACAAACACGAGGGGCACCTGTGCTCAAAGCCAAGGCTCAGCTGCACAGGAACCTTGGGACAGTGCCCCTTTATCCCAGAAGCAGAGTTCAACCTTAAAAGTAAAAAAAAAAAAAAAAGAAAAGAAAAGAAAAGAAAAAGAAGAAGAAATACCAGAAGAAAAGAAAAGAAAATGAGCAAGAAACAGAAAAGAACCTTGACCATAGAAAGTTACTATAGTGATAGGAAAAATTAAAACACCAATTCAAATGAGGACAAAATGTCCATAGAAGAAATCTCAAAGAATTAATTGGTCTCAGGCCCAAAGAGACCTCTTGGAAGAACTCATAAAATACTTTAAAAAGTAAATAAGATAGGTAGAAGAAAAAATGGGAAAGCAAATGAGAGAGTCATATAAGAAGTATATGAGAAAGTCAACAATTTGGAAAAGGAAGGAAAAAAAATGTCTGAATAAAGCAACTTACAAAGCACAAATAAAAATTCGAACATGAATTATAAAGCAATGTGTATTAAAATAAATAAATTTACTAAAAAAGAAAAAAAGAGATACAAAAGCTAACTGAAGAAACTCATACATTAAAAACTGTAACAGGGCAAATGGAAGCTAATGACTCTGTGATTCCATCAAACAAACTAAAAAAAATGGAAAATTGGAAGAAAATGTGAAATACCTCATTGGAAAAACAACCAACCTAGATAATAGATACAGAAGAGACAATTTAAAAATTATTAAAGGCCATGACCAGAAAAAAATCCTGTGTAACATTCTTCAAAAGATCATTAAGGAAAATTGCCCCAATATTCTAGAAACAGAAGGGGGAGTACTCATTGAAAGAATCCATAAATGACCTTCAGAAAGGGATTTCACAAGGAAAACTCCAAGGAAAATTGTTAATAAAACTCCAGAACTACAATCTCAAAGAAAAAAAAAATACTGCAAGATGCCAAACAAAAACAATTCAAATATCAAGGAACAATAGTCAGGATTACCCAGGATCTGGCAGCTTCTGCAATAAAGGATCAGAGGGCCCTCTATATCATATTCTGGAAGGCAAAGGACATAGGCTTAGAAACAAGAATTAACTACTCAGTAAGATTAAGCATCATCTTCCAGGGGAGGCAATAAATCTTCAATGAAGTAAGAGACTTTCAATCATTTCTATTAAAAAAAAAACAGAACTAAACTGAAAATTTAGTCTTTTCAAAACAGGATTCAAGTAAAGAATAGAAAGGTAAATGGGGGAAATATATATTATTTAAAGGTTAAAATATTTGCATCCTCAGATGGAAAAACAATATCTGTAACTCTTGAGAATTGTATCTAGCAATGGAGCAGATAGAGGGGGGCATCACCTAGACTGAGGGTGTGACCCTGAGTGGACTCTGATGTGATGACATAAAAAAAAGACATTAGAGAAATGCAAATAGAAAATACTCTGAGACACCACCTCACACCTTACAGATTGACTAAGATAGTAGGAAAAGATAATGATAAATGTTGGAGGCTATGTGGGTAAACTAGAACACTAATGCATTGTTGGTGGAATTATGAATTGATTCAACCATTCTGAAGAGCAATTTAGAACTATGCCCAAAGTGTTATAAAATTCTGCATATCCTTTGACCCAGAAGTGCCATCACTGCGTCTATATTCCAAGGAATCTTAAAGGAGGGAATAAACTTATATGTGCAAAAATGTTAGTAGCAACTCTTTTTGTGGTAGCAAAAATATTAGAAAATGAGTAGATGCCCATCAACTGGGGAATGGCTGACCAAGTTATGGTATATGAATGTAATGGAATGTTACAAGTTATGGTATATGAATGTAATGGAATGTTATTGTTTTATAAAAATGATGAACAAACTGATTTTACAAAGACATGGAGAGATTTACATGATTTGATGCTGAACAAAACAAGCAGAAATAGGAATACATTATAAACAATAACAGCATGAATGTGTGATGGTGAACTATGAAACACTTAGTTCTTCTCAGTGGCTTAGTCATCCAAAGCAATCCCAATAGACTTTGGACAGAAAATGCCATCTGCATTCAGAAAATGAAATAAGGATTACTTCAATATATATATATGTATATATATATAATATATATCAAACACATGATATGTCCACTTTTTTTCTGTTTTTTTTTTATCTCTCCTAAGACTTTTCCCTTTTGCTCTGATTTTTCTTTTCCAACATGATTTATAAAGCAATGTGTATTAAAATAAATATCCTAGAAAAAATCTAAAATTCATTTTCATTTTCTGAATCTTCTCTTCTATGTTAAGATAACTTCTGGGAAGAAAAAATATTATTTTATTTAGCTAGCATACCAATTATATGTGGTTTATTTTGCATTGACCTGTAATTTTCACCATGTTGCAAATATATGATTTAAAAGGATATGATAAAAGATATGACTTGCATCACAATGATTCCCTCAAGTAAAAGACCAATTTCCACACATTTTAATAATTGACCTACATGTAAAGACATATGCCTTGGAAAGCAATACTTATATCTTTTAAAAATCTACATCAAAGACTAGGGATGATATTGTGTCATTGATTTGTTTTTTGACTTGTAGATATGTGGAAGTTTAATTAATGAATTAGGGACAGAATGGATTAGGATAGGAAGGAAGGAGTTAAGTTAATATTAGACAAAAGGCTATAGGAAAGCTTATAATGGAAGAGAGAAAGAAGGAAAGTGTCATGGAGAGGTATCATTTGCAATGAACCTAAAAAAAGATAAAGATTCTAAGTGAAGAAGAGATGAAGATGAAGCAGGTTCTAGCCAGATTCAATTCTAACACAGGGGGTTCTCATCGAAGCTTCTTGGTTTGTGCCTTTGGGCACAGATACCTTTTGCATTTAAAATCTTGCTCATAGGACTAATAGTAGCAAGACTTAGTCTTGCTTATTTTTGCTTGATTTCCCAGACTGGCAATTTTACTTCTTAGCTGGGTCTGGAGGCAGCTGCACTGGTCTGTTCTGATGCTGTTTTAGTGAGTTGATACTGAGTGTTTCAGTTGAAGATCCACTGTGATAAAAATCCTCTACTGCTTTTCTGGACACCATCTGAGCTGGGCTGTGCCCCACTTTCACCCTAGTAAGACTGGCCTTTCTTAAAGTCCTTCCTATCTATCTAGGACAATTGTTTTATCCCATTTCATCACAAGCTCTGTTGTTCCAGACTCTGTTCAAAGGCTTGATTTCATGTGGTTTTCAAGGGACACTGGGAGAGCTCAAACAGCTTTCTGACTTCACTCCACCATCTTGACTCCATCATCAGAAGTCTCCCCTGTTAACTTCTTATAAAGATATCAGCTATATGAACTATAAACGGAAGAGTGGAAAAACAGAAGAGAAACAGGTTGAGACCATTATAATATTTCAGGTGACAGATGAAAAAGGAGTTAGCTATGTGAAGAAATGGGAGAAGATAGATATGAAATGCCATAGAGATAGAATTAATAGGACTTGAAGGATTAGGGAGAACAGTCAAGAATGACTCAAATTTATAAAATCTTGTAGGAAGCCAAGACTGAGAAAATGTAAAAGGTGAAGAAAAATGGACCTAAGATAGAACTTTCAATGCAAAATATAAATATGTTTCAGTAAAGGAACCTGAGAAATTGTTAGATATTTATGAATAGAAAATAAGGTCCAAGAAGCCAAAGAAGAAGACAAGTTACAGGGGTAAAGAAGTGGTTGGCAATGTGAAAGAGGCAAAAAGGAAACAATTTTAATTTAATAAAATGTCAAGTATTTAATATTTAAAATATACTGTGCTACATTTGGGAATAGCTGACCAAAAAAAAAAAAGACTTTTGCCTTTAAGAAACTTTTGAAAGGTCACATGATTAAGAAATCATTGGTTACTATTCAATGCATTTTCTGTAGAAATATTGAATTAGATGGCATTGCAAGGAGTTAAGAAATAAATGATGAAGTGAAAACACTGACTGAGAAGTGGTTGCAAGAAATTAACAATACAAAGTTTTCCAAGTGCCAACTGACATTTGAGGGAAGAAGATTCCAGTCAAATCTATATGAATATGAGTCATTCCTCAACTGAGAAATGGTCAAAGAATATAAATAGGTAGTTTGTCAGTGAAGAAATCAAAACAATTTATAGACATATTAAAAATGCTCTAAACCATTATTGATTAGACAAATGAGATATCATTTACACTCACCATATGAACTAAAATTATAGAAGGGGAAGATGACAAATGTTGGAGAGAATATGGAGAAATTTAGACACTATTTCATTGTTGGAATTATGAAGTGTTATTAAGCTATTTATACTCTTTGATCCAGCAATATGACTGCTTGGTCTTATTTCCAAAAATAATTGCAGAAAAAGGGAAAGAACTTATATGTTCTCAAATGTTTATAGAAGTTTTCTTTGTGGTGGGAAACAACTGGAAATTAAAGGGATGTCCATCAATTTGGATATATTAGAACGACTTATGATATCTGATTGTGAAGAAATGCTACTATGCTATAAGAAATGATAAGCTAAGTGACTTAGAAAAACATGGAAAGACATGAAGAGCAAAATGAGCAGCACTGAGAGAATGTTGTATACAATAATAGCAATATTATTTTAAGAACAACTTTGAATGAATGAGTTAATTTGCCTATTGAAAACCCCCCCAAACTATAAAGGGCCTATGAAGAAAGATGCTATTTTCATTCAGAGAAAAAAGCGATGAATAAATATATAGAATTATATATATATATGTTTATGAATATAAACACACACACACACACACACACACATATATATATATATATATATATATGTATTTATGTGTATAGGCATCTAATGTTAGCCATCTCTAAGCAGCATAGGAGAAAGAAATAAAAGGGAAAATACATAATAATTAATTTTGCTGTATGTTTGAAAAGAATAACAAGTTGAGCATAGTAAATTTGCAGTTTCATATTCAATCATCTTTTTTATTGTACTATATTATAAAAATGCCTGTTTTATTACATAAATTAACAATAAAATAAAATTTAAAATATAAAGTATAAGGTCCAAAAGGACAAAAATGATTGATTTCAATTAGTTTAGAAAAAGTATGAAAGAAAAGGAAGCAAAGACAGATTTTTGAAAGAATTTAGATAAGATGAAGAACTTTATATAATGTGTTAGTAGGGATAATAGAATTTATGCATGCGTCTATGCATGAATGTTGGACATGGAGCCAGGATAATCTAGCGTCAAATTTCACCTGTTATACTGGCTATTATATTAAAGAAGTCTTTTCATATCTCAAGTTCAGCTCCTTCATCTCTTTTTTTTAATATTTTATTTTATTTTATAATAACTTTATATTGACAGAATCCATGCCAGGGTAATTTTTTTTACAACATTATCCCTTGCACTCGCTTCTGTTCCGATTTTTCCCCTCCCTCTCTCCACCCCCTCCCCTAGATGACAAGCAGTCCTATATATGTTAGATATGTTGCCGTATATCCTAGATACAATATATGTTTGCAGAACCAAACAGTTCTCTTGTTGCACAGGGAGAATTGGATTCAGAAGGTAAAAATAACCCGGGAAGAAAAAAAAAATGCAAATAGTTTACATTCATTTCCCAGTGTTCTTTTTTTGGGTGTAGCTGCTTCTGTCCATCATTTATCAATTGAAACTCAGTTAGGTCTCTTTGTCAAAGAAATCCACTTCATCAGAATACATCCTCATATAGTATCGTTGTTGAAGTGTATAATGATTTCTTGGTTCTGCTCATTTCACTTAGCATCAGTTCATGTAAGTCTCTCCAAACCTCTCTATATTCATCCTGCTGGTCATTTCTTACAGAACAATAATATTCCATAACATTCATATACACCAATGTATCCAGCCATTCTCCAATTGATGGGCATCCATTCAATTTCCAGTTTCTAGCCACTACAAACAGGGCTGACACAAACATTTTGGCACATACAGGTTCCTTTCCCTTCTTTAGTATTTCTTTGGGATATAAACCCAGAAGTAACACTACTGGATCAAAGGGTATGCACAGTTTGATAATTTTTTGGGCATAATTCCAGATTGCTCTCCAGAATGAGTGGATTCGTTCACAACTCCACTAACAATGCATCAGTGTCCCAGTTTTCCCGCATCCCCTCCAATTTTCATCATTATTTTTTCCTGTCATCTTAGCCAATCTGACAGGTATGTAGTGGTATCTCAGAGTTGTCTTAATTTGCACTTCTCTGATCAATAGTGATTTGGAACATTCTTTCATATGAGTGGTAATAGTTTCAATTTCATCATCTGAAAATTGTCTGTTCATATCCTTTGACCATTTATCAATTGGAGAATGGCTTGATTTCTTATAAATTTGAGTCAGTTCTCTATATATTTTGGAAATGAGGCCTTTATCAGAACCTTTAACTGTGAAGATGTTTTCCCAGTTTGTTGCTTCCCTTCTAATCTTGTTTGCATTAGTTTTGTTTGTACAAAGGCTTTTTAATTTGATGTAATCAAAATTTTCTATTTTGTGATCAATAGTGGTCTCTAGTTCATCTTTGGTCACAAATTTCATCCTCCTCCACAAGTCTGAGAGATAATGTATCCTATGTTCCTCTAATTTATTTATAATCTCGTTCTTTATGCCTAAATCACGGACCATTTTAGTCTTATCTTGGTATACAGTGTTAAGTGTGGATCCATGCCTAATTTCTGCCATACTAATTTCCAATTATCCCAGCAGTTTTTATCAAATAATGAATTCTTATCCCAAAAATTAGGATCTTTGGGTTTGTCAACCACTAGATTGCTATAATTGACTCTTCTGTCTTGTGAACCTAACCTTTTCCACTGATCAACTAATCTATTTCTTAGCCAATACCAAATGGTTTTGGTGACTGCTGCTTTTATAATATAATTTTAGATCAGGTACAACTAAGCCACTTTCATTTGATTTTTTTTTCAATAATTCCCTTGAGATTCTCGACTTTTTATTGTTCGATATGAATTTTTTTGTTATTTTTTCTAGATCATTAAAATATTTTATTGGAAGTCTGATTGGTATAGTACTAAATAAATGATTAGTTTAGGGAGTATTGTTATCTTTAATATATTTGCTCAGCCTATCCAAGAGCACTTAATATTTTTCCAATTATTTAAGTCTGACTTTATTTGTGTGTAAAGTTTTTTGTAATTTTATTCATATCATTCCTGACTTTCCTTTGGTAGATAGATTCCCAAATATTTTATGCTATCAACAGTTATTTTGAATAGAATTTCTCTTTGTATCTCTTGCTGTTGGATTTTGTTGGTGATGTATAAAAATGCTGAGGATTTATGGAGATTTATTTTGTATCCTGCTATTTTGCTAAAATTATGAATTATTTCTAATAGCTTTTTGGTAGAATCTCTGGGGTTCTCTAGGTATACCATCATATCATCTGCAAAGAGTGATAGTTTGGTTTCCTCATTGCCTACTCTAATTCCTTTAATCTCTTTCTCGACTTTTAGTGCAGAGGCTACTGTTTCTAATACAATATTGAATAATAATGGTGATAGTGGGCAACCTTTCTTCACTCTAAATCTTACTGGTAAAGGTTCCAGTTTTTCCCCATTGCATATGATGCTTAGTGACGGTTTTAAATATATGCTCCTCAGCTCCTTCATCTCAACAGAGATGATTATGGTAATTATTTCTCATATATGTTGTGATCCTTAAATGAGTTAATGTACATAAACAACTTGTAAATCTTAAAACACTATATAAATACAAACTCTTATTATTGTTAAATTATGATTTATATTGCACATATTTTATCAATTTATTGATATTTTTGCTGTTGTTGAAATCATTTCAAACCAAAACTTTCTGATCAACATTGTTACTCATATGGGTTCAATAATATTGAACACAATAGTTCTTTGTGAGTAGAGAAGCTATTCTGGAGAAAATAATTCATGTGTTACAAGCCATTGTAAAATGAGACAGAAGATATATTTCTCCATTTGCAATGTCACAATGGAGTTTGACAAATAAAAAGAACCCAAAGGGGACAGCAATGGTACCAAATAGGGAACAGTCATCTTCAGTATCCTCATCAACCTTCCAAACCTTGGCAGATCAGTCTTAACTTTAAACTATTTTTACTACTAAAGTATTTAGAAAGGTCTTCTATAACTCTATTACTTTTAAATGATATCTGAAATAAAATAATAAAATTTATTTATATGGAGTCATGAATTCAGTTCAATCCTTGGGATTTCCTTCATGTTTATGACTACAAGATAATATATTATCATATAGAGAATCAATTAATAATCATTTATTAAGGGTACTATGTGTTATGTAGCAAGATGATTCAGTGGACAGAGTACTGGATCTTGAGTTAGGAAGACTACTTTTCATGAGTTCAAATTGACTTACTATCTGTGTGATCCTGGGAAAGTCACTTAATCCTATTTGTCTTAGTTCTTTAATCTATAAAACGAACTAGAGAAGGAAATGATAAACCACCTGAGTGTCTTTGACAAAAAAACTCCAAATAGAATCATAGAGTTGGATATGACTGAAATGACTCAACAACAACAACAAAACCTTGTAGACTTCCGGTTAAGATGGCGGAGAGGAGGCTCACTGCTGCATAAGCTCCACGCTTTCTCTCACTATCCACTTCATTACAAGCCTCTGAATCAATGCTCGACTGAAAAAAACCCACACATAGTTACCAAGAGAAGCCATCCTTGAGATCTGCCAAGAAAGGTCTATCTTTACTGGAGGGCTGGGGCGGTTTTAGATCGGGCACAGGCAGCGGGCAGCGGCAGTGAGAGCACGGGAGCAGACTGGAGAGGGGGTGGGGAGTGATCGCAGCCATCTCTGCGGGGAGAGCTTCGCTACAGGTTTGGAACCTGCAGCAAGTCAGCAGCCCAGCAGAGAAGCTAAAAACACCGGGGCTGAAGAATACAACCCCAAACAGCTGGAGTCTCTCAGGACCTGGCCGCCCCCCCCTTCCCCCCCCACAGTGACTCAGCACGCTTTGGGATCTCAGAGCGCAGGCGCAGCACAGTCCTGCTAGTGCCTCATTGCTGCCCCCTGCAGTCTGTAGAGGAAGCTCGATAACACACCCAGCCCCACCCCAAAGAAAGACTCCAGTTTTTTCTATTTTTCTTTGGTAGTTTGTCTCTGATTAATAGACAGAATGAGCAAGAAGCTGAAGAGGACTTTAACCCTTGACAGCTTCTATATAGATAGAGAGCAGACTCTAAATCCTGAGGAGACTAAAAACAGGCAGTCCCCAGGTGAATCCCCAAAGGAGGAGAGCATCTGTTCCTCAGCACAGATGAACCTCATAGAAGTGATTAAAAAGGCTCTCACAAGGGAGCTAGAAGAAAAATGGGAAAAGGAGAGGGAGGCTTGGCAAAAGAGCCTGGAGAAGTCAGTTAAAGAGAGAGTGGATAAAGAAGTAAAATCCTTGAAAAATAGGATTAGTGAACTGGAAACAGAAAACAGCTCTCTAAAAAACAAAATTGGCGAAATGGAAAAAAATTCCACAGAACAAAAGAACTCAATTGGACAATTAGAAAAAGATTTTAAAAAAGTGAGTGAAGAGAATACTTCACTGAAAATCAGAATTGAACAAGTGGAAATGAATGACTCGAGGAGACAAGAAGAATCAGTCAAGCAAATCCAAAAAAATCAAACAATGGAGAAAAATGTGAAATACCTTCTGGGGAAGACAACAGACCTGGAAAACAGATCCAGGAGAGACAATCTGAGAATCATTGGACTCCCAGAAAAACATGATGAAAAAAAAGAACCTGGACACTATTTTCCAGGAAATTATCAAAGAGAACTGCCCAGAAGTCATAGGAACAGAGGAAAAAATAAACATTGAAAGGATTCATCGATCACCCACTGAAAGGGATCCTAAAATCAAAACACCAAGGAATATAGTGGCCAAATGCCAGAACCCTCAGATGAAGGAAAAAATATTGCAAGCGGCTAGAAAAACCCAATTCAAGTATCAAGGAGCCACAATAAGGATCACCCAGGATCTGGCAGCATCCACATTAAAAGATCGAAGGGCCTAGATTATGATATTCCGAAAGGCTAAGGAACTTGGTATGCAACCAAAAATAACTTACCCAGCGAGAATGAGCATCTTTTTCCAGGGAAGAAGATGGACATTCAACGAAGTAAGCGAATTTCATCTATTTCTGATGAAAAAACCAGAACTTAACAAAAAGTTTGATCTACAAATATAGAACTCAAGAGAAATCTAAAAAGGTAAAGATTAATCTTGGGAACTATATTTTGACTATATAGATGTATAAAGAATACATGTATACCTTGTTCTAGAAATTGATGTGGAAAGGACATTGTACCAGAAAAAGGGTAAAGTGGGGGTAGTACATCTCATGAAGAGGCATAGGAAACCTATTATATCCGAGAGAAAGAATGGAGGGGGATGAATATAGTGGGTATCTTGCTGCCTTCAGAATTGGCTTTAAGTGAAAAATCTTAAGACATATTCAATCTATGGTGAAACTTCTCCCATCTCATTGAAAGTGAGAAGGGAAAAGTGAAAAGGGCAGGAATAAGCTAAGGGGAAGGGAATACGGGAACTGGGAGGGAAAGGGGTAAGATAGGGGGAGGAACTCTAAGGCGGGGGGAGGGATACTAAAAAGGGAGGGCTGTGAGAAGCAAGTGGTGCTCACAAGCTTAATACTGGGAAGGGGGGGAAAGGGGAAAGAAGGGAGGAAAGCATAAACCGGGGTTAACAAGATGGCAAGTAATACAGAATTGGTCATTCTAACCATAAACGTGAACGGGGTAAACTCCCCCATAAAGAGGAAGCGGTTAGCAGAATGGATTAAAAGCCAGAATCCTACAATATGTTGTTTACAGGAAACACACCTGAAGCGGGGAGATACATGCAGGTTAAAGCTAAACCTCAGATCAAGCTAAAGCAAAAATTGATCTAATTAAAAGAGATAAGGAAGGACACTATATCTTGCTAACGGGTAGCATGGATAATGAAGCACTATCTATATTAAACATATATGCACCAAGTGGGGTAGCATCTAAATTCTTAAAAGAGAAACTAAGAGAGCTGCAAGAAGAAATAGACAGTAAAACTATAATAGTGGGAGATCTTAACCTTGCACTCTCAGAATTAGATAAATCAAACCACAAAATAAATAAGAAAGAAGTCAAAGAGGTAAATAGAATACTAGAAAAGTTAGACATGATAGATCTCTGGAGAAAATGTAATGGAGACAGAAAGGAATACACTTTCTTTTCAGCAGTTCATGGAACCTATACAAAAATTGACCATATATTAGGACATAAAAACCTCAAACTCAAATGTAGTAAGGCAGAAATAGTAAATGCATCCTTTTCAGACCACGATGCAATGAAAATTACATTCAACAAAAAAGCAGGGGGAAGTAGACCAAAAAATAATTGGAAACTAAATAATCTCATACTAAACAATGATTGGGTGAAACAGCAAATCATAGACATAATTAATAACTTGATCCAAGAAAACGATAATAATGAGACATCATACCAAAATGTATGGGATGCAGCCAAAGTGGTAATAAGGGGAAATTTCATATCTCTAGAGGCCTATTTGTATAAAATAGAGAAAGAGAAGGTCAATGAATTGGGTTTTCAATTAAAAATGCTAGAAAAGGAACAAATTAAAAACCCCCAGTCAAACACTAAACTTGAAATTCTAAAAATAAAAGGTGAGATCAATAAAATTGAAAGTAAAAAAACTATTGAATTGATTAATAAAACTAAGAGTTGGTTCTATGAAAAAACCAACAAAATAGACAAACCCTTAGTAAATCTGATTAAAAAAAGGAAAGAGGATAATCAAATTGTTAGTCTTAAAAATGAAAAGGGAGAACTCACCACTAACGAAGAGGAAATTAGAGCAATAATTAGGAGTTACTTTGCCCAACTTTATGCCAATAAATTCGACAACTTAAATGAAATAGAAAAATACCTCCAAAAATACAGCTTGCCCAAACTAACAGAGGAAGAAGTAAATATCCTAAACAGTCCCATCTCAGAAAAAGAAATAGAACAAACTATCAATCAACTCCCTAAGAAAAAATCCCCAGGACCAGATGGATTTACATGTGAATTCTACCAAACATTTACAGAACAATTAACTCCAATGTTATATAAACTATTTGAAAAAATAGGGATTGAAGGAGTCCTACCAAACTCCTTTTATGACACAGACATGGTACTGATACCTAAACCAGGTAGGCTGAAAACAGAGAAAGAAAATTATAGACTAATCTCCCTAATGAATATTGATGCTAAAATCTTAAATAAAATATTAGCATAAAGATTACAGAAAATTGTCACCAGGATAATACACTATGACCAAGTAGGATTTATACCAGGAATGCAGGGCTGGTTCAATATTAGGAAAACTATTAGCATAATTGACTATATCAATAACCAAACAAACAAAAACCACATGATCATCTCAATAGATGCAGAAAAAGCATTTGATAAAATCCAACATCCATTCCTAATAAAAACACTTGAGAGCATAGGAATAAATGGACTTTTTCTTAAAATAGTCAGGAGCATATATTTAAAACCATCAGTAAGCATCATATGCAATGGGGAAAAACTGGAACCTTTCCCAGTAAGATCTGGAGTGAAGCAAGGTTGCCCACTATCACCATTATTATTTAATATCGTATTAGAAACACTAGCCTCGGCAATAAGAGTCGAGAAAGATATTAAAGGAATTAGAGTAGGCAATGAGGAAACCAAACTATCACTCTTTGCAGATGATATGATGGTATACCTAGAGAACCCCAGAGATTCTACCAAAAAGCTATTGGAAATAATTCATAATTTTAGCAAAGTAGCTGGCTACAAAATAAATCCCCATAAATCCTCAGCATTTTTATACATCACCAACAAAACCCAACAGCAAGAGATACAAAGAGAAATTCCATTCAGAATAACTGTTGATACCATAAAATATTTGGGAATCTATCTACCAAAAGAAAGTCAGGAACTATATGAGCAAAAGTATAAAAAAGTCTCCACACAAATAAAGTCAGACTTAAATAATTGGAAAAATATTAAGTGCTCTTGGATCGGCCGAGCGAACATAATAAAGATGACAATACTCCCTAAACTAATCTATTTATTTAGTGCTATACCAATCAGACTTCCAAGAAAATATTTTATTGATCTAGAAAAAATAACAACAAAATTCATATGGAACAATAAAAAGTCGAGAATCTCAAGGGAATTAATGAAAAAAAAATCAAATGAAGGTGGCCTAGTTGTACCTGATCTAAAATTATATTATAAAAGCAGCAGTCACCAAAACCATTTGGTATTGACTAAGAAATAGATTAGTGGATCAGTGGAAAAGGCTAGCCTCACAAGACAGAATAGTCAATTATAGCAATCTAGTGTTTGACAAACCCAAAGCCCCTAACTTCTGGGAAAATAATTCATTATTTGATAAAAACTGCTGGGATAATTGGAAATTAGTATGGCAGAAATTAGGCATGGACCCACACTTAACACCATATACCAAGATAAGATCAAAATGGGTCTATGACCTAGGCATAAAGAACGAGATTATAAATAAATTAGAGGAACATAGAATAGTTTATTTCTCAGACTTGTGGAGGAGAAAGAAATTTGTGACCAAAGATGAACTAGAGACCATTACTGATCACAGAATAGAAAATTTCGATTACATCAAATTAAAAAGCCTTTGTACAAATAAAACTAATGCAAACAAGATTACAAGGGAAGCAACAAACTGGGAAAACATTTTCACAGTTAAAGGTTCTGATAAAGGCCTCTTTTCCAAAATATATAGAGAACTGACTCAAATTTATAAGAAATCAAGCCATTCTCCAGTTGATAAATGGTCAAAGGATATGAACAGACAATTTTCAGAGGATGAGATTGAAACTATTACCACTCATATGAAAGAGTGTTCCAAATCATTATTGATCAGAGAAATGCAAATTAAGACAACTCTGAGATACCACTACACACCTGTCAGATTGGCTAAGATGACAGGAAAAAATAATGATGAATGTTGGAGGGGATGCAGGAAAACTGGGACACTAATGCATTGTTGGTGGAGTTGTGAACGAATCCAACCATTCTGGAGAGCAATCTGGAATTATGCCCAAAAAATTATCAAATTGTGCATACCCTTTGATCCAGCAGTGTTTCTATTGGGCTTATATCCCAAAGAAATACTAAAGAAGGGAAAGGGACCTGTATGTGCCAAAATGTTTGTAGCAGCCCTGTTTGTAGTGGCTAGAAACTGGAAAATGAATGGATGCCCATCAATTGGAGAATGGCTGGGTAAATTGTGGTATATGAATGTTATGGAATATTATTGTTCTGTAAGAAATGACCAGCAGGATGAATACAGAAAGGACTGGCGAGACTTACATGAACTGATGCTAAGTGAAAGGAGCAGAACTAGGAGATCATTATACACTTCGACAACGATGTTGTATGAGGACATATTTTGATGGAAGTGGATTTCTTTGACAAAGAGACCTGAGTTTCAATTGATAAATGACGGACAAAAGCAGCTACACCCAAAGAAAGAACACTGGGAAACGAATGTAAACTATCTGCATTTTTTGTTTTTCTTCCCGGGTTATTTATACCTTCTGAATCCAATTCTCCCTAAGCAACAAGAGAACTGTTTGGTTCTGCAAACATATATTGTATCTAGGATATACTGCAACATATCCAACATATAAAGGACTGCTTGCCATCTAGGGGAGGGGGTGGAGGGAGGGAGGGGAAAAAAAATCAGAACAGAAACGAGTGTCAATATAAAGTAATTATTAAATAAAAAAATTAAAAAAAAAAAAACAAAACCTTGTATCAGGTATTGTGGTAAGCATTGGTGATATTAAGGAAGCAATGGGTAGCTTCTGTTGAAAAGGAATTTACAATCTAATTATAGATTGAAAGGTAAGGGATGAAAATAATTTTGTTTTAATAGTTGGAAAGAGCTATAGTTTGAACCAGCCATTTTTTTTTTTGAGTGTTTATTTATTTATTTATTTTTCAGTTCAGCAAACATTTATTAAGCAATACCTATATAGCCGACATTGTGCTAATCACTGGCTTGTCTATGTATGTATTTATTTATTTTTATTATAGCTTTTTATTGACAAGATATATGTATGGGTAATTTTACAGTATTGACAATTGCAAAACATTTTGCTCCAACTTTTCCCCTTCTTCCTTCCACCCCCTCCCCCAGATGGCAGGTTGACCAATACTTGTTAATTTGTTAAAGTATAAATGAAATACAATATATGTACACATGTCCTAACAGTTATTTTGCTGTACAAAAAGAATTGAACTTTGAACTAGTGTACAATTAACCTGTGAAGGAAATAAAAAATGCAGGTGGACAAAAATAGAAGGATTGGAAATTCTATGTAGTGGTTCGAAGTTATCTGCCAGAGTTCTTTCGCTGGGTGTAGATGGTTCAATTCATTACTGCTCTATTGCAACTGATTTGGTTCATCTCATTGTTGAAGATGGTCACGTCCATCAGAATTGATCATCATATAGTATTGTTGTTGAAGTATATAATGAATAATAGCTCTGCTCATTTTACTTAGTATCAATTCATGAAAGTCTCTCTAGGCCTTTCTGAAATCATCCTGCTGGTAATTTCTTACAGAACAATAATATTCCATAATATTCATATACCACAATTTATTCAGCCATTCTCCAATTGATGGGCACCCACTCAGTTTCCAGTTTCTGGCCACTACAAAGAGGGCTGCCACAAACATTCTTGCACATACAGATCTCTTTCCCTTCTTTATATCTCTTTGGGATATAAGCCCAGTAGTAACACTGCTGGGATCAAAGGGTATGCACAGCTTGATAACTTTTTTGAGCATAGTTCCAAGTTGCTCTTCAGAATGGCTGGATGTATTCACAATTCCACCAACAATGTATCAGTGTCCCAGTTTTCCCACATCCCCCCCCCCCCAACATTGCACATTATCTTTCCCTGTCATTCTAGCCAATCTGACAGGTGTGTAGTGGTATCTCAGAGTTGTCTTAATTTGCATTTCTTTCATTAATAATGACTTGGAGTATCTTTTCATATGGCTAGAAATAGTTTCAATTTCTTCATCTGAGAATTGTCTGTTCATATCCTTTGACCATTTATCAATTGGAGAATGGCTTGATTTCTTATAAATTAGAGTCAATTCTCTATATATTTTGGAAATGAGACCTTTATCAGAACCTTTGACTGTAAAAAATGTTTTCCCAGTTTATTGTTTCCCTTCTAATCTTCTCTGCATTAGTTTTGTTTGTACAAAAACTTTTCAATTTGATATAATCAAAATTTTCTATTTTGTAGTCAATAGTGATCTCTAGTTCTTCTTTGGTCATAAATTCCTTCCTCTTCCACAATGGACCAGCCATTCTGAAAGAAGAATCTGAAGTTATGGGGAACAAATCACTAAACTGGTCAAATCCTTAGCATTATTGCTACTGGGCATATATCATCAAGGAAATAAAAGATAAATCAAAATCAAAATATCAAAATATTCATAGAAATACTTTGTGAAGTACTGAAAAATTGAAAACAAGATGAGTTTTTATTAGTTGGAGAATAGCTGAAATAAATCTGTGTCTTTGAGAAAAACATGGACAGAGTTCTTTGAAGTGAATAGAACCAGGAGAAAAATATAGACAATTTCAAAAACAATGTAAATGAAAAGAATACCAAAAAGGATGAAGAACTCTAAATATAATGACAAATATTGGCCCTGTAGAACCAGTGATGAAACTCATGGATCTCTGAAAGGTCCATGAGTCTGGAAAAGTGGCTTTCAGTGACAGGGACAATTGGTTATGCCCACTTGATTTTATTTATTATCTCTTTCCTTTTTTATTTTTACAAGAGAAGGCTCCATGTGGGGATAGGGAATATGTCCAGAAAGGACTATTACATAAAACAAAAAGGCATAAAAAAATCTGATTTTACTTTATTTTTCTAGGTATATTTTTAATTTAATTTATTTATTAGATTTTTAAAATTAACTTTTATAAGATTTTAGTTTCCACTTTTTTCTCCCTCTTCTCACCCCTTACAAGATGGTGATATAGTTTTACATTTTCAATCAAATTTAAAATATTTCTATATTAGTCATGTTGTTAAACAATAATCAGAACAAAAGGGAAAAAACACAAAACCAAAAAAAAAAAGTGAGAATAGAATGTATCAATTTGCATTCAGATTCCAAAGTAATTTTCTGGATGTGGCTAACATTTAGTCTCATGAGCCTTTTAGAATTATCTTAGATCATTGGATTGCTGAAAAGAGCACAGTTTGTCAAAGCTGGTCATCCCCACAATGTTGTAAGTCTTTCCAATTTTTTTTTTCTGAAATCTACTTGCTCTTCATTTCTTATAGAGCATTAGTATTCCATTACATGTACATGTCAGGATTTGTCCAGTAATTCACCAATTAATGGTGAATTAATTTCAGTTTCCAATTCTTTGCCACAACAAGAAGAACTGTTACAAACATTTTTGGGAAACAGACCCAGTAGAGGTATTTCTGTGTCAAAGGGAACAAATAGTTTTATAATCCTTTGAGCATAGTTCCAAATGGCTCACCGGAATGACTGTATCAAATCACAATTCTACCAATAATATATTAGTGTTACAATTTTCCCACATCCTCTTCAACATTTAGCACTTTTGTTTTCTGTTATATTAGTTAATCTGATAGGTGTGAGGTAGTGCCTCATAGTTGTTTTAATTTGTATTTCTTTAATCAATAGTTACTAAGCAATTTTTTCATATGCTAAAGCAACTTTTTTCATATGCCATCCTAAAGATGACTTTACTTTCATCTAAAAACATATCCTTTGACCATTTGTCAATTGAGAAATGATGTGTATTTTTATGAACTTGACTCAGTTCTCTATATATTTTAGAAATGAGGTCTTTCAATTCCAGTAGATTTGTGATGGTAAGAGCTATCTACATCCAAGGAGAAAATCATGGAGACTGAATGTGAATCAAAGTATAGCATTTTTGCCTTTTGTGTGATTGTTTATTCGCTTGTGTTTTTTTTTCCCCTTTTGATCTGATTTTTCCTGCACAACATGATGAATAGGGAAATATGTTTAAAAGAATTATACATGTTTAACCTATATTGGATTGCTTACTATCTGGGGATGGGGAGACAAAGGAGGGAGAAAAAAATTAGAACATAAGATTTTGTAAAGGCAAATGTTGAAAGTTCTTTTTTTATGGATTTGAAAAAAAATAAAAAGCTATTAAAAAGAAATTAGGCCTTATTAGAAATACTAGCTGTAAAAATGGTTTTCCATCTTCCTGCTTCCCTTCTAATATTAGTTGCATTGGCTTTGTACATCAATTTTTCAGCTTAATGTAATCAAATTATTCATTATGTATTTCATAATGTCCTCTATCTCCTCTTTGGCCATATATTCTTATCTTCCCCCAAAATCTAACAAGTAAAATTTCCCTCTGTCTCCTAATTTGCTTTTGGATGTCTATGTCATGTACTCATTTTGATCTCCCTTGATATAGAGTGTGAGATTCTGGTCAATGCCTAGTTTCTGCTGAATTATTTTCTAGTTTTCCCAGAAGTTTTTGTCAAATAGTGATTTCTTATCCCAGAAGCTAGAATCTTTGGTTTATCAAACAGTAGATTATTATAGTCATTGACTACTGTATCTTGTGTACCTAACCTATTCTACTGATCCACCACTCTGTTTCTTAGCCCAGTACCAACTAGTTTTGATAATTGCCACTTTATAATATAAATCTGCTACTGGTAGGCCCTATTCCTTTGAATTTATTCATCATTTCTACAAAATTTTTGTTATTATTTTTTCTAGTTCTATAAAATAATTTTTGTCACTGTGATTGGTATGACACTGAATAAGTAAATTAAATTAGGTAGAATCAACATTTTTATTATATTAACTTGGCCTCCCCATGAACAACTGATATTTTTACAGTTGTTTAGATCTGACTTTATTTGTATAAAAAGGATTTTGCAATTGTCTTCATATAATACTTTAGTTTGTCTTGTCAAGTAGGCTCCCAATTATTTTATAATGGATTATCTATCAAAATTTTGATTTAAAAAATTGCTTTGAATCTTTATTAAAAACACAACAAAACATAGTTTTGATTTAAATAATGAAAAAAAAATTACTATTGAATATTTTAGATTTATGATATCATATCTATGATATTAATTTTCTTTGAGATCAGCAACAAGTTAATAAACTTGTTTATGTTTGTTGAAAATACACTATGGTCTCCAGACTACTGCCTTTTGAATAATAAAGCTAAGATTATCTTTCCTGATACCATAATATTGTGGAAAGGATCAATGCTAAGGCAGGTGACAATGTTCAGAAAAGATAGAAAAATGAACTTAATCTAAATTGAGTAATTAATGAGCCATGAGTATTTGAAGGTCAAGGTATATAGCATATAAATTTGCTTCTAAGTGCAGTGTTTTCTATGGATAGAATGACTGTTAAAGCCTGTGTGAGGATGGGGAGTGTAGATGGACTTGGTGTTCACTCTCCCCTTTCTGAAGGAGAAATAATGCAGGGATAGTGAGTACTATTGTTTCCTACACTTATATCCAAGTTTATTATGAGGATCAACTGAGATGAAACTTTTAAAGCACTTAGTATGGCTCCTGGGCCGCTGTAAAAACTATGTAAATTTTAGTTGTTGTTATTATTTATGTTTTTTTGATATGACCTCTGAGAGTGACAGTACTTACTAGAAAGAAAGAGATTAAACTAGTGACAACAAAAAAGGAGTGATATTTTCTTAAAGAAATTCTTAAAAGGTTAAATAAACAAAATATTTTTTTTATTTAGGTAGTAGTGATTTAATTTGTGTGTGTGTGTGTGTGTGTGTGTGTGTGTGTGTATATGTGTGTATATATATATATGCATATATCTCTATCCATATCTCTATCTCATCTACCATATCACTATGAAAAACTACATATATATCTACATCAAAATCTACCTTTATATCTGTTCTGTATTTAATCCTTATTTATAGCTAATTTGTATCTCTAATCTATATCATTATTTATCTATATTTATGCTTACAAATATATACACAAACATGCAATTTCATTTGCATAGGAAACTCGCAGTGTCTGAAGGCCTATCAAGAAATTACAACCTTCTAGGATTTAGTAGATCACTCTTACATAGCTGCCTGAGGTCCTTACCTAGCATCAAGGAGTACGTCTGTTGCTACAGCTAGTAGAAGCCAGTTGGTAAATAAAGAATTTGTCTTAGAGGCATGAAGACCTGAGTTCATGTTCTACCTTTGACAAATATTGACTAAATGATTCTGAATAAGTCCCTAATCTGCCAGTATTGTAGGAATCTCTATAAGATTGTAAATTGCAGAGAATGTGGAAATCTAGATTGATAGAATTTGTGCATCTGAAATATAACAATGAAGTCACAGATCTAGTTTCACACTTATCTGTCTGTCTATGTATCTATCTGTCTATCCTCCATAAAGAGGAAGGATAAAAAATCTGTTTCCTAGCATAATAGAACTTGTGTTGCACCTCTGTTGCAGAAATAACTTACAGCTGAGATGGGGAGTTTTAGAAATGTGTATGTAACCAATAGCCAATCAGTGAAACAGAATAGACCACAAGAAAAGTTGCATTTAATTAAATGTTCAAGGCAAATCAAGACACCCACACCCACCCAAGAGTGTATTCTCTGGCAATGGTGGTATTTTTTCTGGCATTGAATTCCTACATGATGTTTTCTTAAGTTAATATATTTTCTGATCAAAAATTTTACCAAAGCATTTGGCAGTGTGTCTGGTTTTATTCTCCAGTTAAAAAGTTTTTTGGAGGGAGCAAGAGAAACAATAATAGTTTTGGAAGTATCATATCCAAAATAGTTATGGATCCTTAAAATAAACATAAAGAGACCAGCAGAGCTGCATTTATAGATTTTTGGATGAAAGGAAGTATAAATTCAGAAAACTTTTTCTCCTGCAGAATGGCAAATGAGAAAGCAAGCTAGGTATCATAGCAGACAGAGTGAAATCCATACAGTGGATTCCTGGAGACAGGCAGGCCTGAATTCAAAACCTGAGATCCTTACAAAGCTATGTGACTCCCAGGCAAGACACAATCTCGGTCTGCCTCAGTTTTCTCAATGTAAAACTGCATAATGGCACCTATATCCTAGAGTTTTTGTTAGGATCAAATGTGTTAATATTTGTAAAGTACTTATTCATAGTGCCTAGTTCAGAGTAGGTTCTTAATAAAATATTTCTTTCTCATAAAAGATAGAGAACAATTACAACTATTCAACATATTTTCCTATGAAAAAATACTGCATAGTTTGATTATGAGACAATGTGATTTTGTCTTCTTCAGCTTATTTGAATGTCAATTAAGGGGTTAATAAAAATATGATTTAATTTTTAGTATTCTACTAGAACAAGGGTTCTTAATCTAGGATAAACAAGCCTTCAAGAGGTTCCTAAATAGATTCCAGAGAGTCTATAAATTTGGATGAGAAAAATAATTACAATACTATTTCAATAATTTGTTTCCTTTGTGATCCTATGCATTTATCTTATACATTAAACAACAACAACAACACATTATTCTAGGAAATAGTCCATACATTTTAATATGCTAGCAAAAGGACATATGAAATAACAAGATTCAGTAGCTCTGAATTGAGCATCTATATTTCCTTGATCTATATGTTAATTTTTCTATGAACTTTCCTTTAAGTTTTTCATAAGAAAAACTATATTTATATTCAAATTTATTTGGATGAGTTTTTTTTTATTTAATAATAACTTTGTATTGACAGAATCCATGCCAGGATAATTTTTACACAGCATTATCCCTTGCAATCACTTATGTTTCGTTTTTTCCCCTCCCTCCCTCCTCCCCCCCCCCAAGATGGCAAGCAGTCCTATATATGTTAAATATGTAGCAGTATATCCTAGATACAATACATATTTGCAGAACCGAACAGTTCTCCCACTGCACAGGGAGAGTTGAATTCAGAAGGTAAAAATAACTCGGGAAGAAAATCAAAAATCAAATAGTTCACATTCATTTCCCAGTATTCCTTCTTTGGGTGTAGCTGTTTCTGTCCATCATTTATCCAATGAAACTCAGTTAAGTCTCTTTGTCAGAGAAATCCACTTCCATTAGAATACATCCTCATACAATATCGTTGTCGAAGTGTATAATGATCTCCTGGTTCTGCTCATCTCACTTAGCATCAGTCCATGTAGGTCTCTCCAAGCCTCTCTGTATTCAATTTGGATGAGTTTTATAAGAAAAATGTCATATTGTACCCCATAAAAATAAATCTAAGATGTTAGGTCATCAACATATCTGCTGATTAATAATACAAAGTAAAAAATACAAAGTTAAAAGTTAACAAGATACTACATATAAAACATCCTTAATTTCAAGCCTATATTTTGTTGGATCAAGAAAATATTCTCATGTTATTCTTCTTTAACACAATGATGACTGAAACATTCTCTTGTTTCTGTAGCTAGTGAAATAATGAGGTAATAAATATTTTGTTTTATTGTTTGGCCAATATTCACATTTCATTGATTGAATAAAGATTTTCAACTATTCTCCTTTTCTTTTTGAGAGAAAAAGGAAACTATACACTTACTTCACCAAATTTTAATCATCAAAATTATATTTCAACTATCACAAAGAACTCAACTAAGAACAAAATACACATTTTTATAACCTCATTTTTTTTTAGGGTAGACACTGTTGTCTTTGAAATACTTAGAACAGTTTCTGCTAAAGATACTAATATTATGCTTTTGGAATGGAATTATATGAACTAAAGAGGGGATATTGTACAGAAGAAAGAACAATGAATTTATAGTCCAAAGACATCCATTCAAAGCTTGATTCTTTTCTCCTTTCCTCTTGGGTGACAATGAGTAAGTCATTTAACCTCCACTGGCCTCAGTGGCAGACTCAGTTTCCTCATTTCAAATGAAGGAGGTGGGCCAGATGGTTTCTGAGATACCTTCCAACTCTAATACATAGGATTTCATGATCCCGAATCACTTCCTATGAATCTTTGGCAGTAACATGAGAAATTCTTATTTCAACAAATTAAGTTTGGATCAAATCTTCTCACATTCTTTTATATAGATAGGATGATTCTTTCAAATTTTATGTCTTTTTCTTTCTTTTGTTAAGGAATAGTTCTTTCTTGCATATAAAGATGTACTGTATTTGCCCTTAGAAGTTATCCTCTTACTATAATAACAGAAACTCATAAAAAAATCATAGAATATTCAAAAAGAAAGGGAACTTAGTGGATCACCTAATCATATCTCACTTATACTGTCATAAAATGGAACTCAGAGGTCAACCCAGGGACTCAGCTAGTTGAAATTTGCAGTTTTACACTTAGGAGTTTTGTGGAATTTTTCTCTATTTTCTTAGAATTCAAAAATTTAGGATTTGCATCTAAGCTTTATTCTACATTACTAATATACATATTTTCTTTTGCCTATCAGGAGATATCTCTTCAAAGAATGGTTTCAATCTCACTTGCCTCTCACTCTCCCCTCAAAGAATATTTTTCTACTTCAGCTATTTTAAGATGTATGAGTTTTAGACTTTTTGTCAGGAAGACTGATGTGTTTGTATCTCTTCATCTAATTCTGTTAATCTAGTAAAAATGATGCATGTTATTAAAAACATTCTTGACAATCTTTCATATAAAATACCTCTTAATGGATTATCATTATTTTTCTTTCAATTCTTGACTGAAGATGTGAATTTTTATTTAGTCCCTAAGTTCATTGCATTTCTAGTGTAATTTTGGGTTTTTTTGTTTATTTGTTTGTTTTCCTCCGTCATCTGGTGTTTATTACCTTATTAAGTCACTTTACACAGAGTAGTTGCTGTTACACAGCTAACACAACCTACCCTTAAGAGATGGGAATTTCAGAAATGACGTGATTTGTGTGCTGGTGTGGCAAGGGAGGGCAGGGGAAGAATGTATGTATATGTACAAGGAATTTGGACACCTTTCAAGGTGAAACATTTAGTATAAATTCAAGATCATACACTATATTATTGTTAATGAGAGGGAAAGCCTGGTAAAACTGTAACTCCAAGGGCATGAAAGACTTTTTGTTTTTAAATATGGAAACAGAAAAGAAGCCATAACTGAAAATAAAATAGGGTTCCTGGATAGTCAGTCTACTGTGTATGAAGGATGGTAATAGTCAATGGAATTCTTTCAGAGTCAGCTACAGCTGGCCACAGAAGCAGCTGACATTGGAGTCTTAGTAGAGAACCCATGTTTGGGGCACATTATTGATTTCTTACCAAACAGAAGAAATAAACAGAAAACTGGGCTTTAATTTTTAGATTATTTTTATACCCCATTAAATTAGAAGACCCAAATGACGTCTGTCCAGAGGTGTTCCTCCTTTTACTTGTTTTTTTTTTTAAAGTAAGCTCACAAAAGATGATTTAGTTTTTAAGATTCTAAACATAATGTTATCATTCTCCTAATGACTAATAATAACAGCAGGACTTAGGAAATATATTGAGAGATACCAACCAGTTTTTGGCTCATACTGATACCATTTTATTTCTATTCCTCTATAACTCAGTACTCTCTGTCTTTTAATTACATTATTCCTCAGAAATTTCAGAAGTTCATGTCAGAAGCAAGTAGTATCTGACAAGTTGTTGTTTCCCCTTCATTCTTAAAAAGAATCACATCAGAGATGTGATGCCATGGCATATCAGTGAATTGAACTTAAATGAAGAAGAGTTGTGAAAAGAAACCAGCCTCACTTTCACCTCTAGATGATATACATCAGGATGACAGAAGATGGCCTTGGCTGTAGTGGGAGACCTTGGTCTTTTTAAAATAAGGTTTTAAAGGTTTTAATTGAGACTACATTCAATCAGTGATTAAGATTACATAAGGAAAGAGACATAGAATGGTTTATTTCAGTCTGGAAGGGGAAGACCCTTAGGGTTTCTGGCCAAAAAAAAAAAAAAAACATTCACTCTGAGTCAGTCAGGGCCCAAATAATGACCAAGTGGGGCTTAGGGACCTCTATTGTTGGTCAAACAATGGGGATGAGAGTTATTTGTATTTAAGACATAGTTCTACCCCATAAGCCCCAAAGGTTTCAATGAGCAAAATTTACATTGCTGGGGGCAGAGAACCTTCAAAGAAGGGTATGTTACCCTATGTGTACAGAGGGAAGGAAGAGAATGAGGATGAAAAAAAAGAAAAAGAAAAGAGCTCTGTTGCCAAACTGGACAGTTTCATTTGGGTCCCTGGTGGGGCAGCTCTTACTCCTACCCACAGAGAGAGTTTGTACTTGTTTGTCCTTCATTCTGGAAAAGGCCAATGCATCAGGGAGGTGATGCTAAGGAGGGAGGACTATGCAGTCACCAACCTCACTTTCTCTGGAAACATCTGGATCCAGTAACAAGATAAAGCAGCTGATAAGTAAAACATTTGTTAAGTACCTAGTGTATTCCATAAAGTGTTATTCATTCCAAGGATACAACATCGATGAAATACTTATGGTCCTCAAGGAGACTACTTTTGTGTTGTTTTTACAACAAAATTGTTCGCTACAGAAAACACATAAATAATGTAAATTAATGAGTAAATAAAATTTCATTTATTAAGTGCTTACTCTGAATGACAAGTTACAAAAATTTAATTCTATGAAAAGTTTCATTTCACATCTCTCCTTTGGTTAATGTTCAGTCAAGAAACATCTATGAAACATTTTTTTTTTTTGTATACCAGACAGAGCTAATAGAGAGAAATTATGAGAAGTAATTTGTATTTTGTGGAGATTTTAGCAACTGAGGAAATTAAGAGTCACTATATGGTCATCTTTGCAATTGTACAGTTAAAGTGTATTTAGTCACATTTTGTCATCAGCGTTCTTGTGGTTTTCTAGTTTATAAGTCACAATTTCATGTATCACACACCCTAAAAGGAACTTGTCTTCTTGCTTTTCCAAGAGATGTCAACTTATTCAGTGTTTATAATATTATTTGTGTTGTTTATATTTATTTCTTCTATAGCTATCATTCTGTTTGCTTCTTTTGCATTAAACATTTAAAATTACTTGGATCTTGAGTTTTAATGAATGATAAATAGGTGTTATTAAGAAAACACTTAGGAAACAGACAAATGTCTGACATTAAAATTAATGTTCATTTTGTATTCTTATAAGAATTCACCCTATGAATTTTCAGAAACAAGTTTCTTATATAGACTTGAAGAAAAGTATTTATACAAAATAAACAAAATATAATTTGGGATAGGGGAACAGTAGTAACTAGGCGAATCTAAAAAGTATTCATGTAGAGAGCAGTTGAGTTGAATTTTGAAGGAAAGAAAGGGTTTTAAGGGGCAGATATTCAGGTTCAAAAAGATAAGGAAGTCAAGTCCTGCTTAAATGTATAATGAACTATTCTATAGTCACATATGAAATACATTTCTAATCCTAAATTAAGCCATGAATTAAAAAGAAAAAAAAATCTAGCTTACTTCCCAATAAGTGGAAAAAGTCTGAGCTGGACATTTTTTTTTTTAACAAAAGATTACTGTAGTAAAAAGTGGAAATGATTAATATTGTTCTATGACTTTGGCTAACTCTGTGATGAACAATTCCTATGATGTATTAAAGAAAAGCATAAATAGCTCCTGTTTGTTGGCATTCCTTATATTAAAATCTAACCAAAGTATTCTAATATTTTTTATTTCATCAGTGTTGAAATAAATTCCAATGATATAGATCACAGACTATCTTTGCCTGGCCATCCTGTATAGATCTCATGCTATCCTACTCACAAGGTGTTCACCCAATAGAAAGGAGGCTTTCTGCCTTTTTCTCAAAATCTTAAATTTACCAGTGGGTTATTTGATGTTATTAATGGGTTTCTTTACTTTTGACAGTAAAGGGCTGAAAATCTGAGTTAATGCACTGAGGTTGGACAACTGAGCACTTAAGGCTAATTACCAATTAGACAATACTCTATTAGCATATGCTTGGAAAATAGCCCTTCCCACTATTCTGTGCTGGTTCAATCTTTTGGTGTATACAGAGAATTGTGGGAAGGATTAGGGGGTGGAGTAAGACAAGCTAGAGTCACTTTGGTGGTAGATGAGGAAAAAAGAGGTCATGAAGATGCTGCATCCATCCAATTCACTTCTACCCCTAAAGACCAAGAATAAAGACCAAGGCTTTTGTTTATCCTGACTTGGGCTGATTCTAAGGTCTTCACACTTGGCATGTAGCCAGATCAATTTAATTAGTTTTAGAAGGCAACTAATTCTTTCAGAACTTGTATAAATAAATATTTTTTTCAAAATTAGCTTTGAAAGTAAAATATTAAGATATTGCTACATTATAACTTATGAAGAATTGTCAGTTTTATATAATAGAATGTAATGGATGTTCTTTCAAATCAATTCAACAAGTATTTATCACATACTTATATAGGTCCTATGATGAGCACTGGAAAGACAAAGATGAAATCAGGCATAGTATTTTTCCTTCAAGGAGTTACAGTCTCATAGTGATGAGAAATATATGGGAGCACAGATAGATCAAGTAATCATGAAAGATCATCAAGGAAGATCACGAGAGAGAAAATAATCACTTATTCATTTATATAACATCTACTATATGCCAGGGATTGTGCTAAAATTATATATATATATATATATATAATATATATATATATATATATATATATATATATATATATATATATATATATATATATATATATATATATAATGCCATTTGTTCCTCATAACAACCTTATGAGATAGTATCTACTTGTCCATTTTACATTTTTTACATTTAAGGAAATTGAGGCAAACATTTTAAGTAATTTGCCTAGGATTATAAAGCTAGTAATTGAAATCAGGTTTGAATTCAGGTATTTATATATAACTACATATTGAGATATAATCTATAAAGTTCTTGCCTTAAATCCTGGAAGATCTGAGTTTAACTTGCTCTTTTGACACATCAGTATGTGTCACTTCATGATGCCTGGCAAGACACTTAAACTCTTAGCAATTTATGTAGCTCCTTAAGGCTGTAAATTGGAGAAAACATGAAGATCTGCACTGATAAAAGAAATTTCTTTCTTGAGAAGTTCCTGACATCAATTAATTCACAAAGACAGTTATCCCCATCTTTATCCATACTCAATAGCATATATAAGTCAAATATAATTCAGTAAAATTAAGCCAGTGCTTAAAAGATAAAGATGGTTGATCTTCCTGAGCATCTCTGGAAGCATAAAACCATAGGATCATAGATAATATGGTTGTAAGATATCTTAGATCAATTAACTTATTTTACAAATGAGAAAACTGGGGCCCAAAGAGGTTAAATAATTAGCCCATGTTAAAAATGGTTATTGTATTACATCTGGGTTTCAAATCCAGGTTCCCTGACTCCACAATGCTTTATACTGGATGATGACTCAATCTTTGTGAGGTTAGCTTCACTTTTGAGAGGAGTTTCTAGGGGAAAACCAAATCAACAAAAATGATAAAAGCAATATGAGAGACAAAAACTTTAATAAACATATCATTATTCTAAACGGTATGTTTCGGCTGATCAAATGTTAATTAATTTACTAATACTAAATGAAGTTAGGTAGTCATATCATGGGCATGATTGAGAAAGAAATCAAAATCAAAATAATGGAAGCTGATTCAATGGAAATTACTAATCTAAATTTCTCACAAATTCACCTTCCCATCCTCTGATACATGTAGTCATGATATAGAACTATTATGTCACATGTATGATGGTGTGACCTTTCAATGATCAGTATTTATTCTATAAGACCTTATTCTTATCTAATTCTTTCTTATCTATTTCATTTAGCACTTCCAAGATTGTTACAAAAAGATTGGGGTACATACAGGGGACTGACTGTCCAGGAAGCCAATTTCATTTTCAGGTACTTTTTTTGCTTCCTTACTTGAAAACAAAATCATTGGGGAAGACAGTGGAGTAGGTCAGGAAATTCCAGGATCTTTAAATTTCCTCTACAGACAGAACATTGACACAAAATGATCAGCAAAAATAAAGGAGTAAAACAATTGTTCTCCTAAGACAACCTGAGAGGGCCTTAGAACTTCTAGAGGCAGAGGTTTGGTTTGAGTGAAATGTAAATACATTTAGGCCAAATTCAATGAATCAACAAACAGCAGGTCTGGGGATAGCTCTATAGGGAAGCAGAATAGGCCTCAAGAACTTTCACTTTGGGGACTTTCATCTAAAGAACAGTATGGGGATCAGAGGACTAAGTGGAGAAAGATTGAAGAAATAATGAAGAGCTGAATGAGCAAAACCAAAAGAATATTGTATCTAGTAACAATAATATTGTTTTAAGAACAACTTTGAATGACTAAGTTGTTTTGATTATTATAAATACCCAAATCAACTACAAAGAACATATGAAGAAAGCCAATATTTGAATCTAGAGAAAAAGCTGAGAAATAGAAATATGTATAAATGGTTTTACATATGTGTGTATGTGTCACACACAAATTGTATCTAAAGGTAGCTACCTCCAGGATAGAGGAGAAAGGAAGAAAAGAAATTACATGATAACTTTATTATATATTTAAAAGATCAAGTAATAACATAATATATTTGCAGTTTCATATACAAAAATGTTTTTTTTTGTTTTCTGTTCTGCTGTGTATAGAAATATCTGCTTTATTTCTTGTTAAGAATTAAATAAATTAAAAATTTTAAACACAAAAGTATTTCATACCTCGAGTAAAGTCATAATAGTATTTAACCGATGGCTGTGACCTCCAGAAGGGCACAATTCCATCCCAAAACTGATTTCTTTCTACTTGGTTTTCTATCAGCCTAGATTATTATATGATGATTTCTAGGGTGACATTTACTGTAGCTGCTTTTTCTTGATCCTTTTTCATCCTTGATACATATAATTACATCATTTCTGAAATGAACCTATTTTAAAGTAGAACATGTTTACTTCTGAACAGTATATCACATTATTTAATGGAGGATCCTGGCCCCCCATCCCCACCTCCACCACCACCACCACTGATGCTTTTAGGCCTCTCTTCCTTAGCACATTGTAGGTGATTAATAAGTTCTTTATACATTCGAATTTTAGAAGAAACCTCAAGAAGAATATTTCTTGGACAGAATTTGCATATAACATTTTCCCCGTTCACTTTTTGTCCATTGAAAGTATATTTTTCTGTTTAAACATATTCTTCATTCTACCTGAAGGAAGGATAGAGATCTAACGTTTATTTAAGCAAAGATATAGCATTATTCATATGTAAGTTCCTTGCAAACAATCTAATTCAACAGATCACTGTGCATCAAGGAGTCTAAAAGTGACTAAGATTATAGAATTGTAGTCAAATAAAATGAAATGTGTATATTGAATTCTCCCCCAAAGAATAAAATTAGAACATCCTATTGGGAAATGTATAAGAAAAAAAGACTATTCATGAAACAGATGGGTAACATAGAGCATGTCATTGATTGGTAGTCTTGCGGTCATTGAATATACAGTGTAATTCAAGACTTTACACCTCAGACTTTGGAGTCATTGAAAGTATAAGGAGGAGAAGGGGGAGGAGGTCATGGAGAACAAAAAGGGGGAGGTACAGGAGGAGAATGAAAGGAAGGAAGGAAGGAAGAAAAGAAGAAAGGAAGGAAAGAAGGAAGCAAGGAAGGAAGGAAGGAAGGAAGGAAGGAAGGAAAAAGGGAGAAAAACTCCATTGTTCAGAAAAAATGAAAACTAGGATTCAACTCAGAAAAGACAAAACCACAGAATGGTAATATTTTCTTTTGACCCAAGGAAACCAGAGAGGTTGCTAATACCAAGAGTTTTCCAGGAAACAAACATGTTGTTTTGGGGCTATTCATACAGCTTTTTTTTCTGTTTTTTTGAAAAGGGAAATTAAAAGTTTAATCTATGTAATGTGTGGTCAGTATTTGACTAGTGACTTTTTTTCTCAGAATTAAAAAAAATTGAGAGTTAAAAGAAACCTCAGTGACAATGTAGTCCAACATACACAGTGGGATACTAAATATAACCTATCTGACAAGTGGCTTGAAGATTTTCAAAGGGGAAACATCTATGTTTGGAGGCAGCTCATTCTCCTTCAGTGCAATATTATTAGGAAGCTTTTTATGACATCAAGTTGAATTTGCCTTTTTGAAATATCCACCCTCTAATCTTGGTTCTGTTCTTTGAGGGCAACAAGAGTAACTCAAATTTTTCCTTCACCTGCCACTTTTTCAAATACTTAGAGATAATTCTCATTTCCCCTCTATGTCTTCTTTTCTTTAGGCTAAATTTAGTTCCTTTAGCCCATTCTCATACATTATCAGTGTCAAGACATTTACCATCCTTGTTGTCTTCTAAACATTTTCCAGCTTATGAATATCTTTCTTAAATTGTAGTGCTCAGAACTATATATAATATTCCAAATAATGTCAGTCAATAAATCAACTAGCAATTATTCAGGGTCTACTTTATAGTAGGTACTGTGATGAAAAGTAGGGATGGATAGAAAAGAAAAAGATTACAATCTAATGGGAGAAACAAAATGCAAACAATTGTGTACAAACAGGGAATAAACAGGATAAATTGGAAATAATCAACAAAAGGACTGTGCTAGAATTAAAGAAGATAGAGAAAATGTTTCTGGAGTTGAGATTTTAGCTGGGATAAGAAAAAAAAGCCAGGCCAGTTAGGTGACAGAGATTAGGAGGGAAAGATTGTCAAGCTTGAGGGATACTCCGGGATACAATTTGGAGTAAGAAGATGAGGAGGCTAGGACAAATATTATAGCAAGGAAGTTAATATCACTGGGTTATAGAATATATAAGGATATACAGTGTAAGAAAACAAAGAACAAGTCAGGTTCAGAGGATCTCAAAAGTCAGAAAAATTTAATATTAGTCCTGGAGGTAATAGTAAGATACTAGAATTGATTAAGATTTGACTAATATAGAAAGCAAACAATGATCATTTCTCTATTCCTGAATAGTTTCTGTCAATCCCACCCAGGATTACATTAATTTTCATAGCAAATATAGCATATTGTTCTTTTATTTCCTGGTCTTTAAAACTAAGACAAACTCTTGTCTAGATAACAATATTTTTGGTCTTAAAAAGGAGAAGATCTGAGACTGGGGCAAAAGAATATGAAATTTTCTTTCAAAAATTTAAAGGATTATGATCTAAAAGACTCCTCTTGTATCACTGCTTAAAAAGGGAGATGCCAAAGAATACAAAACTACTAAACAGGTGTGCATATTTCACATACCAGAAAGGTTATGCCTAAGATTTTGTATGCTATGGTTTAAAAATATCTGAAAATGTGAGGATTACCAGAAGTTTTTAAAGAGACAGAGGAACTAGAGACCAAATTGGAAACTTTTGTTGGATTATGGAGAAAGCAAAGAAGTCTAGAAAATCTCTACTTCTGCTTCATTGATTACACTTAAAATTTTGTGTGGATCACAACAAAATGTGGCAAATCCTTGAAAAAAATCATCTTACTTTTCTCTTGAGCAACCTGTCTCCAGAGCAACCGAGGCCAAGAAGAAAGATTTAGAAGCAAACAGAGAATAATTGATTGGTTTAAGATTGGAAAAGGAGAATGAGAAGACTTTGTATTGTCACCTTATTTATTTAACTTTTATGCAGAACATATCATGTGAAATGCCAAGGTGGATAAATCAAAAGTCAGAATTCAGGCCTGAGAGAAATATCAACAGTCTCATATACATAGAATATACCATGCTGATGGTAGAAAGTGAAGACTAATTAGAAAAAAATGATGATATTGAAAGATAAAAATATAACAGCTGGCTTGAAGCTTAATAAAAACAAATAGATCTTAGCAAGGGATTCCACAACTTGTTGACAAATGGAGAAGAAATTAAAGCCATTTCAAAATTTCTATTATTGAACTCAAAGATAGCTACAGATAGTTACTGCAGCCATAAAATTAAAAGACACTTGCTCCTTGGAAGGAAAGCAATGGCAGATCTAAACAGCATATTAAAAAGCAGAGACATCACTTTGCCAGCAAAGATCCATATAATAAAAGCTATGAGTTTTCTGTGAGAGTATGAATATAAAGAAAGCTGAGAGTCACAGAAATGACAATTTTAAATTATAGTGCTAAGGAAGACTTCTGAGAGTCCCTTTGAAAGAATGAAAATCAAATAAGTTAATACTTAAAGAAATTAACTCAAATATTGCTTAGAAAGTCAAACAGTGAAGCTGAAGATTAAATACATTGACCATATGAGAACATAGAATTCACAGGAAAAGACCATTATGTTTCGAAAGATTGAAGGCAAGAGGAAAAAGGAGATGGTAGAACATGAGATGGAAAGACAGTATCATGAAAACAATGCACAGGAACTGGGACAAACTTTGAAAAATGAAGGAGAATAGAAACACCTGGGATGTGATGGTCCATGGAATAATGGAGAGTAAGACAGGATTTAATGACTAAACAACAGTAACAATATCTAGAAGGATTGGACAGACTTTGTATCTGTTTCAGAATTATGACCAATGGGTTAAAGTTATCATAATTCTAGAAGAGAGTCCAGAGATTGAAACTGGCCTTATCATTTTAGGTCATTATAGGATAGTGCTATTTGACTAATATAAATTTAGTAGCTTAGAAGATTAAGTTTTCCAACTCTAAGCCTCTTCAGTATGTCCAAGTAGAGGAATGGGCAAGGAAAAAAAGCCATAGAGACAAAGTGGAATCTGTCATGGCCCAAGAAGGGAGAAGAAAAGAAAGGTTCCTTTCTACATGTCTAACCATAGTCTTGGAGATAAGATCACCAAAATACTATGAGATATGTGAGGATGAGTAGAGCTCACTTCCATGTAGGAAAGTTATGCAGTGTTTCATGGAAGATAGAGAAATCACCCTGAACCTTGAAGGAAATAGAAGAATAATCATAGTTCAATTGTAGAATGGCCTCATTTCCAAGAAATGGATTGGACATCACTGGCTGTGTTTACATACAGACTGAAAGACCATCTGTTAAGAATTTTGCCATAAGAGAAGACTAATCTTAAATTCAGGAAGACCCAGGTTCAAATCCCTTCTCTGCTACATGCTAGCTGTATGACCCTAGGCAAATCATTTAATCTCATATTTTTCAGGCAATTCTCTAAGACTGTAAGTTGCCCAATAAGTACCAATTGATAGAGGAGTTTCCTCACTGGTTATTTCCTAAACCATTTCATAGATCTAGTTCATTCATTCACTGCTCCCCCAAATCATCTTTAAAGCCATTTTCATTGTTAGATTAACAAAAAAAAAAAAGAAAAAAATTTAAAATCACAATGATTTTTGGTTTAAGAATTAATTTTTACCAGTTTCACCAGCTTTCACTAGCAACATTTATTCAGAATTTGCTATCAATGTTTTCCATAATTGAAGAGAAATCTTTGGCTCTCTAGAGCACATAGAGTTATTTAGAGAATTGGGTTACCCTCATTATGGCAGTAATGCAAAAGCTTGTGTGTATAACATACTTGTAAGTTTTCAGAAAGATTATAGTGTTTATCTAGGTAATGGAAAGAAATTTGACTACACTGATACTGGAAATTTCCCACACTTAAATCATAGACTGGTGAAATATCATGAATGTTGACATAAAATTTTCTTTCTATCTTTCTTCTTGAAGTTGGCAGTGATACATGTCTTTGGAATCCAAAATATATTTTCTTTCTACTCCATTTATTCAACAAATCATCCATTTTTATTCCTCTTTTATCCTAATAGATGTCGTAAGTATATCATCACAATTGACTTTATCTGTTTTGATCAATAAATATAAGGTTGATATGTTAGAAAAAAACAAATGTAATCCAAATAAAATAGCCTTAGTAAAATATTTATCATTGGCAATACCCTAGCTAATGTCAATGCACTGATACTTTACACTATGAAACAGTAGGCATAATCTGCCATATAGTAGATAAAGAAAACTTTATTAACCTGATGCCATGAAGATGAATGAATTAAACAGATTCAACTTTTCATAGAAGTTCATGGAAATTTAAAGATTATGAAGCAAAATAAGTTTTGTAAAAAGCAAATGAGAAATATGTGATTAGAAAGCAATTTGAGTGATACAATTATAAAATAGCACTTCCTGGGTTTTGAAAGAGATATTGACTATATAAAACACAAAGAAGTTAAATTTCCGAAATGCAGATTTCAGGAAGATCAAAGCAATAATTTTAAGGATGAAGAAGGAATGGAAAACTAGTTCTTGATGAGACTGCTGAAAGACTTCCAATAACAAAACTAAACCAACCAAAAGGAAGAGAGAAAATACTAAATGTTAAGTTGGCAAAAACATGTAATTTTCTAAAACCAAGAATGAAAAGAAATGAAAGAGAAAGAATACATAAAAAGATAAAATTACCAACAAAGAATATGTCAGGTTGGCAACTGACAAAAACAGTAAATGGAAATGTGACCTTTTGGATGTATAATAACTTCTTCATGCTTTAACAGCTAAATGTTCAACCGTGACTTCTCCAAACATCTTACCTCTCTTTCCTGACCTTTGAATTACTCTACTTTTACTTTACACTCACAAGATACATAATTAGGATAGAAAAAAGGAAAAAAGAAAAAAAAGTTTACATTATCAGACTATTTTGATTAGGAAAAAAAAAACAAGAAGATGAAAATTTAAAGATCAAGTGGGAATTAGAGACTGTGAATTTTGATTATGTATTCATTGATGTATTCTAATTGTGTGGACAATAGGAAGTTGATTAGAACAATCAATATTTAGACATAAATGTGTAGGTTTACTTAGTAGTTCAGAGGGAACAAAATCTTTAGAAACTGAGAACCCCTAAAGATTTAAACATTATTTTACCAGTTTTGTCCCCAATATATATTAATAATCATAAGCTGTTGATGCAATTTTTTTCTAAAGTAAATCTTAATGAGTGGAATCAAGATGGCAGAGAGTAGACAGGTCTTTGTCTGAGGTCTTCTTGGATTCCCTCAGATCAACATCAGATCAAGCCTCTGAACTGATACTGGAATGACAGAATACAGAAATATTTCAAGTATAAGAAATTTCCAGCAGAAAATATTTTGGAAGAACTTCAGAAAAGGTCTGTTTCAATTGGACATGTTGGGGAAGTGGCCAAGAAGTACCAGGGTGGTGTGGTGTCCATTTGCTGAGGGAATGTACTTGGAGGCTCTTAGTCAAAATACAGCTGTGCTGGCTATTGTGTCGTGGTTCAGAAGATAGTGGATCATCAGACTAGCTGCAAGACATCCAATGCAGTTACAAAAGCAAATAGTGAGCCATTATACCCCAGAATAACATAGAACCTGGCCACACTTACCCAAAATGGGGAAGGAATTCAACATCAATGGGTCCAGAGTAGTGTGAAGCCTCTGTTGCTTACAGAAGAAGTTTGGGATAATCTCCCATTTGTCCTAAGAATAGACTTCAACTTTTAAAAATGAGCAAGAAAGCAAAAAGGGCTTTGACCATACCTAGCTTTTATGAAGACAGAGAAGAACACACCTCAAGTCCTAAGGATACTAAAGGCAAATCATCTTCAGACGAAGTCCTAAAGAGGGAGATGAGTTGACCTCCATCTCACAAGACTCTTTTGGAAGAATATAAAGAGTATCTTAAAAGACAGTTAGAAGGAAGATGGAGAAAGAAAATGAGAATTTTGCAGGAGAGTTTGGAAAAGGAAACACAGAAATTATCTGAAGAAAACTCCTTAAAAATAGATTTAAGAGCATAAAAAACATATACCTTCTTACAAAATAGATTCTATCAAATGGAAAAAAAAAAAACATGTAATTCCTTATAAAATAGATTTGACGAAAAGGAAAAAGGAACCAACTCATTAAAAACCACAATTTGTGAAATAAAAAAAAAGTAACAAGAACAAAAAAATTATTTTTAAGTTCAATTAGTCAAAGGCAAAAGGAGATAAAAAACCTACCTGAAGAAAATTACTAAAAATTAGAACTGAACAAATGGAAGTGAATAATTCAATGAGATATCAAGAATCAGTTAAACAACGCACTCCCCTCATGTCCCCCCACCAAAAAAAGAAAAGAAAATGTAAAATACCTCATTGGAAAAAATAACTGACCTTGAAAATAGATCCAAGAAAGACAATATAGGAATTATGGGATTACCTGGAAGTCACGATGAAAAAGAGCCTAGACAACATCTTTTGGAAAATCAAGGAAAACTGCCCTTAAATCCTAGAACTAGTGGGTAAACTAGCCATTTGAAAAATTCACCATTCACCTACCCTAAAATGAAAACTCCAAGGAATATCATTCCTAAATTTCAGAATTATGAAATCAAGGATGTAATTTTGCAAGCAACCAAAAATATAATTGGAATATTGAGGAATCACAATCAGTATTATCCAGGACCTATAAGCTTCAACTTTAAAGAATTGAAGATTCTGAAATATGATATTCTGAAGGATAAAAGAATTTGGATTTCAGTCAACAATTAATTACCCAGCAAAATTAAGCATTATGTTTCAGGGGAAAAGATGGACATTCAATCAAACAGATGAATTTAATTTATTTCTGATGAAAAGACCAGAGCTGAACTGTAAATTTGTTCTTCAAATATAGAACTCAAGAAAAGCATAAAAAGGTAAAAAAGAAAGAAAAAAAATAACTATTTCTTTTAAAAGTTAAAAACTTACATCATTTTGTGGGAACATGATATATTTAACTCTTGAAAACTGTATCTCTGCTATGGGTATACTTAAAGGGTGCAGGTATAATTTGATTTTATTGTGATAATATAAAAATCAAGTAGAGGTGGGATGGTGATTGTATTGGAAGAAGAGGGAAATGGAGGTAAAAAATGGGGCAAGTTACATTTCATGGAGAGGCAAAAAAGACCTATTACAATTGAGGGAAAGAAGGGATGGGGATGAGCATTATGTGAACCTTACTCTCATTATATTTGGCTCAAAAATTAATATCAGATAGTTATTTTTGCAGAAAAACTTGTCTTACCCTATAGGGAAGTAGAAAAAGAAAGGGGAAAGGAAATGAGGAGGCTAATAGAAGGGCAAAGAGAAGTAGAAGGAGAAAGAGATAAGAAAAGGGGAAATGCTGTGAAAGAGAAGGGCTGTTTGATGAGGTAGTGGTCAGAAGCAAAACACTAGGGAGGAGGGAGGAGGGAGAAAGAAAAGAAAAAATATATAACTTAGGGAAAACAAGATAGCAGGAAATAAAGTTAAAAATTTTAACTGTGATGTGAATGGGATGATTTCTCCCATAAAACAGATGCAGATAACAGACTAGATGAAAAGCCAGAACCCTAAGTTCTGTTATTTACAAGAATAAGTTATTTACAAGAAACATATTTAAAGCAATATGATACATACAGAATAAAGATAAGAGGCTGGAGCAGAATCTATTATGTTTCAGCTGAAGTAAAAAAAAAAAAAAAAAAAAAAAAGGATGTGTAACAATCTTGATGTCAGATTCAGATCAAGCAAAAGCAAGAAAGAGATAAGGAAGGAAAATATATTTTGCTAAAGAATACCATGAATAATAAATTAATATCAATATTAAACATATATGCACCAAGTGATATAGCATCCAAATTCCTAGAGGAGAAGTTGAGAGAGCTGCAAGAAGAATTAGACAGGAAAACTATACTAGTGGGGGATCTCACCTTTGTTCTCTCAGAACTAGATAAATCAAACCATAGAATAAATAAGAAAGAAGTTGAGGTAAATAGAATTTTAAAAAATTTAAAAATATGCTGGACATTAATTAGAATTCTACAAAATCTAATAGCAGCTACAATGAAAAAAAAAAAAAGAGCAGATCCTGGAATCATATCTACTGACAATCAAAAGAACTAGATCTGCAGCCAAAAAAAAATATTATATCCAGCAAAAGTATCTATAATTTTGAAAGAGAAAAAAGGACATTTAATGAACTTGGAGATTTTCAGGACTTTCTATCAACCAAGCCCAAACTTAAGAGAAAATTTAACATAAAAGTCAGTATAAAAAGTCAATTTTAAGGAATATAAAATGGACAAACTATTTAAATATGAACAAATTGTTTGTGTTATTTTTACACTGGAAAATGTGATCTAATGTTTAAGACTCACTTCAACAATAGAGTAGCTCACAAGAAAGATTGGCAGAGTCAAGGTAAAAATAGTAATCAAGTTATATAATTTAGGGGCAGAGGAATAGAAGACACAGAGGTATTAGAAGAGGGAAGGGACTCATAATTCACATCAGGAATGGGTTCCATAGTCAACACAACATATATACCATAAAGTAATACCCTCCAAAATTTATAAAGACATAAGGAGGAATTATGTCATTGTTCTTGTTATCCTATAAAAAAGCTTGCTGTCTGATACTCAGTGCTGGATTCTTTGAGATGACAGTCTCTTCCAGCCCTGGGACCAAACATGAATCCATTGGTACTAGTATATCTCTCCATTTAGTAAATTATTAAATTGTTCTCAAAAAAATAAAAAAGAAAAGAAATATGGGGGAATGGGATGATGGTTGGGGAAGTAGTGGGTGAGAGATACTTGGGTGCATGGAGATTAAGTAATAGCAAGGCAAGTGATGGAGCATAATTTGATTAAAGAAGCAGTAGGAATGGGAAAGATATGTTGTATATGTGGGGTGTGAGTTTGTGTATGTGTGTAATTATTTACATATCTATACATAAATATATCTTTTCTTAACTGTAGCTTACTTGGGAGTGGTAGGGGAGGATAAAAAAGAATAAAGTGAATAAGGTATGTGGCAGAAAGCCAAAGAACAATTTACAAGAAGGTAAAGAAAAAACGGATATTCATGAATATTTCTTCTATTAATATATATACTTTCTTTATCTGATAATTTCTTGTTACATATTTTGAATCCTCCCTGATGTTCTGCTAGATACATGAGAATATTCTTTTTTGTTTTGCTTTATTTTGTTTTGTATTCCTTTTTGGTTTTTCAGTTTTTCTTATTCTGTTTTTTCAAATATAATAATTTTTTTAAAAAAAGAATGAGTAGGTGAAACAACAAATCACACAATTCAGGATTTGATCTAAGAGAATGACAATGTCAATGCAGCCAAAGCAGTTCTTAGGGGAAGTTTTATATCACTAGATGCTTACTTACATAAAATAAAGAAAGAGAAGATTAATGAAAAATAGAAAAAGAACAAATTAACTCCCCAATTAAATACCAAATTTGAAATTCTGAAATAAAATGGGAGATTAATAAAGATGAAAGTAAGAAAACTATTGAACTAATAAACAAAAAAAAAGAGTTGGCTTTATAAAAACACAACAAAGTAGATAAACCTTCAATTAATATTAGAAAAAGGAAAGAAGAAAATGAAATTGTTAGTATCAAAAATGAAAAGGGTGAATGAATAGAGGAATGTGGATCCTCCATTGGAAGCATGAAGAGGAAATTAGAACAATAATAAGGAGCTGTTTTTCTGAAATGTATGACAATAAATCTGATAGTTTAAGTAAAATGGATGATTACTTACAAAAATATAGATTACCAAGATTAATAGGGAAAGAAATAAATTACTTAAATAATTAGATTTTAGAAAAGAAAATTGAACCAGCTATAAATCAACTCCCTAAAAAAAAATCTCCAGGGCCAGATGGAATTACATGTGAATTCTATCAAACATTTTAAGAAACAATTAATTCCAATGTTATGTAAACTATTTGAAAAATTAGGAAAAGAAGTCCTACTAAGTTCCGTTTATGGCACGGAAATGGTGCTGAATCCTAAATCAGGTAGGGTCAAAACAGAAAAAGAAAATTATAGACCAATTTCCCTAATGAATATTGATGCAAAAATATTAAAATATTAGCAAAGAGATTATCCCCATAATAATACACCATGAGCAAATAGGATTTATGTCAGGAATGCAGGGTTGGTTCAATATTGGAAAAAAACTATTATTATTATTGACATTAATAGCCAAACCAACAAAAACCATGCGATTACCTCAATAGAGTCAGAAAAAGCATATGATAAAAATTCAAAAGTCATTCCTATTAAAAACATGAGAGAGTATAGAAATAAAAGGACTTTTCCTTAAAATGATCAATAGCATCTATTTATCTTAAATGATCATAAGCAGATTAGAAAAGCAAAAGATATTATACCTCTCAGATTTGTGGAGAAGGAAGGAATTTGTAGCTAAAGAAGAAGTTGAGTACATCATGCAAAATAGATAATTTTGGTTATATCATGTTAAAAATACAAACAAAGCCAATACAGACAAGATTAGAAAAGAAGCAAAAAGCTGGGGGAAATTTTTATAAGGATTCTGATGAAGGCCTTATTTAGAGAATTGGCTCAGATTTATAAGAATTCAACCCATTCCAATTGCTAAATGGTTAAAGGATATGAACAGATGATTTTCAGATGAAGAAATTAAAAGCATTTATAGTCATATGGAAAAATTCTCTAAATCACCATTGATCAGAGAAATGCAAATTAAGACAACTCTGAGGTATCATTACATACTTCTCAGATTGGCTAAGATGACAGGAAGAAATAATGGTGGATGTTACAGGGATATGGGAAAACTGGGACACTAATAGCTTGTTGGCAGCGTTGTAGACGGACTCAACCATTCTGGACAGCAATTTGGAACTATGCCTAAAGGATTATGTGCCTACTCTTTGATTCAGCAGTATCTCTACTGGGCCTGTATCCCAAAGAGATCATAAAAAAAGGAAAAGGATCCACATGTGCAAAAATTTTTGTAGCAGTCTTTTTTTGTAGTGGTAAGAACCTGGAAACTAAGTGAATACTCGTTAGTTGGAAAATAATTGAATAAGTTTAATATAAGAATATTATGGAATATTATTATTGTCTAAGAAAAGATCAGCAGGTTGATTTCAGAGAGATCTGAAGAGACTTACATTAACTGATGCTAAATGAAGTGAGGAGAACCAGGAGAACATTGTACATGACAACAGCAAGATTATATGATGATCAATTCTGAAGGATCTCTTTTCAACTCCTAGGTGATTCAGATCACTTCCAATGGTCTTGTGATGAAAAGATTCATCTGCACCCGGAAGATTGTGGGGACTGAATGTGGATCACAATATAGTATTTTCACTTTTTTGTTGTGGTTTGCTTGCATTTTGTTTTCTTTCTTATTTTTTTCCTTTTTAATTGATTTTCTTTGTGGAGGATGGTAATTGTGGAAATATGTATAGAAGAATTATATATGTTTAGCATTTATCGAATTAATTGCTGTCTCTGGAAGGGGATAAGGGGAAGGAGCAGAAAAAATTGCAAATTCTAAGGTTTTGCAAGGATAAAGGTTGAAAATTATATGTGCATATGTTTTGAAAATAAAAAAAAAAACCCTTTCATAAAAAAATAAATCTTACATTAAAAAATTAGCTGTAATGTCTGGGCTAGCTTTCTGAGGATCTTTAGACAGGCCTTGGTCTTAGCAGTAGAGTTACCATGAGGATAATATCCTTGAGGCCAAGGATAGAGTCTGGAGTTTTGAGTCTGGAGCTCAAGCTCACACACACTGGAGTCTCTCTTAAGTCTGTTTATTTCAAGTCCTCTCAGCCTTAAATACCTTAGTACAATTACATCACTATTGTATACTGAGTATGTGCCAAATATAGGATCATTACACCACCATGATAAATACTAAGTATATGTGAAGGAGAGAACCATTATCTCATCAATCACACTGAGTAAACACACTGCTGTAAGTATTGTTTCTTCAAGTACACTTTTGCAGAGTTCTGGTCTTCTACAATTAGCCATGTTAAAAATGACTGAATTAATTGACTTTTAAATAGGTGTGATTATTTTAAGCTGTTTATGTATAATATAAGCCAATTTATTATATTGTTTGTACCATAACTTTGTCATTCAACAAATTCATTATTTATTTTTGAGAATTTTAGAGGACTAGATAAGATTAATGATGAATGGAAAATAAAACCAAAATACAGTATCAGCTACTGAAAGGGAAAACAAGGAGTTGCTTAAGAATTACAAACTAAACGAACTTCAATAAATATTGAATATAATTGAATAGAATATATTTGGACCTGGGAAACATTGGAGTGAATAAAAGAGAGAAAAGGACAAAAATGGAAATGTAAATCTAAAGAGAAAAACATATATAAATACTTATTAAAATTCATCAGAAAGCTTATCATAAGGTCCTGAGTAATTGGACTTGGTCTTTGCAACCTCTTATATTCCATCTAGAGATAAATTTAGTCTAATACATAGAGGAGATAATATTTGCAGGCTATGGTCTTAGAAAGATATTTCTACTTCATGAAGGTGACAGGTTAACCTCCTCACCCATTATACTCATGAAAATATACAGTTGTCCCATACAATTTCTTTCCCCTCACATATGCCATCCCATAACTACACCCCTATTAAAAAAAATGTCCAGTCATTCAAATGCAGTTCTATGGGTTGGAGCTAGTAGGGAACTAATAACAAAAAATCAAATGAAGATAGCCTAGCTGTACTAGATCTAAAACTATATTACAAAGAAGTGGTCACCAAAATCATTTGGTATTGGTAAGGAAATAGACTAGTTGATCAGTGGAATAGGTTAGGTTCATAGGACAAAATAGTCAATAACTACAGCAATCTAGTGTTTGACAAACCCAAAGATCCCAACTTTTGGGATAAGAATTGACTATTTGACAAAAACTGCTGGGAAAACTGGAATTAGTATGGCAGAAACTAGGCATAGACCCATACTTAACACCGTACACCAAGATAAGATCAAAATGGATTCATGATTTAGTTCTAAAGAATGAGATTATAAATAAATTGGAACATAGGATAGTTTATCTCTCAGATTTGTGGAGAAGGAAGGAATTTGTGAGCAAAGAAGGACTAGAGATCATTATTGATCATAAAATAGAAAATTTTGATTATATCAAATTAAAAAGCTTTTGTACAAAAAAATAATACAGACAAAATTAAAAGAGAAGCAATAAATTGGGAAAACATTTTTACAGTTAAAAGTTCTGATAAAGGCCTCATTTCCAAAATATATAGAGAATTGACTCTAATTTATAAGAAATCAAGTCATTCTCCAAATGATAAATGGTCAAAGGATATGAACAATTTTCAGATGATGAAATTGAAACTATTTCTACTCATATGAAAGGGTGTTCCAAATCACTATTGATCAGAGAAATTCAAATTAATAAAACTCTGAGATACCACTACACACCTGTCAGATTGGCTAAGATGACAGGAAAAGATAATGATGAATGTTGGAGGGGATGCAGGAAAACTGGGACACTGATGCATTATTGGTGGAATTGTGAATGGATCCAACCATTCTGGAGAGCAATTTGGAACTATGCTCAAAAAGTTATCAAACTGTGCGTACCCCTTGATGCAGCCGTGTTACTACTTGGCTTATATCCCAAAGAAGCACTAAAGAAGAGAAAGGGACCTGTATGTGCAAAAATGTTTGTGGCTTTTCATAGTGCCTTGAAACTGGAAATGGAATGGATGCCCATCAGTTGGAGAATGGCTGGATAAATTGTGGTATATGAATGTTATGGAATATCATTATTCTGTAAGAAATGACCAGTGGGAGGAATGCAGAAAGGCTTGGAGAGACTTACATGAGCTGATGCTAAGTGAAATGAGCAGAACCAGGAGATAATTATACACTTCAACAACAATATTATATGAATATCAATTCTGATGGAAGTAGATATCTTCAGCAATAAGAAGATCCAATTCAGTTCCAATTGATCAGTGATGAATAGAAGCAGCTACACCCAGAGAAGGAATACAGGGAAATGAATGTGTACTGCTTGCATTTTTATTTTTCTTCCCAGGTTATTTTTAACTTTCTAAATTCGATTTTTCTTGGGCAATAAGAGAACTGTATAAATATGTACACATATATTGTATTTAAGATATACCTTAACATGTTTAGCATGTATGAGACTGCCTGCCGTCTAGGGGAGAGGGTGGAGGGAAGGAAGGGAAAAGTTTGAACAGAAGTACTTGCAAGGGACAATGTTAAAAAATTATCCATGCATATGCTCTGTTAATAAAAAGCTATAATAAAAAAAGCAGTTCTAAAAAAGATAGGTCAGAAATATAAAAGTGAAAACAATAAAAAAGTAAATAACATTTTCTGTACTAGTCATTCAAAAAGAGTAAAGGGAAAATATGCTCCTATGCAAATGAAATAATCTCTCTGTACCTCAATCTCTTAATATTTTTGTGATAATTTATAGAAATTCTATAATTTCTATTTTCAATTACTCGGTAGCATGTTCATAAAACATAGCAAATAAAAACTCTGCTCCTGATCTCATCCAAGGCATCCTTGACTTTGTGATTAGTCAATACACCTTTAAAAAGGAGAATTTCCAGAAAATTATTATTCTCCAACATATTCATTTTACTATAGAAACCTGAAAAATGTTAAATATTTATTTTGGGATTTGGCTTATATTCACCACATACATACACACACATTGGAGATAGGGAGTGAGAGAGAGAGAGAAAGAGAGAAAGAGAGAGAGAGAGAGAGAGAGAGAGAGAGAGAGAGACAGAGAGACAGAGAGAGAGACAGAGACAGAGGCACAGACACAGACAGAGAGAAGCAGAGAGAGAAAGAGGCAGAGAGAGAGAGAGAGAAACAGAGAGACAAAGAGACAGAGACAAACAGTGAGACAGAGAAAGAGAGAGACAGACAGAGACATAGCGAGAGATACAGAGAGAGACATAGAGAGAGATACAGAGAGACAGAGACAGAGAGACAAAAAGAGAGGCAAAGAGAGAGACAAAGAGAGAGACACAGAGAGACAAAAAGAGATAGAGAGATAGAGGAAGAGAGAGAATTATTCCCCTCCTCCCAATATTTTACCCAATATTTCTCCACTGTTGTTTTAAAGACACTCTTGTTTCTGACCTATATTAGTTGCATCAAGTGAAACCATATGATTGGACAGCCATGTCTATAAATGCTGACTAAATAACTTTAAATATAAATCTTCCCTAAGTCACATTTGTAGAATATCCCAACACAAACTCGTATAACTGGTAGTTCTTGGAGTTTTATCAGGCTATAAGAAATTACACTGTAGAAGAAACAAAATCCTAAAAATAAAAAGGAATTACACTATAGACTTTCAACATAGCATTCTATCCCCCAAGGAAGGCCAAGTAATATAAGTAAACCACTCTGGCTAGACATGTGGATTGTGGAATTGGAAAGAAGGCAAAAGAAGCTTACAGGAATACAGTCTAGATCATGGGTCCTCAAACTATGGCCTGCAGGCCAGATGTACCCCTTGAGGAAGTTTATGCGGCCCACCAGGTTATGGCAAAATCAGACCGGAAGTGACATTTGACCTAAAGTTGTGTTAGCAATGCACACTTCTAGCACTGGGCTGAGGTGGTAAAGACAGAGTGTGAGGCGATACCGAGGTGAAGTGAGTTCCCAGGCCAGGGTGTATGGTGTGGGGAAGGGAGAGAGATGCAGAAGATGGAACATGCCTGTGGCCTTTCATAGTACGGCAGCCACCACAACAGACAGGCATGGGGGGGATGTGCAGTGCATGCTGCACATGTCACGGCAGCTGCAGGGGGAATTCACTGCAGCAGTGAAGATTGGAAGCAGAAGCACAAAGAGTGGGAGAGAGAGTGTGGGAAACAGAGGCATCACAGCACAGAGGTAGCTTGGAGGAAGTTGGGCATTGCAGTCTGTATGTCTCTGTGTGGGCAAAGTTATTGCTGGCATATTATTTTTGTAGTGCTGACATATATATATATATATATATATGTATTTTACTAATAGCAATTTGGAATCCCTAGGAAATAATGGTGTCAAAATAAAGAAAAATTGACTCCAAGTGTAGGATATTCAAAGAACAGTGGACTTATGATTACTTTTTCATGCAGTACAAGGAAAGAGTTGTATGTCTGATATGTCAGAATATAATGTCTGTGTTCAAAGAATATAATTTGCATTGACACTGTGAAATTCAACATAAAGATAAATATGATTGTTTGGTTGGAGAAGTGAGAAAAGATAAAATATTAAAACTGAGAAATACATCGACAACTCAGCAAAATACTTTTGTGAAGCAGAAGCAGTTAAATATTTCATCACTGTGAGTAAATTTTCAATAGCACACATTGGCAGACCATTCATGGAGGGAGAATTTGCTAAAGAATGCCTTCTTTCTGTTGCGAAAGAGATGTGTCCAGAGAGGGCAATTTATTTAGTACAGTGAGTCTTTCAGGACCTACAATTATATGGAGGATTGAAGAAATGGGAGACAATCTGTATCAGCATTTGCAAAACTCCATAAAAAATATTTCATATTTTTCTTTGGCACTCAACTAAAGCAATGATGTTTGAGATTATGCACAACTTCTAATTTTTATTCGTGGGATAAATGATTATTTTGAAGTCATAGAAGAGCTTGCTGCACTGCAAAGCATCAAAGGAACAACTACAGAAGAGGATATCTATGAAAAGGTTTGCCAAACAATGAATGGTTTGGAGCTGGACTGGGGTAACTAGCCAGCATGACAACTGATGGTGCTCCCAGCATGGTGGGGTCTAAGAAAGGAGTAATTGCTCACATTAATCAAGAGATGGACAAACATAACCATTCTCATCGAATAGCCATACACTGCCTCATCCATCAACAAGCGCTGTGTAGTAAATCATTGAAGTGAGACTCTGTTATGAAAATTGTGGTATCTTGTATTAACTTCATTAGAGCTAATGCACTAAATCACAGACAATTTCAGGATTTCTGTCTGAGCTAAATGTTGAGTATGAAGATGTTCTGTATCACACAGAAGGCCATTGGCTGAGTTAAGGAAGAGTTTTGAAACATTTCTATGACTTACTTCAACAGAGTACAACTTTTCTGCTTTCAAAAAACAAAGAAATACGAGAGCTCAATGATGCAGAACGGAAATGGCACCTTGCCTTTCTGACAGATGTAACAAAGCTATTCAACAATTTCAATATGCAACTTCAAGGAAAGGGGAAGCTCTTCTGTGATATGCAATCACAAGTCAAATCATTTGAAGTAAAATTAGGCTTCCTCATGAATTAAGTGAAGGAGGAAAACTTCTGCCATCTCCCCACAATTCAAAATATGTTAGCAGAAAAACCACTGATTGGATTCCCAAACAAAACATGTGTGGATTCACTGGAACAATTGCAAAAGGAGTTCCAATTTAGATTATATATATGCATATATATATATGTGTGTGTGTGTGTGTGTGTGTGTGTGTATATATATATATATACATATATATATACATATATATATACGTATATATATATACGTATATATATATATGTATATATATGTGTGTATATATATATATATATATATATATATATATGTATATGTATATATATATAAAACTTTTTATTGACAGGACCCATGCCAGGGTAATTTTTTTTTACAACATTATCCCTTGCACTTGCTTCTGTTCCAATTTTTCCCCTCCCTCCCTCCACCCCCTTCCCTAGATGGCAAGCAGTCCTATATATGTTAAATATGTTGCAGTATATCCTAGATACAATATATGTTTGCAGAACCAAACAGTTCCCTTGTTGCACAGGGAGAATTGGATTCAGAAGGTAAAAATAACCCGGGAAGAAAAACAAAAATCCAAATAGTTTACATTCATTTCCCAGTGTTCTCTCATTTGGGTGTAGCTGCTTCAGTTCATCATTTATCAATTGAAACAGAGTTAGGTCTCTTTGTCAAAGAAATCCACTTCCATCAGAAAACATCCTTATATAGTATCGTTGTTGAAGTGTATAATGATCTCTTGGTTCTGCTCATTTCACTTAGCATCAGTTCATGTAAGTCTCTCCAAGCCTCTCTTTATTCATCCTACTGGTCATTTCTTAGAGAACAATAATATTCCATAACATTCATATACCACAATTTACCCAGCCATTCTCCAATTGATGGGCATCCATTCAATTTCCAGTTTCTAGCCACTACAAACAGGGGTGACACAAACATTTTAGCACATAGAGGTCCCTTTCCCTTCTTTAGTATTTCTTTGGGATATAAGCCCAATAGAAACACTGCTAGATAAAAGGGTATGCACAATTTGATAATTTTTTGGGCATAATTCCAGATTGCTCTCCAGAATGGTTGGATTCGTTCACAACTCCACCAACAATGCATCGGTGTTCCAGTTTTCCCGCATCCCCTCCAACATTCATCATTATTTTTTCCTGTCATCTTAGCCAATCTGACAGGTGTATAGTGGTATCTCAGAGTTGTCTTAATTTGCATTTCTCTGATCAATAATGATTTGGAACACTCTTTCATATGAGTGGTAATAGTTTCAATTTCATCCTCTGAAAATTGTCTGTTCATATCCTTTGACCATTTATCAATTGGAGAATGGCTTGATTTCTTATAAATTTGAGTCAGTTCTCTATATATTTTGGAAATGAGGCCTTTATCAGAACCTTTAACTGTGAAGATGTTTTCCCAGTTTGTTGCTTCCCTTCTAATCTTGTTTGCATTAGTTTTGTTTGTACAAAGGCTTTTTAATTTGATGTAATCAAAATTTTCTATTTTGTGATCGGTAATAGTCGCTAGTTCATCTTTGGTCACAAATTTCTTTCTCCTCCACAAGTCTGAGAGATAAACTATTCTATGTTCCTCCAATTTATTTATAATCTCCTTCTTTATGCCTAGATCATGGACCCATTTCGATCTTCTCTTGGTATATGATATTAAGTGTGGGTCCATGCCTAATTTCTGCCATACTAATTTTCAGTTATCCCAGTAGTTTTTATCGAATAATGAATTCTCATCCCAAATTTAGGATCTTTGGGTTTGTCAAACACTAGATAGCTATAGTTGACTATTCTGTCTTGTGAACCTAACCTTTTCCACTGATCAACTAATCTATTTCTTAGCCAATACCAAATGGTTTTGGTGACTGCTGCTTTATAATATAATTTTAGATCAGGTACAGCTAGACCACCTTCATTTGATTTTTTTTCATTAATTCCCTTGAGAGTCTCGACTTTTTATTGTTCCATATGAATTTTGTTGTTATTTTTTCTAGATCATTGAAATATTTTCTTGGAAGTCTGATTGGTATAGAACTAAATAAATAGATTAGTTTAGGGAGTATTGTCATCTTTATTATATTCGCTCGGCCTATCCAAGAGCACTTAATATTTTTCCAATTATTTAAGTCTGACTTTATTTGCGTGGAAACTTTTTTGTAATTTTGTTCATATAATTCCTGACTTTCCTTTGGTAGATAGATTCCCAAATATTTTATGCTATCAACAGTTATTCTGAATGGAATATCTCTTTGTATCTCTTGCTCTTGGATTTTGTTGGTGATGTATAAAAATGCTGAGGATTTATGGGGATTTATTTTGTATCCAGCTACTTTGCTAAAATTGTGAATTATTTCTAATAGCTTTTTAGTAGAATCTCTGGGGTTCTCTAGGTATACCATCATATCATCTGCAAAGAGTGATAGTTTGGTTTCCTCATTGCCTACTCTAATTCCTTTAATATCTTTCTCGGCTCTTATTGCAGAGGCTAGTGTTTCTAATACAATATTGAATAATAAGGGTGATAGTGGGCAACCTTGCTTCACTCCAGATCTTACTGGAATTTTTCCCCATTTCACATGATGCTTACTGATGGTTTTAAATATATGCTCCTGACTATTTTAAGGAAAAATCCATTTATTCCTATGCTCTCAAGTGTTTTTATTAGGAATGGATGTTGGATTTTATCAAATGCTTTTTCTGCCTCTATTGAGATGATCATATGGTTTTTGTTTGGCTTGTTATTGATATAGTCAATTATGCTAATAGTTTTCCTAATATTGAACCAGCCCTGCATTCCTGGTATAAATCCTACTTGGTCATAGTGTATTATACTGGAAATTATTTTCTGTAATCTTTTTGCTAATATTTTATTTAAGATTTTAGCATCAATATTCATTAGGGAGATTGGTCTATAATTTTCTTTCTCTGTTTTCAACCTACCTGGTTTAGGTATCAGTACCATGTCTGTGTCATAAAAAGAATTTGGTAGGACTCCTTCAATCCCTATTTTTTCAAACAATTTATTTAGCATTGGAGTTAATTGTTCTTTAAATGTTTAGTAGAATTCACATGTAAATCCATCTGGTCCTGGGGATTTTTTCTTAGGGAGTTGGTTAATAGTTTGTTCTATTTCTTTTTCTGAGATGGGACTGTTTAGGATATTTACTTCTTCCTCTGTTAGTTTGGGCAAGCTATATTTTTGGAGGTATTCTTCTATTTCATTTAAGTTGTCAAATTTATTGGCATAAAGTTGGCAAAGTAAGTCCTAATTATTGCTCTAATTTCCTCTTCATTAGTGGCGAGTTCTCCCTTTTCATTTTTAAGACTAACAATTTGATTTTCCTCTTTCTTTTTTTTAATCAGATTTGCTAAGGGTTTGTCTATTTTGTTGGTTTTTTTCATAGAACCAACTCTTAGTTTTATTAATTAATTCAATAGATTTTTACTTTCAATTTTATTGATCTCTCCTTTTATTTTAAGAATTTCAATTTAGTGTTTGACTGGGGGTTTTTAATTTGTTCCTTTTCTAGCAGTTTTAATTGGAAGCCTAATTCATTGACCTTCTCTTTCTTTTATGCAAATAGGCCTCTACAGATATGAAATTTCCCCTTATTACTGCTTTGGCTGCATCCCATACATTTTGGTATGATGTCTCATTATTATTATGTTCTTGGGTGAAGTTATTAATTATGTCTATGATTTGCTGTTTCACCCAATCATTCTTTAGTATGAGATTATTTAGTTTCCAATGATTTTTTTGGTCTACTTTCCCCTGGCTTTTTGTTGAATCTAATTTTCATTGCATTGTGGTCTGAAAAGGATGCATTTACTATTTCTGCCTTACTGCATTTGAGTTTGAGGTTTTTATGTCCTAATATATGGTCAATTTTTTGAATAGGTTCCATGAACTGCTGAAAAGAAAGTGTACTCCTTTCTGTCTCCATTTACGTTTTCTCCAGAGATCTATCATATCTAATTTTTCTAGTATTCTATTTACCTCTTTGACTTCTTTCTTATTTATTTTGTGGTTTAATTTATCTAATTCTGAGAGTGCAAGGTTGAGATCTCCCACTATTATAGTTTTGCTGTCTATTTCTTCTTGCAGCTCTCTTAATTTCTCTTTTACGAATTTAGATGCTACACCACTTGGGCATATATGTTTAATATTGATATTGCTTCATTATCTATGCTACCCTTTAGAAAGATATAGTGCCCTTCCTTATCTCTTTTAATTAGATCAGTGTTTGCTTTAGCTTGATCTGAGATCAGGATGGCTACCCCTGCTTTTTTGACTTCACCTGAAGCATAGTAGATTTTGCTGCAACCTTTTACCTTTAACCTGCATGTATCTCCCCGCTTCAGGTGTGTTTCCTGTAAACAACATATTGTAGGATTCTGGCTTTTAATCCATTCTGCTAACCACTTCCTCTTTATGGGGGAGTTTACCCCGTTCACATTTATGGTTAAAATGACCAATTCTGTATTACTTGCCATCTTGTTAACCCCGGTTTATGCTTTTCTCCCTTCTTTTCCCCTTTCCCCCCTTCCTAGTATTATGCTTGTGAGCACCACTTGCTTCTCACAGGCCACCCTTTTTAGTTCCCCCCTCCCCCCCGCCTTAGAGTTCCTCCCCCTATCTTACCCTTTTCCCTCACAGTTTCTGTATTCCCTCCCTTTTCACTTTTCCCTTCTCACTTTTCAATGAGGTGGGAGAAGTTTCACCATAAATTGAATATGTCTAAAATTTTTTCTCTTAAAGCCAATTCTGAAGGCAGTACAATACCTACTATATTCATCCCCCTCCATTCTTTCTTTCAGATGTAATAGGTTTCCTTTGCCTCTTCATGAGATGTAGTACCCCCACTTTATCCTTTTTCTGGTACAATGTCCTTTCCACATCTAGTTTCTAGAACAAGGTATACATGTATTCTTTATACATCTTTATACCATAAATATAGTTCCCAAGATTTATTTTTACCTTTTTAGGTTTCTCCTGAGTTCTATATTTGTAGATCAAACTTTTTGTTAAGTTCTGTTTTTTTCATCAAAAATAGGTGAAATTCGCTTATTTCATTGAATGTCCATCTTCTTCCCTGAAAAAAGATGCTCATTCTGGCTTGGAAAGTTATTTTTGGTGCATACCAAGTTCCTTAGCCTTTCGGAATACTCCAGGCCCTTCAATCTTTTAATGTGGATGCTGCTGGATATGGGTAAATTCTTTTCTGATATTGTTTGTTCATTTTTTCCAGCCTATTCTTGATTTTTAACTTTATGTTAAAGTTCAGCTCTGCTCTTTGGAATGTCCCAAACTTCAAATTTTTCTTTGGAAGTAGTAAGAGTAGTAAGATTTCCATTCTTCCAAAGTGACATGATCTAAGGAGACATGTAGTCACTACTCTTCTGACTCTAGTCTCTGAGTGATTCAGCACCCTTGTAGCCCCACCCCTTCTGGTGTCTTAGTACACTTCCTCGGTGTCTTAGTACACTTCCTACTCTAAACATTATGATTTGGGAACCAGGTATAGGAAATCCAACAGTGTCTTGCATGCAGTGCCAGGAAAGAGTTCTCTGTGTTTTCCTTCTGACCAGTTCTGTGACTCCTTTATCATCTATGAGCTGTAAGCTCCAGAAGTTGCAGGTACTAATTCAGTAACTCCCCAGATCTTTTGTTGATCTTACAGGGCAGGGCCAGTGCTAGGCCATGCTCCACTTTCACCCCATTAAGACTTGTCTTGGGCTGGAAAATTGTTTAACCTTGTCCTTTTGTGGTTTAGTTACTCAAGAATTTGTTTGCAGGGATTATTTTAATGTTGTTTGGAGGAGAATTTGAGAGAGCTCAGGCAATTCTCTGCTTTCACCATTCGATCTTGACACACACCCCCACACACACACTAAGATTATCCTTAATAAAAATACAAAGGTATTAACATATCTGTCTTTGACAGATTTGCTCTAAATTCAACATTATCTACAACCCATAATGTGAATTTAATTAATGAGAGTAAATTAAAATGAAATTTAATTAATGAGAGTGTCCTACAGGATAATATTAAGAATAACTTCAGTATGGTTGATTAAGAAGTGAGATCAAGTCTCTCTTTTGATCTTATATTTATATAATATGGGAGAAGCTAATTAACTTCTCAATGCTAAATATCTTTAAATTATAAACTATGGAAAAGTGTCAACCTGCATTGATAGAGTGAGTTTCATCACTAAGGACTCCTTTAATCCCTATTATCCCAAAAAGGCAATGTGGAGTATTGAATTGGAAGTTAAATTTGGAGATATAAAGATATAGATTCAAATTCTGTCCCTAAAATGTACTGTCTATGTGACCATAAGACAATTGTTTTAACAGTTTTAGATTTTAGGAAACTACCTGGGTTTTTGTGCTATATAGATATAGACATACACACACACACACACACACACACACACACACACACACGCACACACACACAGAAACACTAGCAGTTGGAGGCTTTAATAAAGCAAAATCCTCATCCAAGACCCGAGTTTTGCAAAAACCCAGGGATTCTAAGAAGGAAATAAGATGCATCTATCTAGCAATTAGTGCTCCAAAAAAGTATGTCTCACTTTTAAATTTCATTTGCTATTTCTTCATAACTTTCTTATATCTAGGCAATAAAGAAAACAACAAAGGAAGTCATCATTTGTTGTGTTTGCTGATTTTGAGATATAAATTCTCATTGTGAAAATATAACATTCAGCTCCCTAGATCTGGTACCAATTGGCTCCTGCATATCCCTGCATCCATGTTAGAAATGATAGAAAACATATGACTGAAATATACAGACCTTACAAAGGAAATAAATCTAAAAAAGAAGCTATAAATCAAGTTAGGAATAACAGAAATACTTGTGTTGAACTTCTTGTTATCTTTAAAATATTAAAATCTAGAAGGCTTCTAACATACTACTCTTTAAAAATGAAAAAAATTAATAAAACTGTGATACCCCAAACCTTAAAACAAAGGACTGTGAGTTGAATCACATCCAACTTTTACCCCTTTTGACCAGCTATCTCAAAATTTATGTACAAACCTTCTCCATCATTCATCTAACAGTTGGCTTTTATTGTCTAGTGATTCATGACACCCATCTGGTTTTGTTTTCTTCACTAGATTTTTTTTCCAAAGTAGTACCTGCTTGAATTTGGTTGCCACCCATGTATGCTTATTTGGAACTGACATTCTATGCTTCCTCCTCTTATACTAGCCTTAATAGTATAGGAATACCCTCTCAACACTGGTTTCAGAAATATTTACTGGCTCTTAACCTTCATGTCATGTCCTCCCCCTCACTGCTCTTCCTTTGTAACATCAACCTTTGATATCTTATTTCTAAATCTCTTCAGGGGGGAAATGTAGACTGTTGCTAGCATTCTTCTATAGTCTCCATGGGAAAAAAAATCTATCATGTTTCTTTCTTCTATTGTCAAGATGGCAGTTTCTTTTTGAAAAAGAAATGCACCTGACTTCTTCCATTCTTCTTACTGCATGTGGTCAGATTCCTGTCACTGTAACAATTAATATGTTTATCATTCAATTTTTTCTAATGGATAGGTCTTAGAAATTATTTGATAATATCATTTTGATAACATAAATGATAGCTAACATTTTGAAAACAACTAATCAGAAATATTCATCTTTTTAAAATAATCACAATTCAACATTTATTATTGTTACAGTTATCTTTAATTATTATTATTTTTCCAGTTCTTTAGAAAGGGAAAAAACAGTCTTCTGAGAAAGGGAAAGTTCTCTCTTTCCATCTGAATTTTTCTACTTTCTCTTTTCTCAGCTTTCTCATGTCTATTCCCAATTTCCAGATAAATGCTCCAATCCCCTGGACAAGGTTTTCAGTAAGCACAGATTCACTCAATGTGTTAGGACATGCAGAGATATTTGGCAGGGACATCTTCGGTTGGCTCCTGACAGTCTTAACAATGAGTTTTGCAGCAAAGCAGCTCCTCATATTGACCAAAGGAGCTAGGGGATAGCCATTAATGCTAAGGGAAATTTTATGTGGGGAGGTAGAAGTTTTTTTTTTTAATTCAATGAAAAGGAATATTCCTTCTTTCCTTTCAGAGTATTTTATGTTTCAAATTGACAGAAGGAGAAGCACACAAATCATTTGAAGCCTTATACCAGTGCTGAGAAAGAAAAAAAACAATTTTAGACATATAATATTGTTTGTATTGAATGATGCCATTGCTGTGTTAGTAAGGAACACATGAAAATTTTCACAATCAGCACTGGACTAGGGGTGTGTGGCAGAAAACTGCAAGGAAAAGCACTGAGCCCTCGTCTTAGTCTAAAGATAAGCAGCAAGCAAGCCTGGCTGAGTTATGTCGTCTCTGATTGCTACCCTTACTTTTACCCTGTCCTCCCAGGGTAAAAGTTTTTTGGCTAAAAAAGCACTAGGGAGACTTAGATTCATTCTAATATAAATTCAATTCTAGTTTCTAAGTGGTTCTTTAAACTCTTAAGCTTATTAAAATTCTTCATCAAAGGGTACCACCTTATCTATCATTCATAGCAATAAGAAGGGTCATCAATCTTCATATATTTGATTGGCAGTGGACAAAGAATATTACAAGTACTCTAAGAACTTGGTCATAAATGGCTAGTTCTCCATGATAAATAGGAATTCAACATTCACCCTTGCAAAACCTTGTGTTACAATTTTTTTTTTTCCGTCCCTTCTGTCCACCCTCTCTTCAGATAACAAGTAATCCAATATATGTTAAATATGTGCAATTCATACATATATTTCCAGTCTTCTGAGAAAGGGAAAGTTCTCTCTTTCCATCTGAATGTATATATATTTCCACAGTTATCATGCTGCACAAGAAAAAGCAAATCAAAAAGGGAAAAAAAAGAGAAAGAAAACAAAATACAAGCGAACAACAATTAGAAGGGTGAAAATACTATGTTGTGACCCACACTGTCACAACAGTTCTCTCTCTTAGTGCAGATGTCTCTCTTCATCAGAAGATCATTGAAACTGCCCTGATGAATTAGCTCATTGTTGAAAAGAGCCATGTCCATCAGAATTGATTATCATATAACCTTGCTATTATTATATACAGTGATCTCCTGGTTCTGCTTACTTCACTTTGCATCAGTTCATATATGTCTCTGCAAGCCTCTCTGAAATCATCCTGCTGATCATTTTTTATAGAACAATAATATTCTATAATGTTCATATAACATAACTTATTCAGCCATTCTCCAACTAATGGGCATACATGCAGTTTCCAGTTTTTTGCCACTACAAAAAATGCTGCCACAAAAATTTTTGTATATGTGGGTACCTTTTCCTCCTTTATGATCTCTTTGGGATACAGGTTCAGTAGAGATACCGCAGGATAAAAGGGCATGCACAGCTTGGTCTTCCTTTGGGCATAGTTTCAAACTAATCTCCAGAATGATTGAATCACTTCACAGCTCCCCTAACAATGCATGTCCCAGTTTTTTTCATATTCCCTCCAATCATCATCCTCATTTGTTGTCATATTAGTCGATCTGAGAGGTATGTAGTGGTACCTCAGAGTTGTCTTAATTTGTATTTCTCTGATCAATAGTGATTTAGAGCACCTTTTCATATGACTCAAAATGGTTTCAATTTCTTCATCTGAAAATTGCCTTTTCATAGCTTTTGACCATTTGTCAATTAGAGAACAGCTTGAATTCTTTTTTTTTTTATTTTATTTTATTTAATAATAACTTTGTATTGACAGAATCAATGCCAGGATAATTTTTTACAACATTATCCCTTGCACTTGCTTATGTTTCGTTTTTTCCCCTCCCTCCCTCCACCCCCCCCCAAGATGGCAAGCAGTCCTATATATGTTAAATATGTTGCAGTATATCCTAGATACAATACATATTTGCAGAACCGAACAGTTCTCCAGCTGCACAGGGAGAATTGGATTCAGAAGGTAAAAATAACTTGGGAAGAAAATCAAAAATGCAAATAGTTCACATTCATTTCCCAGTGTTCCTTCTTTGGGTGTAGCTGTTTCTGTCCATCATTTATCCATTGAAACTCAGTTAAGTCTCTTTGTCATAGAAATCCACTTCCATCAGAATACATCCTCATACAATATCGTTGTCGAAGTGTATAATGATCTCCTGGTTCTGCTCATCTCACTTAGCATCAGTCCATGTAGGTCTCTCCAAGCCTCTCTGTATTCATCCTGCTGGTCATTCCTTACAGAGCAATAATATTCCATAACATTCATATACCACAATTTACCCAGCCATTCTCCAATTGATAGGCATCCACTCATTTTCCAGTTTCTAGCCACTACAAACAGGGCTGCTACAAACATTTTGGCACATACAGGTCCCTTTCCCTTTTTTAGTATCTCTTTGGGGTATAAGCCCAATAGAAACACTGCTGGATCAAAGGGTATGCACAGTTTGATAACTTTTGGGCATAATTCCAGATTGCTCTCCAGAATGGTTGGATTCGTTCACAACTCCACCAACAATGCATCAGTGTCCCCGTTTTCCCGCATCCCCTCCAACATTCATCATTATTTTTTCCTGTCATCTCAGCCAATCTGACAGGTGTGTAGTGATATCTCAGAGTTGTCTTAATTTGCATTTCTCTGATCAATAGTGATTTGGAACACTCTTTCATGTGAGTGGTAATAGTTTCAATTTCTTCATCTGAAAATTGTCTGTTCATATCCTTTGACCATTTATCAATTGGAGAATGGCTTGATTTTTTATAAATTTGAGTCAGTTCTCTATATATTTTGGAAATGAGGCCTTTATCAGAACCTTTAATTGTAAAGATGTTTTCCCAGTTTGTTGCTTCCCTACTAATCTTGTTTGCATTCGTTCTGTTTGTATAAAGGCTTTTTAATTTGATATAATCAAAACTTTCTATTTTGTGATCGGTAATGGTCTCTAGTTCATCTTTGGTCACAAATTTCTTTCTCCTCCACAAGTCTGAGAGATAAACTATCCTATGTTCCTCTAATTTATTTATAATCTCGTTCTTTATGCCTAGGTCATGGACCCATTTTGATCTTATCTTGGTATGTGGTGTTAAGTGTGGGTCCTTGCCTAATTTCTGCCATACTAATTTCCAGTTATCCCAGCAGTTTTTATCAAATAATGAAATCTTATCCCAAAATTTAGAATCTTTGGGTTTGTCAAACACTAGATTGCTATAGTTGACTATTCTGTCTTGTGAACCTAACCTTTTCCACTGATCCACTAATCTATTTCTTAGCCAATACCAAATGGTTTTGGTGACTGCTGCTTTATAATATAATTTTAGATCAGGTACAGCTAGATCACCTTCATTTGATTTTATTTTCTTCATTAATTCCCTAGAGAGTCTCGACTTTTTATTGTTCCATATGAATTTTGTTGTTATTTTTTCTAGATCATTGAAATATTTTCTTGGAAGTCTGATTGGCATAGAACTAAATAAATAGATTAGTTTAGGGAGTATTATCATCTTTATTATGTTCGCTCGGCCGATCCAAGAGCACTTAATATTTTTCCAATTATTTAAGTCTGACTTTATTTATGTGAAAACTTTTTTGTAATTTTGCTCAAATAATTCCTGACTTTCCTTTGGTAGGTAGATTCCCAAATATTTTATGCTATCAACAGTTATTTTGAATGGAATTTCTCTTTGTATCTCTTGCTCTTGGATTTTGTTGGTGGTGTATAAGAATGCTGAGGATTTATGGGGATTTATTTTGTATCCTGCTACTTTGCTAAAATTATGAATTATTTCTAATAGCTTTTTAGTAGAATCTCTGGGGTTCTCTAGGTATACCATCATATCATCTGCAAAGAGTGATAGTTTGGTTTCCTCATTGCCTACTCTAATTCCTTTAATCTCTTTCTCGACTCTTATTGCAGAGGCTAGTGTTTCTAATACAATATTGAATAATAATGGTGATAGTGGGCAACCTTGCTTCACTCCAGATCTTACTGGGAAAGGTTCCAGTTTTTTCCCATTGCATATGATGCTTACTGAAGGTTTTAAATATATGCTCCTAACTATTTTAAGGAAAAGTCCTTTTATTCCTATGCTCTCAAGTGTTTTTATTAGGAATGGCTGTTGGATTTTATCAAATGCTTTTTCTGCATCTATTGAGATGATCATATGGTTTTTGTTTGGTTGGTTGTTGATATAGTCAATTATGTTAATAGTTTTCCTAACATTGAACCAGCCCTGCATTCTTGGTATAAATCCTACTTGGTCATAGTGTATTATCCTGGGGATGATTTTCTGTAATCTTTTTGCTAATATTTTATTTAAGATTTTAGCATCAATATTCATTAGGGAGATTGGTCTATAATTTTCTTTCTCTGTTTTCAGCCTACCTGGTTTAGGTATCAGTACCATGTCTGTGTCATAAAAGGAGTTTGGTAGGACTCCTTCAATCCCTACTTTTTCAAATAGTTTATTTAGCATTGGAGTTAATTGATCTTTAAATGTTTGATAGAATTCACATGTAAATCCATCTGGTCCTGGAGATTTTTTCTTAGGGAGTTGATTGATAGTTTGTTCTATTTCTTTTTCTGAGATAGGAGTGTTTAGGATATTTACTTCTTCCTCTGTTAGTTTAGGCAAGCTATATTTTTGGAGGTATTCTTCTATTTCATTAATTTGTCGAATTTATTGGCGTAAAGTTGGGCAAAGTAACTCCTAATTATTGCTCTAATTTCCTCTTCATTAGTGGTGAGTTCTCCCTTTTCATTTTTAAGACTAACAATTTGATTTTCCTCTTTCCTTTTTTTAATCAGATTTACTAAGGGTTTGTCTATTTTGTTGGTTTTTTCATAGAACCAACTCTTAGTTTTATTAATTAATTCAATAGTTTTTTTTACTTTCAATTTTATTGATCTCTCCTTTTATTTTTTGAATTTCAAGTTTAGTGTTTGATTGGGGGTTTTTAATTTGTTCCTTTTCTAGCATTTTTAGTTGCAAAGCCCAATTCATTGACCTTCTCTTTCTCTATTTTATACAAATAGGCCTCTAGAGATATGAGATTTCCCCTTATTACCACTTTGGCTGCATCCCATACATTTTGGTATGATGTCTCATTATTATCGTTTTCTTGGATCAAGTTATTAATTATGTCTATGATTTGCTGTTTCACCCAATCATTCTTTAGTATGAGATTATTTAGTTTCCAATTATTTTTTGGGTCTACTTTCCTGTGGCTTTTTATTGAATGTAATTTTCAATGCATCGTAGTCTGAAAAGGATGCATTCACTATTTCTGCCTTACTGCATTTGAGTTTGAGGTTTTTATGTCCTAATATATGGTCAATTTTTGTATAAGTTCCATGAACTGCTGAAAAGAAGGTGTACTCCTTTCTGTCCCCATTACATTTTCTCCAGAGATATATCATATCTAATTTTTCTAGTATTCTATTTATCTCTTTGACTTCTTTCTTATTTATTTTGTGGTTTGATTTATCTAATTCTGAGAGTGCAAGGTTGAGATCTCCCACTATTATAGTTTTAATCTCTATTTCTTCTTGCAGCTCTCTTAATTTCTCTTTTAAGAATTTAGATGCTACACCACTTGGTGCATATATGTTTAATATAGATACTGCTTCATTATTCATTCTACCCTTTAGCAAGATATAGTGCCCTTCCTTATCTCTTTTGATTAGATCAATTTTTGCTTTAGCTTGATCTGAGATCAGGATGGCTACCCCTGCTTTTTTGACTTCACCTGAAGCATAGTAGATTTTGCTCCAACCTTTTACCTTTAACCTGCATGTATCACCCCGCTTCAGGTGTGTTTCCTGTAAACAACATATTGTAGGATTCTGGCTTTTAATCCATTCTGCTAACCGCTTCCTCTTTATAGAGGAGTTTACCCATTCACATTTATGGTTAAAATGACCAATTCTGTATTACTTGCCATCTTGTTAACCCCGGTTTATGCTTTTCTCCCTTCTTACTCCCTTAACCCCCTTCCCAGTATTAAGCTTGTGAGCACCACTTGCTTCTCACAGCCCTCCCTTTTTTAGTATCCCTCTCCCGCCCTTAGAGTTCCTCCCCCTAACTTACCCCTTTCCCTCCCAGTTACCGTATTCCCTTCCACTTTTCCCTTCTCACTTTTCAATGAGGTCGGAGAAGTTTCACCATAGATTGAATATGTCTAAAATTTTTCTCTTAATGCCAATTCTGAAGGCAGTAAGATACCCACTATATTCATCCCTCTCCATTCTTTCTCTCAGATATAATAGGTTTTCTTTGCCTCTTCATGAAATGTAGTACCCCCACTTTCCCCTTTTTCTGGTACAATGTCCTTTCCACATCTAGTTTCTAGAACAAGGTATACATGTATTCTTTATACATCTTTATAGCTGAAATATAGTTCCCAAGATTAATCTTTACCTTTTTAGATTTCTCTTGAGTTCTGTACTTGTAGATCAAATTTTTTGTTAAGTTCTGGCTTTTTCATCAAAAATAGGTGAAATTCATTTACTTCGTTGAATGTCCATCTTCTTCCCTGGAAAAAGATGCTCATTCTCGCTGGGTAAGTTATTTTTGGTTGCATACAAAGTTCCTTAGCCTTTCGGAATATCATATTCCAGGCCCTTCGATCCTTTAATGTGGATGCTGCCAGATCCTGGGTGATCCTTATTGTGGCTCCTTGATACTTGAATTGGGTTTTTCTAGCCGCTTGCAATATTTTTTCCTTCACCTGAGGGTTCTGGCATTTGGCCACTATATTCCTTGGTGTTTTGATTTTAGGATCCCTTTCAGTAGGGGATCGATGAATTCTTTCAATGTCTATTTTACCCTCTGTTTCTATGACTTCTGGGCAGTTCTCTTTGATAATTTCCTGGAAAATAGTGTCCAGGCTCTTTTTTTCATCATACTTTTCTGGGAGTCTGATGATTCTCAGGTTGTCTCTCCTGGATCTGTTTTCCAGGTCTGTTGTCTTCCCCAGAAGGTATTTCACATTCTTTTCCATTGTTTGATTTTTTTGGATTTGCTTGACTGATTCTTCTTGTCTCCTCGAGTCATTCAATTCCATTTGTTCGATCCTGATTTTCAGTGAAGTATTTTCTTCACTCACTTTTTAAAGATCTTTTTCTAATTGTCCAATTGAGTTCTTTTGTTCTGTGGAATTTTTTTCCATTTCGCCAATTTTGTTTTTTAGAGAGCTATTTTCTGTTTCCAGTTCACCAATCCTATTTTTCAAGGATTTGATTTCTTTATCCACTTTCTCTTTAACTGAGTGGGATGACTTCTCCAGACTCTTTTGCCAAGCCTCCCTCTCCTTTTGCCAAGTCTCCCTCTCCTTTTGCAAAGCCTCACTCTGCTTTTGCCAAGTCTCCCTCTCCTTTTGCAAAGCCTCCTTCTCCTTTTCCCATTTTTCTTCTAGCTCCCTTGTGAGAGCCTTTTTAATTTCCTCCATGAGATTCATCTGTGCTGAGGAACAGATGATCTCCTCCTTTGGGGATTCACCTGGGGACTGTTTGTTTTTAGTCTCCTCAGGATTTGGAGTCTGCTCTTTATCTGTATAGAAGCTGACAAGTGTTAAAGTCTTTTTCAGTTTCTTGCTCATTCTGTCTAATAATCAAAGACAAACTATCAAAGAAACAGAAGAAAAAAAATCCTTGAGTGGAGGCTGCTTTCTTTGGGGGAGGGGCTGGGTGGTGTTGCCGAGCTTTTTCTACAGACTGCGGGGGGCAGTAGTGAGGCCCTTACAGGACAGCTATGGCTGCGTCTGCGCTCTGAGATCCGAGAGAGTGCTGAGACACTGTGGGGGAGGGGTGGCCAGGTCCCGAGAGACTCCAGCTGTTTGGGGTTGTATTCTTCACCCTCGGTGTTTTTAGCTTCTCTGCTGGGCTGCTGACTTGCTGCCGGAGCAAAGTATCTAATCCTGTAGCAAAGCTCTCCCCTCAGAGACAGCTGCAATCACACCCCACCCCCTCTCCGCTCTGCTCGGCTCTGAGCTGCTTTTCGTGCTCTCGCTGCAGCTGCTGCCCGCAGTCTGCTTCCAATCTAATAACCGTCCCCGCCCTCGCGCAAAAACAGACCTTTCTTGATGAGTCTCAAGGATGGTTTCTCTTAGTAAGTAATTGTATGTTTTTTTTCAGTCGAGCATTAATTCAGAGGCATGAAATGAAATGGATAGTGAGAGAAAAATGCAGAGGTTACACAGCAGTGTGCCTCCTCTCCGCCATCTTGGCCGGAAGTCCACAGCTTGAATTCTTATAAAGTTAAGTGAATTCTCTATATATTTTAGAAATGAGGCTTTTATCAGAATCCTTAAATATAAAAAAATTCCAGTTTATTCCTTCCCTTCTAATTTTGTCTACATTGGTTTTGTTTGAACAAAAACTTTTTAATTTAATATAATCAAAATTTGAAAATGAAAATTTGAATCAAAATATTGAATTTTGCATTCAATAATGTACTTCTGTTCTTCTTTGGTCACAAATTCCTTCCTATTCCACAGATTTGCTCTTTTTGTCTAAATCATGAAACCATTTCATATCAAACCAAATCATATCACTCTTTTTGTCTAAATCATGAAACCATTTCAACCTTATCTTGGTATAGAGTGTTAGATGTAGGTCAATGTCTAGTTTCTGCAATACTAATTTACAATTTTCCCAGCAATCTTTATCAAATAGTGAGTTCTTATCCACAATCCTGGGATTTTGGAGTTTATCAAACATTAGGTTACCATAGACATTAACTATTATGTCTTGTGAGCCTAACCTATTATACTGATCAACTACTCTATTTCTTAGCCAGTACCAAATAGCTTTGATAATCACTGTTTTATAATGCAGTTTTAGATCTGGTACAGCTAGGCTACCTTCATTTGCATTGTTTTCATTAATCTCCTTGAAATTCCTGACCTTTTGTTCTTCCAAATGAACTTTGTTATTTTTTTCTAGCTCTGTAAAATATTTTCTTGGGATTTGATTAGTATGACATTGAATTAAGAGATTAATTTAGGTAGTATTGTCATTTTTATTATATTAGTTTGGCCTACCCATGAACACTTGAAATTTTCCGATTGATTAGATCTGAGTTTATTTGTGTGGAAAGTGTTTTGTAATTGTCTTTCTGACTTTGTCTTAGTAGGTAAACTGTCAGGAACAAATTATATAACTGCCTCTGGTTTCTCCTCTATAGAATAAAGATGATAGTGAGGATCAATTAAGATACCTGATAAGTGCTTAACTCGGTGTGTAGCACTTAATAAGCACTATATAAATGCTATCAATTATTTTTGATGCTCCTTCAGCTCTGGAACCCAGACTTTGGAATAATAGGAAACTGAGGTATACCCCAGACCTTTCAATGTCACAAGGTAGAAGGCTTCACTCTCTATGCCTAATATGGAAAATAATTCACACAAAGGTCAATAATCAAGGGTTGTTTCTTAAGACCACATAAGCTCAGAAGGGAAAATACTCCCCAAATATTCCCCCTTACAGAGTGATCTCTCACCAATGTCAGTGAAAGACGTTTCCAAATGAAATAAAGAGAACCAGCCAGTGAAGTTGACTTTGGCCTTTTTGAAGATGATCCAAGTTTCATTTACCTTCTCAATAAATAAATAAAACATTTAGTATTTTTTCTTCTATAAGTAAATCAATGAAAGTAAAATAACATGATGTTCAAGGTACTGTGATTTTTGTAAACACATCTTCCAGTGATGCAGATTTAATATGTCCATACCTATATACACAATTTCATGCATTGTTATAGCCCAAAATGTCATTATCATATGACGAACTTTCTATAGATAAGCTTCAAAATGCACACCTCAGGATATAGGTATTGTTAGTCCATCCACTACCAGATGAATATTCAAAGCCTTTTCAGCTCCATAGAAAATGTCATATCCTGTGCTCTATTGATGTAGCCTTTCAGAATTCAGAGAGCAGCGAAAATGGGACCCAACTATGGAGAAACCCAAATGTAACTGAGGTCACTATGTTGATGTGGTTCTAAGGGAGGAAGAATAGATACCTACAGCCTCTTCTCCCTCCACTCTTCTCCAGAGAAGACATTCATTCCTATTAGGAGTGGTAGGAAAAGATTGCTGCAGAAATTCATTATGTTGTTCTCAGAGAGATAATAGGGTATAAGGCTAGAATTTTTTCCCTTTTAAGTTATTAGTGTAGAGGAATTAGTGGGTTGTCTAACTTCTGATCACTTTATCATTATTATAGGGGCCAAGGGGATGGATAAGCTCTTCATCCAAAGTTTGAACCCTTTTCTCACTTAATATCAGTTTACCAGTTCTTCAATGAATACAAATAGAGAAGACCTCTCCCATTTGGGAAGAGATAACCAGAGAGAGAGAGAAAGAAAGAAAGAAAGAGAGAGAGAGATAGAGACAAAAAAAACAGAGGCAGAGAAATAGAGAGAGAGACAGAGAGAGAATGAGAGACAGAGACAGAGATAGATACACAGAGAGAAAGAGAGAGAGACAGAGAGAGACAGAATGTATGTGTATCTGGAACTCAGCTGGAGAAATTCACCAAAGTCTTTACTATAATTAACTAAGAATAGGGACATAATGGACTCATCAGCTCCAATATGCTTTGCCAAAGTATTTTTCTTCAGCAACCTGAAACGGAATAGATGTCTTCCACCTTATTTGAAGGCAGTAGTCAGAAGTAAGTTATCACTTGAAGAATCTTTAAAAAGACTCGAAATTTGAAGAATCTTGTAATTCCTGTAACTAACACTAGAGATTTTCCATTCCCATGACAACTCTGTCTCACATCTCCACCAATAAAAAAATTAATTCAACATCAATAGCTTTGCATAGGAGTTACAAATGTCACCTCTATGCCTACATGAGACCACAGAACAAAAGATCCTCCATGCAGATTTTTTAAAAAAAAACCTCTTAAAAAAGTTTGTGGACAAGAAGATCTTTTTCAATCATTTGCTAATTCTGACCTCAAGTGAGGTGAAAATCAAGAATATTTATATTTATCAAAAAAGTTCATTAGACTTGTAGAAGAATTCTCACTTAAAGATCAACCAAAAGAGGGATTCTTTATCAGTGGTAACAAATCCATTAACATAAGTATGTGAACAAATGCAAAAGATGGATAATGGACTGAACCCAGAAATAGTTGGATAAAATCTGGCTGGATTGTATTTGGGAAACTCTGTCTCATTTTCAACAATAATACTTGTCTGCTGCAAAAATCCATATTCTTAACATCAATATTTTGGTGATGCTTTATTGGCCATAAATCATGGAGCAACATCATGTAAGAAAAATTTAAATTGCAATAATTAAAAAGTCTCTAGAGATATGTGTAATGTCCAGGCTAGCTTTCTCGAGGTTCTCTGGATGGGCTTTGGTCTCAGCAGGATAGTCACCATGAGGATGGTCAGGAATAGAGTCAAAAGTCTTTATTCTCTTCTTCATAGTCTATCTCCTTCACAGTCTATTCACTCTGACTGACTGTGTCCCAGTTCTCCCAGCCCTTAAATACCCTATTTCAATAGCATCATTGCATCATACTGAGGATATGCCATTTATAGAGTGATTATATCATTATATCATACTAGATATATGTGAATTAGAGAACTATTATCTCATCAATCACACTGAGTAAAAACCTTGTTCTAAGTACCCTTGTTTCAAGTATACTTCTCCATAGTTCTGGCCCTTTACAGATATGTATGTTGGACATAATCAGACTATTACATGTGATGATAATTACTTCCACAAAAGTGATCCATAAGATTATCAAGTATTGGCATAATTGAAAATTGCTTCACATTTACTCTGTATTTATCTCAAATGTTCTGGATTCATTTATTATCTTCCCCATTAAAGTATAAGTTATGTGAAGGCAGAGTGTGTATTTACTGTTTCTTTGGATCCCTGATCCTTAGAATGGTATCTCCAACATTCTAAAAACTATTTAATCTCTATCTTGACTTTCTAGTTTCCAGATCCTTATGTTTTTAGCTCATTTAGAACTGGGTCTTTAAGATTCTGGTTTTCAAGGCCAGGATCTGAGCCTTTGTATAACTTTTTAGGGTTGCAGGGTCTACTTGATTTAACATAGACAGATAGCAGTAGAGGTTTAATAGATGCTTACCACTTGACTATTGACTGACTTTCCTCCACTTCAAAATGATAAGAAACAAATGAAAAGAGAGAGAGAGACCATGCAAACAGGTGAAGGCATTTGACAATACCAGACATTAATTTATTTTTTTAATTTTTAATAGCTTTTTATTTACAAGTTATATGCATGGGTAATTTCACAGCATTGACAATTGTTTTTGTTCCAATTTTTCCCCTCCTTCCCACCACCCCTTCCCCTAGATGACAGATGACCAATACATGTTAAATATATTAAAGTATAAATTAAATACAAAATAAGTATACATGTCCAAACTGTTATTTTGCTGTACAAAAAGAATCGGACTCTGAAATATTGTACAATTAGACTGAAGGAAATAAAAAATGCAGGCAGGCAAAAATATAGAGATTGGTAATTCTATGTAATGGTTCTTAGTCATCTCCCAGAGTTCTTTCTTTGGGTATAGCTGATTTAGTTCATGACTGCTCCATTAGAACTGATTTGGTTCATCTCATTGCTAAACATGGCCAGGTCCATCAGAATTGATCATCATATAGTATTGTTGTTGAAGTATATAATGATCTCCTGGTCCTGCTTATTTCACTCAGCATCAGTTCATGTAAGTTTCTCCAGGCCTTTCTGAAATCATCCTGTTAGTCATTTCTTACCAAACAACACTATTCCATACTATTCATATACCACAATTTATTCAGCCATTCTCCAATTGATGGGCATCCACTCATTTTCCAGTTTCTGGCCACTACAAAGAGGGCTGCCACAAACATCCATGCACAGATCCCTTTCTCTTCTTTATGATCTCTTTGGGATATAAGCCCAGTAGTAACACTGCTGGATCAAAGGGTATGCACAGTTTGATAACTTTTTGAGCATAGTTCCAAATTGCTCTCCAGAATGGTTGGATGCATTCATCACCAACAATGTATTAGTCAGACACTAATTTTTTTTTTAAAAAAAGGATCTTTGAACTGAGTCAAAGATGAAAAAGAGACTCCTGTTGGCTTACCCAGAGCCTTCCAACTTTCCTGGTCCTCATACAGAAATAGTGACAAACTTCTCCAGGGTCTTTCTCTACTTTTTCAGAATTTTCTCTCAACTATTGTTGATTTAAACTCCTTTTCATAAAACATTCCTAAAGGTTTCTTTTACTTTGGGCCATATAAAATAATCAACATGAAAGAGAGCACTGGATAAAAAGTCTTTGAATCATAGATAGAAGGTTTCTAAGAATAGAATTCATTTTGAAAATTAGGGATTAGAAGTTTCTTCCAAAAATTACTTTGAAGTTAAAGTAAAATGATAGAGGGCAGAGAGATTAAGTTTTCTCTCCCATAAGAAGGTTTGATCAATTTGGAAAAATGTGAAGTACTTATCTATGTCATTATAATTTCCTGAGAGATGACTCTGTAATAAGGTTGAAATTGAAAATGTCTTTTTGGTTAAGATTATATGTGACTATTTTCATGACCTTTAGATTTCAAATTTAAAGTGTTCAGAGAAACTACAGGGATTGTCAAGAGGTGTGCAAGTATTTTAACAGGTAATACTTTGGGCTTTTTAAAATAGAATTTTAATGACAACTTCATATAAGAATAAATGTCTACTTTAACTTTCAAATCTTGCTATAATCATTCATTTTAATTTCTTGGGTAGATATTATGTTAAAATAGGTTGTATTTATTTTATATAGATAAGCTGATTTGTACCTTAATGCAATTTAATAGCCTTTATTTTATTTAGAGAATGTAATTTGGGGTTATAGCTTGGAACAGTCCTTATGGATCACTAAAACAACAAGAAATGAAATCATCAAAAATCTGAGATATACAAGTGTAAAGCAATATTATAAGTTTGTTGTATTTCTGTGTCTTGATTTACACCAGATTATCAGTTCAGTTAGTCCTATCACATTTAATCAGAGGTAAATAAAGGCCCTCAGTTATTTTTTATTGTTTTTTTTTAAAGAACATCAACAAAAAGGAATTTTTTCATATATTGTATGTAATTAAAATTCATTATTGTTGATTTTTTTTAAATTTTAAAAGAGGAGAGATTCCAATATTAATATTCTAAGAAGATTCGAAAGTATATTTGATTATATGCTCCAGGATATAAAAGTTGCATATTGAGTTTATTGCCTGAAATATGTGGGTATGTGAATATACTGTTACTGAAGTACTTATTGCTATCTTTTTTTTAAAAATTGCATTGTCTACTCCAAGCAATTTAGCAAGATTTTGCAAAATCTTGATGATTTGGGGTGCCTCTGTAATTGTAGCCAGACAAAGAATCAAAGCCCAGTTTATAATGAGTAAATACAGACATTTTGCTTTCAAAATAAGAAATTATTCTTTTAATTTTTTGGTAAATAAGGCAGTAACCAATTAAATTCACTCTGGGAAAATATTTTGAGAATAATACCATCTAGAATTAAGAAGGATATAACTTCTTCCTTTGAGGCAACTAGATATTGGACTCAAAATCAGGAAGATTTGAGTTGAAATATTGCCTCAGTTTCTTACTTTCGCCCTGAAACTATTTCATGCATTGTTTCCTTATCTACAAAAATAAATTTAATTTAATTTTATATGATAATAATATCAACTAACTCACAGTGTTGTTGAGAGGATCACATGAGATAATATACACAAAGGACTTTGCACACCTAAAAATATTAGGCTTATGTTAGATATTTCTTTCGACCAAGCATCTGCACAGATACTTTCTAGTCCATAGTGACTAACTCTTAGTATTCATTGAGTAAGTGATTTTCATTTTCCTATTGTCTGACTATATTTGATTAACTCTTTGAAAAGTGATGAGCAAGTGTCCCAGCAAGAAAAGATTCATCCTGAAGGTTTAGTGAGACATGGAGACAAAAGATGAATATTGGGTAAGAGTTTTTCTAGGATTTGCTTGTGATTCTTGCTAACTTTTGGTTGATCCAAGTTTGTCATTGCATATCTCTGCAGAGGGAGCATAAATGTGTATAATAAGTACACATGCTGAATATAATGTAATCAGTCAGTGTAATTATACAAATATACACACAAAGATGTAAGCTACATCCTTACCTTTTCATTTCTCATGCCTATCTTCTACTATCTGTCTTCTGAACTCAGGAAAACCTAGAAAGAAGAACTCTTCCATAATTTTTTGTCATTAAAAATACTGACCCAAAATCTATACATATTTTCAGTGCTTTCAGATAAATGTGTTCTGTGAACACTCTCAGAAGTGACCATTACAATAGGTTTCTAAATTAATAGATACTTTGGTGATCCCAAATACCTTTATTTATGTTTCTCCCAATTCTTTCTAGTTAAACTTCCTTTCTATATTAATTTGAATAAATAATATGAAATAAACCTAACTTATATCCTGACTTTTCCTCTCAGTCTATAGGATGGTTTAAATCTTTCAGATACTTCATTATCCTAAATAAAAAGCAGGTTTTCAACTTATAAGCTTTTCAGGTTCCCAAACTTTAACACAACTTATAAAACAATTTAACAGTAGAAAATAAATAAAGAACTGCCATCACCTTGAGAGTAGTTCTCTATGGAGTGTCCCTAAAATTTGTCCTAAATTCTGTGCTACTTATCTTTTTTATTATAGATAGTATGCTTATCAAATTTGTATATTATATAAAACTGAAAGTGATAGCAAAATATCAGATGATAGAGTCAGTATGCCCAAAATTTTGAATGACTAGACTATTTGGGACAAATATAAAAGATAAAATTTAATAGATTAGATTGTAGAGTTAGGGATCAAAAACTAAAACATATAAATATTAGAAGGGTGATGAGTGATTAGATACCAACTAATCTGAAAAAAAATACAATGATTTTTCATGATTTTAAAAAAGACAAAATGCCCAAGACTAAGCAGGTAATAGTTCTACTGTATTGCTACATCTAAAATATAAGTTTGAACTTGAGCACATTATTTTAGGAAGAACATTGGTTGCTAAGCTGGAAAGCTGTCCAAAGAATTATAAGCAGGATAGTGAGAAGGGACATAGAATGTTTGCCCTAAGGAAGAGGGCTTAGTAATAGTGTGGATATGGATGGAGAAGAAGAACTATCTTTCAAACCTGTAGAAGGATTATTTAGTCCCAGAACTAGGAACAACTGGAAAATATATTAAGAACTGGGACACTCCAAAAATTAAATGGGCTACCTTGACAATAATGAACTTTGCTTCACTAAATGCTATCCAGTGGTCACTGAGTATAATGGGTATGTTTAGTAGGCACTTATAAAATCTGAGTTTGGATCAAATGGCTCCTGTGCTTCTTATCAACTTTTATATTTTCTGATTCCATGAATAGTGTTTTTCAATTGAGTTGAAAATAGCCAATTATGAGAAGCTTAAAAAGTAAACATCTTGGTTGTAGCAGAGAAACTCATTATGGTGTTGGCATCTGCTAATACAACTTTTAAGTATAATGGTAACCATGTATTAATCAATCCTCTGAGAATAAAACTCACTTTAAGATCATCTTGCTCAAACAAGATTAGAAGGGAAGCAACAAACTGGGAAAACATCTTCACAGTTAAAGGTTCTGATAAAAGCCTCATTTCCAAAATATATAGAGAACTGACTCAAATTTATAAGAAATCAAGCCATTCTCCAATTGATAAATGGTCAAAGGATATGAATAGACAATTTTCAGAGGATGAAATTGAAACTATTACCACTCATATGAAAGAGTGTTCCAAATCATTATTGATCAGAGAAATGCAAATTAAGACAACTCTGAGATACCACTACACACCTGTCAGATTGGCTAAGATGACAGGAAAAAATAATGATGAATGTTGGAGGGGATGCGGGAAAACTGGAACACTGATGCATTGTTGGTGGAGTTGTGAACGAATCCAACCATTCTGGAGAGCAATCTGGAATTATGCCCAAAAAGTTATCAAACTGTGCATACCCTTTGATCCAGCAGTGTTTCTATTGGGCTTATATCCCAAAGAAATACTAAAGAAGGGAAAGGGACCTGTATGTGCCAAAATGTTTGTGTCAGCCCTGTTTGTAGTGGCTAGAAACTGGAAATTGAATGGATGCCCATCAATTGGAGAATGGCTGGGTAAATTGTGGTATATGAATGTTATGGAATATTATTGTTCTGTAAGAAATGACCAGCAGGATGAATACAGAGAGCTTGGAGAGATTTACATGAACTGATGCTAAGTGAAATGAGCAGAACCAGGAGATCATTATATACTTCAACAACGATACTGTATGAGGATGTATTCTGATGGAAGTGGATTTCTTTGACAAAGAGACCTAACTCATTTTCAATTGATAAATGATGGACAGAAGCAGCTACATCCAAAGAAAGAACACTGGGAAATCAATGTGAACTATTTGCTTTTTTGTTTTTCTTCCCAGATTATTTTTACCTTCTGAATCCAATTCTCCCTGTGCAACAAGAGAACTGTTCGGTTCTGCAAACATATATTGTATCTAGGATATACTGCAACATATCTAACATATGTAGGACTGCTTGCCATCTAGGAGAGGTGGTGGATCGAGGGAGGGGAAAAATCAGAACAGAAGCAAGTGCAAGGGATAATGTTGTAAAAAAAAATTACCCTGGCATGGATTCTGTCAATTTAAAGTTTTTATAATTTTTTTTAAGTCTATGTAAACATAATAGGTGAATTCTATTTATGGGATGTAGTTGGAATTCTTTTTTAATTATCTTGTACTGTATCTTAGTGGGTGGGGAAGGAAGTACTTAGGAGCTATTGTTAAGTCATCTTAGGCATCCATCTCAACTCACTTTACTTATTCTAAATTATCAGATGCTAAAGTCAAACTCCAAAAACTAAATAAGCAGAGGCTGAATCATTAGATGAAAAAAAAAATGGCACCTTTTTAGATCTTGAAATTATGAATTAAGGAGCTTTCTAGTATAGCATCAAAGGTTTACAAATCCTTAATTTACTGAAGAAAATAAGTTCCAAAGGTTTACAAATTCTTAATTTACTGAAGAAAATGAGTTCCTGGAAGTATAACTTCTAGGAACTTAAAGGACTTAAGAATGTATGAAAGTTGTAATAATGCTAGGTTTTGACTCAATTTCCAATGCTTTGGCTAAGCCAGAGAACCAAATATCAGTGTGTATCTTTGATTCATTACAATTCAACAAAGATTTATTGTGCATAAATTTGAACCACTCTGCTGTGATAAACTTGTACATATACATGTGACTTTACTTGAATTTGATGAACATGTGTTAGAGAAAGAGAAAAAAGGAGAGGAAAAGGGAGAAGAGAAGAGACAAAGGGCAGGAAATGGAATAACTAATGGTTTGGGGTACTAAAATTTTCCCTAAGAACTGATGTGTTAAATCTTATTAATCTAAAACCTTACTTTGGTAAATGTTCATATAGAATTAATGGAAAGCACAAATCTGACCATGTCCCTCTTCTCCTTAAAAAACTTCAGGAACGCTCTATAGCATATAGGATAAAATAGAAAATCTGCCACTTAAAACTCTTTAAGAACCATCTTTTCAAAGAGATTTCAATTTACTTTCCCTGTCTTATTCTATTTCCCAGCAAACTATCCTACTTGTAGCTTTCTCTGCAGGAAATGTTAGTCCCTTGTAACTAGTCCTCTTTGTGACTTCTTTATCATTTCCACTGCTGCTATCTTGGTTTAGGCCTTAAAAGGCAATATGGCTCACTGAAAGCATCACTGCATTTAAAGTCAGAGTGCTCCAAGTTAAGTCTTGCCTCTAACATTTATTACTTTCATGATTATAGATAAGATATTCAATAACAAGCTTCAGAAAGGCTACCCAGACCTGGAAATCTCTCCCTCTTTTTCTTCTACTCTTTGAATCCTTAAATGCCTTAAAGGATACTACCTCCTACAAGGAGGGCTTTTCTGATATCCCAATACTCATTCATTCCAAAGACTTTGAATTTCCTTTTTTTGGTCATCAGTATACATGTTGTCTATCATGACAAAGTGTAACTCTGAATTCAAGGACTGTTTTGTTTTGGACTTTTTATTCCTAGATTCTGGCACAGTGCATGACAAATGGTAGATAATATATGTGAATTCAATAGAAAGGAGAACATTTTTCAAATAAATAATCACTTCAGGAGATGTAATCTAATTGAGAATTTAGTAAAGTCATTTTGAAATCAATATCCACTTTTTGACTTTCCCTAAAGGTTTATTTCTTCTTAAGTTATTTGAGGGAGCGGTGTTGAACAGAATAAACTCAACTAGAAAAGATGGATTACTTCATAAAATAATAGTTCATATCTGGAAGTAACTTAGGAGGTAATAAAGACCAATCCACCTACACCAGGGCCAAAAGGTACTAAGAGTTTAAAATGGGATTTGAATCCAGATCTTTTTGATTAATATTTAGCACTTTATTTGCTATGCCATGGGAACTCACAGTATGACTTTATTGTTCATTGAATCCCCAAAAGAAAGGATACCGAAACCCTGGCTTGAAGTTATATGGAATGGAATTTAAAAATAAAAAATCTTTAACCCTCTTTACTTAGAGAATCAACTATTTAGTTAAACATGAGCATATGTGCAAGCGTGAGCATATGTGTGAGAGTGAGTATGTGTGCAAGCGTGAGCGTAGGCATAGGCATAGGCATAAGCAAATAATAATTTATGATAATTTATAAAAGTTTTTTACCCCTAACCCCCCTTACTAAATTTTATCGCTTTGTCAAACCCCAAAACCGGATGATAGTCCTTTAGCATGGTAATTAAATATCGCAGAGAAATAGGTACTAAAACGTGTCTAAACAGTAATTAAGCTTAACTCAAGCCAACAAATTACCATTCATTATTATCATAAATTACTATAGGATATTATAAAAAACCCTTAAGTATCCTATAAGCTTTTATAAACTTGACAGAAATACTATCTTTCAAATCAAAACCTTGGTTCATTTATTTTATAAGTTTTGAAAAAAACAAAAAAGAAAAGAAAAAAAATTTAATACTGATATAGTATACAAAATCAAATTTTATCAAGTTTTATCAAAATTTTATCAAATTTTCATTTATTGTTTGTGTAGCTTAATCCAAAGCAAAGCACTGAAAATGATTATTTGGGATTTAATGAGTCCCACAAGCACAAAGGTTTGGTCCTGGTCTTACTGTTAATTTTTATTAGACCTACATATGCAAGTTTCCGCAGCCCAGTGAGTATGCCCTTTTAGCTTCTACCAAGTTTAAAGGAGCAGGTATCAGGCACACTTCCCAAAGTAGCCCATGACACCTAGTTTAACCACACCCCAATGGGTTACAGCAGTGACTAACATTGAGCTATAAATGAAAGTTTGACTAAATCATAACAAAAAAGGGTTGGTAAATCTCGTGCCAGCCACCGCGGTCATACGATTAACCCAAATTAACAGAAGAATGGCGTAAAGTATGTTTAAGCATTCAACCCACCAAATAAAGTTAAAGCTCAATTGTGCTGTAATACGCCCTAGTTGACATTAAAATATGCAACTTACATGACTTTACCCCCTGCTGAAAACACTAAAGCTAAGGTACAAAGTGGGATTAGAGACCCCACTATGCTTAGCTGTAAACCGAGGTAGTTAAATAACAAAACTACTCACCAGAGAACTATAAGCCACTGCTTAAAACTCAAAGGACTAATCTTTGAAAGATCAGAGATAGCCAGAAGTTAGAAGGCAAAATAATCAATGAGAAGATTCAAAAAGATGGAGGCAGAAGTTTTGAGGTAATTAGTGAGTTGATCTTATCTCTTTCATTCAGTCTGATTTTGTTGAAATTATGAAGTATATATTCTTTTTTACTTTTCATTCATTCATTTATTATTTATTTTTACAAAATCCTGGCTTGAAACCATGGACCTGCAATAATCATTGGTCAGTAGGAATGAACATAAATTCATATTTCTTTCCTACTACCTTTGGTAAATAAAAAGTGATTCTGTCCCATTGTGTTTTCTTGATGTATTTTCTGTAACAATTTTTAATATTTGTTTGTTACTTATCATCTCCACTACTACTACCTTAGTTTAGATCTTAAAAGGTGGCATGGTTCACTGAAAGCTTGCTTCAATGGATTTAAAATCAGAGTACTCCAAGTTAAGGCTTGACTAACATTTTCATGATTTTAGTTAAGATATTTAATAGCTCTGGGCCTCAGTTTCCTTATGTATAAAAAGAAAAAAGGTCAGACTAGGTGATCTCCGAGGGTTTTCTTCTTGCAGCTCTCAATTTCTCTTTTATGAATTTAGATGCTACACCACTTGGTGCATATATATTTAATATTGATATTGCTTCATTATCCATGCTACCCTTTAGCAAGATATAGTGCCCTTCCTTATCTCTTTTAATTAGATCAATTTTTGCTTTAGCTTGATTTGAGATCAGGATGGCTATCCCTGCTTTTTTGACTTCACCTGAAGCATAGGAGATTTTGCTCCAACCTTTTACATTTAACCTGCATGTATCTCCCTGCTTCAAGTGTGTTTTCTGTAAACAACATATTGTAGGATTCTGGCTTTTAATCCATTCTGCTAACTGCTTCCTCTTTATGGAGGAGTTTACCCCATTCACATTTATGGTTAAAATGACCAATTCTGTATTACTTGCCATCTTGTTAACCCCTGTTTATGCTTTTCTCCCTTCTTTCCCCTTTACCCCTCTTCCCAGTATTAAGCTTGTGAGCACCACTTGCTTCTCACAGCCCTCCCTTTTTAGTATCTGTCCCCCTACCTTAGAGTTCCTCCCCCTATCTTAACCCTTTCCCTCACAGTTTCTGTATTCCCTTCCACTTAGCTTATTTCTTCACTTTTCACTTTTCCCTTCTCACTTTTCAATGAGGTGGGAGAAGTTTCACCATAAATTGAATATGTCTAAAATTTTTCTCTTAAAGCCAATTCTGAAGGCAGTAAGATACCCACTATATTCATCCCCCTCAATTCTTTCTCTCAGATATAATTGGTTTCCTTTGCCTCTTCATGAGATGTAGTATCCCCACTTTACCCTTTTTCTGGTACAATGGCCTTTCTACATCTAGTTTCTAGAACAAGGTATACATGTATTCTTTATACATCTTTATAGCAGAAATATAGTTCCCAAGATTAATCTTTACCTTTTTAGATTTCTCTTGAGTTCTATATTTGTAGATCAAACTTTTTGTTAAGTTCTGGCTTTTTCATCAAAAATAGGTGAAATTTGTTTATTTCATTGAATGTCCATCTTCTTGCCTGGAAAAAGATGCTCATTCTAGCTGGGTAAGTTATTTTTGGTTGCATACAAAGTTCCTTAGCCTTTCGGAATATCATATTCCAGGCCCTTCGATCCTTTAATGTGGATGCTGCTAGATCCTGGGTGATCCTTATTGTGGCTCCTCGATACTTGAATTGGGTTTTTCTAGCCACTTGCAGTATTTTTTCCTTCGTCTGAGTGTTCTGGCATTTGGCCACTATATTTCTTGGTGTTTTGATTTTAGGATCCCTTTCAGTAGGTGATCGATGAATTCTTTCAATGTCTATTTTACCCTCTGTTTCTATGACTTCTGGGCAGTTCTCTTTGATAATTTCCTGGAAAATAGTGTCCAGGCTCTTTTTTTCATCATTCTTTTCTGGGAGTCCAATGATTCTCAGATTGTCTCTCCTGGATCTGTTTTCCAGGTCTGTTGTTTTCCCAAGAAGGTATTTCACATTCGTTTCCATTGTTTGATTTTTTTTTTAGATTTGCTTGACTGATTCTCTTGTCTCCTCGAGTCATTCAATTCTATTTGTTCAATTCTGATTTTCAATGAAGTATTTTCTTCACTCACTTTTTTAATATCTTTTTCCAATTGTGCAATTGAGTTCTTTTGTTCTATGGAATTTTTTTCCATTTCACCAATTTTATTTTTTAGAGAGCTGTTTTCTGTTTCCAGTTCACTAATCCTATTTTTCAAGGATTTGATTTCTTTATCCACTCTGTCTTTAAATGAGTGGGATGACTTTTCCAGCCTCTCTTGCCAAGCCTCCCTCTCCTTCCCATTTTTCTTCTAGCTCCCTTGTGAGAGCCTTTTTAATTTCTTCTATGAGGTTCATTTGTGCTGAGGAACAGATGATCTCCTCCTTTGGGGATTCACCTGGAGACAGTCTGTTTTTAGTCTCCTCAGGGTTTAGCATCTGCTCTCTATCCATATAGAAGCTGTCAAGGGTTAAGGTCCTTTTCAATTTTTTGCTCATCTTGTCAGAGAAGAATCAAAGACAAACTAGCAAAAAGAAAAAGAAAAAACGAAAAAACCCCTAAATGGAGTCTGCTTTTTTGGGAGGATGGGCTGGGTGGTGTTACCGAGCTTCCTTTACAGACTGCGGGGGCAGCAGCGAGGAGCTAGAAGGACTGTGCTGCGCCTGCGCTCTGAGACTCAGAGAGCGTGCTGAGGCACTGTGGGGCAGGGGTGTCCAGGATCCGAGAGACTCCAGCTGTTTGGGGTTGTATTCTTCACCCCCGGTGTTTTTAGCTTCTCTGCTGGGCTACTGACTGGCTGCCAGGGCAAAGTATCCAATCCTGTAGCAAAGCTCCCCCCAAAGAGACAGCTGAGATCACACCCCATCCCCTCTCCGGTCTGCTTGGCTGTGAGCTGCCTCCCATGCTCTCACTGTCACTGCCTGCCCTCAGCCTGAGCCCGATCTAAAACCCTCCCCACCCTCAAGCAAAAACAGACCTTTCCTGGTGAATTTCAAGGATGTCTTCTCTTGGTAACTATTTGTGGGTTTTTTTTTTTTTCAGTCAAGCATTAATTCAGAGGCTTGTAATGAAATGGATTTTGAGAGAAAACATGGGGCTTACACAGCTGTGTGCCTCCTCTCCGCCATCTTGGCCAGATTTATTTCTTTATCTATGACTAAATCAATAACATAGAACATTTTCATTATTTTATCAACTTAGGTTTACAAAATTAGGTCATGTGAAGCTGCTGATTTCTTTCTGTATTCTGTGCTTACAATCTGAGAATATTGAATCAATTCTGTATCTTTTTTTATTGATCCCATTGATTTTGTCCTATAACTGCCTAAGTTTTGGTTATTTGTCTCTGAACTTAGTTCAAAGATTCTGAGAGTCTGTCATGGGTTAAGTTAAAAATATAGCTCTCCTGCTAACCACTGATCTGTTCTGGCCCCAAGGAATTTAGCTGACATTGAAGGACATATGTGCATATGAGAGATTTGGCTCTTATTGCTTTATGCCACCACACTATCCTTCAAGAATGTCTAATTCACTGTCCAAAAGCCTGGCTCACTATCTTGCACCTGGAATTTCAGGAAAGAAGGAGGAGGTCATTGTTAGCTCCCATTACCAAACTTCCAATCAGTCATTTTATTTTCTGTGCCTCAATTTTGTATCCAATGTCATGATGTCATATATCCTGTTCTGTTCTTTATTCTATACTCCTTAAAATCTGTAGAAGGAGAACCATCCTTTTGCTTGTAGTCTTTGTCATAAAAGGAAGCAATCCATTAACCCATTTATTGACAGGCAGGATGCTCTTGTTAATAAATGTTATATTGCTCAAAGAAATGTGCCTTATTTTACCTTTTTATTACATTTCACCCAACATCAACTTAAGCAATTGTTTTTGGCAGTGATAGTCAAGCTGTCATGGGTATTCAAAAAGATATCTCAATTGTTAATGCCAGGAAACATGTAGCTGTGACCCAATGGTCCCAAGTTAGGCCAGGTCAGTAAAATGTAATTGAAAGAATATGTATAATTAAGGTAATTTCTATTTTTCAAATTTTATAATCAATGTGATTTTTTTTCTAGCTCTTAGATGTGATTGTAATGCATTATATTGCTTTGCTTTCTATCTATCATAATATGTTATCATATATATGTATATAAATATATGTGTTTGTGCAAATATGTGTATACACATATATATGTATATATGTATGTTTATGTGTGTTTGTGGAAGTGTGCGGGATAGGCAGTATGGTATTGTCACTAAAGTACTGCACTAGAAATCCTAAAGACCATGGTTCCCTTACTACTTCTGACACTTAGGCATTTGAACATGAGAAAATTCTTTAATCTCTTAGAATATCATCTGTAAAAGAAAGATAATTCCTATTGCACTCACAGCTCAAATAAGGTAACATGTATAAAGTATTTTGAAAACTGTAAGCTTCTATATAAACATCAGAAGTTCTTTTTAATAGTCTTCCAAATGTCTTAGCGAAATTTTAAGCTTTAAATGTTTCAATACATATACATATATGTGCATGTATAGATAGGAAATATTTATTATTATTTATTTATTGTTATTGTTATTATGGTCCATCATATTTTAAGGGACAAAGAAGTAAGCCAGACTAGTAGCTGGGACAGCTCAAGTGACAATCATTAGAATTAATATTAATCATATTTCAGACGGGGGACAATTGGATCAAATGAGATAACAGACCCTGATAATTATAGGGATTATACAAGCAGTTGTTGATAAACCTATTGTCTGACAAGTAAGTAGATCCAATTATATGAGCAAATAATATCATGAAGGATAACAAGTAGCTAATAAGATGAACCCTAATCAATATATATGCAGAAAGATAATCAATATAATGAAGGTTTTACAGATAGCAGGGATCCATTCATTGGGACTGGGCTTCAGAATAGATTTTATAGTCCCTACTTGACCAGGTATACAGGAATCTAGTTTAACTAAAGTATTAAAATAGGAACCACCTTGAGTTCTCAAATGAAGGAACTAAAGGCAAGAATCCTAATCACATAGGGACTTGGTCATAAGAGAAGGTAAGAATCTAATTATTAGACATAACATAGATGTTATAATCAGGGTACAAGGTCAGCCATCTCAGAACCAACAAAAACATTTCATGATGCTGGAGTAGTGAGTTATTGACTAATACAATATATGTTTTATGGGTCCCAGATTCCAGAACATAACTAAATTAAGAAATAAATAAAATAACTAAATTAAAAGGCATCTTTTTACTATCACTGCTTACATTTTCTAGATATTTATTAATTTTGCTAAGTATAGGAGTCAAGTTCATTTGTTTATTAATTGTAGATTCTTGTAACCTAATTTTCATTCAAGTTGGATTAGAGAGGAATATCCTGATGTCCCTATTTATGGAGCACTGTCTAAGGAGCAAAAATTGAATCGTGGAGAGAAAAGACACAGTGTTTTACACTTAAGTTAAGACACTTAGCTGATTTGGTACCAGGCATTTGTGGGGGGGGGGGGAGACATGTGGAGATAGGACACATCAGAGAGTCAATCAGTCAACAAGTTAGTAAGAACTTATTACATACCAGGTTCTGTGTTATGCATGTGGAATACAAAGAATGACTTCACTAACTTCAAGGCGATCACATTCTAAAGGAACAAGACAGATGCAAACAACTATTTACATACAAGATATGTACATTCCCGGAACAGAAACTCAGAAGTAAGGCATTAGAAAAGTATATTGGTTGGGAAAAGAAAAGATATTTTACAGAAGAATTTCTGTGGTTGAAAATGTATTATTTCATTATCCAACTTTTGATGATGAACTTCCATAAATTTCTTAATATAGTTTTCAGGTAAAAGACACATTTTGTTTCCAGACTCATTTTCAAAGGCTTAGTAAGTCTAAGATCAGTTTCTTGATATTTGTTTCCCATTAAAACTTAAATCATTTCATATTCACATTTGTAACTTGTTTTTAGAACTTTATCAATTTATATTTTGCAATTGGCAAATAGCTTAGACTCCAATATATTGTCTTCTCTCCCTTCCACTATTCAAGACTCTTTTGTCATGCTAATGTGATTATTTTTAAGCTTTAGTTTTCTCATCTTTACATAAGGTATGAACAGGACCAGTTATTGTTGGAATCCTTACTAACTGCTAAGTAATTAGAGTTGATCTAATCTTACAAGAAGATGTTTTGGGCAGAACCTGAAACAAGGTACTAAGTAGAACTACCCATAATCCCTCTCTCTGGAAGGAGCATAAATAGGCCAATGGGCCAGTCGAAGAGGTTCTTGAGAGAGTGAAGACGCTACAAGTCGAGATTTCAGCGGAATGACATGAAGAGTTGGAGCTGGCTGGAGGCTGAAGAAAGCAGAGGCAGAGGCTGAAGGACCAGACCTTTGGATTTGGTGACATTCGGAGAGAGCTCTTGGAACCAAGCAGAGAGATAGGCCTCTAAGCTAACCGGGCTATATTGGGATAATAAAAGATCTGAACTTTTATCACCTGGCTGCGTTTTTGAGAAGAAAAAGATCACCACATTTTGGCGCCCGAACAGGGAAGATCACAAGAAACTGCATTGAGAAAATAAAGAATGTGGAGAAGAGGTTGCATAGGATAAAGGAAATCAAAGGTCATATCCTAGAAAAACGTCATTGAAGAAAACTAATATTAACCTGAACAGTAAGATGTTCAGGGAAAGTGGTGGAGAACACAGTAGTTTTCTTGACACTTAGGACACCTCCTGGCACATAATAGGTACTGCATAAAAGTTTATTGATTAACATATGCAGAGGGATTAGACATTTTTATCTTGAATCCATTTTGTCTTGGTTGAGGTGGCTTTCAGAGTTTCATGAATTATGTAGGATTCAAGCCCAACGCAATAGGCAAACAGGAGCTATTGTACAAGTTGCTTTTGACCAACTAGCTGGTGAAGGTCAGTATGCAGAGAGTTCAGAACAGATTTATTATCCCATAACAGTGTATGAGCAAATTTCTAAGGCTGCAATAAAAGCTTGGAATTCTCTCCCTGGACAGAAAGATGGAAATAATGCTTTCACAAAAATAGAGCAAGGTCCCAATGAAACGTTTGCAGATTTTGTGGGACGTTTACAAACAGCTGTAATAAGAACCATTGGAGACAATGCAGCAACAGAAATAATGACTAGACATTTGGCTAAAGAAAATGCCAATGAGATTTGCAAGAGAATTATATGGGGGCTAGACAAAGATGCTCCTTTAGAGGAAATTATAAGACACTGTGCCACAGTGGGCACAAATGCTTATTATGCCCAGACTATGATGAACATGGAAAGACAAGGTCCTTCTTGGCAGAGGAATTCTAGAGAAACTCGTCGATGTTTTCAATGCGGAAAAATTGGACATCTAAGAGCCCAATGTAGATACAGAGATACAATGAGAAGACAGGGTGAGAGAAAACCCAAAACCCCATGTCCAAAATGTAACCGAGGCTTTCATTGGGCCTCTAAATCAATCAAAGGACAGGTGGGGCATGATAGCAGCTGAGGTTACACCCAGAGAAATAGGTTAATTGCTTGGGGAAGAGGATCTGCTTATATTTTCACAGGTGGAAAAGGCTAACAATGAGACTGTCAAAAGAACTTTAAAATCTTCAGCTTTCAGTTCCTGAAAAACCAGCAAGAATCACTGGATTCCCTGAGATGAAAAATTGTTGATGAGACCTTTTGCAGTACTTCAGAGCTTACAGGAATTATTAGATTCCTGGCACATGAACTAATGGACAATGGAATCCTATTGGACTGTTTCTAGGACTTATGGACATGTGTAAATTTTCAGGATGATTCATGTTATTTGTTACATTACTACTAGCCTGTGTTATATTGCTATGTGCTTATGTAAATTATGTATAATGCCTCCCATATTGATGGATTTATATCTGTTACAAAGTTCTGGCCCATATTGATGGATTTATGTGTATCCCCTCAGAAACCCCCTATGTTTTAAAACAAAAGAAAGGGGGAGATGTTGGAATCCTTACTAACTGCTAAGTAATTAGAGTTGATCTAATCTTACAAGAAGATGTTTTGGGCAGAACCTGAAACAAGGTACTAAGTAGAACTACCCATAATCCCTCTCTCTGGAAGGAGCATAAATAGGCCAATGGGCCAGTCGAAGAGGTTCTTGAGAGAGTGAAGACGCTACAAGTCGAGATTTCAGCGGAATGACATGAAGAGTTGGAGCTGGCTGGAGGCTGAAGAAAGCAGAGGCAGAGGCTGAAGGACCAGACCTTTGGATTTGGTGACATTAGGAGAGAGCTCTTGGAACCAAGCAGAGAGATAGGCCTCTAAGCTAACCGGGCTATATTGGGATAATAAAAGATCTGAACTTTTATCACCTGGCTGCGTTTTTGAGAAGAAAAAGATCACCACAAGTTATTCTGATATAGTTTACTGGACTTCCTAATGCAGATTGTACCCTCAACACAATTGATTGGTCCCAGTTTCCCTGATCTAGCTTCATGAACTAGATGCATAAAAGCTCCCAGCCTCTTGTTTGGGCCTCTTGTACTTGATGGATATTTGAAACCACATGAGTTTCCATACACTGATCACATAATGACCAGATGTATGTTCCAGATGGAGAGAAAAGGGACTACACGTAGAAAAGCTAAGTTTCCCTGTATCCTTGTTGTATATCCTTGCTGTTTTAAAGAAAAATTAACCTCCTCCTTTGTTAATTGATCAGTATTTTATACATTCCTCATTTTGTCCCAATTTCATCTAAACTAAGAGATTGCTAGCTTTAGAGATGCACCTATGACAAAGGACTTGGATCACATGATCTCCCAGTTCTAGAGATGAGGTCTTTAGTACAAATAAAAACAAAACAACACTTCAGGAATAGCAAACAGTCAACTTAGAAAGTATTTCAAATATATTTTAAGATTTAAGGTAACTAGGGAAAGTGAGCATGCACTATACCTCCTGATTTTATATATATATATATATATATATATATATATATATATATAGTGATGGATTTTTAAAATATAAATAATAGTATCTTTTACTCTTTTAGGAATAGTTAGTTGAAAAAGATCTTCAAAAATGTTACATTTTTTTCCAATGAAAGCTCTCACTGATGTTCTTGAGATTTTCTGCTTTGTATATACTGGCTCAAGGAATAGAGATCTGGGGCTAGAATCAGGAAGAATGAGTTCAAATCCAAACTCAAGCACTTAATAGCTTTATGACCCTGCACAAATTATTTAACCTCTGTTTCAATTCACTGAAGAAGAAAATCATATGTTTCCAAAGAAACAAAGAAACAAAACCATGGGCACTAGTGGCATAGTATGGTGCATTGGATCAAAGAGTTGAATACTGCACAATAACAGTAACAACAGCTAATCCCAACAATAGTAACAACAACAGTAAACAACAGCTGTCAATAGTTGATATCAACTAATGCTACTTTAAAAGTAGCATTTCTGTAGCACACCGCGAGTGGCCCTCACCTAGAAATATTAGTGTATCAAAAGGCAGATAGATATGAACCAAAAGATGATTTGACCTGTCCTTGAACAATAGCAAAATCTCAACTCCTATTCACTAAATGTTCTTTCTATGTCAGATGAAAAGAGAGACTCACAGGCTTCTAAAGCAATTTAGAAAATGGGAAATAAAACAAAGAGGCACTTCAGGGGAAGAACTGTACCTGTGCCCATTTAATTTAGTTTTTAAAAGCTCTCCTGCTGAGTTTTATGGATGGGAAAAAATGGTAGATGTTCCGTATTAAAACAGGCAATAGGGGCATTACTTTTAATGTGTGTTGGCAAGGAAGGCCTTCAATCCTAAGACTCTTAAGGAAGTGAGAAATGCAACTTACTTGAAATAATCATGAGAAGAAATATGGAAAATGTGAGGGTATGTTTATATGTTTTCAATGACTAAACTGAAACAGAACAAAAGTATGCATTTGCATCTCTTAAAATCATTTAATGTTGATTCCAATTATAATATGGGTCAGCAGATGTTGTCCATACTTTTAAAAACTGTCTAGTATAATTTCATTTTGTGGATGCACAGTCATTCCATAGTCAATAAACAAGTATTTATTAAAAGACTACTGTGTGGGGACTTCCGGCCAAGATGGAGGAGAGGAGGCACACAGCTGCGTAAGCTCCATGTTTTCTCTCAGAATTCATTTCATGACAAGCCTCTGAATTAATGCTTGACTGAAAAAAAAAAAACCGCACACCAAAGAAAGAACACTGGGAAATAAATGTAAACTATTGCATTTTCGTTTTTCTTCCCAGGTTATTTTTTACCTTCTGAATCCAATTCTTCCTGTGCAACAAGAGAACTTCGGTTCTGCACATATATATTGTATCTAGAATGTACGGTGACATATTCAACATGTATAGGACTGCTTGCCATCTGGGGGAGGGGGTGAAGGGAGAAAGGGGAAAAGTCAGAACAGAAGTGAGTGCAAGGGATAATGCTGTAAAAAAAAATATCCAGGTATGGGTTCTATCAATAAAAAGTTATAATAAAAAAATTTTTAAAAGAAAAAAACCCACAAATAGTTACAAAGAGAAGACATCCTTGAAATTTGCCAGGAAAGGTCTGTTTTTGCTTGAGGGCAGGGACAGTTTTAGATCGGATGTAGGCTGAAGGCAGGTAGTGGCATCGAGAGTACAGCAGGGAGCTCACAGCTGAGCAGACCAGAGCGGGGTAGGGTGTGATGTCAGCCGTCTCTGCGGGGAGAGCTTTGCTACAGGATTGGACACTCTGCCCTGGCAGCAAGCCAGCAGACAAGCAGAGAAGCTAAAAACACACGGGGTGAAGAATACAACCAGGAACACCTGGAATCTCTCTGGACCTGGCCACCACTCCCCCACAGTGTCTCAGCACGCTCTCCCAGTCTCAGAGCGCACGTGCAGCACAGCCAATGCTTTCCTGTTAGTGTCTCACTGCTGCCCCCTGCAGTTTGTAGAGGAAGCTCAGTAACACCACCTAGCCCAAAAAAGAAAGCAGATTCCTTTGAGGTTTTTTTTTTTTTCTTTTTTCCTTTGCTAGTTTTTCTCTGATCCTTCTATGACAAAATGAGCAAAAAAATTGAAATGGACCTTAACCCTTGACAGCTTCTATATGGATAGAGAGTAGACTCTAAACCCTGAGGAGACTAAAAACAGACTATCTCCAGGTGAATCCCCAAAGGAGGAGATCATCTGTTCCTCAGCACAGATGAATCTCATAGAAGAAATAAAAAAGGCCCTCACAAGAGAGCTAGAAGAAAAATGGGAAAAGGAGAGGGAGGCTTGGCAAGAGAGTCTGGAGAAGTCATCCCACACATTTAAAGACAGAGTGGATAAAGAAATAAAATCCTTGAAAATAGGATTAGTGAACTGGAAACAAAAAACAGCTCTCTAAAAAATAAAATTGGCAAAATGGAAAAAAATTCCATAAAACAAAACAACTCACTTAAAAACTCAGTTGTACAATTAGAAAAAGATATTTAAAAAGTGAGAGAAGAAAACACTTCATTGAAAATCAGAATCGAACAAATGGAATTGAATGACTCGAGGAGACACCAAGAATCAGTCAAGCAAAACCAAAAAAAAATCAAACAATGGGAAAAAATGCCAAATACCTTCTTGGGAAAACAACAGACCTGGAAAATAGATCTAGGAGAGACAATCTGAGAATTATTGAACTCCTGGAAAAATATGATGAAAAAAAAAAAGAGGCTGGACACTATTTTCCAGGAAATTGTCAAAGAGAACTGCCAAGAAATCATAGAAACACAGGATAAAATAGACGTTGAAAGAATTCAACAATCATTTACGGAAAGGGATCCTAAAATCAAAACACCAAGAAATATAGTGGCCAAATGCCAGAACCTTCAGACAAAAGAAAAAATACTACAAGCAGCTAGAAAAAACCAATTCAAATATAGAGGAGGTACAATAAGTATTACCCAAGATCTGGTAGCTTCTACATTAAAAGATCAAAGGTCCTGAAATATGATTTTCTGAAAGGCTAAGGAACTCAGTATGCAACCAAAAATAACTTGCCCAGCTAGAATGAGCATCTTTTTCTAGGCAAGAAGATGGACATTCAATAAAATAAACGAATTTCACCTATTTTTGATGAAAAAACCAGAACTTAACAAAAAGTTTGATCTACAAATATAGAACTCAAGAGAAATCTAAAAAGGTAAAGATTAATCTTGGCAACTATATTTCTGCTATAAAAATGTATAAAGAATACATGTATACCTTGTTCTAGAAACTAGATGTAGAAAGGACATTGTACCAGAAAAAGGGTAAAGTGGGGATACTACATCTCATGAAGAGGCAAAGGAAACCTTTTATATTTGAGAGAAAGAATGGAGGGGGATGAATATAGTGGGTGTGTTACTGCCTTCAGAATTGGCTTTAAGAGAAAAATTTTAGATATATTCAATTTATGGTGAAACTTCTCCCACCTCATTGAAAAGTGAGAAGGGAAGGAATAAGCTAAGCGGAAGGGAATATGGAAACTGTGAGGGAAAAGGGTAAGATAGGGGGAGGAACTCTAAGGAGGGAGGGGAAGGCTATTAAAAAGGGAGGGCTGTGAGAAGCAAGTGGTGCTCACAAGCTTAATGCTGGGAAAGGAGATAAAGGGGAAAGAAGGGAGAAAAGCATAAACAGGGGTTAACAAGATTGCAAGTAATATAGAATTAGTCATTTTAACCATAAATGTGAACGGGATAAACTCCCCCATAAAGAGGAAGTGGTTAGCAGAATGGATTAAAAGCTAGAATCCTACAATATGTTGTTTACAGGAAACACACCTGAAGCAGGGAGATACAGGTAGGTTAAAGGTAAAAGATTGGAGCAAAATCTACTATGCATCAGGTGAAGTCAAAAAAGCAGAAGCAGCCATCCTGATCTCAGATCAAGCTAAAGCAAAAATTGATCTGATTAAAAGAGATAAGGAAGGGCACTATATCTTGCTAAAGGGTAGCATAGATAATGAAGCAATATCAATATTCAACATATATGCACCAAGTGGTGTAGCATCTAAATTCATAAAAGAGAAATTAAGAGAGCTGCAAGAAGAAATAGACAGCAAAACTATAAAAGTGGGAGATCTCAACCTTGCACTCTCAGAATTAGATAAATCAAACAACAAAATAAATAAGAAAGAAGTCAAAGAGGTAAATAGAATACTAGAAAAATTAGATATGATCGATCTCTGGAGAAAATGTAATGGAGACAGAAAGAAGTACACTTTCTTTTCAGCAGTCCATGGAACCTATACAAAAATTGACCATATATTAGGATATAAAAACCTCAAATTTAAATGCAGTAAGGCAGAAATAGTAAATGCATCCCTTTCAGACCACGATGCAATGAAAATTACATTCAACAAAAGCCAGGGGAAAGTAGACCAAAAAATCATTGGAAACTAAATAATCTCATACTAAAGAATGATTGGGTAAAACAGCAAATCATAGACATAATTAATAACTTCACCCAAGAAAACGATAATAATGAGACATCATACCAAAATGTATGGGATGCAGCCAAAGCAGTAATAAGGGGAAATTTCATATCTCTAGAGGCCTATTTGCATAAAATAGAGAAAGAGAAGGTCAATGAATTGGGCTTTGCAACTAAAAATGCTAGAAAAGGAACAAATTAAAAACCCCCAGTCAAATACTAAACTTGAAATTCTAAAAATAAAAGGAGAGATCAATAAAATTGAAAGTAAAAAAATCTATTGAATTAATTAATAAAACTAAGAGTTGGTTCTATGAAAAAACCAACAAAATAGACAAACCCTTAGTAAATCTGATTTAAAAAAGGAAAGAGGAAAATCAAATTGTTAGTCTTAAAAACGAAAAGGGAGAACTCTCCACTAATGAAGATGAAATTAGAGCAATAATTAGGACTTACTTTGCTCAACTTTATGCCAATAAATTCGACAACTTAAATGAAATAGAAGAATACCTCCAAAAATATAGCTTGCTCAAACTAACAGAGGAAGAAGTAAATATCCTAAACAGTCCCATCTCAGAAAAAGAAATAGAACAAGCTATTAACCAACTCCCTAAGAAAAAATCCCCAGAACTAGATGGATTTACATGTGAATTCTACCAAACATTTAAAGAACAATTAACTCCAATGCTAAATAAACTATTTGAAAAAATAGGGATTAAAGGAGTCCTACCAAACTCCTTTTACGACACAGACATGGTACTGATACCTAAACCAGGTAGGTTGAAAACAGAGAAAGAAAATTATAGACCAATCTCCCTAATGAATATTGATGCTAAAATCTTAAAGAAAATATTAGCAAAAAGATTACAGAAAATCATCCCCAGGATAATACACTATGACCAAGTAGGACTTATACCAGGAATGCAGGGCTGGTTCAATATTAAGAAAACTATGAGCATAATTGACTATATCAATAACCAACCAAACAAAAACCATATGATCATATCAATAGATGCAGAAAAAGCATTTGATAAAATCCAACATCCATTCCTAATAAAAACACTTGAGAGCATAGGAATAAATGGACTTTTCCTTAAAATAGTCAGGAGCATATATTTAAAACCATCAGTAAGCATCATATGCAATGGGGAAAAACTGGAACCTTTCCCAGTAAGATCTGGAGTGAAGAAAGGTTGCCCACTATCACTATTATTATTCAATATTGTATTAGAAACACTAGCCTCTGCAATAAGAGTCGAGAAAGAGATTAAAGGAATTAGAGTAGGCAATGAGGAAACCAAACTATCACTCTTTGCAGATGATATAATGGCATGCCTAGAGAACCCCAGAGATTCTACTACAAAGCTATTAGAAATAATTCATAACTTTAGCAAAGTAGCAGTATACAAAATAAATCCCTGTAAATCCTCAGCATTTTTATACATCACCAACAAAATCCAACAGCAAGAGATACAAAGAGAAATTCCATTCAAAATAACTGTTGACAGGCATAAAATATTTGGGAATCTATCTACTAAAAGAAAGTCAGGAATTATATGAGCAAAATTACAAAAAACTTTCCACACAAATAAAGTCAGACTTAAATAATTGGAAAAATATTAAGTGCTCTTGGATAGGCTGAGCGAATATAATAACGATGACAATACTCCCTTAAATAATCTATTTATTTAGTGCTATACCAATCAGACTTCCAAGGAAATATTTTAATGATTTAGAAAAAATAACAACAAAATTCATATGGAACAATAAAAAGTTGAGAATCTCAAGGGAATTAATGAAAAAAAAAAATCAAATGAAGGTGGTGTAGCTGTACCTGATCTAAAATTATACTATAAAGCAGCAGTCACCAAAACCATTTGGTATTGGCTAAGAAATAGATTAGTTGATCAGTGGAAAAGGTTAGGTTCACAAGACAGAATAGTCAACTATAGCAATCTAGTGTTTGACAAACCCAAAGATCCTAAGTTTTGGGATAAGAATTCAATATTTGACAAAAACTGCTGGGATAACTAGAAATTACTATGGTAGAAATTAGGCATGGACCCACACTTAACACTGTATGCCAAGATAAGATCAAAATGGGTCCATGATTTAGGCATAAAGAACAAGATTATAAATAAATTAGAGGAACATAGGATAGTTTATCTCTCAGACTTGTGGAGGAGAAAGAAATTTGTGACCGAAGATGAACTAGAGACCATTACCGATCACAAAATAGAAAGTTTTGATTATATCAAATTAAAAAGCCTTTGTACACACAAAACTAATGCAAACAAGATTAGAAGGGAAGCAACATACTGGGAAACCATCTTCACAGTTAAAGGTTCTGATAAAGGCCTCATTTCCAAAATATATAGAGAACTGACTCAAATTTATAAGAAAGCAAGCCATTCTCCAATTGATAAATAGTCAAAGGATATGAACAGATAATTTTCAGATAATGAAATGGAAATTATTACCACTCATATGAAAGAGTGTTCCAAATCACTATTGATCAGAGAAATGCAAATTAAGACAACTCTGAGATACCACTATACACCTGTCAGATTGGCTAAGATAACAGGAAAAAATAATGATGAATGTTGGAGGGGATGCGGGAAAACTGGGACACTATTGCATTGTTGGTGGAGTTGTGAATGAATCCAACCATTCTGGAGAGCAATCTAGAATTATACCCCAAAATTTATCAAACTGTGCATATCTTTTGATCCAGCAGTGCTACTACTGGGCTTATACCCCAAAGAGATACTAAAGAAGGAAAGAGATCTGTGTGTGCCAAAATTTTTGTGGCAGCCTTGTTTGTAGTGGCTAGAAACTGGAAAATGAATGGATACCCATCAACTGGAGAATGGTTGGGTAAATCGTGCTATATGAATGTTATTATTGTTCTGTAAGAAATGACCAGCAGAATGAATACAGAGAGCTTGGAGAGACTTACATGAACTGATGCTAAGTGAAATGAGCAGAACCAGGAGATAATTATGTATTTCAGCAATGATACTGTTTGAGGATGTATTCTGATGGAAATGGATTTCTTTGACAAAGAGATCTAACTCAGTTTCAATTGATCAATGATGGACAGAAGCAGCTACCCTCAAAGAAAGAACACTAGGAAATGAATGTAAACTGTTTGCGTTTTTGTTTTTCTTCCTGGGTTATTTATACCTTCTGAATCCAATTCTCCCTGTGCAACAAGAGGACTGTTCAGTTCTGCACACATTTATTGTATCTAGGATATACTGTGACATATTTAACATGTATAGGAATGCTTGCCATCTGGAGGAGGGGGTGGAGGGAGAGAGGGGAAAAATTGGAACAGAAGTGAGTGCAAGGGATAATGTTGTAAAAATATTACCCTGGCATGGGTTCTGTCAATAAAAAATAATTTTTAAAAAGTAGTAAATCATTGAGAAATTAAAAAAAAAAGACTATTGTATGCCTAGGGTAGCTAGATAACACAATAAATAGAATGCTGAGCCTGGAGTCAGGAAGTTTCATCTTCCTAATATTAAATCAGATTCTTACTAGATGTGTGAGGCTGGGGATAGTATGACAAACCTTGTTTGCCTCAATTTCTTCATCTGTAAAATGAGCTGGAGAAGAAAATGGCAAAACATCCAGGATCTTTACCAAGAAAGCCCCAAATATCAAGAAATCTCCAAACAAAGAGTTAGACCGGAACTATGTAAACCTCTGGAAATACAAAGGCAAAAAATAATTTTATTCTCAAGGTGTTCAATCTAAAGGGGAAAACAACCTTCAAACAACCAGTCATAAACAAATACACACACACACACACACACACACATATATATATATATATATATATATATGTATATATGTATACACACACACACACACACACACACACACACACACACACACACATATATATATATATATATATATATATATATATATATATATATATATAATGTAATTTCAAAGGGAAGGCACTAAGATTATTATTACAATGCTTTACTCATAGTAAGTTGTTATGGGGCAGAACTCTGAAACAAGAATTCTTACAAGGTGTTAAGTCAGTGGAATTGATAAAAACAATGGATATATAGTTTAGCATGGTGCTTAATAGTTCTCTAGTTCAGTACTTATACTTAGTACTTAATATAGTTCTACAAGATTCACACCTATAATAATGTAATTATAAGAGAGCATATAAGCTGGGACAAACTCATCCAGAGAGCGAGCCAGAGAAGACAAGCTAATTGGAAATGGGATCTCAAGCCTGGGACTCAGAGAGATTCATTTCCATCTTTATCAGCCTCATGATGGCTGACCTGTCCTCCTGTTCCCTGCACTGAGACCAAGGCCATTCTAAAAGACTCCAGAATGCTGGCCCGGGTTCCAGACAAGGAAACTAGATGGCAAAGGAGCTAATAAAGGATTTGGACTTTAACATCTGATTATTCTTGTGGCAATTACTCAGCTGAAACGAAGGCTGCTCCAAGACCTCCAGAAAACCAAACAAGAACATTATAGTAAGTTCTTAATAAAAGATTAATTCATTCATTTAAGATTAAGGAGGTCTGCAGCTATGTGGTGCAGTGGATAGAACAAAAGATAGGATAGAGGAAAAGATAGAAAAAGAGTTCAAGACACGAAAAACGGCCATGAAAAACCTTAAAAATTGGAAAATAGTATAATATATGTCTGTCTGTCTGTCTGTCTGTCTCTCTCTCTCTCTCTCTCTCTTTATCTCCTGCTACAATTTGGGGCCCACAGTCCTGAAAAAGACTAAATTTCCTAAGAGCACAGATGGAAGAAAAAAGATCAAGAATACCAAAGGAATTGATGAAAATTACAAAGGATGGTGGTTTAGCAGTACAAAAACTGAAACTATATTATAAAGCAACATTCATCAAAACCATTTGGTACTCATTAAGAAATAGAGTGGTCGATCAATGGAATAGATTAGACACATGACACAATATTAAAGATCTACACTAATCTACAATTTAATAACCCCCAGATTCTGGAATCATGACTCACTATTGCTGGGAAAGCTGGAAAATAATAAGTAGAAACTCAGCATAGACCAGTATCTTATACCCTATACCAAAATTAGGTCAAAATGAGCACGTAATTTGGGCATACTGGATGATACCATAAACAGATTAGGAGAGCTAGAGATAATTTATCTATGAAATCTTTGGAGAAAGGAAGACTTTATGATCAAAGGACTAAAGACCATATGCAAGACAACATGAACTACTTTGATTACATTAAATTTAAAAAGTTTTGTATAAACAAAACCAACAGAAATAAACTAAAAAGGGAAGTACAAAGCTGATAAAAAATCTTCACAATCAGTGTTTCTGATAAAGGTCTCATTTCTAAAATATATAAAGAACTGCATCAAACATAAGAATACAAGTCATTCCCCAATTGATAAATAGTCACAGGATATGAACAGACAATTTTCAGATGACAAAATTAAAGCCATCAATAGTCATATGAAAAAATGCTCCAAATCACTATTGATCAGAGAAAAGCAAATTAAAACCACTCTGAGGTACAACTCAAACCTCTCAGACTGCCTAAGATGCCAGAACAAGATAATGACAAATGTTGAAGTGGATGTGAGAAAACTGGGATGCAGTTGTTGGTATAGTTGTGCAATGATCCAATCATTCTGGAGAGCAATCTGAAATTATGCCCTAATGGCTATAAAATTGTGCACACCCTTTGACCCAGAAGTACCATTACTGAGTCTGTATTACATGGAAATCATAAAGGAGTGAAATGACCCACATGTGCAAAAATGTTTGTACCCGCTCTTTTTGTGATAGCGAAATGATTGGAAAATATGTCAATGTCCATCAATTAGGGAATAGCTGAACATGTTGTGGTAAATGGAGATAATAGAATACTACTGTTCTATTAAAATGATGAACAAGTTGATTTTAGCAAGACCTGGAAAGATTTACATGAACTGATACTGAGTGAAACAAGCAGAATCAGGAATACATTGCACACAATAACTGTAAGAATATGTGATGATCAACTATGAAAAGCTTGGTTCTTCTCAGTAATTCAGTGATCCAAAGCAATCTCAATAGACTTTGGACAGAAAATACCATCTGCATTCAGAAAAATAACTATGGAGATTGAATGTAAATCAATACATGCAATATTTACCTCATTTTTCTGTTTTTTTCCTCTCCCACAGCTTTTCTCTTTTGTTCTGATTTTTCTCTCCCAATATAATTCATAAAGCGGTGTCTCAAAATAAATTAATTAATTTTAAAAAAAGAAATGAAAAAAGAAAAAAATGTACAGAAACATAGGAGAAATGTAGGGGAAAGCATCTCTGTCCTACTCAACAGTCCCTCAAAGTATCATTGTATTACAACTCAATGAAATACTTAAGAGTATTTAGATTCATCAAAGAGAACACTAATTTTTATTGAGTGTCAACTATTTATTTGCTTTGCATCATGACAGAGAAAGTATATATACCTGTACATATGTGAATATTTGTATTATGTTTTTATATGTGAATATTTCTATATTTTTCTTCAGAAAAAATATTTGCAGCATAAGAAAAAATATGTGAATAAGTTGGGATTAAATTCGAGGCTCTAGAAAATCTTCTTACAGTGAACATTTTATCCCCAAACAGTTTTGGAATAATGAAGCATTATTGCACATAGTGTTCCTCACAATTTGTTAGTGACTTTTCCAGCAAACATTTCTCCATTTAAATCACTTTTATATTCATTCATTCAATCAGGCAGTCAACAAAACATTTAGTAAGTGCTTACTATGGACTAGAAACTGTATTGAGGATATAACAAAATGCAAAGGACAATCACTGCTCTCATCCAACTTTCTACCTTTTCCATCTCTGACCATACTTGCCCTGAGTTCAACCTTACTTTTCTCTCAATGCCACTACTTCTGCCACAATTTTTATAATTTGGTGAGTGTACATTTGTTCAATCTCTTTCAGTTTTCATAACTAAGACTCTTCTAAATATTCAATTTTCCTTTTTTTAATTTTATAGCCATAAAAATATAGCCTACTTTTGGGTCTTTCACATCTCTCTTTGTTCCTTTCCAGTGTGGTTTTTATATTAATATAAAATCAGATGAAAATACCTATGAATTTGCTGTTAGCAAGCACAGTTATTCATTTTATTCTAAGACTGCTAATCCTAAGCAAACTTGCTCAACTATATGAGGTAGTCCACATAGCAAATAAGGATAGGGGAAAAAAAAACAACTCTGAAACATCAAGAATGTCAATATATTTATGGGAAGACAAAATAGTAAATTCATAAGCAGAAAAAATACCAAAAATAAAGTTTAACAGCTTTTTAGTCTTAAAGCACAATACATTTTTTCATAGAAACAAAAACAACATTATCATTATATGTTTTTCATATACCATAATATGGTAAAAATATTTATTCATGAGGCCATTCACCATGAAAAAAATCGATGGCAAATGGTGAAGCAATCAAATGAATTCATCTTCATAAGATATTTTGCCTCCATACATCCTGGCCTGCAGGAGTATTTGCCAGGACAAAAAACAAAAAAAAATATGGTTTTAGTCTCAAGAGTACATAAATTTTTCAGTCTGTTCACTCTTGTATCTACTATATATGCTATATGCCAACTATGCATATGTTTACATCATCCTATTTTTTTTTCCCATCTACCGTTAAATATGTGGTCTACTTGGGACTATTTGATCTGAAAGACTTAGAGAGATCTAATTGTTTTTATTTTCATTTTAGGGAGATTTATTTTTGAAAATTAGGAGAATGTTTACCAAAAAAATAGCAAACCAATATGAAGTATGAACACAACTCATGCCTAAAGTTAAAAGATGGGAAAACTGTACAGAAACAAATTTGAAAAACACTGGAACTTATTTGGGTAATAGCAGATTTTAGAAAATGGAAATAATGACAGCACCGTTTCTATTCATTTTCAGTTAGCTATTTTTAAATGTACAAGGTGATCTCTCTGAGGTCATCCATTTTATGTTTTTAGATTTATTAGATTAGTGGCAAACATAAAGCACCACATAATAACATTCGGATAGAAGAAAGGTAGCCCATATATGACTGTCATTAATCATAACAGAAATAATTGCTAAGAAAATATAGCAATATTCAACACAGGATTTTTGAAACTGCTTCATATTCAAGATATTTTTCTAATAATATCCCATATTTTTATTTTACAAAATTAATCCAGATTTACATGCACTGACATTTTTGGGGACTACAAATAGTTGATATCTTCTATACAACAATGTTACATACAGCTTTATACAATTTAGAAGTACAATGTAGCAATCTGATTTATCTTTATCATCCCCTTCCAAGTATTCATTTTAACATTGTGCATTTTTATTTGCCTATTCAAATAACAGCGAATACTCTGAATGCCTTCCCTCCTGGAGGATTCTGCAAACTGCAAAATAATAAAAAAAAAAAAAAAACATAAATTATAGGCATGAGTGAAAAAATGTTTATGAGAATGGCATAATAGATTCTAAATACTCATATAATTTTCTTCTTAGTCAAGTTAATAGGGAAAACAGAATCTAATTTTCTCTAAAGGAGTGATTGGGATTTTAGGGAAAATCAAATATATTAATTCTTTTGAACTCTCTCCTTTCCTCTCTTCCTCCCCCCTCCTTCTGTCTATGTCTCTGTCTATTTGTTTGTCTGTTTCTCTCTCTCATTCTTTCTCTGTGTGCCTTTTTTCTTTCTCAGTCTCTGTTTCTGTTTGTTCCTTTTATGTTTATCTCTTTCTCTCTCTCTCTCTCTCTCTCTCTCTCTCTCTCTCTTTTTCTTTCAAACACACACATCATGCAACTATGTTAACTATATAAATTTCAGTTAATTTAGATAAAGCAAATGACTCTGTGCAATTCTCAACAATAATAATTTAAAATGCATTTACTCTAGGAAAATCCAGAAATGAAGAAAATATATTTTATTAAATATTTTTGTAAGACTAATTAACAATAGAGTTGTTTTGACTAGTAATCAGCTTTTCAGGCCATGAGTTAAAAGCTTAAAGGAGACAGGCAGTTCTGCTACTGCAGTTTCTCCAGTAATTTAAGGGCCAACTGCTACACAAAAGCATGATAAATTCACATGCTGCCCTAGTTACTTGACCCTTAAACCCTATCAACTATATAGACCTGTTAACTGAGAAATAGGTTAATTATACTAGTTGTTAATGATAGATTTTACCTTTCTGAAAAGATGCCATTCTGAAAGGAAGCAATATAAACTTTTCTCTTGTCTACTGGCATAATATCAACATAACCACCCTGATTAAGAACTACACCAGCATGAACGGCTGCTCTGCAAATACTAGACACCTGAGAGAGTGAAAGAAAAAAAATCATTTCATTTTGCAATTAAGTTTCCTTAAGTTACATTTTACAAAATAATCATAAATTCAAAGATTTATTTAAGTAAGCAATTGACAAGATATATTGCATCAAAAGGCCATGATCAATTAAAAAATTATAAAGGTCCATAGATGTGACGTATGACATGAACTTCAGGGTCATCTAATCTATTTCTGGACTCTGCAGTCAATCTGGACTAATGTCCAGAGATATGAAAAAAGGTCAAACAAGAAAATCATAAAACCAAACAGGCCATAGTATTGAAATAGTGAGGTGAATCATCTTACAATTCCGCTTGGCCAAAAATAGCTACTGCTCAAATGGCTTACACAATCCTCCTGAACAGGATCTAGTGGCAGAAACTAGTTAATAATCTAGTTTATTTTCTCTCCTTTTAAGAATATTCATTATGGCTATTCTTAAAATTTTTAATTAACTCAAAACAATCATATTCAGAATGAAGAATTATTGGTTTGGCTATTTTAGTCTACATTTATTTTTCCCTTTGAGGTAGGGGTATGTTAGGACATGACACTTCCTAAAGTGAATAATTAATAGAAAAAAGGAAAAATAGTCACAGTTCTCCTAGATTTTGAATGATAGTTGTTGACTAAATAGTTGGTTTGAAATGGAATACTGAAAATATCTGATAATCATGCCGGGTACAGTAGAATTTCTGATGATTTTCATTCATTAATTCATTTTATTCAATTAACATTTACCAACAGATTTCACAAAAACATTTTGCGTGAGCTTTGGGTATAAACTATTTTGCTAACCCTTCCAGCTCATCTCCTGGAAATAGCATAATGTTATGAAAGAGCAAAGGGATTTGGAATAAAAAACAGGTGATAATGGAAAAATTAGAAGACCCTTCTCTGTTTCCTTACATGTCCTATTCTGATGCATCATTCTGGCATAAAGATGACTCTGGGTACTTAAAAGCTATGCCATACAATGCAATGTCTAGCAGGTTCTATACTGGAAAACCATCCAAAAAAGTCTAGAAACATAATGGAATTCTGTTGACCAAGGACCAAACAGGTTAAATGTGAAAAAGTTTATCCTTAAAAATCTACCTTTAGATGTATTAGACTACCATTCTACCATTAGGTAATTAATTTTTACAACCATTGCAAATAACGAAGACAGTCTACTAAGGCAGAGAAGGAATATAATATTCATCACTCAAGGAATTAATAATATTGGGGGTTCATAGATCCCTTACATAGAATTTCTTTTAATTTATATATAATATAATATATAATTCCTTTAATAATACTTTAATTATCCATTACAAAAAAAAAAGTATCCCTGAGGTAGAATTCATGAGAAAAGGCACTTACTGGTTGAATGAAAGATGTTCACATTTTAAATTACTTTATGATTATAAGAACAATTCTATTCCTAGAGCAAGGATTGTTTACTTTTTTTGTACACCACGAACACCTCTGGAAGTTCAGAGAAGCATACTGACCTATATAATCTTAGAATGTTTTTAATATGTGAAATAAAATATATAGGATCACAAAGGAAACCAATTGTATTGAAATACAATGATTGAAATATTTTTTAAACTATGTTTACAGATAATAGATTAAGAATTCTTATGAAGATGAAGTAATAATCTATGAGTTCTTCAAAATGTTTTGTTTAACATTACCTTTCTCCCAAATATCCTACTAAAATATTTTTTTTTTTTTGCAGTTGAGTGTGGTTAGATTAAAATGACATACTTTTTGCTTGAAGACTTCCCAAATACCCCGCAACAAGATAATATATTTCCTATTCCAGGTCCTCATGTATCTTCTTTAATCCTTATATCATTAATTTAGATTCTTTTTTTTTTCACTTTCTACAAATAAGGTCTGTCCCATGAGTGCTATATGTTAATGTAAATAAACATTTCATCCATAATTATACAACCTTACTTTGATCCTACAATCTGAACTTTCTGTTATATTTTGGTATTTAACTTATTAGGGAATCTAAATGCCAAGCACCTTAATTATTTCTCCCCTTTAGTAATACAGTACAGTGGTTGCTGTCTACAAATGTACATCATGACTCTGCAAAGGCATTTTAATCATAGTCTTAAGCCCCTAACTCAATTAATATTTGCATTTGATATAATTCATAAGAGATTGGATTAACAATAATTCAGCACACATTTCACAATTCATCCTGTTCTGTTAGAAGAGAATTATCAACATGTTCCAAAGGAATAAAAAGTGCCTGGATATACCATTCATTAAATTTTAAGCACTTTAAAGTATTCTTAAGCAATCCTTTCTCCTATGCCTGGGTAGCTGGTATGCATTCCTAATCAAGTTCAAAGGTCAAAAAGGATTTTCTCTTCATATCCAGTCTTTCCCAGAACAAAGATGCACAGTGTGAAAACAATGAAGAATTTATAGTGGAACAATGGTACTCACTTATATTGAACACAAAGAATTTGCAATTAACCAGAATGAAAGTCCAAAATCTTTTTTCAAGAATTAAATGTGTGAGCTGTATCTACATATATAGTGACAACAAAGACAAATCAGTTCCCAAAAAGACAGACATATAGAGAGAGAGTTGAAATGAACTCCAAAGTCTACCTAATTTAATGCCCTTATTTTACAAATGAGGAAATTAAAATCCATGGAATATAAGTGAGTCATTCAAGGGACATAAAAGTAAGGGCCAGAACCAGGACAAATTCTTTTGTTTTTACCCACATCACCCCTGTTTCCTCCCCTCCCCCAGCTCTTTTATACTTTACTTGAAGTGAGACTGCTCCTTGGAAGTGAATTGCATATTTTACAATTTGTTATTAGATTTTCTTTTTTATTTATAAGGGTCTCAATTTATCTGTCTCAATATTCCAGGGGGGAAAATGAGCTTACTGTGTGCAACCAATTCATTTTCCTTGAATTCTGAGAATGGTAAAATTTTTTATGAATTTGCAATCTTAAGGAACTAGATACTTTTATAAAAGAAAAACTTTACTTAGAAAACCAATATCTGAGAGTACTTTGATATGGAAGTTATAAAAGGTTTTTGATTCAGGGATAATTAAGAAAAAAAGAATTTATAATAAATTTTATGAGATGCTGAACTGAAATAATGTATAAAATTTGTAGACAAATTTGGAATTCTCAGGTAGAAGCCATATTTTTACTTCTCAAACATCCAGAAAAAATCTACAAACATAAATAAATACATCCCCAAAAAATTATGTGACTCTGGATAAGTAACTTCTTAATTTTCCAAGGTATGTCCCTAAAATGATAATTTGAAAGGTAGTGATCAAACTGAATTGGTAGAAGTTTTTTCAGAACAAGTTTCTTATCTTGAGGAAATCACAGATACACAAACTTACAAAGAGACATATACAGACACAAACACAGACACAGACATACATGTTTGCACAGAGGTTACAAATATCTGGGATATTTATTTGATAGAGTTCCTCATTCTCAGAGAATGAAAAAATTTCTGATTTCAACAGATATATGTACCAAATGTCCTAGTGAAACTTTAACCTATAAAGTATAAAACTGTATTAAGAATTTTGGGGAAACCCTGTTTTTTTACAGAATTTTTATGGACAAGGCAAAATGATGGAGTATAATGATAGTAAGAGAAGATACATTTAGAAAATTAAGCTGAGGTTAGATGATCAAGAGCTTTTGATATCTTAGAAGCTTATTAAGTAGGGAAATAAAATGTTTTTAGAAGAAGCTTAACATAAGAAGAACTTTGCTTTGAGTGTCTGGTAAGGGGAGGAAGTAGAATAAAGTACAAAGAAGGAAAAGCAGTAATAGTCCAAGTGATAAGGACACTAGCAGTGAAAATGAAAAGAAAAGGAGGAAGATGAGAAGATAGCACCAATAGAACTTAGAAATTAATTGTTTAGGATTGAGAGCTATCAAAAAAATAACTGCTTCAGTTAGACAAGTAAGATGCTAGATGCTAGATGCATCAACAGAAGATAATGATTCTGGCCCCAGCTGTGACTATCCTCAGCTATGTCTCCTTGGACAACTTTATTTCTCTTCTTTCTATAGTCAGTTTCTTCATTTGCATAATAAAAAGAATTGGCTGTCTACCATTTAGTTTTAACATTCTAAGATATTACCAAGAGAGATGAGGTTTTCATGACATTCATGGGCAGCAAAAATAATTTTCCTCAATTATTGTTTATGTGAATTCTAATTGCTTAAAAGTCTATAACAGATTATAGGGACCCTCCATCTATATGTTTCAAGGTACCAGTTCTGTCCTCTTCCAAAGTAACTGTCTTCAGATTTTGCATGTGGGGGTTAGCCAAGCTTACACTTTTCATTCTAGATAAGCAAACTACCTTGTTGTAAACCTTGTATGCAGCTTATTTCTTCTTGTCTTTGAGACATATGTAGATTGCTTTCATTTTATCTTTTAGCTTACCCATAGTTAAAAACTTAGCCTAAATATTTTTCCATGAAAACTCCACAGTAAACCTCCCTTACTCTGCTTACATCATTCATTTCTACATCCTCATCTATCTGTTCTTTTTAAGTATTAATCTCATGGTCTCAATTGGAATCTAAATTCCTAAAATGTCATGTTGGTAATAAAAGTATTGTTAATACAAGATACATTTTATTTTATTCCTTTTCACATAATGCCAATAAATGACCTGCTTTTTTTCTTTCCTAATAATATTACAAGAAATTTTCTTCATGAGTCAGGAAATTGGATAAGAAGAAAACAGAAAAAACACTGATATATATATATATGTACATACATACATATATATATATATATATATATATATATATTCACGTTTTTATATATTTAAGTTTAACTCCACATTCTTATTCTTAACCAAACATAGATTAATTCAGTCCTAAGGAATAAATAGTTTAGTAAAATGGTGATAATGTTTATGACCAGAAAACAATTATGAATAAGATTTATTTTGCAACTCCACTATACACTTGTTTAAAATGCATGTACATCAACCTATATTTTTCCCTTGCTTTGCCATGTGGATACAAAAAGCTAATGGTATACAGTTCATGATTAAGTACTTTAGAATTATACAAATTAGGTTACTTACATCAGAATAAATTCGAGTTCCAATTACACGAGCATAGTGAGGGTTTGCTTGCATGCAATTGCGAGGACAGTATACCCTGAAAAATATATTTTATAAAAAATATACATTTGTAGATATAAAATATCAAAAAATAACCCTGACCAATATTTTTTCCTATTTCTTTTTATAAACTATGATAAGTGCATGAATCTGAAAGTACAAATCATTTGTCCAACTTATTTTTAACTTTCCCTAGAGTTTAGTATAATGTTTTCTCCCATTTTCCCAGCCTTGTTCTAATTTTATGGGCTAAGAAAACAAACGAACAAACAAACAAAAAACAACAAAAACCTTGCATATCACTTAAGAAGTAACTTTTCCATATGTCTTTGGAACTTAATAGGTTTTGTAAAAAGTACATCCCCAATGTTATTTTACAATTCACTAATATAATCAAGGGAGTAATTCTGAAACTTTTGCCTGCCTCATTCATGAAGATGTTATATGCCTCAGCTTTAAACATTTTTCCAGATCTCTATTCCTTATACAAACACTATTAGTGCTCGACTAACCACACCAAGTTTAGATGACCTGCATTTTCTCAGCTCAAGGAGCTGTCAGAAAAAAAAATCAAGTTTCCTTAAGCATGTTCCAATTGGAATTTCTCAAAAGAGAAATATATAAAATGGATAACAACAAGAACAAACACACAGCATAGAGAGGCACAGATAACTTCAAAAAAATAAAGGAAATTCTTAGAATGCTAAAAACTTGGCACACACTCAAAAGAAAAGTAATACCTTGTCAGAAAACTACCAAAGTAAATATTTTAGATAATGCTTTCAGATATTCTTCTACTTACAATAGGAATAGCTGATTCATTTTTCAGTTTCAGATAGCACTTCTTTTCAATACACAAATATACATATGTGTGCATGTGTATACACTCATACAATTTTAAGGCAATTTAAAAAGTAAAATGTAATAAAATAAATTAATTCAGGGACTTTTGGTTGGAAAGTGAGGTTTTGAAAACCTATAGGGAGATATTCTGTACTATTTCCCATAATGTCCTATTACAAAAGTAATTTTGAGGTAATAAGATATTGAATAGCCTTTCTTTCCTAATTCATTATCTATTCATCCAAACAATCTATCAAAAATGACTACGACAAGTCATTGGGGGTACATAAATAAATGACATGGATCCCTGTTCTTAGACAATTTACAATACAATGGTAAGAGGGAAGCAAAAATAAACAAATAATGGTATAAACAAGAATGATATGAACACAATTTGTTCCACAAAATTTTAAGATGAAATCACTTTTACGTGGGAGGATGAGTGATAAGTCAAGGTTTTGGGGAGAAATAGCAAGGGAACTGGGGGAGTCCAGTTAAGGATTGGGATAAGTAAAGAAACACAGAGACAAAAGAAGAAAAGATGATCTGAAAGTAGGAAAGGAAAAATGCACTTTAAAGGAGGAATAAATTCAAGGATGCAAATAGCATGAATTCAGGTTAGAACCTGAGACAGGTTGGGGGAAGGAAAAGGAATAAACATTTATAGAATCTCTATCAGGTACTGTGGTAAGCACTTTAAAAAAATATATCTAGAGGAGGATCTTAGGTAGATGGCAGAGTAGGTTGGTAAATTTCAAACTCTCTTGATTGAAGATTGAAGACTTGGGGAAGAACTTCTCCTCACCCCCTGATTAGAGGTGCTTATGCAAATACCTCTTATTAAAAAATGAATTAGAAAAGAAGAACCCCATCCATTTAAACATATTATGGGAACAAGGAAGACTGAGATTCATCTTCAGAGAAGAACACTTCAGTTTAAAAAAAAAAAAGCTTCTACCACAAAGAACAATGAACTGACTCTCTGTCTAGAGAGGATTTATAGAAGAATTCTAAAGAGAATTAAAAAATTAAATGAGAGACATTAAGGAAAAACTAAAGAAAAAATTAAAACTATTCAAGAAAAACAAGATTATGAAAAAATAATTTAACCAATTAGAAAAGGAGGTACAGAGTTTCAAAGATGAAAATATCTCTGAAATTAATATCAGGCAAGGAGAAGCCAGTGAAGCTATGAGAGATCAAAAAATAATAAGACAGATTAGAAAGAATGAGAAAATAAAGCAGAATGTGAAACATCTCATAAGAAAAACAACAGATCTGGAGAACAGATCAAGAAGAGCAAATTTAAGAATAATTAGACTGCCAGAAAGTTGTGACCAAAAAGACAACCTCGACACAATAAAGCAGGAAATAATCCTAGAAAATCCTAGAATGAGAGAACATGAGGGGAAAGTAGAAATAGAAAATAAAACCACTGATCATCACCTCAAAGAGATTCTCTGTGGAAAACACATAAAAATATTATTGACAAATTTTGAAACCCCAAGATCGAAGATAAAATTTTGCAAGAAACAAGAAAAAAATTCAAATATATTGGAATTACAATTAGACTTGTACAAGACTTATCAGCAGCTTCAATAAAAGACTGCAAGCCTTGGAGTCATATCTACAGAAAAGCAAAAGAACTACGCCAATGGCCAAAATATCATATTCAGCAAAATAATCTATCATTTTGAATGGCAAAAAACAGACATTCAATGAACTTGCAAATTTCCAAGACTTTCTGTCAATCAAATTCAAACTTAACAGAAAATTTAACTTAGAAGAGCCAAAGAACACTTTTAAGGAACTCATCATGGACAAACTTTAAACATGGACAAATTGTGTGTTTTTTTAACATAGAAAATGTATACTTTATTTTGAAGATTTACATCAACACCAGGGTAAGTGCAAAAGAGACTGGCAAAGTAATGGTAAAAATTGTAATCATGTTATACAAAGGAGGTGCAGAGGTAGAATAGATACAGAAGCCTTAGAGGGGGGAGGAGGGTTCATAGTTCTGAAAAAAACTATTCACATTTGAAGTAGATTCAATAGGCAACACTACATATATACCATGAAGAGTATAGCACCCTCCAAAATGTGTAAAGAAATATGTGGAGGGATAGATGGATAGGGAAGAAAAGGGTGAGGCAAGAAGACAACAGAGAAAGCCCTGGATGGGGGGATGTTAAATAATAGTAAATCAAGTTTTGGAGCAGAATTTTTATTTAAATAAAAGAAACCCAAACTTGTTTGATATATAGATGGTACTAGATGATGGCTGAGGATCTTCCTAAGTCTAATATTCTCAGGTTATAGCTGATTTATTTATCAGTAAAACTATGCAGAATCTGAAAGCAGGCTTTTTGCTAGTCTATTCTCTTTTTGTTTGATGCTAAGAGAAATCAGCTTTGGTTGGGTGAGTTCCTTGGCGAATAGTTCCGTATACATAGTATATTGTACAATAGTACAATGCATGAAATCAGTAGCTCCTCAGATGGTGGCTAGTCAGTAATCTGTAGTGTGTGTGAGCATTTAGCTTTGTAGAAGGCTGAAAACTCTGAAAAGTTGTACTTGAATCAGACAGCAGAGCACTTAAGGCTAATTACCTATTCTATGTGAGATAATGGTTCTATATATATATATTTAGGTGAGTTGATGATGTGGTGGCTTTCCTCACTGTTGGTACTTGCTGAATATGTGGTGGTGAGATAACTGTAGACAAGGATTGGAGGGCTGTGGGAGAGCATCAGAGTTGCTCTGCCAAAGGACAAAGGACCAGGAGGAGAGAGATTTCAGGATCCAGACTCCAGGATTCATCTTTGGCAAGCTGCATGGCAGCTTGCCTGCCTCCTTCACTTCTTCCCCTAAAGACCAAGGACTTTAATTGATCCTGACTCTGACTGATCCTGAGACTCTCCAGAGAGCCTGGACATTAAAAAAGTAGCCTGGCCATTATAGAGTTGACTAATTTTTTACATTCATATTAAGAAACAGGCTTATTATTTGCCTTAAAAGTTAATCAGATTATATTAGACTCTTCCTTTGTGTAAGTATACTTTGGGAAACATGATTTGACTCATGGTATACTTCAAAACTCTTGACAATCAGTAATTTTATATTTGAGATTTATGGTATTCTGGTGGAGCTCCATTTTTAATTGTTATCCTTCTTTACTTACAAAGGGCATATAAGAATTTGTATAAATGAGAGAAATAATACTTAGAACTTTATAAAAATACTTTATATTTTAGAACTTTATAGAATGTTTAGAACTTTATAAAAAAAAAACCTTAATTTGATTGTCCCTAAGCTTAGGTTTTTTTATGAAATGTTTTTAAAAGTTAAGATTACAGATTCAAATTTCAGTAGGACAAAACAAGTTTCTCTTTCATAAAGATTACAATTGTCAGTCTAAAGGAATCATTTCAATGTGTGCCCCAAAGTGACATAATTTGTCATTTAAAAAATTACCCCTTAACTTGTTTATTTTGTTATTTCTTTAGAATAATTACAGGTAAGGGAAACTTTCAGGAAAGGGAATGATTAAGGGTTAAAAAAAATTCAAAGAACAGAGAAGCCACCATCATTTAAGACTTTCAACTTTGTTGGAATGATTTCAAAACCCCACTGCTTTGGAGCACTCAAAATAATCCCAGATAAAACTGATTGTAGCTACACAGTACTTCAGTGGTTGAGCAATATTTATAAGCTTGCAGAAAGTCAAGACAATCTTCAATATTGATGCTTTCTCTGCAAACCACGAAAAGATGCCCCACCCACCAAACATGGAGTTAGAAGTACCAAAGAGCATGAGTCTTCTTTCTTTTTGATGTTATCCCCCCACCAAGGAACCTAAAGAATGAAGAGTTTTCTAAGGTTACCCACAATATTCTGAATGCACAAAATGGAATGATTACTTACTAAAATATATTTCTTCTTTTCCTAAATTTTCCATTACTTTGGTAACATATATAATGTGACTACAAAGTAACAAGATAACTCTTCTTCTCTGGTTTATAGAACTTAGTGTATATTGCATTTTGTCTGAGATAAGAGACTTGTGATTTCATTGGTACATTGAACTCCTAATGAGAACATTATTTTTACCAAATTAGATTAGCATACATTACTCAACTGAAGTTTCAGAATCCCAGAGGTTGTTTTTATTCATAGCAAAATGTGTCTTTTAAAGACATAAAATCAATAAAGTAAACTCAATTCAAAATTTCATATATGTAAAAGCTGAGACTTTTTAAACCTTTTAAACAGAAGATAAATCCAAAAAAGTCATTATGAAAAATATTATATCCAAGGGGGCAGCTAGATAGCACAGTAAAAACAAAACTGGCCCTGGAGTTGGGAGGATCTGAGTTCAAATCCAATCTCAAATATGTAACACTTCCTTGCTGTGTGACACTCATTTCCAGAGAAAGAACTTACAGAGACTGAAAACAGATCAAAGCATACTACTTTTTTTTTTTACTTCATTTTTCTTGTAGTGTTTTTGTTGGTAGTGTTTTCTTTTGTTTTGGTCTGTGTTTTTTTTTCACAGTATGACTAAAATGGAAATTCTGAAAAATTTCAGCCAATCACTAAAACTAATAATTTAACTATTTAATTATTATGAAATGGCCCAAAGAGCTCCCTTCCTTTAGTAAACAAAATATTTATAAACTTAAGTAGATAATTATAATTTATCAGGTGTAATTCAACATACTTACTATATATTCATTATGATAAATAAATTGAAAGAGAGAGACTTGCCTATCACATTTCATTTGTGTTTGTATTTTTAGAGAAAACACTCTTATCCTATGTATTAATGTTTACATCTTCATCAGAATATCTGTAACCTGAAGACATAAGTAGTAATTGTAGCTTGGGTGCCTTCATATTTACAATAGAAGCTAATTTCATTCAAGAAATATTTATTGAGTACATTTTGAATACATTGCTATGTCACGTTCTTTGTACATAGTATATAGGATGCACTTAAGTATTTGTTGAATGCAATTAAACATTAATGAAAAACTCTCAACATTGAGGTCTTTCTTTGAACAAATATTTTTAATCCTTTATACTATAAGTTCCTTCAGGGTACCAATTATTTACTTTTTGTCTTTGAATCACCAATTTCCCCCTATATAATGCTGTCACATAGTAGGTACTTAACAAATGAAAGGCAATGACCTTTTTTGCTCATCTAAGTCTGTTTTTTTTTTGTTTTTTTTTTTGGAATTACAAAATACAGAAGAAAAGTTAAAAGATGATTAAAAAGAGCAACTAAGTACTTTTAAAAACAGACCATATATTTAGTCTTATCTGTTTTTGAAAGATGGCAACTAGATGGTATACTAAACAGACTGCTGGGTCTGGAGTCAAGAAGACTCCTTTTACTGAGTTAAAATTTGGCTTTGGAATCTTACAAGCTGTGTGAGGCTGGGATAGTCACTTAACCCTGTTTGCTTCAGCTTCCTCATCTGTAAAATGGGCTGGAGAAGAAAAACAAAACTATTCCTGCATATTTTCCATGCAAAGTGGAAAAGGTGAAAAAAAGTGTCAGACATGACCCAATAGCAATAACAAGGAATGTCACAGAAAATCTATAAAACCAAAAGCATATATTGATCTCCTACTATGTGTATGCAAAGCTAAAGAGAAAAATTAAACATCTTCTTCCATCAAGAAACTTTACAATTTGTGGAATGGGGAGAACAGAGAACTGAAGTTTACTTACTGTTGCAATCTTAGATGATTAGATAGATAATGCTATCTTTCATAGAAATAAAGAGTAGAAGAGTGGTTGGTTTGATGGAAAAGACAATGAGTTCAGTTTGGAACATATTGAAACTGAGACAAGAAATTTAATTGGCAATTACCCAAAAGTCAGTTGGTGAGATACAAGACTAGAACTCAGAAGAGATTTAGGTAGAATATATAGATGTTAATTACACCTATAGAAGATAACAAATTCACAAAGATAGAGTGACCAGAGAGATAAGGGGACAAGATGGTGCAGAATTTAAGGTTGTAATATAGATGATGATCCAGCAAAGTTTTTAAGAATCTTACCTCGGGCAATGGGAAGCAGGCTTGTGAAATGGGCATAACTGTTCCACAGTTGTTTCACAAGTGATGGCTTGAACTAAAGAAAAAAATGTAAATACAAATTAATAAACACATAGAGAGAACAATAAAAATCAGCAGTATTAAAATAAGATTTAAAACATAATTGCTAACCTGTCACTTTAGAGACTGTGAAGGAATTAGCAGACTGATATTTGCTAAAGATAAAAAAAAAGAATGAGTCAATAGTTTTCTTAGGCATATCAAGACTGTCATCAATACTGCTAATAATACTAACATAGCTTTGATTTTTTTTTTTTTACTAAAATGTAAGTAAATTACATTGAATCTAAAATACATCTGTACTTGTTGGAATTTTCAATGGGAATATTTAACACATGATAATGATTAACTAAAAACAATAAATTATATGTCAAATGCAAAGTTTAAAATGCTCTTATTTATTCTAAGTTCACAAAATATCAATAGTAAAATTTTTGAATGTCCACTTAAAAATGTGTTTTTAACAAAATAAAAATAATTTGTTTTTGTGAACTTTCATTCCAAAGGAAACTAACATTTACTACAAAACTCCAGCATACTGTAATGAAAATCTTTTTACAGTCTTATCACAAAATGAGATAACAACTTTATGTAAGTGAAATAGCACCAATTTGGGAAACGAGAGTCCTCTATTTAAGTACTGCCTGAGTATTTAACACCACTCTCAACACACTTTTCCCTTGTCTTTGCCTTTTTTGGCATCCCAAAGAGTGTTACGTAACTGGGTTAGAAATGAAAGTAGATGAGAGAAAGCAAAGAGTTTGGATACCATAATATTTGAAAACAATAGTTCTTACCCTCTTGCGAATTTCCTAAAAATAGACTATCTAATAAAAACCACCAAAAGAATAAAATGATGCCAAAAATATCCAACATAATAGGCCTAAAATCAATATAGTTAGTAATACTATAAGACAACTCATATCATTCTTAGACCATATTATTAGCACATTCTGAAAAGTTAGGTATGGCTTTGTGACAATAAAATTATTCAGAAACTTTATATATCTTGAATGAGTAAGGTCACCATAAATCTAAATTCTGCAAATCCTAGCTACTGCAGGAATATATTATGAAAATGACAGAAATAGTTTTCATTACATTTTATTGGAACTTTCCTCCAATTTATGCCTTGTTATATTCCAGATCTTAAATTGCATTAAATAAAATGTATAATGGGAAGAAATCTATATTAAATCAATCTCAAATATTGGATTTCAAATGCAGCTCTACATTGTTTTAAATAGATCCAATATTTTCACATAAAGATATGAATATAATGAATGGAAGCATTTTTTGCTTTATAACAGTTTTCATTAAGCATCAAACTTCCCTAGTATATCAAATATACTAAAATTGACTGAAGCAATTTTCCAAGAACATAGCTACTCTACAAAGTTACAGTTGAAAAAAAACACAGTTAATTGGTTAATTATGAAAAATTAACTCTCCAAACCCTCATTTCTATCTCAAAATTGTATAATGTTCAATATTGTATGTTATCCTCTTCCCCCAACCCCACCAACAAAATCTCAATTTTACATAAATACAAAGATAACTACTGAACACAGACAAATATGTCAAGATGGAGTTGAGTTTCAGACTGAAAATATTATCCTATAAACATTAATATAAAAAGAAAACAAAATTTTATTATGCAAATAAGGTCGATCCACAATTCTATTTTAATAAATATCAATAATAATGATCATTACTGAAATACAGTATAAGAAGTTTCTGAATCTGCCTATACCTGAAAACTTGTGTAAAACATACTCTAATTATCATGTACTCCACTTAAGCAACCTTTTTGGGTGGATATTTTAATCCTATGCAAATAGAGTACAATAAAATATTATAAAATGATTATAAAAATGTTTACAGCATACCCCACAGAAAAAGGGGGAAAATTCTATTAATTTATTTCACAAGCAGTATTTTATTCTACCTTCTACTATATACATATGTATATGAGTATGTATATATGTATATTTTATATATACATATATGTATATACACACACATATACACATACACAGAGAAAGCAAGAAGTATATTCAATATTTTTAATTGGTACACGAAATAAGAATCTAAAGTTAAATTAATAAAAACGAATATGTTGCACTATATTAATATGAATGAACACTTAAAGTTGTGATAAATGACATATTTTATCATTAGAATTTTAAAATTTCATATCTATTAACAACCGTCTTTTCACATTTACCATATTGATTAATCTTTTATGTCTCACTAATTTACTGGAAAAGACATTTTTGCTATTGTATACAGAATTCTAACCAGGACTAAAAATAGATGCAAGCAAATACTAAAAGACTTCTCTAATGATATTTTATATAAGAGTTTTAAACTCAAATGATATCCAAATAATTTGTACTGGAGTTTTTACATATGTCTTCAAATGAAACTTATGCTTATTTGCACTTTAAGACAACACATTAATATAAAATGTTGAAAAAACACTGTGAATAGAATCTTGGGCTTGGAAACGTGGAACACTTGGGTTTCAATCCTGCCTCCAGTCCTTTGAAGCTGCATGACCTTGTCACCTTTCTCAGACTCAGTTTTTTTTCCATCTTTAAAATTATAAATTAGCAGTCTTTTAAGATCCCCTATAGCTCTAAACCTATAATTCTGTGATCTAAATGAAAAACACATTCCTAAAAAAGACAGAATTAAAACCAAAAAAATCATGATTCTTCTTCCCTCCCAAAAAAGAATTTTCCAAATGAAATGCTTTTTTTTTGAGAATTTTCCCCCAAGCTACACTATATTTTATATTATAGGCAAATGATGTCCTGATAAAAGGTACCAAATTATAATAAAATCATTCATCACTATTAAGTTCTTCAGTATCTTAAATACCAATATACTGTATATTCAGGGAACAGAATATCTTAAATATTACTTTGAAATATTATGACAGCTTAAACACAGGAGAACTTTTGGAAAATTTAATTTCTTCTTAGCATGAAGAAAGCAAATTCCTTAAAATGTTTGTGAATAGTCAATCATTCTCACCACGAAAAACAAAATATGTAACTGTTAATTTTCAAAATTATGGAGAAAAAATATTAATCTGAAACCTGAAATATAGTTTTGAATTTAAAAGATGAAAAGTTGTCTTCCAAATAAAAATGGCAAAAAAATCATACTTTGCTACTGAAATTAAATATGGACATTTTCTTATGTACAAGAAGAACTTTGCTCTCAAAATGAATTTCTAAACATCAGTTCAGAAATTTGGTCATAATAGTACACATGTGGATTTTTGTTTTGCACAGATAACTATTTCTGTTAAAGTATCAGGGCATCCTAGAAGCACAATTTAAAAATAATTATGGATTATAATTTCATATAGATCAGATGTGTCATAATTATGAAGGAAGAAATTAAGTCATCTATCCCTCAAAATGAAAAATCCAATTTATCTTCTACTAACCTCTTTTAAAAATTTGATTTTTTTAGTGTTCAACAAAGAAAAGTAGACTCTGATTTTTAATATTTTTCTCTATCCTTCTATTGCTAGGTTTCTACCCTCTAAGTATCTAATCTGTACATACAAATGTACACAAACACACACACACACGCACGCACAAACACGCATATACACACACTCCTACATATAGAGATAGTAGCTTTAGTTACATTATTGCATACTTCAATTTGAAAATAAATGACATCCTGTTTGTTTAATATAGAGCAGAGATTTTCTGAAAAGAAAAATGCTATTTTATAACCTACAATAATGTGTTTCTAAATAAATTGTTTTACACTTACCCAATCGACTGAATGCCATTTCTATAGGATTTGATGAAATAATGTTTTCTTCCTTGTCTAGTGATATCTACCCAACCACCATCATTGTCTATTATTCCATAATGTATTGCAGCTCTACAGATGCTTGATTGCTTCGGGGGAAGTGAAAGGGAAAACACAGAGTAAGTTATTTTCATGATGAAACATCACAGTTTTAGGTCAAAAAGAATATCAAAGTATTTACATGACTTAAGAAAGAATAGATCACAGTAAAATTATCATATATGTAACATCCATTTAAAATTCTCAGTATCGATGAAAATTTAATAGAAATTTATTTTTGCTTTAATTCTAATTAATAGATATTTATTAAGTGCTTATGCTAAGCACTGGGAATATAAACAAAAATATCTGCCTTCTAATATCTTACTTCCTCTTCCAATCATTTCAATTGTTTAATAACAAATGGTTAAATAATTCTTTTGATCATATTTACCATTTCATAATGTACACTTCCTATAACTTTGGCACTGCTATCCAAGCAACCAGCAGGACATTCATATCTAGATAGAACAGTTGAAAGGACGCTAAGTTGTTTATATTTGAAAATAATTTTGTATTGCTTTATATAAAATCTTGAGGAAAAAATATAAAGGGTACCTATTGCAAGTTGTTCCTTTGCACTGGTCTCTTAATCTCACCTCACAAGCAACAATTTGAGCTAAAGATAAGAACAAACCATGACAAAAAAACATTTTAAATAATAGAACAGAAGTTAGACTTTTTAAAATTTAAGATATGCGATCATTTTGATTTAAAAGTATTAAAATATCTGCAAGCAAATAGTGAACATGTGTCCTAATTTTGAAAATATTCATCCTATAGCAAAAAAATCAATCCTGAATAAAGGTCAGTTATCAATATCTGAACTAATGTGAAATCTTTAATCAAATGTTTTTCATAATTCTAATATATACATGATTTCAATTACAGCCATAAATCCTCTAATAGTCTAGTTTATATATAATCCATCTTTGGCTTCTTAGCCTGTTGAGATCCTTTCATAAATTCTCCAGAGAAAGTCCATTCAATGACTAAATGTTTTCTTTCATTCTTTTATATTATATTTATATTAATTGTTACAGCAACACTTCTCTCCTCATGATGGGCTCCAAAATTGCTCTAGCTTCTTTCCTAGCCATATAAGTGTGTGTGTGTGTGTGTGTGTGTGTGTGTGTGTATGTGTGTGTGTGTATGTGTGTTTGTATATGCATACATATGTGTTGTGAGTGTAAAGTATATATGCATATATGTGTATGTATATGAGTAAATATGCATGTTTATGGAGGCATATACATGCACACACATATGTATATACAAATAGACATGCATATATAAATTTAAATTTTATTTCCTTCATTTATTATAAAATAGAAATTTTTAAGATTCATTATATGTAGTCTTTAAAAGAGAAAAAATAGTTCAGAATACAAGATCTGAGCTGTGACCATTTGAAAAATGAAAAATAAAAGATATGAATGTCCATGGCACTCAATATAACATTCTTAAAATTTTAGTAGTGTGATTCCAAAAATGTACAGCTATGAAGAATCTAAGACCAAACTCTCAGAGGAATCAAAATTGCAAAGGATAATGGAAAGACAAGTGGTAGATATGTTAGACATAGAATATCACCAATCAAAACTATTAGAAAGTCCACCTTTAAGTCCATGACCAGAACTAGACATGGGTCAATCACAAACAAAGCATGAATCTGATGGGTTGGGTAGATTAATTAAAAAAAAAAAAACACCTCTAAGTAAAACATCTCTAAGTTATAGGAGCAGCTAGATGGTGCAATGGAGAGAACAACTTGGAATCAGGAACACCTGAGTTCAAATCTGGCCTCAGACACTCTAACACTTCCTAGCTGAGTTGACCCTTGGTGAATCATATAACAACAATTGCCTTGAACAAAAAAAAAAAAAAGAAGAAAGAAAAACCTCCAAGTTTTATAAAATTTTTCATATATTGATTCTAAACTGTGAAAAACAGACACATTAAGAAGCAGGTCATAATTGTACGAAATGAAAAATTAGAAATATATTTTGATCTTTGCCAGTAGAAAGAATCTCCATATTGATGGAAACTATCAATGTCTTTTAAAATTCTAACGTAATCATTCCTTTTAAGAAAAAGAAAAAGTCTTACACATTTGCTGTGTACTTATAACTTCATTTCTGTTACTGTCATCAGCTCTTGTTTGAATCTGGGGATCATATACTTGCGACTGTTGTCGTTCAATTTCATTTGTTTCTTCTGGTTCATGAGGAGAAAAATGTCTTTCTGATCCTTCTGTTATATAAAGAAAGAGAGAGAGAGAGAGAGAGAGAGAGAGAGACCCACTTTGCATTTATATTAATTCAAGAAACTTTATTGTTAAGATATTTTTCAAATACCCATCAAGTTAAAATTTGGAGAAAGATTCTGGGGAAAAAATCTATTGAGCAAATGTAGTTACTGAGAAACATCACTGTAAAGCAAAAGAATGAAAACTGTAATCAAATTAGAGACTTGTGGTCAAATCCTGATCACAAACTATAGGAGCAGGGGTTTCTATTAATTTAAACTGTAGAATATAGATATTCAAATAGTACTGTATTCAAATAGTAGTTTACATAATTCTTATGTTATTCCTGCAATAACCTTCCTTGGGGGTACTGGTTTTCAGTGTTACAAACAAAGAAATTTTCAGTTGTGGGAATTATTTAGGACAGAGGTGTCATACAAATAGTCTGTGTTCTTTATGTAGACAATAATCCTCCCTAGTGGAGTACAAAACACATTAAAATGTAATTGGGAACTATTTCATGAAATAAATAAAAATATGAGAAATCATAGACAACAATACATTTTAAAAGTAAGTGAAAATAAGGATTGCAGGAATCTATATATGGATTAGTGTTCCCATTTCTATTTGACTTCAATATCACTGATTTTAGATATGGAGAGAGCAAGGAAAGCACACCAGAAAAGAAGAAGCTCTTATTCACAAATAGTAACTAGCTGATAGTGTGGCTAGGAAACTGAAGAGGAGTCAGTAAGTCCAAAATACATCCTATTACAGACACTTTCTAGCTGTGTGACTCTTGAAAAGTCATAATCTCTGTTTGCCATAGTTTCTTCATCTATAAACTGGGAATAATAATCATCCTCACCTCTCAGGACTATTGTGTTGATAAGATGAGATATTTATAAATGATTTTGTGAAACGAAGTTCTATGTAAATTCTCTCTCTCTCTCTCTCTCTCTCTCTCTCTCTCTCTCTCTCTCTCTCTCTCTCTAAAACAGGTAAGAGACTAGGAAAATTCAGTGCTGCTAATGTGCTCCTCTAGCTAAAGAAAGGCTAAACATAAATACCTTAAACCCTTCTGAAGAGTAATCCAAAATGGGCTTCATCTACAGGAGCCAATCACCCTCCACTATTCTTAATGTCTGGTGAGCAGCAAAAATATAGAAGACAGGCTATGTGTACAAAAATATAAGGTTATGTTACTTCTAAAATTAGAATGTTATGAATTATATTATAAGATTATAATCTAATTTTTCCTAAAGCTGTTTAAATCATATATCTATTTTAACATATTAAGATAGTAAATAATATTTTCACAAATAATCTAGCAGAATCCAAATTCCTTAGAGAAACAGAGTGTTTTATTTCTGTCTTGGCACAGTGCCAATAGGCACTTCATAAATGTGCATATAATTGAATTTAAATAACATGACCTACTAATTTCTGTGTAGCCTTTTTATTTTAGGGAAAGGGGAAAAGCTTAGGGCCCAGCATCAGGAATGCCTTGTGTGACCCTAAAAAACCACAAATCAACAGACAGCTCTTTAGGGCTATAGGTTATAGATCTACAGGATTGCTACATTGATAAAAATCACAGGTTGTAAAATATTGGTTTGAATGAATATTTTAACTCATTCATTTTATAGCATCTTTTTATTAGATAAATTTGACACATTTTTGCCAGCCACTTCTATTTAAAACTTCTCTTAACTCTTTAATAGGAAAAAAATTTGTACTAATGTTTATACCTTGTAATATTTCAACAGTAAAAATCTTGTCTTTTTACTCCTTGGCCAAAGGGACATGCAAAGACATTTTCTGGCCTGAGCACAGTTAAATATACACTACATGAGATGCCAGGCACAAAATCTACAATCTAACAATTATGTTGAGGAAACTGAGTAACAGCGTCCCAGTATACAAAAGTAAACCACCCAGTTGATACAATGTTAACCCAATTCCAAAATATTACAAGAGCATTGAAAATTGACAACAAATCAAATTGATATTCAAAAGAAATAAATATTAATTTCTGATCTTTGAAGCATGTAAATATATTTTCCTCCCTTGGCCATTTGGAATAGCATGATAATATCCATTCATCAATTTCATTATTATAACTTAGATATTTTACAAATAATTCTGTTTATTTTATAAAATTTTCCCATATAGTTATTTTATATAACTCTGATCACTTTCCTGGCATTAATGTTAACATACAATATGAAAGCCCAAATATAAAAGCTGCAAAAATGTAACCTCAACATAACAATAGTGATTAATATACCTTTGTAGCAAAGATTTTCTCTACAGCTCCCTCCAAAACTGGGTGGACACGCAGAACAGGGCCGACCATGCTTGTAAGGTGCATGGCCCCACCAGTTACCCCTTAAAGAGAAAATATAACTTACCAAAAGTTTAACTTATAATTATGAAGAATTGAACAACCTAATATTTAAAATTCTTCCAAAAGTCAGTGTACTAGATTTTGTCATTTGGATCATACTCTTATCCTTTTACTCTACAATTATAAAATATAGATAATTACCCTGCTTGAACCTTTGGAAAGCTTCCAAATAATCTGACTACATATATTCCAGTTATATATCGCAGGCCTGAATCTTGCCATGGAATATATCTATATGTCATTCCTTGTAACAAAATCTGCTTACCTTAGAATTTAATTAGATATAATGTGACTGTGTCATTATACAGAACTGTTTTCCAAATATTGTTTATGTTCCTTGTGAAATAATTCACATACTTCTATTGAATTAACATAAGGGAATAATTACGGAGCATAATACATACTAAGTAAAAGAGAAGAGATCAAAAATATGGCCTCAAATCATGGAGTTTACATCTTCAAATTTTACAAAAGCCACAACCTACTGAATCCAAGAAGTGATGATTTCATTTGCCTGTCAAGAATCTATATTGTGTGAGCATGCTGAAAACATTTTAAGAGTACAAATGAAAGCATTTTCAAATTTTAAGCATAAATTTAGAAATTCACTCCTGTTTCTATACTTACTTTGGAGAATAATTGCATACTAAATAAACTGCTTTAGGCCATATCTGTCCCCAGATGTTCATATTGTGGCACAAATTAATAGCACAACCTATTCTGCTACTTGTAGCCCAAACAACCTACATGACAGGAAACAAAGTTACATCCAATTAGATAAAGAACACCAACATTTCTTTGAACGAATTCCTGTTTATGAGAAAAGCAATCACTTATTAATCATATAATGCTGACTGCTGTTTGTTATCTTTGGGTTCCTTATCCTTCCTAAGACTGAAATTTCAAATTTGTAAAATGGGAATGTAAAATGTGCGTACTTCTGAGGGCTGTTCTGACAAGCAAGTAAGATGATAAATGTGCATGTGTTTTATAAACTGTGGAAGATTATATGGAGGCAAGGTTATAATAATTATCCTAGTGTTCAAGAACAATAAGTAGATTTAATGAGTGATGGACTTTTTTAAAAAATGATTTAGCTACAAGTGTAAGTATCTGCAGCTACATCACATTTTGCTACTTAAATTAAACGAATATTTTTCAGAAGAAATAAATGGAAAATTGTAGGAAGCACTTCTGGCTACTATTTTTTTTTTTTTTGCTAAGCTTTAAAGAATAGCTAACTTCATTAAAAACAGAAATGACTAGATACTTTTTAAAAATAGTTCAATATGAAACTTAAATCAAATATGTCACCAAATGAAATTTCTTTTGGATTTAGCTTAGTGCTGCCATTTATTAGCATCTATAGGAGGTACTTAATGAAAGTTGATGGAATGAACTGGTCAAGAGTTATAGAAAAAAAAAGTGAATGAATAAAAATAGCCATTTAATTTTTGTCTGTGAAACAGAATGTTCTAAGATTATAGAATGATTTTTATTAGGAGAAAGGGAAAAAAAACTTAAGGATTAATTTTCTGATTTATAGGTCATAAAAATTAAAAATACAAAATATTTATAGATGTTCTAGTCCAACCACATTTATTTGATAGATCAGAAAAATGAGATCTACAAAGAAATGATTTACCCAAAGTCATAAAGTTAATTAGTAACACAATTGAAACACACACACACAAATGTGTATGTCTATACATGAGACAAAAAACTAGATAGACACACATATATGTATGTGGGTCTATAAAGAATTAGTACACTTATGCTTTAGCTTAAAATTGTACTAAGACATTTGGGATACACTATATAAATATACGCAGGTCTCTATTGGAAAATAGATTTCTTTACTATCAACTTGATATATTATTTCTACTAAATTAAGTTTTTCCTTGATTTGCTCTTTTTCATAAAATTTTGTTTATTCCTCTTTTTTCCATGGTTATTTTTGACTCTGTTGAACCATCCTTATGATTAGGAAAAGCACAGCCAAAACCAACATAGAGATCACATCTGATAGCTTATGCTGCTTTAATTTTTCCTCCTTCCTCATAAATTTATTGATGGAAGGTATGTGTCTTTCATTACTAGGTCTCAGAATGGATAGGGACTGACATTTATTTTAAATAGTTACAACTGCTTGGTCCAATCTTCTATTTCTGTGAGGGATTGGAGAGAAAATGGCCTATAGAAATGTAGGCTTAGATTGCTTTTGGACAAAGAAAGAGTCTAGACAATAAACTGACCAGAGCAATGATAAATGAAAATCTTAGTATATTTTGACTATCATATATCTAATTTTTTTTTAATTACATTCTCAGGGAAAAAAGAAATAAAAATTCTTGCTTTTGTATAAGTATTAAAATAATTGAGAAAATACCAATTATGGTAAATGAACAATAATGAAAAGAGAAATATATAAAATCCACATTAATGCATACATTATATGTACATTTCAAATTAGATCTCCACTATTTCAATAGCAGTGAGTCAGGTGGTAGCAGTGTGGCAAATAATAGAAAGAACACTAAATTCTGAGTCAAAGTACCCAAGGTTTAATTCCAGCTCAGTTACTTGCTATCTTTATGAACCTGAACAAGTCAATTTTGCTTCTACTGGACTCAAGGTACTCAACTGTAAAAATAGAAGAGTGTAATAAATAATCCCTGAGGATGATTCCAGAAATAATGCTAAGTGGTAGAACCAGGAAAAAAAATACTAAATTCCTCAGTTCCAAATCTAATGCCCTCTCCACCTTATTATAAATTCAGTTACCTCTCCTAGAATAACACTGATCCAACCTTAGAGGTAGAGACTTAATATAAAGCCAATAAACATACCTGAGTATAATGTGTGCAAACTGGACCAGAACATCGAAAAGGGCAATATGGGTTACATTCATGTGGATAAGGATAGGTAAAATCTCTCACTTCATCATACCATGCTTGCACATGGAATGTTGGAGGTCTGTATCTATGTTAAATGAAATAATATTTTATTAAAGCTCCAAACTAAGTATGGGAAAATACATAATAAAATATTGTAATGAGTTAGATAGTATTAGAGATAGATTTTTTGAAATAAACTGTTTCCAAAAAAGTGTGACTTTATTGTCACTAATTTAACCCATATAACAAGGGAACTGTTAGGGCACCATTATTACTTTTATGTCTAATTTAAATTTAGTCCTAAGATTGTATTAGCTTGCAGATATGTGCTAATACAAATTTATATATGTTATATCTTCAATTTGTAATATTAAGTTTCATTTTAAATTACCTTCCCCAGTGCGCCCCCAAATTCTGTCCAATTGATGGAAGAAGGCTTGCAGGTCCATGTTCCCATAAGCAAGTTTCAGCCCAGGATTCTGCAGATCTCTCCAGCTCTACATCCCATGTCTATAATTTTTTTAAAAAAAGGTTATGTATATATGTGCATTCATGAAGTTTGAGATTTTAGTCACAAGTCATTGATGGTATTCAGTTCCCAACCTATCTTTTGCATTGAGACATCTCTTTAAATGTTCCAAATGTATTTTTTTCCCAAAAGGGAGGTAGAAAGAAATTACAATTAATAAGAATAAATGTTGAAAATCTTGACATATGATCTGGAAGAAAATAATTTAAAACTATACAAAATCTTCATAGCAAAGGAAGACTAGCAAATTTTTACCATTCACTGACATGATTCAGCAGGTAGGTGGCCCAATGTAAAAGGACACTGAATTTGAATTAATAAAAATCTCAGGTCAAATTTCACTTCTGATGCTTATTGCCCCTGTGATCCTGGAAAGTCACTTAATCTTTATTTGCCTCAGTTCCCTAATCTGTAAATCAAATAGTAATAGCATCTAACTCCCAGGGTTGTTGTGAGGCTTAAATAAAATAGGAGGTTTAGCATTTTGAAAATGTTATATGCTATATAAATTCTAGTTATTAATAATGTTATGAATAACATTTTAAAATAAAAATAAAAATTAAAACAAATAATTTGGCTTTTGCTGATAAATTCATTACAAAATATTTTTTCCAAGATCTCGTTGTAATATATACATACATACACAAAAATAAACTTTTAAAAATTCTAAGTTATTAATATAATTTATTTCTTGACATGCGTTATTTTTATCATTGTAAATTGGAAGTAAAAAATAAGTGACTTTTTACATGACCTTGTTTTTATTATTAATTGAATATTTTTAGATATATATAAAAGATTGAGGCTTTTGACACAATTTTGTGATTGCTCAGTGTCAGATAATTATAACAGGTTTAAACTATGTGCACTGTTAAATGCATATCTGATGAACTAAACATTTTATGTAACAAGTATGATTTTAGATTGAAAGTTTTAGTCTCAATATAAGAGTCAAATAATCACTAGTCTTCCTGAAATGTTTCCTGTAACTATGGTAGTGATCCAGTTTTCTAGAAAGCTATACTATGGAAGTATAAGTTTCAGCATGTTCCAACTTAGATATTTCAAATATAGGCCCAAGAAGCAATCTAAGTTTGTAAATCATTTCCAGACTGTTTTGTAGAGTGATAAACTTTTCAGGAACAGTAATTTAAAAAAAATCATCCAGTCTGTCTAAATGACATCAAGAAGGTGTAACCTGTATTACTTGAGAATTGCTGTTGGTTAGTCATTTTTAGTCATGTCCAACTCTTTGAGATCACAATTTAGGATCTTAGCAAAAATACTGAAGCGGTTTGCCATTTTCTTTCTCCAACCCATTTTACAGATGAGAGACTGAGGCAAATAGGATTAAGTTACTTACCTAGGATCACATAGCTAATAAATGTCTGAGGCCAGATTTGAATTCATGAGGATGAGTGTTCCTAATTCCAAACCCAGTTCTCTAGAGAACATTTGCACCAACAAACTCATAGATCAAAAGAAGCAGTATAATTCAAGCATTTGCAATTCAAGTCTATATTCAAGGTCCTAGAAATAGCAATTCTCTAGAAATCTCATTCAATTACTATTCCATCTTAATATGATACAGGAAAAAAATAACATTTTGCTTGTATCTATTTCTTTCACATATGAGTAAATAAGGTTGACCTTTTATAATTTTCTGCCTTTAAATTTCAATCTACAGATCTTATTATGGATTCTTTGTTTAAAGAATTTTTGGAATTTTCCTAGAAGGTAATTCCTTCCCATAGAATATACCAGCAATCAGTAATTCATGAAAACAAAGTAGCTAAGGGATGCAAAAAATAGAGCATCTGCCCTGAAGCAAGGAAGACCCGAATTCAACTCTGGCCTCAGGCTCTTACCAAGTATGATGCTGGGTAAGTCACTTAACTCTCTTTGCCTCAGTTTTTTTTTTTTTTTTAGTTTAATTATTCCTGTCCTTCGTTCACTATTCCATCACCACTTTCTACCATTGTTTCTTCAAAATATTTCTTATATTCAATTTTCAATATAGTCCCCCTACTTCCATTATTATAAAGATATTTATCATCTCACTACTGGATTGCAATAACAGCCTCATAACTTTCTTTCCTCAGCACAATTTCTTCTTCCTCTTCAATGAAGTGTACTTTGGTCCACAAAACCAGTCTTCCTTCAGTAGCATTTTTACCATGTTGTTCTTTGGGTCAAAAAATGTCAGTTCCTCCTCACTTTCTGCTATATGCCTTTGGCTGACTTTCAAGGTTGTCCATAATCTGGAAGTATATTATCTATCCTATACCATTTTACCTTATTTTCCAAATGTAAACTTTAGTTTAGTTTGGTTTAGCCTCTAAACATGCCATGATTATTCATATTTCCATGTATTCTTTTCTATCAGTTCTATCACCTTAAACACCCTTTCTTTTTCTAGCTAAAAATTGTATTCATATTTGAAAACACAGTGAAATCCCATTTTAGGTCTTAATGGTCACTATTCTTTATTTAGAGAATGTTCTATGTTGCTGAGATGTAACATGTCAAAAGGATTAAAGAATTAGTCATTGAAGGAGATCAATGACATCATAGGTGAGATCTTGACTTGTGGCTGAATTGGATTTAAGTGCAATGGAACGAAAGTCAAGATGACAGTAGATAACCATGGTAAATTTGATATCTAACCAGCTTTGCTTCAGCCACTTTTATGGCCCATTAAACAATTTATTCTCATTCACCCATTCTGATGAGAAAAAGTCTTCAGATTCTTTGGATAGATATCCCTTTAACTCAATCTATAGGTTTGAGGCTTGTAGATTCCCCTCAACTTGACTGAGCCCACCTGTTGAGATGGTTTACTATAGTGTGGTTGAGGGTAGTCCTTCAAAAACAAAACACAAATAGCAGAAGATAACCTAGTTCTTTTTCATCTACAAATATATGATTCTATCAGTTTTTGATAGAATTGTTAAGTTTTTCTAAACTGTTTTTCAACTTCTATCCTAGAATCCCTCTTCTGTTGTCATTCCAAATTATTAATGACTTCTCTTGGAATATGATATTGAATAAAATACTCTATCTGTGGTCTAACTAGTCAGGAGTACAATGAGATTAGTAACATCCTGTATTACTTGACAATCAACAGAAAGATATATGGTATATAGAATGTCTTCTTTATTGGGGGGTCAACTTTGGAAAGTCAGGAAAAGCACTAAATTGTTTGATAATCCCAAAATCCAATGTAAATATTTGTCAATAGATAAAATCATGGCTCAATGACCAGAATCTTCTGAAGTTTAAAACATCAAGGAAAAATCTTTCAGGCATAGCAGTTAGAATAGTGTCCTTTATAGCAGGCAAATGAAATTGTTTCCATAACTTTAGATGAATTAGTTAATGATCACAGTCCTTCCTGAGTCAGGCTTAACCTAAATAAGGGTTCCTAGAAAGTTATCAATAAGTTATTAAGGTCCCTATGTATCCCAAACATGCCTAGAGGACATTAGGAAATGGTGTAATGGACACAACTGTTATAAACTTCATGATACAAAGTCATCATTTTGAACAGCTCTTTGTTGTTTTCTGAGTCAGGAAACATCACAGGCCAACATGTAACACTTTTTGACCCTAAATACATAACTTTCTTAATTCATTGAAATATTTTGGGAGGACACAAGGAAAGGACTTTTGATTCTCTCATTCAGCTATTCTTCTTGAGTGGATAATATTAATAATAATTTATAAATCTTCATGAAAGACACTGAAAAAAAACTTTTAAAGAGGCCAATATCAATGACAGAACTACAATAAGCAATTACAGAGCTCTCTCTGAGTACAGAATAATCACTAAATAAGCTTTGAATATGAACATTCTCCTAAATTTTCTTGATTTAAATCTACAATCTAATAACTGAATCAATCAACTATAGTTTAAATATAGTACTAAAAACTTAAAGCTAGATTTGTATGTAATAATTTTAGCTAAATAGAATAAATCTAAAACAACAAATCTTAATCTGTTTGATCCTAAATGTCTATGATTTTAAAATATATAAATGCTGATCATATGATATAGGCAACTTTTTTCATTTTAAAAATACCTAAAAATTCATCAGGAGGCAAGGTAACTATAAAACTAAGAACTGGCAAATGATTATTCATAATTTGGAGGCAAACTGGTAGAGAATACAGGCCAATATCTTTGTCCCTAAATAACCCATGATTGATAATGGATTCATTTTAATGTTTCAGCAGTACTTACAGATTTACTCTATATTAATTTATAATTATTCTAAAATTATTAATTAACAGTGCTAGAAGAGTCATTGAAAGTCCTCTGGTCCAGTTCTTATTCAAATTATTCCTTTTGTCTAAGTAGCCTTTTTTTGAAGTCCTTCAGTGAGTACTCATTACCCACTCTATTTTTGGACATCTCGTTTTGTTATCTTGATTCACACTTTACCATCTTGTAACTTCCACTTATTGGTCTTAATTTTGTTTTTAATGTCATATGAAGAAAAGTTAATGCCTCTTACACAGGGCTATCTTTCAACAAGGTGAAGATTTCTATCATGTCCTATCTAGGTCTTTTCTCCAGGTTCAACATTTCTAGTTCCTTCAACCAATCCTCCTATAGAACCCTCTCCAGATTGCTGACTATCCTTTTCTTGATATACTTCAGCTTATCCATATTCTTTCCAAAATATGGCATCTAGAATTGGAAACAACCTCTTTAAATGGCCTCTCTATAAGGCCAAATGGGATGATCATTTTTCTTTTGATGAAAATATATCTCTCTTAATGTTAACTTCCTCCTGCCTTTCCTTGCCACATTATGCTAACTGAGTTTCTGGAAGTACCAAAGGAAACCTTTTTCACATGAACTGCTTGCTCACCATATCTTATCTAACATATACTTGTACAATTAATTAATTTGTAATCTGATGATTGCTTTAGTGACAAATTTTATAATTCTCAGGATTCACCTGCCTTGACATTTCTGAAGCGTCTGATACTTGATCAGCTTCACCTCATGAATGCTCTTTTAGCTCTTGGATTTTGTAACCATTCTCTTTTTTGGTTCTCCTCTTGTCTTTCTGATTACACTTCAATCTTCCTTTATGAATTATCATTCATGTCTTCCCCAAATCACAGATATTCCCAAGAGTCTGTTTCTCATTCTGGAGTCTAATCCTGTTATTCAACCTATGCCATATGTCTCCAAGCTTTGAAACATCCACAAATTTACTCTCTAGGTGCTTGAAAAACAGAATGGGCCAAGGAAGGAACATCTAAATGTCCATTACAGAAATCCACTACTTGATTGTGTTTCTCCTAGTAAATTATCTTTCTGTTAGGCCATTAAATTAGATTCAAATGTGCCTCAACTTGATGTACTTACACCTCGCCTATAAGCTTGTGAAAGAGTATTAAATGCTTTTCTAAAATCTGGATATAGGATGGCCCTGAAATTCTTTTAATTTATTTGTCAAAAAACAAATGAATATGAAGTTAGTCTGACACATCTTGTTTTTAACTTTTTTTGTTTCAAAGTACTGATTCTAAGTCCTTTTTATGTCCTAATTCCACTTCTGTCCTTTATTCTGTATTAAAATTCTATCAGGTATCAATGTTAGCTTTTCTGACTTATGGTTTAAAATATTCAGCTTCTTTTTCTTTCTTTTTTTTTTTTTTTGGACATTAGGACATTGCTTTTCTTTAGTCTTAGGGAACTTCTCTTCTGTTTTAAGATACCTCAAAAACCATGGACAGCAAATGATCAAATGCATTTAAAACTCAATCAAATGACCTGGTGCTGCTCATCCTTGCCTGATGAGCAAAATGCTTTTATCTTCTAATTTGTCTTATATTTACCATTCTTCTTTTATCCTTTAAAAAAAAATACGGTTCTTATTTGAATATGATTATGATTATAAAAATTATTTGATCACCTATTTTGATAGAGAAAATTCAAAATGTATCAAAATTATCCTTTGATATATAAACAGAATACTTTAAACAAACTTTTATTGAAATATTTTATAAAATTTTGAGACAATAATGGTATTTGCAATTTATCTTTTTGGTTACATATGATACATTAGGCTAAGATTACTAATAGATTCTAACCACTTCTATTTAATTGCTGTTTAGTACCCACCTGCTTAAATGTAGGTTTGCAAATTCAGGCAAAATTTTCAGGAAGACTTTTCCCCAGCTCTTCACTAAAACTTATTTTAAATCCACTGAAGCATCATGTCACCATAGATATTTGATATGAATGAAACTCACTCTCTTAACTGCATATACAGTTCATACTTTATAAAGTATTTTTTCAAAATAAATATTTGTTAATCTCTCTGTCCCCCATAATATTTTCCCTAAAAACCATCTAATTTAAATAGAAGGTGCTATTATCTTCTTTCTTCAAAACACTTGAGATAACACTTTAAAAATTAAAAACACACATTCCCAATACAGCTAGTGATTTTGGTAGTTATATGCCCAGGATTGGCAAACTTATCCAGAGGTCAAATCTGGAAGCTGCCTGTTTTTGAGTGACTTGAAGATATTTTTTATATTTTTAAATACAATAAAATTTTATTTAAAATGGAAAAAAATTCTTAGCTCATTGGTCAGACAAAAACTATTGACCCTAATTTGCTTACCCCTGATCTAGACAACTGCAAACACTTTTTAACTTCAATAAAACATGCAATGCCATCCCTCATGACAAGAAATACACATTTTGGAAAATGTTCAGAATAACTCCTACCTATGCCATTACTGACTGGCCAAAGAACCAGAAAATAATCAAAGTTTTAATTTTTAATAGATAAAGATATAAATGGTACACTGAGAAAAATACTGGTTCTGTATTCAGAATCTCAGTTAAATCCATATGGAATACTTATTACATGTGTGACTTTGGTTATATCTCCTGGACTAACTTTTCTTTTTAAAATGAGTGGATTGGACCTCAAGGCTTAAAATTCCCTTCCAAATCTAACTCTATGATATAATTCTCTCATGTCTCCAAAAATGGTTATCACTATACATTAGCGAGGAATAATTATTAATGTGAATGTTTTCTTTTGTTCCTCTTTCAATGAAAAACTCAAGATAATACTTACTGGTTCAATTTACAACAAACCATGTGCTTCATCATTGATGCACATAATATGTATCTCTATATTATATACATATAGATATACACATATAACTTATACATATGCTGGTGTCTGTGTATCATCTATATGATATCACCATATCTCTGAATGGATCTAAAATCCAATAGAGGAGGAAGCAGCTTGTACATTAATGACTTTGAAAAAAAAAGGATAAATGTGATAAGGAAAAAGAGGATCTCTTCACTGTTTGCTACAAGAAAATTGAGGAAGGTAAAAATACTTTCAACCAGGGTGTAAAGGAAAATGAAGGAAAGTTTCATAAAAGAGATAGAACTATAGTTGCATCTTGAAAAAAGGAAATTAAACATAAGGATAAGAAGGAGTTGGGCATGAAGGGAGAGTTAATTCTATCCAAGATGTATAGAGTAAGCAAAACTATGAGAATAGGAGAGGACAAATTGAGAAAAAAGGGAACAATGCTCAGTCTAGGATATAGAATACATGAAGGGAAAGCTAGGCTGAAGTCAAAATAGGAGGAACAGGGGATGGCAAAATGTTAAGATAAGGACTTTATGCTCCATTTGGTACACAAGGGGAAGCCACTAAAAATTTTCAGGGATGAGTGAATTGATATAATCAGATTTGACTAGACATTCATGTTATGGAAGTATTAGAGAGTAATACAGATGTGAAGGAATAAGGCCAGTTTTCACATCATTACAATAGTCTATGCAAGAAGTCATGGGTACCTGAAGTAGAGTAGCTGAAATAAGAACAAAAACTATAGAAGAAAGAAAGAAAGAAAGAAAGAAAGAAAGAAAGAAAGAAAGAAAGAAAGAAAGAAAGAAAGAAAGAAAGAAAGAAAGAAAGGAAGGAAGGAAGGAAGGAAGGAAGGAAGGAAGGAAGGAAGGAAGGAAGGAAGGAAGGAAAAGAAAGAAAGAAAGAAAAGTGGTATGCTAAAATGAGTATTCTTCACAATTGAATAATAGCCAATAATAGTATTTATATCTTTTCTTTAAGGTTTCCTTAATGCTTTATTTTTATTGTTTCATTATATCTTCACATCAACTCTGAAAGGTAACTGCTATTATCATCCCTATTTTCCAGATGGGAAACTGAGGCAGTCAGACACTGCTAATGTATGAGAGTTATTTAGATTGTTGTATTATTGTCTTTCTGATCCTAGGACAGAACTACCTAACTGCCTTCAAAAGCTATTACTTTTGAAATCTGACCTGTCCTTAAAAGGTAAGATCAAATACCAACTTCATTTTCTCTGATTTCTCCCCACTATATTCAGTCAAGTCTTTCCTTTTTTCTCTACCACTTAAATTCCTGGAATCTTGAAAATAGCTCTTTACTCTAATAAAATTAAATACAAATAACAATACAAATAATACATGGTTATTTCTATTTGTTGCTCCTCCCAAACAGATTCTTAATTCCATTTCAGTTTAGACCCCATCTTATCAAAACTGTGGGTGTCTTACAGCATTGAGCATAGAGTTCTGCATATAGTCCATACTTAATATTATCAAATTATAATTAAAGCCAATTAATAGTTTATCTGGAAAGTGGTAATTTTTATAATTCTTAAACCTAGTTTCCTTCCTTTAATACACACACCCATTAAAATGTATACTAAAGACAGGAGACTATTTTGTTGAGGCTGTAATTTTTCTTTGTTTATTTTTGGACTTTCTTTTTATCTCTAATACTAGCATAGTACCTAGCATAAAGTAAATTTTAATAAATACTTCCTGATTTATTTGAAAAGGATAGCTTTAATAATAAGAATGTTTCAAATTAGTTGTCTTAACTTTAAGAAAAAAAATTTAAGTCTCTTATGAAAAGAGAATAATTTTTACTGAAAATACTGTCGCAAATTTTATTATCCTCAAGTACTTTCACTAATTTAAGCAGTCTGAAATAATATTATAGAAATATAGCTGAAAGTGCTGGGACGGAAATATTTTGTTCCAAATAAAAAGTGTGTAGTATCTGTCCCTTTTAAATGTAAGTTCTTTGATGGATGATTCAGCTGACAATAATAAAAGAAAATTCACTCATGTAAATACTATTATACTGATCAATCAATGGGCATTTTAAAACTGAAATTACTTGAAAACTGGTGAGGTATTTTAAATGTGAATATTTCAATATCAAAGAGCCTTTGGATCTATGATCCTATACCCTTGCTCTCCAAAGGTTGTTAAGTGTTCAGGGCCCATGGATGGAAACTCCATCAGAGAAGGGGAGAAATATCCTACTGATAGATATGCCAAAATGGCCCTGGGCCTGCATACACCACCCACACATGTTTCTGTTGGCAATGGAATGTTATGAGATTTCATGGCCAACAAGTCATCTGTGGTGAAAATATTATTTCCACATTGGGGAAAATACCTCTGGCAAGATTCCACCACTGTCCTAGAAATCTACACCAAAGAGAATTAATCCACAGTAAATGACTTGACTCTGAAGATGAAGTTTGCTATGTTAAAGACAGAGAGAAATGATTACCTGGCATACTGCTTTTTTGATAATTTGTTTAAATATTAAAACACATGAGAATTTACCCCCTTCCACTTAATGACACTGTCTTGGGAAAAAAAATCATCATGCTATGCCAGAAATGAAATTCTTACAATAAATAATTGTTCTTGAATAGAGAGAGGTACTTCAAGTATGGTATTATGTTGTTTGCAACTCACCACTTGTAACTACTGATGACCCCATTAAAATGTAAGCCCCTTTTAAAGCATGCTTTAAAGTAATTGAGAATAGTGCCAGTGTATTATTATACACTAATTCAGGAAGCCATATAAAAAGAAACACAATGAATCAGAAATCAGATTTTAAAAAAAAAAGGGATATAAGCTTCAGCTCCCTCAAGAATATGAATAATGAATAATGCAATGAAAAAACTGCAGTTTTCGTTCTTTTTGAAGCAGTTAAGTGGCAAAACAATTACAATGCTAGACTTAGAGTCAGGATTCATCTTCCTGAGTTCAAATCCAGGTTTAGACACTTATTCGATATGAGACACTGAGTAAGACACCTAACCTCCATCTTCTTCAGTTTCCTCAATTATAAAAATGAAGATAACTCTCAGTGTTGTTGATGAGGTTCAAATGAGATCATATTTTAAAATAATTATCACAGTGGCTGGCACATAATATAATGTTAATAAATGGTTATTCATTTCCTTTTTCTCCTTCCTTTTCTAAGATTTAATAATATATATTAATGACCCAGTGGAGGCAGCGTGCTAGAGTGTTCTTATTATTATATATCAGCTGATTGCAAATCCTACTTCTGACTATGTTTGATCCTAAAGCTTAAGTAAGCATTACAACCTTCAAAACAATTTCATAGAAATTACTTACCAAGTTACACATAAGTTGTAATCTACTTTGATATAGAAAACTTATACTAAGAATTCCTCATGATAAGAAATCTTACAGTTACATTATAAGCACAGATCATCAATTGGGTCATAAGTATCCTACTCACCCCTATATTTCTTAATACTCTATGGATGTAATGTCTGTCAATAAAACTATTCATGAGAATGTAAGTTGAGGATTCTAAATTATTTTTAATAAAAAAGCTTTACTGGTCCTTTTTTTTCTCTTGACAGACTCAAAAGGATGATCCAAAATAAGTATATTTAAAAAGATTATGACTTTTGTTTGGCAAAGTGAAAAAAGAAAAACATTACCAAGCATTCCTGCAAGGGTTATATATATGATGAACCTTATTAATCAACCTTATTATCAGTAATTTAATGTTCATTTAGTTGGAAAAATATTACACCTCAACTCTAAGTTCCATGAAACATGGAACTAATAGTGTCTACTTCATAGAAATGTTGTGAGCATAATATTTGTAAAATTTCCCCCTAGAATGGACGAAGAAAAATAAATTACACTCACAAAAGAATCTCGTCATAATTCTTGGCTTGGTTCATAGAAATTAGATGTGGAATGAACCTTGGAGATTAATCTCTCATTTTACAAATGAGAAAATGAATTGAGTTTGGAGGAGTAAAGTGTTATAATACCCAGGGGTACTCATGGACTGGGCAATAAAGGAATGATCTCCATCAGTGCTCTTTTCATTATTCCAGAAGTGCCTCCCCTCTACACAAGAGAATAGTTCAATAAGTAGAAAATTTCTTTAAAAAAATCTTATTGTTTGAAGTATATAAACAAATTTAGATGCTCTCAAAGGCAAATCTTTGTTAAAATGAACTCTGAAAGACAGTATGCTTTTTGACCTACCATACTTTGAAATACAATAAAGCAAACAAAAAAGTGACAATAAAATTTTAGGATGACTTAATAGAACAACTGAAGGGATACATCATTAGTATTTGTTATGTCAAAATATATAATATGAACTTATGAATCAAACCACATAATAACAAAATTCTAAAACAAATGATTCTCTCCTGAGGTTCAATGTTAGCAGAATTAAGAAACCAGTACATACTATAGAGTTAACAATGAAAAATATGTCTCTCTCAAAGATGTAAAAATTGATCGCTGCAATGGCCAATCATCATTCCAGAGCACTGAAGAAGAATTCTGGCTAACTATTTGCAAAAAGATGATGGATTAATATACAGATTGAAAAACACATTTTTGGATGTGACCAATGTGGGAATTTGTTTTCTTTTATTATGCTTATATGACATAATGGCTCTGTATTCTTTTTGTAGTTGGTTAGAGGAGCTGAGAAGAAGAAAAAAATTCTTGATGATCAAAATCTTAAAATTATTTTTAAAAGAATATGTTAAAATGTAACAATTTTAGAAAAACATTTTTTTTAATTTCTGTAGCTGATGTTAGGTAGTTTGCTATACTAAGAGGTTGTAAATAGATTCCAGAAAGGATTAGATAAATTTATAATGACAAAATCATAACTATTTACAAGGGAAAACTAATGTTGTTCAGGACTATTTCCCAAACTTTCAAGAATGATAGTAATGGGGTACCAATAGAGTCCATCCAGGATATATCCTTTAGCATATTTAATCTAGATTTTTATATATTTTCAAAGGACAAGGAAAAAAGCAATGCTGCTATCTTTGAGATATTGACTTTACTCTCAAAGAATCAATTGCTAATGTGAATCAATCCACTTATATGCTCTTAACAACAGATATAATTTCTATAATAATATCAATGGTATTCTCAGTAAAAACATAGGGGTAGTTATAATGTCAGTATAATACTTCCTTGAAATGCTTAGCATATTAGGTTCTCCTTTAGACACAGAGGATAGGCAGAGCCAGGCTTGTAGTCAGGAAGATCTATGTTCAAATCCAGTGTCTGAGACTTACTATATGACCTTATGCAAGTCATTTAATGCTATTTAACATAGTTTCCCCATCTGCAAAATGAGATGGAAAAGGAAATGACAAACCACTCCTGCATCTTTGCCAAGACAATCTGAAATAGTGTCATGAAGACTCAGTCACAACTGCAGCAACTAAATATCAACATCCTTTAAAGGAATATAATCGTTCTGTGGGCCCATTATTGATTTGAACAAATAATTATGGAAATTATGAGTGGAAGAGCCATCTTTCTTCTCATAGTGATTTTAACTAGAGCTAAAAATATCCCTTGCTTTGTGGACTAGTTGATTTTAGTAAAGCAAAATATGAAGTAAATTATTTCAAGGCAAAATCTATTTTCCCCTCAACTGTCTTTTTTGTTTTGTTTTGTTTTGTTTTTTTGCTGAGGCAACTGAGGTTAAGTGACTTGCACATGGTCATACAGCTAGGAAGTATTACATTTCTGAGGCCAGATTTGAATGCAGGTCCTCCTAACTTTAGAGCTGGCAAGTACTCTATTCACACCAACTAGCTGCCCCTCAACTGTCATTTTTAAAGCAAAATGCTGATATATATTTCCTTGAAAAATTTCCTGGACTAAATAAATTTAGAATATTTTTAAGAAAGATTAAGATCAAGGATCCCTTCATGGCATGCTGACATTATAGCAATGGGAATACTTTCAAAACATTTTCAGAATTTTACAAGATATTTCTCACTGCTGGATTTCTCCTCTATCATGGTGGGTATCCAACTTTTTTGTCCTTTCCCAGTCCATACCATAGGAATTCCTCCCATTATCTAGCAATCACTGCCCCTATAAAAATTACTAAAATTACCTTTAGTCCTATTCACTTCATTGTTTAATATTTTATGATTTTTAACAAAACTGTACTGTAATCACACTACTTTGCCAACATGTCCTAACATCTATCTTCTTATGTAATACAGTCTGAAAGTTTACCTTAAAGTCTTCAGATTCCATAAAATGAATTTCTATATGACTTTATCTATTCTTCAGAGTTTTAAATCCTGTTCAATAGGATCATTAAAAAACTGCTATATTACTACTAAATAACTGATAACAAAGTGACAACTTCAAACTAAACAAATTAGTTTCTCTTTAAATAATGCTATTCTTTGACTAGTGAAGAACATCAATGAGCACAGTGTTTTTCACATGGCAGGCATCCAGCAAATACATTTAACTGAATTAATAAACATTATTTTGACTTGTTATATATTTATGTGTGTGTGTGTGTGATATATTTATTTATATGTATCCCTATATTGCTTTAAACCTCAATGGGAGATAAACATTTCATTCCTTAAAAGTATTGGATATATTTCAAAATATATTAGAAAACAATAAAATCTTTTTAAAATCCAATAAAATAATCAATAAAATACTCTGTAAGTTTTAGTAAGTGCAGAATAAAATTCTAAGACCTGGATTCACTAAGCATAATTTAATAATTTCTTTTTTACCTTTTTCTTTCATTAGAAATACACCAATGAAAAACAGTGTCAAAAGGAATTTTATTGATTAGAGGAAACAGGGTAATATACAGGCTAAACTTTCACAGGTTTGGGCAGATGCCATATTGAGGCAGAGCTTGGATATAGCCCACATTGGCACATACCAAGGTCAGCTCACTAGCTGTGCCATCTTTAAGTTTCTAGGATTGCTTGGTGAGTAGTGAAGCACAAGAAGGAAATGATTTCCACAGTAACTTGGAAATATCCAAGTTCTAACAGAGCTATCGAATGTATCAACATGGGTCCTGGGCTGATTTCAATTTAATTCAACAAATATTTATACATGACTGGCTATTTGGCTTATAATAGAAAGTTAACTAATAAAAAGAATAGTGAATTGGGAATCAGATGTCTGTATATCCTTGAAAAATGCCAAAATTCTAACCCATTTCCTCCAGGTCTGCCATAAAAGAAAGGAAGAGTGAAATATGTGCCAGTCAATATCTTTCCCAGCTGGGAGACTGGCAGTAGGGTTTTAGAAGTGATGGATAAGCAGAATTGTCGATAGCAACCGCCACTTTAGTATACCTGGCATAATTTGATAGTATTTCTTTTTAGATTCAGGTCTATTGCATTATCTACCTAACAAATTTATAACCTAATAATGGGGGAAGAAGAACTTAGAAATTCAGTGTTAAAATCAGAACTCACAATTTAATTTCAAATGTCTATTTTTTTAAATGTAAGTTTATTATTTCTACTTAGTCATAAATTAACAATTTATAAATCAATGGACTCAAAACAAGTCAAAATGGAAATGGTTTCTTTCACCATCTACAACACCTTTATCATCTGTCCCCATCATCCAAGTTCATTACTTTTAAAATCATTTTCATATCTCTCTCTTACTTGTCATCTGCATCCAATAAACTATCAATTCTTTCCCTACAAAAATTTATTTTTCAGTTCAATACCAATGTAACTATCTTATTCTAAAACAACATCACCTAATTTCTGGATTCTAGCAAGAACCATTGAGATGGGCTAACTGTTCTATTTTCTTTCCATGAAATCCATTCTACATATTATTTCAAGAATTTACTTTCTCAGTAGATCATGACATTCTAAATTCAACAGTGGTTCCAGAATATTCATCATAAATGTAGCCCTAAGTCTATTTCTTGTTTCTTAAGATTCTTGTCATGGAATATTCTGATCCAACCAAGACAATTTTACTTGCTGTGTCCTGAAAAATACAGGCTCATTTATTATTGGTTTATTTAATTTCCTCAAATTTCTCCCTAATAATCTGGCAACCCTTCATTCAAAATCCAATATATAACCTCTGATTATTCATTCTGTTATTCCATGTCCCTTTATTTTAAGTGTAGTTTGAAAAAAATCTAAAATTTCTAGCATTTTTACATGTGTGCTTATCCAGTCTTTAAAATTATGTTACATCTTCTTTAAAAACAGCAATAAATTTTCTATTTTTCTCATATGTTGTATTGCTAATTCGATTTCAGATCACTACTAGTGAGTGCAGATCTATCTTGATTACAAATGCAATTGAGGGCTTAATTGTGACTAAAATGAGTTCTATTTTTAAATAATATTAGTAGTCATCCATGAGGTTAAAAGTGGATCATAAGATGACTAAAATAAATAATATTAAATATATTGCACTAGATTTAAAAATATAATTACCATTGCACCTTTTAAATAAATGAGAGATTAAGTAACTAAGAAAAATAATGTGTTCACAGTAGATCAACACTTGTAGCTATAAACTTATTTGGTATTAATCCAAAGAATCTCAAAACAAACATAACAACTGTTAGACTCTTCCTTAACTTTATAGTCTGGAAAACATATTGCAATATTAAAATCTGCTCTCTTACTTTACTTTGCCAATGAACTCCTCTGTAGACAAGTTAATGGCCAAGTCATGGTTCCAGAGCTAATAGTATCTAGGGGCAACACAACATAAATCCTGTCTGGTTTCTGGATCTCCATTTCAAGGCTAGGATAAAACCAATGAAACTAAAAGAGAAGGCTATATAAACTTCTTATACCAGACTTCTTCCAATAGGCATTAGTTAATTTTGGAAGTTTGCTATCACACACACACACACACACACACACACACACACACACTCAGAGAGAAATACTCTTTTATAACTTCTATGTTTCTGCAGTATAAAACTATAAGCTATATTGAGATTTCTCAGATCATTTTTGCAGCTATCTTCCTCAACCTCCTCTTCTACAATCTTCTTTCAATTAGAAAGCAACTAATTCTTCAAATTCCCAAAGGCATTGTTGGTACAAATAAAAAAAGAATATTTTTGTTTTTCTTTACATTGAAAAGAGTATTCTTGGAATTGTATGATAAAATAAAAAATAATAAATGATGTACTTTAAGATTCATCAAATAAGCAGAAAGTTGAGCTAAAACTTCATAAAAAATAAAAAAAAAACACTTGGCTTTTATTTTCAATACATTAATATAGATAACCTAGGTTGGTGTTCTTGGTTGAGTCTTTCTAAATGCTGTCTATTCTCCTAATGGTAAATCTTTTTTAAGAAAAAAAAATTTTAAACAAGATTTGAATCCTATGAGTTTCCATGAATTCCATGAAATTTGGTTTTAAAGTCACTTTAGGATGACTTAAATACCTTTATCTTCAGGCCTTAACAAAGGTCACTGAAAGCCAGCCTACTGTGCTATGATTTTAAATGAGAAATGTTGATGTCCTGAAAGATCACTAAAACCAAAACCAAATTCAAACCTCATTACCAGTGATTAAATCTTATTATTAGACTTTTCTAATTCTAATACTATCCTCTAGCTAATAGTAGTCTCGTTGGTAAGTGCCTAATGCTCTAAATCACTAAGATACCTTGTAATTTCTTAGCCAAAAGTAATCTTGTGACTTTAAAATCTATTCCCTAATCTTCTTATTTTGCTGTAGGAATGGGTTAAACATCTGAGAGGGGCATAAGAAAAATCTGCTTTGAATTCATAGTTCAATTTTTGATGCTTTAACTAAAGTGTTCTCACATTACAAACTTTGCAAATCAAATACTGTAGACAGATATAACAACATGGCACATTTCTAGATAAACTTTCCTTATAATCTATTGATTTTTTTACCATAAGATTTGTATTAGTAACCTAATCTAGAAATATGTATGTGTTCACACTCATATGTTACATATCTATGTGTATGTATTTCCCTATTACAGGGCCCTAACCTTTTCAAATGTTTTAGTTATTGTAAAGTCTTATGGAACAATACCTCTCAGGTCATTAAATGGAAATGGGACAGTTGCTCAGTGGCTTTAGATACCAAAGACTCAAGTAATTTAGCCAATTAAAACTTATTCATTTTAAAATTTAAATTTAACTATTGTATATGTATATAGTCATTTGTATTACCTCCATATATATAGACATATAGGTGTGTGTGTGTGTGTGTGTGTGTGTGTGTGTGTGTGTGTGTATCAACACAGAATGGAAGTTTACCATAGAAAAGCTATTGTACTTCTTACAAAGCAAGTAAAAACTGAAAATTAGCAAGTAACATTAGGACATTTAACTGTGGTGCTGAAAGAAAGCATCTATCAACATTTTTTTTTTTTCTGTGAAACCACTCACAATATGTTCTTACCATATATTCCATATTAGAAGCTGGTGGATATACCTGACTTCTTAACTTATTATGAAGGTCCAAGATACTCTGCATATCATTGTCTGTGATCGCCCTTTTCCCTCTTTGCTTGGCGATCCACCACTCACCATCTTCATCCATGTACTTTTCCAAAAGTTTCTCCAAAACTGTTGCATTGGGGACAACCATTGCTGGAATCGCATTAGCAATGAATAGCAATGAAGTTATTCTGAGCCACTCTTGTGATGCCCACTTCATTGTGAATGATTTCAGGATTCCCCTAGAATAAACTCCAAGGCAAAGTCTTCCTTCCACTCCTTTTTGACTCTAAAGATATGAATGAGAGTTCAATAATTAAGGCAAAAGTTCAGCATGAAATGACTTTCGGTTATTTTTTTAATTATACAATAATTAGAAATGAATAAAAGATACCATTGTAAGGGACACTCATTATTTATGGTTTCTACATAAATTATCCTCCATTATCATAACTTTATATAAATGTAGGTTTCACATATACATAGAAATACATTTTGTTCAGTTATGTGCCAAGTTGTGTATCAAGTCAAAAAAATTAAGTAGATTGTCTTCTAAGACCAAAAAAAAAAAAAACTAGAAAAAATAATAAAGTTTTAATTATAAAATTTCAGATGACACAAAATGGTGACTAGGGTACAAGTGAAACCCAGGATTATGATCATTTGTACCATGAGCCAAAGTAGTTTTAAGAAGAAAAGAAGAAAGAACAAGAACAAGAACAAGAACAAGAACAAAAAAGAAGAAGAAAAGGAGGAGGAAAGAGGAGGAATGATTGGATGTAGTTTGTTGTTTGGGGAAGCTTTGAAAGAAAGTTTTGAAAATAAGTGTAAATCTTTGGTAACAATTATCAAAAATTTGTTGAGTTTGGGGGAATTGGAATGAGAAAATGTCACTCTTATTTCTAAAGAAATTCACAATGCAGTTTTGACATCAGTTACATGTGCATTTCAATTGTACTACCTACAACTACCACTACCATCTCAAAGAGCAGAAATCAGCACTGCTTCTTAACCACGTGTATCGTTTCTTTCCTCCCAAAAAACCAAGAGTCCTTATGCCCTGGATAGTGTTCCTCTCCCATGGTCCAACCTTGTTTGCTATTGGGTCTCTGGTGTCACAAGCTCAAGCTTTCTCAAAAGCAATCAACCAAAATTCGGATTCCCCCTTTTCATCTTTATACTCTTCTGGGAGAGTTCCTTGTATAAACAACACAAGGGGTAAAAACAGGACAAAAGAGGGGCCGGAGACCCACACTTTCAAAATAGCAACACTCCCGAAAGTCTTTCCTTTTCTTACTTTTCAAGGACTTTACGCTCCCCATTGCCTTCTCATTTCCTACAGATTAAGTATCATGAAAATATAAACAAACAAACAAAAGAAAAAGTAAGCAGCAAAGTGTAGGAATAAGCTACCTCCACATTGTAGGTAGGATACATGACAGAAAAAAAAAAAAAAAAAAACCTTACCTCTCCAGCGTGATGTCCACAGTTAGGAGCTCTTAGAGGCTGAAACACTGTGCGCCTGCCTGCCTGCCTCCCCCAACTAGAGCCGAACTTTCCGATTTGTTAATAACCCAGATTGAAGACCCACAAGTGACTGTGATGAAGGTTGCTTTCTTTTAGTGAAAGCCAAAGTAGGGGCTTTTCGCTGCGCAAGTCGAGGGAGAAGTGGAGTGCCCTGCACCACTTCCTTAGCAGCCTTGGAAGAAGTTGATTGAGAAGTGAAGTGCTCAGATATCCATTATCAAGAGTCGGAGCCGAGCCGGGAGTGCTTGGCTCGACTGCCAGGGTGCTCACCTCGGTCTTTTGGGCTCTTTATGTCTTGAGGGCCCCCGGGGAGAAAGCGAAGCAGGGGCTGGGGTAAACTCGAGCGCCTCGCTTCCCTTCTTCCACTCAAGTTCCTCAGTTCCCAGCCCCTGCTCAGAGAGCTTCTCCCGGGCTCCTTCTTGCTACAGGACATTTATCCCAGGCTGAGGGAACGTGCACGTGACGTGCACTCACCCTCTTTGCCCACCCCACCTCCACCTCCACCTCCACCTCCACCCCCAAACCGGGCCCTGGCAATCTGCCTGCCTGCCCGTCCGCCCGCCGGCCTGCCAGCCTCAGGGAGCAAAGAGCTCAGTCCCTCCTTCCCGGGGCAGGACCTTTTCATTTAGCTTTCGACTGGTTGGTTTGACTGTGGGGTAGATGGAGGAAGCGTGGGAGGTCTGGAATTGAGGACGGGGGAGGTCTGAACAGGAAGGATGGAAAAGGAGAAGAGAGGAGGAAGTGAGGAGTGGGTCTATTTGCAAGAATTCTGACGCTATAGGCTGATCTTTCTTTGCGCCCCTCCCATGGCGGAGCACAAACTGGCACTGGGCTAAAGGGAATTGTGGCCTCTAGGGGGACTGAGGAAAAAGACGAAGTGGCTGGGTGAATGAAGAAGGATTCAGAAGAAGGCTTAAAAGAGGGAAAGACACCCCTTTTTTCCTCTAAAACTCCCGGGAGCGCACCTCAGCCTCCTGCAACTTAACTCCGGAAAACTGCCTGATGTTATATTTCATTCAGTTTTGGTATCGTTCAGGATGAAGTGGAGAGGTGGACCCGGACAGGGAAGATTGAAAGAGGAGGATTTGAGGAGACAATCCTTGGGAGACATTATCTCCAAGAATTGAGAATTCAGACTCCTTCACTAGCTCCTCCACTTTTGTCTCCCACCAGATCTCTAAACACTCCTCAAAGTGTCTGGACATTAAAAAAAAAAAATTCAGTTGTTGAAAGTTTGTCCACGTGAATGTGTAATAGAGTATGGAACTCTTTAAATTAAAAACAAACAACAACAAATTATTTCATTGTTTTTCTGAAATAAAGTATTAAAGCATTATGTATAAAGTATTAAAATAAAGAATAAAGCTGTAAACTCTAAAATGAATATTGGATACATATTTTCATCCTTTCTCTTGTAATCAATTTTCTTCCTTTCCCCTATATGCCTTCCAATTCACCTCTTTTTGTCTATCAGATCCAGAAACACCTACCAACAATTCCAAACTATTAATTTTTCTCCCTCTCAAAAATGAAGAACCTAGGATGAGACTTTTTTTTTTTTGTGGTAGACATGCTATAGACTCTGTAATCCTTTTTGATTATCTTTTTCAGAAGTCTTGTGGAAGATGCATTCTTTGTATTCACAAACACTCAAAAAATGAGAAGCTAAGGTGCATGGCAGATTATAGGTACTGAGTAAATGTTTAATGCAGAACTAAACTAAATTTGACAATAAATTTGACAAAGACAATAAACAAACTGATGATTTTGGAAACAACCCAAAGGGGATTTTATATCCTAAAATGCTAGTGGAAATAATAGTCTGATACATCTTTCTTTGATAGAATGCAACTCTCAATGGGCAAAGGATTTCATTTTTGTCTTTCCATCCCCTAAGCCAACCACAATGCCTAATAGCAAATTTAGTAATGCTTATGATTTATTGGTTAATTGGTTTTTCAGTTGTTCAAAATTATAATTTTATCAGGATCAATGCTTCTACTGGGATACAATGCAAACTTTAAGTGTTTTGACTAAAAAAACAAAAACAAAAACAAAAACCAACCAAAAAAAAAACTATGTTCCTTTGAAGAATTAATTGTCTTGAGGCTAACTTGTTTATTCCTGTAATTACAGACATAAAGTATATCACCAGGTTCATACTCCAAACCTTTCTGATTTGGTAAGACTTGAAACAATATCTGCTATACTGGTATTATCTTAAAGAATTCATTCATTCCCATTTCATGATGAGGCACTTAGGTAAAATCACCTCCCTGAAAGAGAATGGAGAATGATATTTCTAGGATCATGTAATCTTTACAAAATGAATTTTTTTTCTATATAACATTGATATAACATTTTGAGACTTTCAAAGTACTTTTGCAAATATCTCATTTTAACTTGACAACATCTCTGAAAGGTAGGTGCTATTTTTATTCCTATTTTATAGATGTGAAAATATACATAGTGAAGTTAACTGATTTATCATGAATCAAATAGCAAGTAAGTGTCTGAGGCAAGAAATCAGGTCTTCCTAAATGCCAAGTCTAGCACTATATCTACTGATTATCTACTTATAATCTGTAATGCAAGTTAAACTAATTTCATTTCAGACTAATCAAATGTTTATTTTTAAGATTCTATCACTCAATGATTTTTGTTTCAAACTATTTCTAAGAAATACATATCATTCACCTATTAAAATTCACATACTTCTAGCAAGAGTCTATGCAAAGAATTATAACAAGAATAAACTAGCATCTGTGACTTTGAATCAAGAGAACTGAAATTAAAATTTAGCAATGAAAATTATAAAAAGAGCAAAATTATATTTTGTGTTAAAGAAGAATTATCTTTTATTCTTTACAGTCAATCATAATCAGAAAAGTAGAAAAATCTTGAAAACTGAAAACCATAACCTTGAAATCTGGTTGTAGCTGCATTGATATTTCTGAAAAGTAGTTTTCAATGAATCTAAATGATAGATTGCTTTTGGAATTTACAGAGAAGGAGCATTAGAAACAAAACTTTCCAAAAAAGTATCCCAAGTTTCAACTTCAAAATTAATTCTCAGAAAGTGACTTTAAGAGGACTAAGAAATGCTCATGTAATACTAGATAGTCTACAATAAGGGAGTAAATTAAAACTAAGTTTTAAGTCTCCAAATTAATAAAAGCAATAATTAATTTCCTTTGAGTAAAATGTGCCATACACATTTTAAAGGATATATTTGCAAGATTTATAAAGAAAAATGTGGCAAAGTCAAATGTAAAACTCATAAAAAGGAATTTAAACCATAAATGTGCTAATGAAAATAATTTCCAAAACACTTTAGAAAGACTAAAGACATAAAAGATTATGGAGTGAAAAATGATCATCATTAGGATATAAGATATTGTCTGAAGTAGTTTCAAAGAGTAATTCAGGAAGACTGAAATTAATTTTTTGGCACTGGATAAATGCAAGCTGTGATATATATATATATATATATAGTCCCTTTACTTCCCAGTAACCCAAGAAGATAAGTTGAAGTAAATAGGTTTCTAATCTGCATTCAACATTTACTCAGTATCTGTAATGTGCCGTGTACCTTGGCAAAGATACTGAAATGGTTTGTCACTTCTTTCACCATCTCATGTTATAAATGAAAAAACTAAGGCAAACATAATTAAGTGACTCGCTCAAGATCACACAGCAATAAGTATCGGAAGTCAGATATGAATTCAGGAAGATGAGATGAGTAAACAATTTATATGAGATAAGTACAGCAAATAAATAGAAAGCCCTTACCTATAATACAGCAGAACCTAATTTTATAACTTCTTGTTTGTTTTGTTGCTTTGTATTTAGCTCAGACCTATGATAGTATGGGTTTAGGAAGTTTCCAGTGAGAAAACTCTCCCTATTAATGTAGACGAGGAATGATCTTACAGCCTTGGGGTTAAATTCAAATACAAAAGAGAACCATTAAACCATTTATCAGCATGTTGACTTAGAAAACCATATGCTAATATTCTATATGCTTTACTCTATTTCCATTTCTTTTTTTTTCTTTTTTTATTAAAGCTTTTTATTTTTAAAACCTATGCATAGACAATTTTCAACATTCACTCTTGCAAAATCTTGTGTTCAAAAAAATTTCCCTCCTTTCCCCTCTCACTCTCTCCCCTAAGCAGCAAGTAATCCAATATATGTTAAACAGGTGCTAATTGTTCTAGACATATTTCACAATTATTGTGTTGCACAAGAAAAAAATCAGATCAAAAAGGAAAAAAAAAATGAACAAGAAAACAAAATAAAGACAAACAACGACAAAAAAAAATGAAAAACTATGTGATCCACACTCAATCTCCACAGTCCGCTCTAGCTTACAAACAGTTCTCTGCATCACAAGACTATTAGAACAGGTCTGAATCACCTTGCTGTTGAAAAGAGCCATGTCCATCAGAACTGATCATCATATAGTCTTTATTCTTTTTTCCTGGAAGTAACAGAGAAACTTTTTTTTTTCATAATTATAACTTTTTATTGACAGAGCCCATGCCTGGGTAATTTTTTACAACTTTATCCCTTGCATTCACTTCTGTTCTGACTTTCCCCCTCCCTCCCTCCACCCCCTTCCCCAGATGGCAAGCAGTCCTATACACGTTAAATATGGCGCAGTATAGATACAATATATGTGTGCAGAACCAAACAGTTCTCTTGTTGCACAGGAAGAATTGGATTCAGAAGGTAAAAATAACCTGTGAAGAAAGACAAAAATTCAAGCAGTTTATTTTCATTTCGTGTTCTTTCTTTGGGGATAGCTGCTTCTGTCCATCATTGATCAACTGAAACTGAGTTAGATCTCTTTGTCAAAGAAATCCACTTCCATCAGAATACATCCTCATATAGTATCATTGTTGAGGTATATAATGATCTCCTGATTCTGCTCATTTCACTCAGCATCAGGTCAAGTAAGTCTCGCCAATCCTCTCTGTATTCATCCTGCTGGTCATTTTTTACAGAACAATAATATTCCATAACATTCATATACCATTTTTTTATTTACACAACCATTCTCCAATTGATGGGCGTCCATTCATTTTCCAGCTTCTAGCCACTACAAACAGGGCTGCCACAAACGTTTTGGCACATACAGGTCCCTTTCCCTTCTTTAGTATCTCTTTGGGGTATAAGCCCAGTAGTAGCACTGCTGGATCAAAGGGTATGCACAAGTTGATAACTTTTTGAGCATAGTTCCAAATTGCTCTCCAGAATGGCTATATGTGTTCACAGTTCCACTAACAATGTATTAGTGTCCCTGTTTTCCCACATCCCCTCCAACATTCTACATTATCTTTTCCTGTCATTCTAGCCAATCTGACAGATATGTAGTGGTATCTCAAAATTGTCTTAATTTGCATTTCTCTGATTGAACATCTTTTCATATGGCTAGAAATCATTTTAATTTCTTCGTCTGAGAATTGTATGTTCATATCCTTTAACCATTTATCAATTGGAGAAAGGCTTAATTTCTTATACAGTCAATTCTCTATATATTTTGGAAATGAGGCCTTTATCAGAACATTTGACTGTAAAAATGGTTTCCCAGTTTATTGCTTCCTTTCTAATCTTGTCTGCATCAGTTTTGTTTGTACAAAAACTTTTCAATTTGATATAATCAAAATTTTCTATTTTGTAATTTCTTCCTCTTCCACAAGTCTGAGAGATAAACTATCCTATGCTCTTCCAATTTATTTATAATCTCATTCTTTATGCCTAGGTCATGAACCCCTTTTGACCTTATCATGGTGTATGGTGTTAAGTGTGGGTCAATGCCTAGTTTCTGCCATAGTAATTTCCAATTTTCCCAGCAATTTTTGTCAAATAGTGAGTTCTTATCCCCAAAACTGGGGTCTTTGGGTCTGTCAAACACTAGATTATTAAAGTTATTGGCTGTTTTGTCCTTTCAACCTAACCTATTCCATTGATCAACTAGTCTATTTCTTAACCAATACCAAATGGTTTTGGTAACGACTGCTTTATAGTATAATTTTAGATCTGGTACAACTAGGCCACCTTCATTTGATTTTTTTTTCATTGATTCCCTTGAAATTCTTCTATATATATATACATATATATATATATGTATATATATATATATATATATATATATATATATATATATATATATATATATATTCCTCTAATTTATTTATAATCTTGTTCTTTATGCCTAGGTCATGGTGATAGTAGACAATCTTGTTTCACTCCTGATCTTATTGGAGATGGTTCCAGTTTATCCTCATTATATATGAGGCTTACTGATGTTTTTAAATAGATGTTACTGACTATTTTAAGGAAAAGCCTATTTATTCCTATACTCTCAAATGTTTTTAATAGGAATGTTAGGATGGATTTTATCAAATGCTTTTTCTGCATCTATTAAGATGATCATATGGTTTTTGTTAATTTGGTTATTGATATAGTCAATCATGTTAATAGTTTTCCTATATCGAATCAGCCCTGCATTCTTGGTATAAATCCTTCTTGGTCATGGTGTATTATCCTGGCGATGATTTTCTGTAGTCTTTTTGCTAATATTTTATTTAAGATTTTTGCATCAATGTTCATTAGGGAGATTGGTATATAATTTTCTTTCTCTGTTTTCAACCTATCTGGTTTATGTATCAGTATCATGTCTATGTCATAAAGGGAATTTGGTAGGACTCCTTCAATCCCTATTTTTTCCAATAGTTTATATAGCATTGGAGTTAATTGTTCTTTAAATGTTTGGTAGAATTCACATATAAATCCATCGGGTCCTGGGGATTTTTCCTTGGGAGTTGATTAATAGCTTGTTCTATTTCTTTTTCTAAAATGGGACTATTTAACCCATTTACTTCTTCCTCTGTTAATCTGGGCAACCTATATTTTTGAAGCTATTCATCAATTTCATTTAAGTTATCAAATTTATTGGCACAAAGTTGGGCAAAATAACTCTAATTTCCTTTTTATTAGTGGAAAGGTCTACCTTTTCATTTTTAAGACTAACAATTTGATTTTCCTCTTTTCTTTTTCTAATCAAATTTACCAAAGGTTTATCTATTTTGTTGGTTTTGTCATAGAACCAACTCTTAGTGTTTTTAAATCAATTCAATAATTTCTTTACTTTCAATTTTATTAATCTCTCCTTTTATTTTTAGAATTTCAAGTTTAATGTTTGGCGATTTTTAATTTGCTCTCTTTTTGCTTTTTAAATTCCAAGCCTGATTCAATAATTTTCTTTCTCTATTTTATTCAAGTAGGCCTCTAGAGATATAAAATTTCACCTTATTACTGCTTTGACTGCATACCACAGATTTTGGTATGTTGTCTTATCATTGTCATTCTCTTGGGTGAAATGATTAATTATGTTGATGACTTGCTGTTTCACCCATTCATTCTTTGGGATGAGATTCTTTAGTTTCCAATTATTTTTTGGTCTATTTTCCCCTGGCTTTTTATTGAATGCCATTTTTATTGCATTGTAACCTGAAAATGATGCATTTACTATTTCTGCCTGTCTGCATTTGAATTTGAGGTGGTTATGTCCTAATATATGGTCAGTTTTTGTATAGGTTCCATGAACTGCCAAGAAGAAAGAGTACTCTGTTCTATCTCCATTTAGTTTTTTTCCAAAGATCTATCAAACCTAACTTTACTAGTGTTCTATTTACCTCTTTAACTTCTTTCTTATTGATTTTGTGGTTTGATTTATCCAGTTCTGAGAGTGCAAGGTTGAGATCTCCCACTATTATAGTTTTGCTGTCTATTTCTTCTTGCAGCTCTCAACTTCTTTAGAAATTTAGATGCTAGACCACTTGGTGTGTATATATATATATATATATATATATATATATATATATATATATATATATATATATATATGTGTGTGTGTGTGTGTGTGTGTGTTTAGTATTGATATTGCTTCATTATCTATGCTACCCTTTAGCAATATATAGCTTCCTTCCTTATCTCTTTTAATTAGATCAATTTTTGCTTTTGCTTGATCTAACATCAGGATACCCCTGCTTTTTTGACTTCACCTGAAATATAGTAGATTCTGCTCCAGCCTTTTATCTTTATTCTATATGTATCATCCTGCTTCAAATGTTTTCCTGTAAACAACATACTGTAGGATTCTGGCTTTTAATCCAGTCTGCTATCTGCCTCCGCTTTATATCCCATTCACATTTGTGGTTAAAATTATTAATTCTTTATTTCTGCCATCTTGTTAACCCAGATTATACTTTTCTCTTTCCTTTCCCCCTTACCTTGCCCCCCCCCCACCCAGAATTAAACTTATGAGCACCACTTGCCTCACGCAGCTCTCCCTCTTTAGGATCCCTCCCTCCCCCTCAGAGTCCCTTCCCTTTTCTTAAACCTTTCCCTTACAATATCTGTATTCTCTTCTATTTAGCCTATTTCTTACCTTTTTGCTTTCCCATTCCCACTTTTCAATGAGATGGGAGAAGTTTCTTTGTAAACTGAATATGTTTAATACTTTCTTTTTGAGCTAATTTTGATGAAAGATTCACACTATGCTCATGCCCCTCCCTTTTTTCCCTCAGCTATAATAGATTTCCTTTGCCTCTTTGTAAAATGTAATATCTCCACTTTTCCCTTTTCTTGGTATAATTTCCTTTTTACCTCTAGATCCTTTTTTATATTACAACAATAAAGCCAAATTACACATGTACTCTTTATGTATATCCATAACAGAAATACAGTTCTCAAGAGTTCTTTTTACCTTTTTAGGCTTCTCTCGAGTCCGATATTTAGAGGTCAAACTTTTGTTTAGCTCTGTTTTTTTCCCCTCAAAAATAAATAGAATTCACCTATTTCATTGAATGTCCATATTCTTCACTGGAAGAAAATATTCAGTTTGGCTGGGTAACTCATTCTTGGATGCATACCAAGTTCCTTTATCTTTTTGGAATATCAGATTCGAGGCCCTTCAGTCCTTTAAGGTGCATGCCACTAGATCCTGAGTCATCCTTATTGTGGCTCCTTGGTATTTGAATTGATTTTTTCTGGCTGCTTGTAGTATTTTTTCCTCATTCTGATAGTTCTGGAATTTAGCCACAACATTTCTTGGAATTTTAATTTTGGGATCTCTTTCACTAGGTGATCAATGAATTCTTTTAATGTCTATTTTACCTTCTAATTCTATGACATCTGGGCAGTTCTCTTGGATGATTTCCTGAAAATAGTGTCTAGGCTCTTTTTTTCATTATGATTTTCAGGAAATCCAATAATCCTTAGATTATAGGAGATAATCTCCTATTTTCCAAGTCTGTTGTTTTTCCAAGTAGTGATTTAACTTTTTTTCTATTTTTTTTCTTTTTTTTTTTTTATTTTACTTGACTAATTCTTGATGTCTCCTCAAGTCATTCATTTCCATTTGTTCAATTCTGATTTTTAATTAATTATTTTCTTCATTTACTTTTTTCATTTCTTTTTCTAATTGTCCAATTGAGTTTTTAAATGAATTGTATTGTTCTATGGGATTTTTTTTTCCATTTTGCCAATTTTATGTTTTAAGGAGTTATTTTCTTTTTCCAGTTCACAAATTCTGCTTTTCAGGAAATTGTTTTCTTTTTCCACTCTATCTTTTAATGAGTTACATGCCTTATCAAGCATGTAACTTTTTTTTTTAATAACTTTTTATTGACAGAATCCATGCCAGGGTGATTTTTTACAACATTATCCCTTGCACTCACTTCGGTTCTGATTTTTCTCCTCTCTCCCTCCACCCCCTCCCCCAGATGGCAAGCAGTCCTTTACATGTTAAATAGGTTACAGTATATCCTAGATACAATATATGTGTGCAGAACCAAACAAGTTCTCTTGTTGCACAGGGAGAATTGGATTCAGAAAGTATAAATAACCTGGGAAGAAAAAACAAAAATGCAAGCAGTTTATATTCATTTCCCAGTGTTCTTTCTTTGGGTGTAGCTGCTTCTGTCCATCCTTGATCAATTGAAATTGCATTAGATCTCTTTATCAAAGAGATTCACTTCCATCAGAATACATCCTCATACAGTATTGTTGTTGAGGTATATAATGATCTCCTGGTTCTGCTCATTTCACTTAGCATCAGTTCATATAAGTCTCGCAAGTCCTCTCTGTATTCATCCTGCTGGTCATGTCTTACAGAACAATAATATTCCATTACGTTCATATATCACAATTTACTCAACCATTCTCCAATTGATGGGCATCCATTCATTTTCCAGCTTCTAGCCACTACAATCAGGGCTGCCACAAACATTTTGGCACATACAGGTCCCTTTCCCTTCTTTAATATCTCTTTGGAGTATAAGCCCAGTAGTAGCACTGCTGGATCAAAGGGTATGCACAAGTTGATAACTTTTTGAGCATAGTTCCAAATTGCTCTCCAGAATGGCTGGATGTGTTCACAATTCCACCAACAATGTATTAGTGTCCCTGTTTTCCCACATCCCCTCCAACATTCCACATCATCTTTCCCTGTCATTGTAGCCAATCTGACAGGTGTGTAGTGGTTTCTCAGAGTTGTCTTAATTTATATTTCTCTGATTAATAATGATTTGGAGCATATTTTCATATGTCTATAAATAGTTTTAATTTCTTCATCTGAGAATTGTCTGTTCATATCCTTTGACCATTTATCAATTGGAGAATGGCTTGATTTCTTATAAATTTGAGTCAATTCTCTATATATTTTGGAAATGAGGCCTTTATCAGAACCTTTAACTGTGAAGATGGTTTTCCAGTTTATTGTTTCCCTTCTAATCTTGTCTGCATTAGTTTTGTTTATACAAAAACTTTTCAATTTGATATAATTAAAATCTACTATTTTGTGGTCAATAGTAATCTCTAGTTCTTCTTTGGTCATAAATTCCTTCCTCTTCCACAGGTCTGAGAGGTAAACTATCCTATGCTCTTTCAATTTATTTATAATCTCATTCTTTATGCCTAGGTCATGAACCCATTTTGACCTTATCTTGATGTACGGTGTTAAGTGTGGGTCAATGCCTAGTTTCTGTCATACTAATTTCCAATTTTCCCAGCAATTTTTGTTAAATAATGTGTTCTTATCCCCAAAACTGGGGTCTTTGGCTTTGTCAAACACTAGATTATTAAAGTTGTTGGCTGTTTTGTCCTTTGAACCTAACCTATTCCATTGATCAACTAGTCTATTTCTTAGCCAATATCAGATGGTTTTAGTAACTGCTGCTTTATAATATAATTTTAGACCTGGTACAGCTAGGCCACCTTCATTTGATTTTTTTTTCATTAATTCCCTTGAAATTCTTGACCTTTTATTTTTCCATTTGAACTTTGTTGTTACTTTTTCTAGGTCATCAAAATAGTTTTTTGGGAGTCTGATTGATATAGCGCTAAGTAAATAGATTAGTTTAGGTAGTATTGTCATCTTTATTATATTTGCTTGCCCAATCCAAGAGCATCTAATATTTTTCCAGTTGGTTAGATCAGACTTAATTTGTGTCGAAAGTGTTTTGTAGTTTTGCTCATAAAGTTTCTGATTTTCCCTTTGCAGATAGATTCCTAAATATTTTATAGAATCAGTAGTTACTTTAAATGGAATTTCTCTTTGTAACTCTAACTATTGGGTTTTGTTAGTGATATATAAGGATGCTGATGACTTATGTGGGTTTATTTTGTATCCTGAAATTTTGCTAAAGGTGTGGATTGTTTCTAATAACTTTTTAGTAGAATCTCTGGGGTTCTCTAAGTACACCATAATTTCATCAGCAAAGAGTGATAATTTGGTTGTCTACTCTTATTCCTTTAATCTGTTTCTCAACTCTTATTGCTAAAGCTAACATTTCTAATACAATATTAAATAGTAAGAGTGATAGTGGCCAACCTTGTTTCACTCCTGATCTTATTGGAAATGGTTTGCAGTTTGTCCCCATTATATATGATGCTTACTACTGGTTTTAAATAAATGCTACTGATTATTTTAAGGAAAAGTCCATTTATTCCTATACTCTCAAGTGTTTTTAATAGGAATGGATGTTGGATTTTATCAAATGCTTTTTCTGAATCTTTTGAGATGATCATATGGTTTTTGTTAATTTGATTATTAATATGGCCAATTATACTGATAGTTTTCCTAATATTGAACCAGCCCTGCATTCCTGGTATAAGTCCTACTTGATCGTGGTGTATTATCTTGGGGATGATTTTCTGTAGTCTTTTTGCTAATATCTTATTTATGATTTTAGCATCAATATTCATTAGGGAGAGTGGTCTATAATTTTCTTTCTCTGTTTTCAATCTACCTGGTTTAGGTATCAGTACCATGTCTGTGTCATAAAAGGAATTTGGTAGGACTCCTTCATTCCCTATTTTTTCAAATAGTTTATAAAGCATAGGGGCTAATTGTTCTTTGAATGTTGGTAGAATTCACATGTAAATCCATCTGGTCCCGAGGATTTTTTTTTTTTTTTTTTAGGGAGGTGATTAATAGCTTGTTCTTTTTCTTTTTCTGAAATGGGACTATTTAAGCAATTTACTTCCTTCTTTGATAATCTGGGAAGCCTATATTTTTGGAGGTAGTCATCCATTTCATTTAGGTTATCATATTTATTGGCATAATGTTGGGCAAAGTAATGCCTTATTATTTCTTTAATTTCCTCTTCATTTGTGGAAAGTTCTCCCTTTTCATTTTTAAGACTACTAATTTGATTTTCCTCTCTCCTTTTTCTAATCAGATTTACCAAAGGTTTATCAATTTTATTGTTTTTTTCATAAAATCAACTCTTAGTTTTATTTATTAGTTCAATAGATTTTTTTTTTACTTTCAATATTATTAATTTCTCCTTTTAATTTTAGAATTTCAAGTTTAGTAATTGATTGGGGGGTTTTTAATTTGGTCTTTTTCTAGTTTTTTTAAGTTGCAGGCCCAATTCATTGATTTCTTTCATTATTTTATTCAAGTAAGCCTCTAAGGATATAAAATTTCCCCTTATTACCACTTTGGCTGCATCCCACAAATTTTGGTATGATGTCTCACTGTTATCATTATCTTGAGTGAAATTATTAATTGTGTCTATAATTTGCTGTTTCACCCAATCATTCTTTCATATGAGATTGTTTAGTTTCCAATTACTTTTTGGTCTATTTACACCTAACTCTTTGTTGAATGTAGTTTTTATTGCGTTGTGATCTGAAAAGAAAGCATTTACTATTTCTGCCTTCCTGCATTTAATTTTGAGGTCTTTATGTCCTAATATATGGTCAATTTTTGTGTAGGTTCCATGAACGGCTGAGAGGAAAATATACTCCTTTCTGTCACCATTCAGTTTTCTCCAGAGATCTATCATGCCTAATTTTTCTAATATTCTATTTACCTTTTTAATTTCTTTCTTATTTGTTTTGTGATTTGATTTATCTAAATATGAGAGTGCAAGATTGAGATGTCCCACTATTACAGTTTTGCTGTCTATTTCTTCTTGCAACTCTCTTAACTTCTTCTTTAGGAAGTTAGATGCCATACCACTTGGTGCATATATGTTTAATACTGATATTGCTTCATTGTCTATGGTACCTTTTAGCAAGATATAGTTTCCTTCCTTATCTCTTTTAATTAGATCAATTTTTGCTTTTGCTTGATCTGACATCAGGATACCCCTGCTTTTTTTATTTCACCTGAAGTATAATAGATTCTGTTCCAGCTTTTTACCTTTACTCTGTATGTATCTCCCTCCTTTAAATGTGTTTCTTGTAAACAACATATTCTAAGGCTCTGACTTTTGATCCAGTCTGCTATCCACCTCTGCTTTATATGGGAGAGTTCATCCCATTCACATTTACAGTTAAAATTACTAATTCTGTATTTCCTGATATCCTAATATCCCCAGATTATACTTTTCTTTTTCTTGCCCTCCTTCCCTTCTTCCCTAGTATTAAACTTATTGGTCTCACTTGCATCATGCAACTCTCCCTCTTTAGTATCTCTCCCTTCTCCCTTTGAATCCCTTCCCCTTTCTTGCACCCTTCCCTTATATCTCTTTTTCCTTTACCTTTTTCCTCTCCCACTTTTTAATGAAATGGGAGAAGAATCTCTGTAAAACAAATATGTTGATTATTTCCTCTTTGAGCCAACTCTGATGAGAGTAGGATTCACACAATGTTCCTCCCCCTCTCTAAGTTCCCTCAGATATGATAGCTTTCCTTTGCCTCATCATCGCATGTAGTTTCCCTTTTTTTTAATCTCCTCTTTTCCCTTTTTCTGACACTATCCCCTTTCCCTTTCTACTTCCCTTTTTTATGTTATATCAGTAAAATCAAATTATACATATGGTTTTTATGTATATCCACAACAGAGATACAGTTCTCAAGAGTTCCTTTTACCTTTTTCTACTTCTCTTGAGTCTTGTTGTTGGAGATCAAATTTTTTGTTTAATTTTGTTTTTTTTTCCCCTTAGAAACAAATGGAATTCCTCTATTTCATTAAATGTCCATCTTCTTCCATGGGAAAAAAAATACTCTTATTAACTGGGTAGTTTATTCTTCGCTGCATTTCAAGCTTTTTTGCTTTTCAAAATATCTGATTCCAGGCCCTTCAATCCTTTAATGTTGAGGCAGCCAGATCTTACATGATCCTTATTATGGCACCTTGGTATTTGAACTGTTTTTTCCTGGCTGCTTGTAAAATTTTTTCTTTAGTCTGAAAATTCTGAAGTTTGGCCACAATATTCCTTGGAGTCTTTATTTTAGGGTAGCTCTCTTTTAAGAGCTTTTTAAATTTCTTCTATGAGAGTCTTATGTGGTGCAAAACAGATCACATCTACCTTTGTGTTTTCATCTAGAGCAAACTGATTTTAGTCTCCACAGGATTTGAAATCTGTTCTTTTTCTGTATAGAAGCTATCTGTATTTAGAGTCCACTTTGCCTTCTTACTCATTTTAACAAACAAACAAAAAAAGCTGCAGTCTGCTTTGGGGGCAATGATGGGTTACTGAGATTCCTTAATAGACAACAGGAAGTGGCCACAAAGCCTCAGTGGAAAGTAATGGTTGCTCTGGGATTAGTGGTTGTGTGCTGAAATTGTGCTGAATCCCTCCTAGTGCTGGGTGGGTGTGACCAAGTCCCTAGAGACTTTAGCGTTTTGGAGTTATATCCTTTACCCTTTGTGTTTATAGCTTCTCTACTGATCTACTGGCTTGCTGCCAGGGCAGTATAGCTGAAACTGTGGTAGAGTTCTCCCCGCAGATTTTCAGCAGATTTTCATCCCCCTTCAGGCTGCTCAGCATAAGCTGTGTCTATGCTCTCACTGTCTATTTTCCTGAGTCTGCACCTGGCCTAGCCCCATTCCATCCCTGTGCATGAGCAAAAACAGACCTTTTCTAACAAATTTTGAGAGATTATCTTCTGTTGGTAATGTGTTGTACTCCCAATATTCATGGGTTCTGACAGTCAAGCACTAATTCAGTAGCTGAGTTTCATAAAAATAGTTGGAGGGTAGAGGAGAACTCAGAAAAACATGTGTTCCCGCCACCATCTTGGCTCCACCCCCCCACCCCATCCCCAATTGAATTTTTAAATGAGTTGTTTTGTTCTATGGAATTTTTTTCCATTTAACAAATTCTGTTTTTCTGGGAGTGACTTCTCCCCCCCCCATTTTATCAAATCTATCTTTTAAGGAATTATATGCTTTTTCCATTTCACTAAGTCTATTTTGTAGTAAATTTTCTTCAGCTAGTTTCTGTGTTGCTTTTCCAAACCCTCTTGCAAAATTTTCATTTCCTTTCCTTATTTTTCTTCTAGCTCTCTTTTAAGATTCCTTAAAATTTCTTCTAGGAGAGCCTTGTGTGATAGGGACTAGGTTATATTACCTTTTGGTGCTTCATCTGGAGACAATCTGCCTTTAGTATATTCAGGGTTTGAAATCTGTTCTTCTCTTTTACCATAAAAGCTGTATATTGTCAGAATCCTCTTTATTTTTTTACTCATTTTTTTTAAAGTTAAAGTCTGCCTTTAGGGCGGGGGAAGTTTTCCAAGTGGCCTCAGCTGCATTGAGTCAATGTCGATTCACTCCCAGTGCTGGGAGGTCGAGGCCAGATCCTGTGAGATTCTGGCATTTTGGGGTTCACTACTATCTTTTGTGTTTGTGTTGGATGTTTTATAACTTCTCTGCTGATCTACTGGCTTGCAATCAGGGCAGAGTGGGCTGACACTGCTATGGATTCCTCCCTGTAAATTTTCTGTCACACAAAATCTGCACCATCCCACAGAGTCAGCAGTGCCTGGGACTCTGCTCTGTCTGTGCTGGCATTTGTGGTCAACTGTTTGTGTCAGGCTGCCTCCCTCCCATTTCCAATTGATACAGACATTTTTTGATTTGTTTCCTCCCATAGAGAGTCTGCACCACCACATGGAGACTGCACTGCCCCAGAGTCTGCACTGTCTGTGCTGGCATTTGCACACAACTGGTTGCACTGGCTGCCTCTCTCCCATTTCCAATTGAACCAGACCTTTACTCGTGATCTTCGAAATTATCTTCTGCAGATAATTTGTTGCACTCTCAATATTTGTAAGTTCTACTGGTTCAGAGCTAAGTCTGAGGGTGGATTTTGTAATTACTGTGAGGGTTGTAAAGAAGGTCAGAGAGAAATGTGTCATCTCCACCATCTTGGCTCCACCCTCAGACAGATGATATTAAAATTAAAACAGTTCTGAGCTATTGCCTGATATCAATTAGAATGGCTAATAGGATTGTGGGAAATCCACAAACGTGGATTAAATGTGGGAAAAATGAGCCTTTAATGCACTGTTGGTATATTTATGAAGTGATTGAACCATTCTGTAGAACAATTTAGAACTACACACAAATGAATATAAAAGTCCCCATACCAAAAATATTTGTAGCAGCCTTTTCTATAGTGGCAAGGAACTGAAATTTGAATAGATGCCTATCAGTTTCAGAATGGCTGAATAAGTTATGATATATGAATGGTATGTAATATTATTGATCTATAAGAAACAATCAGCAGGATGATTTCAGAATTATAAGTTTTTGCTCCCTCTTAGAAGAGAGACAAATGAGTCTGAAGAATGCTTGTTTACCTCACAAGTAATTAATTGACTTAGGCCTTCCTTTTAAAAATTGAAATATAGCAGTTTCAATGTGAAAAATCAAGAAGAAAATTAAAATTCTCTAAAGTGGTATAAGAGTATAATGCATAAAAGGAAGTTGATGGAGGGAAGAACATGATCCATATGAGAAAGGGATCACTGAATATTTAAAGTTGAAAACTGGACTGGAACTAGCCTTTAAGCTAAATTAACTATCATATCTATCATAATCTATTTGTCATATCTTTTACATACAAGATTAGGAAGAAAAACAGAAGAAAAGCCCAGAAATGTATAGAAAATTGAAACAAATCAATTTAAGACAAATCATAGTATTTATTAAGTGCCTGAATACTGTGCCAGGAATATAAATGTAAGCAGAAAGAAAGTCCCTGCCTTCAGGGAGCTTGCATACCAATGAATGTAGAAAACATTAAAAAATGAGCTAAAAAGTAGGAGGCCTGAAAAATACCATATGAGTTGTGGTTTCAATGTCTTGAGAATGAAGGGTAACTGATCAGGATCTTTCTTAAAGTGCAGGTTCTAGAAGAAAATCACCAGTGATGGAAAGGGAATTACAGAAGCAGAAGGAAAAATCAAAATGTACATGATCCATTTATTATATATTTAAGAGGAATAGAGGAATAACAAGTTGTACTTAATAGATTTGCAGGTCCATATGCAATCATATTTTTCTGCTATGTTATAAAAATTATTGTTTTATTGCACAAATTGTTTTTAAATGGCAACTGAAAATGGCATCAAAGACTGGAGAGCAAATCAAGGAAAGGATGCAACTTGTTTTATTCATAAATGCATAATATTATTCCTGGAAAATTGTCATTGTGAAAGCATGGCAGAACAGAAGTTGTAGAAATCATTTCCAAATTCTTATTTTCTGGAAGGCAGTTGAGGAGGAAATTTTCTTGGTGATAGAGTTCCTTGTGAAGGCTGAGGAGACCCATAGGGAAACTCAGAAACACAAGTATAAGGAAGAAAAAGAGGGAAGAAAAGAGGAGGTGATAGAGTTCCTTGTGAAGGCTGAGGAGGCCCATAGGGAAACTCAGGAACACAAGTATAAGGAAGAAAAAAGAGAAAAAGAAAAAGAACTGAGAGGAGGCTTCTCTCAGTGACTAAGGCACAGACTGCTCAGAATTAAGAAACGAGATTGAGGAAGTTCTAGTAATTGCACATGAAAAAGAATGAGGTTGGAAAGTTAAATGAACTAGAAGTTGTGGAGGAAGCAAAAAAGGCTTAAGCAATTGATAAACTGGGAGGCCAAGAAAGTTAATTTGGAAAGGGAACTGCAAGTCAAAAAAAAGAAAAAGAAAGGTGTTACAAGGGGAAGGGATTGCAAATGAATAAGTCCTGGAGATCAATGTTGAAGACACAGAAAGATAGGAGAGAAAGGAGGGTGGGGGAGGAGGAGGAAGAATCCAGACTCAGAATTTTTAGAACATGCAACTGCTCAGTTATTCCAGTGTCATCAATTGATTGAGCAGATCAAACCTGATAGGCAAAGGTATGAAAAACTGAGGGAAAAAAATATGAAGAATTCTTCCCAACATCTAATAGTCTTTTTCATGATACACACATGATACACATGATACACATAATACACATGATACTTTCTACAGAGAAAATTGATAAAATGATTATAGATCTAGAAAAACAAATTGAAAAGAAAAAAAAATACAGGCAGAGATGTACTTAAAATGATGATTCTGTTATTGAGAACATTAATGAAAGAAATGCCAAGTTCAAAAAGAAGGCAGAGCAATTATAAGGAAAATATACAACTGAAATCAAACAGAGGAACAGTTGTCTAAAATTCAGGAAACACTGAACATGGTAGCAAATTAAGTCTTGGGATCAATTGTATTGGTGAATTGTACTAATGAAGCAAGATTTAAACTTTTATATTCAATATTCAGATGCATTTATAAGTTTGTGTATTTTCATACTTCAAAGTAATGCTTTTTTATTTTAAGAAAACATAACTTGTATAGATTTGATCAATCTTAGTAAGGGAATTCAGCTCTGATACTTACCAGGTGGGATGCCTGATATAATAAGATTAGTGAAGCCTATATTTCCAGTTGTAAAATAAGCACAATAAGCTAATTTCACAAAGATGTTGTGAAGCCAAAATTCTGAGATGCTTTATAAATTAATATATAATGTGCCAGTTGAAGGTAGTTTGGAACAAATACACAAAAAATGGTTAACAAACAAGTTGAAATAGAAATTCCAATACAAGGAAGCAAATATGACCTTCTAAGTATTAATGAAAAAGGGAGGACAATGTCCAAAGTGGTGACTATCAAACTGCATGTACCTTTGTTCAAAAAGATGAAGAGAGTAGATAAGAGAAAAAACTATATTGCACATGGAGAAGATATGATTAATGCTAGAAACTTTAGGCTAGAAAAGGTAGAAATATGTTAAAGACTCATGAAAAATAAAAGCAATGAAGCAGAATTCTTAGAAGCAGTTGGAATCCAGTAAAGATTAGTGAAGATAAATTTTTAGTGAAAGAAGATGAAAATCAGAATATAGGGATAACCCAAAGTTGAAGTTTAGAAGGCCATAAGCACTGATTTTACAATCCCCAATTATAAGTGCAAGATTTGGAATGGAGCAAGAAACTGTGTCCAGAATGCTTTCAAAAGAGAAAAAGAATAATCAGTAGAAACTACCACTAAGCTTTATAGAGTGATATATCTGGATACCCTTCACATTTCTCTAAAGACAGAAAGTCAAGCCCTGTTCTGTCTCTGACCTCTACTTTAAAATATGGGATTTGAGGCCAAGTCCAAGTATCCATTGCCATCTCCCACTTGATAGTTTTTACTCCATTGTTACCACATATCCCTCAATTTCTTTTTATTTTCTTTTAGTTTATTATTTAAAGCGTTTTATTTTCAAAACATATGCACTAATAGTTTTCAATATTCACCCTTGTAAAACCTTGTGTTAAGTAACCCAATAGATGTTAAACATTCTTCTAGACATATTTCCATAATTTTGCTGCACTTGAAAAATCAGATGAAAATATGAGAAAGAAAACAAAATGAAAATAAATAACAAAAATGGAAATACTATGCTGTTGTCCACACTCAGTCCCCACAGTCCTCTCTCTTGGTGAAGATAGTTTTCTCCATCACAAGTTCATTGAAACTGGCCTGAATCACTTTGCTTTTGAAAAGAGGCATGCCCATCAGAATTGATCATTATGTAATCTTGTTGTTGCTTTGCATAATGTTCTCTTGATTCTATTCACTTCACTTAGCATCTATTGATATAAGTATCTCAGACCTTTCTGAAATCATCCTACTGATCATTTCTTATAAAATAATAATATTCCATAACATTCATATACCATAACTTATTCAGTCATTCTCCAACTGATGGACATCCATTCAATTTCTACTTCCTTGCCACTTCAAAAGGGGCTGCAATAAACATTTTTGCACATGTGGATCCTTTTCCCTTTTTATATGATCTCTTTGAGATACAGGCTCAGTTGACACACTGCTGGATCAAAAGATATGCACAAGTTTGAGAGCTCTTTGGGCATAGTTCCAAATTGCTCTTCAGAATGGTTGGATCAACTCACAACTCCACCAATAATGTATTAATGTCCCAGTTTTCCCACATCCCCTTCAATATTCATCATTGACTTTTCCTGTCATCTTAGCCAATCTGAGAGGTGGTTTCCCTAAATTTCTACAAAGAATTAGGGAAAGAAGTGAAGGAAGAAATGATTCAGTTCACATCTTGTCCCAGACACCAAAATGATGTTTGTAATCATTTTGATACTAGAGCAAAGAAAAACAAAGCAAAACAAATCTCAATCTTTTGAGCAACTGATTTTTTGGCAATTTTGTTACAATCAATAACTCTTTTATTTTGGCTTAATCCTTAACCAAGAAAAAGCCTAGCACTTTGGGGAATCAGAACTCAAACCCTAATCTTTATGGTATCTTTGTTTATCAATATCAACTATTTTTCTTCTTTGCTGAAATCTCTTCACACAAAAAGAAACCCATGCTAAGTAAAAGCAATTATAATAAAAAATAAATCACAAATAGATATGATCTGGTATCAACTTAAGATAGCAAATAAATAAGCTTTAAAATAGGTAATTCAGTCTTTAACAATATGTCATAAAGAAAAAGGAGAGGGGAAACAAAAGAGCCTTTGCCAGTTACATAGGTTCACTGTCAATCAAGATCAAGAAATTCACTTATTATATATATATATATATATATATATATATATATATATATATATATATATATATGTATGTATGTATGTATATATATATGTATATATATATGTATGTATATATATGTATATATATATATTTTTTATATTGTTATTTTATATTATATATTATAAATATATTTACTGTTCTCAAATACATAGATTAAGGAGCTATCTTGATGGCAACTCACTTTAGTGATGATAATTATCCTGTGCTTCTTTTTTGATCTCTTGGGAATTGTGCGGTTGATGGGAGGTATGCAATGGAGCATTTTGGGGGGAACTATGCCTAACATTTTTTTATCAGCAACATGGATAAAGATAGCCATATCAAATTTGCAAATAAGGCAAAGCAGGGAGAGATCTCTCATATGCTGGATAACAGGATTCAAAAAGATCTCAACAGTCCAGAACACAAAGGCAAAACTAATAAAAATAAAATTTTAAAGGTATAAATATAAAATCTGAAACTTGCATTCAAAAATCATATTTACAAGGTATGCAAGCATTGGTCAATAGAGGTTTATCTGAATTAATCAATAGTATTGATTAAGCACTTACTATATGCCAAGTTTTAAAACCTGAAGCAAAACAATGCCCACATACCAGATGAATATATATATTTTTTTCTGGAGTAACTGGTTCTATGTATGTTAGTGATAGAACTATGATTTCATTGTAATATAGACTCTTGCTATCCATGTTGATTGGCACCTTCTCTGCCGCTTAGAATCTTAGAAAGTTTCCTAGAGCAGAGATGTCAAACACAGATATACATTTGTCGGATGATATTTTTAAGTGCTGCTTGAATGAATACTATTTAACAAAATACATAAAAAATACAATAAAATATAGACAATGGTACCTTTCAAAACGAAGTCAGTGTGCAGCCTGCAGGAATTTGTGTTAGAGTTCAAATGTTGGCGTTCTTGTTCTTCTCAAGGCACAGCCGGTTTAGAGGCTTAGAGCCCTTCAGATGTCTCCAAATCCAAAGGTTCTGTCCTTTAGCCTCTGCCTCTGCTTTCTTCTGCCTCCAACCAAGACAGAGATGGAAGGTCTCTCTTATCTCCTTCTGGGGAGCCCAGCCACCAACTTGCCACGGAGAGAGGGCTTCTGGCGTAGCTCCACTGAAATCCGTCAAAGTGTTCTCTGCACCAGAGTCGTTCCTCTCGAGTCCAGCGCGATCAGCCAGCCAAGAGGAAAAAATGTATTCTGCCATAGATCCCTCATCGCTGGCCTTTTATCTGCCTCTTCTGAGAGAATGGGATTATGGGTTTTCTCCCATAGTGCTCTCTGGCCCAATGAGCTTTAATGGAGGTGTGGACTCCCTAAAAGTAGAAAGTGTCCTTTGTGAAGCTAGCATACTTGTGGACTCCAATGAGTAAAGGTGTGAACACAAGCCTTGTCTTGATTAGTTCTACTTAGTACCTTGTTTCAGGTTCTGGCCAAAACATCTTCTTGTAAGATTAGATCAACTCTAATTAGTTAGCAGTTAGTAAGGATTCCAACAAATTTGTGTATTGATTAGTATGCCACTCCTCTCCATTATTCCCTCCTCTCATCTATTTGGGTTTGATATTACAATCCTATAGCATTTAGAGGTTGTGACTTGCCCATAATCAGATTCTTAATATGTATCAGGGGCGGAGTGAACTGGGATCCTGACTCTGAAGTAAAAATCTGTATTCATTATTCCATAGCTACTTCAGATACAAAATAAGTCCTAGATAAATAGAGATCTCAAGGAAACAGCAACATCTGAGGAGATCAAGAATGACTTATTTTAGGAAAGTGAATCTGAAAGAAAAAAGCTTAGAATTTCAAGAGGTACAACAACGATACTGTATGAGGATGTATTCTGATGGAAGTGGCTTTCTTTGACAAAGAGATCTAACTCAGTTTCAATTGATCAAGGATGGACAGAAGCAGCTCCACCCAAAGAAAGAACACTGGGAAATGAATATAAACTGCTTGCATTTTTGTTTTTCTTCCCAGGTTATTTATACCTTCTGAATCCAATTTTCCCTGTGCAACAAGAGAACTGTTTGGTTTTGCACACATATATTGTATCTAGGATATACTGTAACCTATTTAACATGTACAGGAATGTTTGCCATCTGGGGAAGGGGGTGGAGGGAGGGAGGGGAAAAATCGGAACAGAAGTGAGTGCAAGGGATAATGTTGTAAAAAATTACCCTGGCATGTGTTCTGTCAATAAAAAGGTTTTTTTTTATTTTTATTTAGTTATGTATTTATTTATTTATTTTAATAAAAAGTTATTTAAAGAAAGAAAGAAAGAAAGAAAGAATTTTAAGAGGTAATAAAGGAGGACATTCCAGGTATAAGGAAAATCTTCTGTGGAAAGGTACCTACAAAGGAATTGGGATGTTTTATGTGGAAAACAGCAAGACAGCTAGTCTTGCTTGGCCAAAGAGTTCGTGAAGGGAGCTGATATATGATAAATGTTGTGAAGTTGATTTTTAAAATAGTACCATTAGCTTTAATTTGCCTAATTCTAATTATTAAGGAGCTGTTTTCTTCACTGAGATTTTAAGTTTGTGCTTCTTTTACCAAGCTATTAATAAGCTTTTCAAAATTTTCTTATACTGCTCTCATTTTTTAATGTCTTTTTATTTTCAAAATATATGCAATGATAGTTTTTAACATTTACCCTTGCAAAAATCTGTGTTCCAAATTTTTTCTCCCTCCCTTACCCCTACCCATTCTCCTAGACACCAAGTAATCCAATATGATAAACATGTAATTCTTCTGGACATATTTCCACAATTAACATAATGCACAAGAAAAATCAGATCAAAAATGAAAAAAAAAAGGAAAAAAAACACAAAAAGCTAACTAGCAACAATAACAAAGGTGAAAATACTATGTTGTGATCCATATTCAGTCCCCACAATTCTCTCTCTAAGTGCAGAGGGTTCTCTCCAACATAAGTCTATTGGGACTGACCTGAATCATCTCATTATTGAAAAGAGGCAAATCCATCAGTATTGAGTATCACATAATCTTGTTGCTGGGTATAATATTCTCTTGGTTCTACACACTTCACTCAACATCAGTTTATGTAAGTCTTTCCAGGCCTTTCTGAAATCATCCTACTGATCATGTCTTATAGAACAATAATATTACATAACATTCTTATTTTGTTTGTTTCTTCCATAACATTCTTATACTGTAACTTATTCTGCCATTCTCCAACTGATAGGCATCCATTAAATTTTCAGTTACTTGCCACTAGAACTGCTACAAACATTTTTGCACATGTGTGTTCTTTACTCATTTTATGATGTCTTGGTGATATAGGCTCAGTTGAGACACTGCTGGAATAAAAGGATATTCTCAGTTTGATAGTCCTTTGCACACAGTTCCAAATTGCTCTCCTGATTGGCTGGATAAGTTCATAATTCCACCAACATTAGTGTCCAGTGTTCCCACACCCCCACCCAACATTTATCATTATTCATTCCTGAAATCTTAGCCAATCTGAAAGGTATGTAGTGGTACTTCAGAGTTTTCTTAATTTGCTTTTCTCTGATCAATAATAATTTAGATCATTTCTTCATATGACTAGAAATGGTTTTAATTTTTTCATCTAAAATTGTCTGTTCATATCCCTTGATCATCTATCAATTGAAGAATGGTCTATATTCTTACAAGTTTGAAGCAATTTTCTCTATATTTTATAAATGCGGCCTTTATCAGAACCTTTGGATATAAATGCTTCCCTAGTTTTCTTTTTCTCTTTTAATCTTATCTACATTGGTTTTATTTGTACAAAAACTTTTTAGCTTAATATAATCAAAATTATCCATTTTGCATTTCATAATGCACTCTAGTTCTTCTTCAGCCAGAAATTCCTTTCCTTCTCCACAGATCTGAGAGTTAGACTATTCTTTGTTCTTCTACGTTGCTTATAATATCACTTTTTATTTCTAAATCATGGACCATTTGGACCTTATCTTGGTGTAGGATGTTAGTTTTTGATCAATGCCTAATTTCTGCCATACTATTGTCCAATTTTCTCAGGAATTTTTGTCAAATAGTATATTTTTAATCCCAGAAGCTGAGGTCTTTGGGTTTATCAAACACTAGATTACTGTAGTCATTGAATATTGTGTCTTGACTTTTGTTAGGGTTGGTGGATATGTATTTTATTTCCCAACATGACTTTTATGGAAATGTTTTACATAACTTTATATGTGCCTTGTCAATGAGTGGGGTAGGCATGGAGAGGGAGGAAAGAAGAGGATTTGGAATTCAAAGTTTTAAAAACAAATATTTAAAATGTGTTTTTACATGTAACTGGGGAAAAAGAAAAACAAAAATTTCAATTTAATTTGTTCTAGTTAGAGAGATTTCCTGCAAGAGGGAAGAATGAGGGACATGATTATTATAGCATCAGTATAGTGTTAATAGGTCTTCCAGGCCTACACACATTCTGTCAAAGGAAACAGAATGCTTCAATACATGTATAACAGGATAAAGCATTCTTAGTTCAATTAAATCCTAGCTTAGAAGAGCATAAATAGCAAAATTTATGGTAAAATACACAGCAAAGTACAGAATTAACCAGATCTGCAAATATCTTGTATAGGAATGAATTGAGAGTTCAATCTTAGCCTTCCCAAGATCATCCTTCCAATTTTATTCATACAGATAGATATCTGTCAGTCTTTGATCTGCTAGCATTTTTTTCTTGAATCAATGAAAGATTGGCCCTCGGACACACCAAACCTAAAAATGAAACTTAAAAAGAATATTTTATGTTCCCAAAAAGTTTCTTCTCAAATCTCATCAATTACTCTAGGGCTGGACACAATTATTATCAATATTCTCAAATTGTTGCAATAAATTAGTGAATACAACTTTATCTGCCCTTATATAGGAAAAATTACCTAAAAGATTTTACTTAACATTCCCTTCTACCAATATTTCTCCTTCTCAAAAACAGCTTAAAATTCATCCTGATGTAGATATTAGAGTCTAATGAAGTAATCAAATTCTGTAGATACGTATATATAGTGAATATATGATAGCTGTAAACCTACAGATTGACAGGTATCTATATTTAACCCTTACAAAAATAAATCTTTAATTCTGGAGTTTATTAAGACTAAGGTGGTTAATATGTAACTTCAGTAAAGAGTATTCAGATGCAAAATCGTAATTCACAATGAAATCGTACACTATAAACAAATTGATAATTGGCATCCCCCTTTCATTAAAAAGTATTTGCAATGGGGAAGAAGATTCAGGTTTCTACACGGATATCCAGGAAACCTTCCTTTTTACTATCAGCAAATTATATTACTTAAGAATATTAACTGTCTTCAAACATTTCCTTTTCATTTAACAGTTCATCTCATAATGTTACAACATCCTGAGGCTGCATTCCTAACAATATGTCTGCACAATATCATAAACAGTATTATGGACTTGAAACATGAAACAAAACCCATTTCTAGTAAGATTAGTTCAACTCATTCTATCTAAATTACACATAAAATATCCATGAACAAATTTAAGTGGAGCTTATAAAATCTCCCTTTTTAAGTAGGTGTGCTTATAGGTCTTTTTTTGCCTATATAATTCTCAGGTTTAAACATTATAGAATGATTGACATATAACCAGAAAAGTTGCAATAAACTTATAACTTTGTCAAATATTTTATCACATACAACAATGAAGATTGTTTTTCTTTGCTTTTCCCAACATTCTAACATGAAATAAAATACACTTAACAAAGATAGGTAGAAGCTTTTAGATATCTCTTTAACAATTGAATTTATAATCTAATAGTATCTTATTTTATTTTCCTTTGGTTTTATAAAGTTTCACAACATATACATATATTTACTAGTTTAAGTTTATACCTGTTATTTTCAGGTTAGCTTAAAAAGTGCTGGGCTAAATATTCTAAGATCCTAGATGACCAGACTAATCAGAAAATTTCTAAAGAATTAGGTTAGCATTAACAGTTTGACCCATTTTCCTCAGGCAAAAATCTTTGAGAATTTCTTTATAAATCATCATGAAGAGGTAGATGAGCACAGGTACCAGATTTTCTCTTCACTTGCAGAAGAAGATATCAAAACTGCAGAAAATTCTTATGGCAGTGTTGGACAATGGATAGTGATTAATTCTTTGCCTTTTGTAATTTCTAATTCCCAACTAAAATTAAATATCAAACCTAAACACTTTAAATACATACAGTATCTTTATCAAACCAACTTTACAGCCATTTTTACTATTTTCTATATTTCTAAAAAGTATTTAAAAAACATTTTTATGTCAGTCTTTTAACAAATAAATCTATAACCCAAAATGATCAAAAAAGAATTTCCTTTTCTAAATCATATTTCTAATCACATTTATATTAGATGTTATTTTCATATAATTAGCAAATTTATAAGCTGAGGTAACTTAAGACCACACACCTACAAGTTTGCTGATCTGTATATATTCTCAATTTATCTTAATGCCAAATACTCAGATAAATTCTAAGAAAGACAAATTCCCCTTAAAATAAAGCCAGAGTAAATTCAATTATACCTGGATATATTTTTCAAATGGTATCATATAGAATCTCAATGTATAATTTCAATATTTTAGCATTATATTTTATGCAAGTGCTATTTATTCCAAGCATTTCATATTACAGCCTCCACTATTGCCATTCAATCCACTGCCAAGATTTTAAAAGTTGTAGTATTATCACACTAAAGGAGCAACTTGTTATTTAGTGTAAATCTGTTTTCTACAATCTCAGAAAGAACCCATTGTTTATCAATGTAGTTCTAGAGCTCTATAACTTTCTCTATTGAATTTCAAATTAAGTAGCAATTTTTATTACAATAGCTCATGATGTTGCCACTTAATCAAGTCAAAATTCCTTGTCTTTTCAACATGTTTAGAATTTCTTCAATAATAAATCTATATATAAATGTGTGTATGTGTGTGTATATCTTTCTAAGTTTTCAAAACCCTTTACTCAGACTATACACCTTTCCTTTGCTTACTCCAATATTACATTTCAACCATTTCCCGGATCATAATCATTCCAATTAATATTTCCTTCAGAATCTTAGCACATATTGTTGTTAAACCCAAGAAACCTTTCTTTCACAAGCTGTAAATGTGTCTTTCTTCACTGATTTAGTTATCATAATTATGTTCTGTTTTTTGATTAGCTATAATTCAGGCATCCTATAGGAAATTCAAGCATCTCAAATCTCATTCTACAAAACAAGGTTAGAAACCCATCCTGCCTATTTCTCTTTCCAGCATATGAAAAAAATTTGTGGGACAAATCTCTTTTTAAAAATCCATTAAGATTTTTCTCAGAGCAGCTAGGTGGTGCAATGGGTATAGCACCAGCCCTGAAGTCAGGAGAATCTGAGTTCAAATTTGGTCTCAGACATTTAACACTTCCTAGCAGCTGTGTGACCTTGGGCAAGCAACTTAACCCTAATTGCCTTGGGGGAAAAAAAATCATTCCCCCCCCTCCCCACCCCACCCCACCCCCTCTGAGGCAATTAGGGTTGTTACTTGCCCAGGGTCACACAGCAGGAAGGAAGGAAGGAAGGAAGGAAGGAAGGAAGGAAGGAAGGAAGGAAGAAGGAAGGAAGGAAGGAAGGAAGGAAGGAAGGAAGGAAGAAGGAAGGAAGAAGGAAGGAAGGAAGGAAGGAAGGAAGAAGGAAGGAAGGAAGGAAGGAAGGAAGGAAGGAAGGAAGGAGACAAAAAAACTTGGGGTACTTAATTAGCAAACTACATTTGTCATTTTGTGTATAAAGATCAACTGAAAAGTTTTTTCCCAATTAAAATGAACTTATTTTCTTCCCTTTTCTGCTTACTTTTCACTTTTCAGAATGTGGAGAGAGTTAATATTTTTTAACTCATAAGTCAAGAGTTCTGTTTTTCAATTCTTATATAAATTCTTTTAAACAACTTTCATAGTGGTAACATACATTTTAAACATAAATTGCTGAAATTCTAAATTTATTGCATTTAAGATTTCAATAGAAAACTTTGATCAAAATGTGCCTTAAAGGGGGGAAAAATATTTTTCAGTGTTAAACACATAGTTCTAATGTCAGATTTGGAGTGTCAGATATTGTAAGGAACAGAATACTGTCAGAGAGCAGAGAATGTACCCTAAGTCTACTCATGAGATCTTGTCCCCAATAGTTCACTGGTGGATTTAAGGAAAAGGAGAAAGGAATGTTTTTAAAAACAGAAAGAAAACTTATACACTATTGCTACTTATCTGAGTTCAAAAAAATTCCTTTCTGTACTCAAGTTCAGTTAGTTAGTCTTCTTAAGTTTCCATAGGATACTTATCAATTGAAAAGGTAGTTATTTATTTTCTAAAATTGATGGGAAAAAAAAGAGAAGGACACAGCTAGAAAAAAGCTGGGGTTAAATTCTGCAACCTGATCTTTCTCCAATTTCTTCCCTTCTTTTTCTTTTTTTCTGGTTTTCCTTTTCCTCATAGAAATTATATAAAGCAACATATTTGATGTGTTCAATAATGTGTTCAACTTGGTATAAATTGTAGAAATCTTTTCTAAAAGGGTGTTGGTAATAGAAGTATCTTGCAAACTAAAAGAGACTAGTCTTGAATATAGATAAGTACTTTTACATAACTTATTGAGAAATAATAATAAAAATAAATAACAACAACAACAACAACAATAATAGGCTTCTTACCTTCTTCTTAACTTCTCTGGGAGAAGTTATCTGGGAGTTTATCTGGGAGATAAAGATTTGTCTCATCTAATAAAAATCACATCCTGATTAGCAAAGAGAAGTTTTTAGATGACTTAATTGCCTTTCCATTTGCTTCTTTCTCTGGGGATTAAGAAGGAAATCCCTTTGGCTATGGTGTTTTCATAATGCTTAATTTCCATTATATGTAGAAATTCTTAAGCTTATTTAGACTTCAATCTTTCAGTTAAATTTTTAATTTGATCTCTTGAGTTACAAAAATTCCCTTTTTAATGTGGATGGGAGACTGAATTAATCTCAATTTCAATTGAGATGTGGGTGGTCTGCCCTTTAAAAATTAAAGCTACAAGACTCATAATAATCTTCCTTACTTCATAAGCTATGGGTGATGGGATTCTAATGGCAGTCTGAGAGTTATGGGGATCCCCTTTTGATGAGAAGCATAGGTCCTTCATGAAAGAATTCACAAGGCTGAAAAGATTTAGGTGGCAAAAAATGGAATTTTATTGTTGGATGAAAAGTCAGCTTTGCTAGAAAAACTGACTTCTTCAGTGGCAAAGTCCTACTAGGGAAATCACAAAATGTTTTTCACTAAGAAGAGAATGTCTTCACAGCAGGCAGGGTCTTGGCTGCTATGCCAAAGAGGCAAAGCATGCTACTTTGGACATTCTGCAAAGAAGCAAGTTTAGAAATATCCTTTATAGAAAATTTGAGGCTCAGGTTTGAGATTGAAAAGAAAGCCAAAGTCCCCAGGCCTAGATCTCCAATTGAATGGAAATCACTTCTTGAAGGCTCCTGGAATTTGGATTTCCTAAAAAGGTCTGCATTAATGGGGTGATTTGCCTTAGAAAAGGCCCAGCCAGGAGGCTCTGTTCTCATAGACTCTCTAGAGTCATGGGGGAAGGGGGAGGTCAGGAACCAAAGGGTTCAGAATTTCAAAGTGTTAATTTTACAGATCAAAAGGAAACACAGTTTCACATCCCTGTCATCCCCCCCTCAAGCAGTTACCACCCAAATTCATTTGGGGAAATGGGGGTGAAGATCTCAGACTTCTGTTACTACTTCAAGAGTGGTAGAGATACTGGAGGGTGGGGTTCAAGCCAGGGAGGTGTGAGATTCGAAGAGAACAGCAGCTAAAGGGAATTTGTGTCCCATTCAATGATCCCATGATTTGTAGGCTGGAGGAGCAGTTGATAATTCTCAGCTTGAAGCCTAGAGGAAACAAATCTCAGGAAGAGATTAAAAGTAGGGTGTCATACAGGATTGAGATGGTGACTTTTGGGAATGGGGATCCTATCTGTGGGCTGCCTTAAGAATGCTGATAGCCTACCCAATGATGCTGAACAAACCTCACTGCCCACAGAGCTCCCTAGCTGAAAGTAGTTAAGGAGTTGATTACTAAAAGGATCATGGAATGCCAATCAGAAAAAGTAGGAGAGAAAATGCTAGGAGCAAAATAATCCTCATTTTTGGAATGAGAAAAAGTTAGGTAGAAGAGTGAAAGTGAGGGAAAGAAGGACACAGGTCCATTCCACTCTTTTCTCCAAAGTACTCACAGGAAAATTCTGAAATAACTAAGAAGTAAAAGCAGTACTATGTCTCTCTGCAAGGAGGTTAGGCAGGCTTAGCAAGTACCTGGAGGTCTTCAGGGCCTTTTCAGCTCTGAGGAGAGAAGAAAACTGCAAGCAGTTTGGTACCCCCTGCAAGGGGGCATAAAGTCTATTTGCCACTCTCCACCTGGGTATGTGGGAACCGGTTTCAGAAGGGGTGGGAGGTTTTACTCTCATTCCTTTCCCCAGTTCCAAAACTTTGGTTAGGGCACAGCTCCTAGGAGGCAATGGCTTAGCCTCTAAGGTGCCAGTGAGAGTTATCACAGAATAACCTGCCTTTCCCCATTTTCAGGGAGCAGCATGGCAGGGTCAGGAGTGTGATACACCCAGATAGTTGGGTCAGATAGGAAACCCTGATATCTATCAGGTCTCCCACCAAGCCACTGATGTCCTTTGGCTTCTAAAATGCTCTGCACCCAGTGGGGAATTGAAACTTCTAATGGCTGTTCCAAAATTACTTGCGAGGCTTCTTCAATTAAAAGGGTCATGGCAGCCACTGCTCTGAGGCAGGATGGTCATCCCAGAGAAACTGTGTCCAGTTTTAAAATGTATGGGATAAGCATGCTTTCTGAAAGGGCTAGCAAGCTCCATTTCCCTTGAGAGATAGACAACCACTCTGGGATGTTCATGGCCCTGCCTGCCTGGACTGCAAATCAAAATAAGATTGTTGGTAAACTTCTCAAGATCTCCTAACTTTCTAACTAAAAGTTCATGCGTGAAAAAATTCTCAGGAGGTCTGGGAAGAGAAAATTGGGTCCCCACTCTCACCATTAAATAATTCCTCAATAAGGGAACAGAATAGGAGCATTTAAATGATAGGTTACCAAGCTGGTGAGGCAGTAGAGAGATCTCAAGACAGGTCCTGAGCCCTCCTGTATCCCCATTCTATGGGGGAAGAAGTGCTGTTATGCCACAGTTCTCTTTAACTGTCCTGACTCAGTTTCCATGCACTAGTTTCCCTTGTCTCAGTTTCTTTAACTGTTCTTTGTCAATCCCCTAAGTTGTAAAACCCCCGCTCTGGTCCATTACTGAGGACCAATTACTCTAAGATTATAAATTGTTAGCCCAAGCAAGATAAACAAGAGAGTAGACCTCCTGACTCTTTTCTGTCCTCAAGAATTTATAATATCCCTCTTAAATATTCCAAGATATTTCACTGACATCTTTATCTCTGTGTATTCAGACATCCTGTCTCTGGGTTTTTTGGGGTTTATGGCCTCTTCCATCCTGACAGTTTTCCCGCACTTCTCACCCCTTCCTTTGTTCAGAGAAAATATATTTAAAAAGTTAGGGTTCCTCCATTCATTGCTGGAGGATGATGGCTGGCAGCTGTGTGCTGGACGCTGGATTCTTTGGGATGATAGTCTCCTCCAGCCCTGGGACCAACATGGATTCCTTGGTCCCAGTATATCTTTATCTCTGTCTGACTGGATAATTTGAGACAAGAGTCCTGTCCAGTCAATCTTACTCTCCCATTAATAAAATATTTAAAACTCTCTAATCTCACTCCTGCCTCAGTTTCTCTGGCATTACAGTGCCAGAGTGAGAATGAAGGAGAAAGAAATTCAATGTTCTTACTGGCCATGTCTGAGCATAGCAAGGGTTCCACTGTTGATGCTGTCCTTCAACTGAGAGGGGGAGCTTGATAATCCGGAGGGCAGGGCATTGGAAGACTGCTCGACCCCTGTGGGCAATCCCTCCAGGACTCCTCCTGCTGGAACTCGGGACAAGGACTGGGGAGTTTAAAGCACAGATCTCTGTAGTTCTTGGGAATAGCAGCTAAGGGTAGGGATTTTTCTCCAGATCTCGCATTAATTCTATAGCTTCTCATGTAAAGCCTGATTCCTACCACTGAAGTCTCCAACAGCTGTTTGTAACTGCAGAGTGGGAGAAACTTGAGGGCTCAAAATTGCCTTCTCCAATAGCCTCAATATGTCTAGGGCTGATCATTTAACATTAATATCTCCCCAGAGCAGATCAAGGATGTTGGCCTTGGATCCTTCCCCAGAGCAATGGCCAGTTTTCTCCTCAGTCTGGGAGAGGTTTGACATTAAAAGAGACACTACTGCTCTAAGTATCTCTCCTGGAGAATTAACTATTTCTTCCAGAGGGCAGAGATTAAGATCAGTATCCTGAAGAAAAAAAAAAAAAAGATTCCTATTCCATATGTTGAGGGGAGGGGGCTGGGAAGCCTCAGGATCTAGTTCAGGTGAAAAAGATAGAGTTTCTGAAGGGATTTAGAAATGCATAAAGATGCAAAGGGAGGCTCCTTTGTCCCTAGAGAACAGAAAGTAGGGAGTTTGATTTCCTTCCAGCAAGTTTAAGCAGCATCTTACAATGCTGTTTTAATTCAAGCTTTCCAGGTTTGAGATCTGTCAAGCTGAATTTGTCTCTGCCTAAGGAAGTATCCTTAGAAGCAGAGGTGTCCAAAAAAGTCTTAGTTTCCCTGATTCTATACCTCCTCATCTGTCTCTAGACATCTCTAGAGATGGAGAGATGACAAAATGCTCCTTGAGTAAGGGGTTCCTTTTGACAGAGAATGCAGGTATTCTCAATTAGGCATTCCTGAGAGAATACTGCTTAAACCTGGGGCTCCAACAACTCAAATCTTCCCCGGTATGTGAGTGTCAAACTATAGAGTAGACAAAAAAAAAAAAAAAAGGCTTTATGTTGTCCAGATTTGAGGGGGTTTCCTGGTTGGTCAGAGAACCAATGATGGGTTCTAGTGGCATTCAGAGAGTTGTGGGAATCCCCTTTTGATCAGAGGCACAGGTCCTTCATGAAAGAATTCACAAACACAAAGAGGCAAAAATGGAAGTTTATTGTTGGATGAGAAGTCAGCTTTGCTAGGAAAACTGACTTCTTCAGTGGCAAAGTCCTATTAGGGAAATAACAAAAGGTTTTTGATGAGAAGAGATTGTCTTCACAGCAGGCAGGGTCCTGGCTACTATGCCAAAGAAGCAAAGCATGCTACTTTGGACATTCTTCAAAGAAGTGAGTTTAGAAATATCTTTTATATATCTGAGGTTCAGGTTTCAGGTTGAAAAGAAAGCCAAAGTCCTCAGACCTAGATCCCTAGATCTCCGATTGAATGGAAATCACTTTTTGAAGGCTTCTGGAATCTGGAATTTCCTGAAAAGGGTCTGCATCAATGGGGTGATTTGCCTTAGAAAAAGCCTAGCTAGGAAGCTATGCTCTCATAGACTCTCTGGAGCCTGTGGGGGGTGGGAGGATCAGGAATCAAAGGGAAAAGAATTTCAGAGTGTAAATTGTACAGATCAAAAGGGAACACAGTTTCACACCCCGTCAATGGGATGCTGTAGACCATATCTCCTTTCTTCTTGTCTATACAAAAATAATAAATCTGACTCTCTTATAAATAAGATTAGGAATCTCATATAATTTATAGCAAAATTTATAAGTTTAAAATATATAACAAAAATTATCCCTAAATTGATTCCTATTTCAATTTAATTTGTAAAACTGTCAAGTATATATTTTGATTTTCTAATACTTCTTACAAGCTTGCTTTTCTCTTCTCTGTGAGATTACCTTTCTCTTTTAACTATAAAATCATAAACTGGGTATTCTTGACAATGGATGCTCTTATCTTCCTTAAAACAACTTAAAAAAAATAGTAATCCAATCATTACATTCCAAAACCTAGTCAGAATCAGAAAATTCAAGGGAAAGGAAGTATCTTTTTGAAAATGTTAAGCTTTTCAGAGTGATTCACAAGACACAGATTTTCAGCCAAAGTTTTGTATAATACCTAGGCTAGCTCTCTGGAGGGCTTCAGGATCAGTCAGAGTCAGGATCAATCATTTATTATTCTTTAGAGGGAGAAGTGAAGGAGGCAGGCAAGCTGCCCCACAGCTTGCTAGAGATGAATTCTAGACTCTGGAGTCTGGAGCCTGAAACCTCTCTCTTCCTCAGCCTGTGACACCTCTCTCCCTTGTCCTGTGGCACCTCTCTCCCTCAGCCCTCCAATCCTTGCCTATGATTACCTCATCACCACACATTCAGCAAGCACCCATGGTGAGGAGAGCCATCATATCATCCTCTCATCTAAATATATATATACACACACACACACACACACACACACACACACACACACACACACACATTTATATTTATATATATAACCTTTCAGAGTTTCAAACCTCTACAATTTTGTTTTGTTTTTCCTAAACTCCATGTGTACAATTACTTTCACACAAACTCAAAATCACCCAAATACAGAACAAAAAAGCACAGAATGATGGATGTGAGACAGTGGACAAACAAACCAAAAACTCTCCAAGGTGTGTGGTAGTGGCTTTGATGGGGATGGGGAGGGAACTTGTTTGAATTTGAACAAGATAATAGGACAAAAAGGACACAGAGGTTCTTATTCGAAGTCTTTCTCCTTAGTCCTGCCTAGAGGTGTAAGTCCTTGGTAACAGAATTGATGGGTTTAAATCTTAATCCTGATCAGCCTTCTGCTAAAGCAGGTATTTTGAAAAATACATAGAAGCACATAATAAAACATGTTTAATAATAGACAAGATTCTACTCTCAATTTGTGTTACTAGTTCACAGCAGTCACACACATAAATACAAATAATTTACTTAACACTCCACAAAATTAGAAAAACACTGCATTGTCCTTAAAAACAACTTAGTGTATACAAAAGACAGTGCTTTTGTAGATCAAATTCAGGGATGTGTGTGCCTGTGTGTCTGTGTAGCAAAGATAGATCTTCCTGAGCTCCTCTTTCATATCTTTCTTATATCTATTCTAGTATTATTTTCTTTTTTTCTAATCCTTTCTGGACGAAAATATTTTAGATTCAGTCTGCTTTCTTTGAATTTTGAATTAAAAAAAAAACTGAAATGATGAAAGTCTAGAGTCTATTTCCCTCTTAATGGTTACTAATTAAAGGAATTCCATTTAAGGTGTCTGATTTTTTTGCCCTAATTATTGAAGAACATTTTTAAATAGTTAATTTTATTCCTACCAAAAGCCCCTCACTGTGGCCAGAACTTTCTATGGATCAGATCCTAGAATTTGCATCTAAATTTGGGAAGAAAGGGGAAAGGGATATTTTTAGATTTTGAGGCTTTATGGATGGCTAAGAAAGATGATTGATTCATGAACAGGAAGTAAGAAGTAAAAGCAATGGGTTGAATTTTGGACAAATTAAAAACAATGATAGATTCTAAGAGAGATTGGTTCCATAATGATCAAATATACTATTTGAGTCAAGAGACTTCATCTTTGGGAAGCTAGGTGGCAAAGTGAATAGAGCACCATCCCTGAAGTCAGAAGGACGTGAGTACAAATCTGATCTCAAACACTCAACACTTCCTAACTGTGTGACCCTGGGCAAATCACTTAACACTAATTGCCTCAGCAAAGAGAGAGAGAGAAAGAGAAAGGGAATGCTTTAGTATAGAGATCATGAATGAAGAATTCTTTGGCTATGGTCTCTATGCTTTAATTTCTATAAACCAATATAGCTCACATTTCCACAATGCTTTAATTTCTGAAACGGTTTCTTTATAACAACTTTGTTGAATAGGTACTAGAATTATTTCCATCTTACAAAGGAAGAAATTGAGGTTCATAGATTTTAAGTGCCTAAGTTATAAAGCTAATATATATGTCAGAACCAAAACTGAATGTTGGTCTTTTGATTCTCAGACCAGTGCTTTTTCTGATATATACTGTGGTCATTATTTGTCTTATTTGTAAATGGTCCTGACTTTTAGAATACAAATATGGAACAGTAGAAAGGAAATATGAGAAAAACAATTGTCTGAATTGTTATTACAAGTTGAACACAACTTTTAGGAATGAGACAATTACATCCAGGGCGTTTTGATTTGGTTTTTATACTAGCACATAGTTCAAATTGATTCAATGAATTTGAAATTTCAAATCAGGATTGCAATTGTAGATAACAGAATTCCAGCTAAGCTATTTAAAATTCTAAAGTGCTGTTAAAGTGCTGCACTCAATAAGCTAGCAAACTTGGAAAATTCCCTCATTGGTGGCCACTAGTTAGAAAATATCAGTTTAGGATCCAATACTAAAGAAGGGCAATGCTACATAATATTCAAATTACTGAACAATTAAACTCAACACAACACACAACAACTTAAAATGCTGAAAAGTAGATTATTAACAGGAGAGCAATCTGGCTTTGTAAGAAGAGAAACTGGAGACCAAATTGCCAATATTCACTGGATGATAGAGAAAGCAAGAGAATTCCAGGAAAAGCAAAATATCTGCTTTCAAAGAGATGGGAGTACCAGATAATCTGATTTGTCTCCTGAAGAACTTGTATATAAGAAGTAATTGTTAGAACTAAATATAAAACTGATTAGCTTAAGATTGGAAAAAGAATATAATAAAAACATGCATCATCATCTTATTTATTTAATTTATATGGAGAGTATGTCATGCTAACATGAAACAAAACTAGAATGAAAACTTCTAGAAAAAACTGCAATCTCATATTAGACAGATGAAACCACTCTGATGGTAGAAAATAAAAAGTAAGAAACCTTTTAATAATGGTGGAAAAGGAGCATATAAAAGCTGACTTAAAGTTTCACACACAGACACAGACACACACACACACACACACACAGATACACACACACACACACACACACACACACACACACACACACACACTATTAAAATCTCAGCAAGAAACCCCCTCATTTTCTGGCAAATGGAAGGAGAAGAAATGGAAACTGTCACATTTTATATTCTCGGGTTCAAAGAGCACTGCCAATGGCAATTGTAGTCATGGAATTAAAAGACATTGTGCTTGCTTCAGCAGCACATATATTAAAATTGGAAAGATACAGAGAAGATTAGTATGACTCCTGCACAAGGATGACATGCAAATTTGTTAAACATCCCATATTTTTGGGAAAGACTAATAATGACTGTAATAAAATATATGTCAAATTTGTGTTATAAGGGACTCATTTCTTAAATACAAACAGAATTTAGTCATCTATATATACATAAATGAGTAATTCTTTAATTGTTAAGTAGTTAAAAAATATAACAGATAGTTTTCAGAACAAGAAGCCAAAATTATCTATAGTCATATAAAAATCCTCTAAGTCACTATTTTTTTTAATAGCTTTTTATTTACAAGTTATATGCATGGGTAATTTTACAGCATTGACAATTTCCAAATCTTTTATTCCAATTTTTCCCCTTCTTTCCCCAATCTCCTCCCCCAGATGACAGGATGACCAATACATGTTAAATATTTTAAAGTATAAATTAAATACAAAATAAGTATTCATGTCCAAACCATTATTTTGCTGTACAAAAAGAATTGGACTCTGAAATATTGTACAATTAGCCTGTGAAAGAAATAAAAAAATGCAGGCAGGCAAAATTATAGGGATTGGGAATTCAATGTAATGCTTCTTAGTCATCTCCCAGATTTCTTTCCCTGGGTGTGGATGGTTCACTTCATTATTGCTCCATTGGAACTGATTTGGTTCATCTCATTGGGGAAGATGGTCAGGTCCATCAGAATTGATCATCATATAGTATTGTTGTTGAAGTATATAATGATCTCCTGGCCCTGCTCATTTCACTCAGCATCAGTTCATATAAGTCTCTCCAGGCCTTTCTGAAATCATCCTGTTGGTCATTTCTTACAGAGCAATAATATTCCATAATATTCATATGCCACAATTTATTCAGCCATGCTCCAATTGATGGGCATCCATTCATTTTCCAGTTTCTAGCCACTACACACAGGGCTGCCACAAACATTTGTGCACATACAGATCCCTTTCCCTTCTTTAGTATCTCTTTGGGGTATAAGCCCAGTAGTAGCACTGCTGGATCAAAGGGTTGATAACTTTTGGACATAGTGCCAAATTGCTCTCCAGAATAGCTGTATGTGTACACAGTTCCACCAACAATGTATCAGTGTTTTCCCGCATCCCCTCCAACATTCCACATTATCTTTCCCTGTCATTCTAGCCAATCTGACAGGCGTGTAGTAGTATCTCAGAGTTTTCTTAATTTGCATTTCTCTGATTAATAATGTCTTGGAGCATCTTTTCATATGACTAGAAATTGTTTTAATTTCTTCATCTGAGAATTGTCTGTTCATATCCTTTGACCATTTATCAATTGGAGAATGGCTTGATTTCTTATAAATTAGTGTCAATTCTCTATATATTTTGGAAATGAAGCCTTTATCAGAACTTTTGACTGTAAAAAATGTTTTCCCAGTTTATTGCTTCTCTTCTAATCTTGCCTGCATTCGTTTTGTTTGTACAAAAAGTTTTCAATTTGATAAAATCAAAATTTTCTATTTTGTGATCAGTAATGATCTCTAATTCTTCTTGGTCATAAATTCCTTTCTCTTCCACAGGTCCAAGAGGTAAACTATCCTGTGTTTCTCTAATTTATTTATAATCTCATTCTTTATGCCTAGGTCATGAATTCATTTTGACCTTATCTTGGTGTACGGTGTTAAATGTGGGTTGATGCTTAGTTTCTGCCATATTAGCTTCCAATTTTCCCAGCAATTTTTGTCAAACAGTGAGTTCAAAAGCTGGGGTCTTTGGGTTTGTCAAACACTAGAGTATTAAAGTTATTGACTGTTCTGTTTGAACCTAACATATTCCACTAATCAGTGAATCTATTTCTTAGCCAATACAAACGGTTTTGGTAAGTGCTGCTTTATTATATAATTTTAGATGTGGTACAGCTAGGCCAGCTTCATTTGATTTTTTTTCATTAATTCCCTTGAAATTCTTGACCTTTTGTTTTTCCATATGAACTTTGTTGTTATTTTTTCTAGGTCATTAAAATAGTTTTTTGGGAGTCTGATTGATATAGCGCTAAACAAGTAGATTAGTTTAGGTAGTGTTGTCATTTTTATTATATTTGCTCGCCCTATCCAAGAGTATTTAATATTTTTCCAATTGATTAGATCAGACTTAATTTGTGTGGAAAGTGTTTTGTAGTTTTGCTCATAAAGTTCCTGAATTTTCCCTTGGCAGATAGATTCCTAAATATTTTATACTATCAGTAGTTGCTTTAAATGGAATTTCTCTTTGTTGATGACTTATGTGGGTTTATTTTGTATCCTGCAACTTTGCTAAAGGTGTGGATTATTTCTAATAACTTTTTAGTAGACTCTCTGGGTTTCTCTAAGTATACCATCATATCATCAGCAAAGAGTGATAATTTGGTTTCCTCACTGCCTACTCTAATTTCTTTAATCTCTTTCTCAACTCTTATTGCCAAAGCTAGCATTTCTAATACGATATTGAATAGTAATGATGGCAGTGAGCAAACTTGTTTCACTCCTAATCTTATTGGGAATGGTTGTAGTTTTCCCCCATTACATATGATGCTTACTGATGGTTTTAAATAGATGCTACTGATTATTTTAAGGAAAAGTCCATTTATTCCTCTACTCTCAAGTGTTTTCAATAGGAATGGATGTTGGATTTTATCAAATGCTTTTTCTGCATCTATTGAGATGATCATATGGTTTTTGTTAATTTGGTTATTAATATGGCCAATTATACTGATAGTTTTCCTAATATTAAACCAGCCCTGCATTCCTGATATAAAGCCTACTTGATCATGGCATATTATTCTGGGGATGATTTTCTGTAGTCTTCTTGCTAATATCTTTATTTAAGATTTTAGCATCAATATTCATTAGGGAGATTGGTCTATAATTTTGTTTCTCTGTTTTCAACCTACCTGGTTTAGGTATCAGTGCCATGTCTGTGTCATAAAAGGAATTTGTTAGGGCTCCTTCATTGCCTATTTTATCAAATAGTTTACATAGCATTGGGGCTAATTGTTATTTAAATGTTCGGTAGAATTCACATGTAAATTTCTTAGGGAGCTGATTATTAGCTTGTTCTATTTCTTTTTCTGAAATGGGACTATTCAAGCAATTTACTTCTTCCTCTGTTAATCTGGAAAGCCTCTATTTTTGGAGGTAGTCATCCATTTCACTTAAGTTATTGAATTTATTGGCATAAAGTTGGGCAAAATATTTCCTTATTATTTCTCTAATTTCCTCTTCATTGGTGAAAAGTATCCCTTTAAGACTACTAAGTTGATTTTCCTCCCTCCTTTTTCTAATCAGATTTACCAAAGGCTTATCTATTTTATTGGTTTTTTTCATAAAACCAACTTTTAGTTTTATTTATTAGTTCACTAGTTTTTTGTTTTTTTTTTTACTTTCAATATTATTAATTTTTCCTTTTAATTTTAGAATTTCAAATTTAGTATTTGATTGGGGGTTTTTAATTTAATCTTTTTCTAGCTTTTTTAGTTGAAAGCCCAATTCATTGGTCTTCTCTTTCTCTATTTTATTCAAGTAAGCCTCTAAGGATATAAAATTTCCTCTTATTACCACTTTGACTGCATCCCACAAATTTTGGTATGATGTCTCATCGTTGTCATTATCTTGAGTGAAATTATTAATTGTGTCTATAATTTGCTGTTTCACCCAATCATTCTTTAAGATGAGATTATTTAGTTTCCAATTACTTTTTGGTCTATTTACCCCTAACTTTTTGTTGAATGTGGTTTTTATTGCATTGTGATCTGAAAATAAAGCATTTACTAATTCTGCCTTCCTGCATTTAATTTTGAGGGTTTTATGTCCTAATATATCATCAATTTTTGTATAGGTTCCATGAACTGCTGAGAAGAAAGTATATTCCTTTCTGTCTCCATTTAATTTTCTCCAAAGATCTATCATGTCTAATTTTTCTAATATTCTTTTTACCTCTTTAATTTCTTTCTTATTTGTTTTGTGGTTTGATTTGTCTAATTCTGAGAGTGCAAGGTTGAGATCTCCCACTATTACAGTTTTGCTGTCTATTTCTTCTGCAACTCTCTTAACTTCTCCTTTAGGAAGTTAGATGCTATGCCACTTGGTGCATATATGTTTAGTACTACTATTGTTTCATTGTCTATGCTACGCTTTAGCAAGATATAGCTTACTTCCTTATTTCTTTTGATTAGATCAGTTTTTGCTTTTGCTTGATCTGAGATAAGGATGGCTACCCCTGCTTTTTTGACTTCACCTGAAGTATAATAGATTCTGCTACAGCCTTTTACCTTTATTCTGTTTGTATCCCCCTCCTTTAAATGTGTTTCCTGTAAACAACATATTGTAGGGTTCTGACTTTTGATCCAGTCTGCTATCTGCCTCTGCTTTATGGGAGAGTTCAACCCATTCACATTTACGGTTAAGATTACTAATTCTGTATTTTCTGCCATCTTATTATCCTGAGATTATGCTTTTTCTTTTACTTGGCCCCCCAATCCTATTTCCCAGTTTTAAACTTATGTGCCCCACTTGTATCACGCTGCTCACCCTTTTTATGATCCCTCCCAACCCCCTTTGAATCTCTTCCCCTTTCTTGTACCCTTTCCTAATTATTCTTTTCTTTTTCCCTTTTCCTCTCTCACTTTTTAATGAGGTGGGAGAAGATTTTTCTCTAAAACAAGTATGTCAATTATTTTCTCTTTGAGCCAACTCTGATGAGAGTAAGATTCACACAATGTTCCTCTCCCTTTATAAATCCCATCAGATATGATCACTTTCAGTTTCCTTTGCCTCTGCATGGGATGTAGTTTCCCTCTTTTTATCCCCCTTTCCTCCTTTTCTGACATTATCCCTTTTCCATTTCTACTTCCCTTTTTTAATGTTATATTGGTAAAATCAAATTATACATGTAATATTTTTGTATATCCACAACAGAAATACAATTCTCAAAAGTTCATTTTACCTTTTCTGCTTCTCTTGCATCCTATGGTTGGAGATCAAATTTTTTGTTTAGTTCTGTTTTTTTCCTTAGAAACAAATGGAATTCACCTTTTTCATTAAATGTTCATCTTCTTCCCTGGAAGAAAATGCTCAGTTTGACTGGGTAGTTTATTCTTGGCTGCATTCCAACTTCTTTTGCCTTTCAGAATATCAGATTCCAGGCCCTTTGATCCTTTAATATGGAGGCAGCCAGATCTTGGGTGCTTCTTATTGTGGCACCTCAGTATTTGAATTTTTTTTTCTGGCTGCTTGTAATATTTTTTTGTTTAATCTGATAGTTCTGAAATTTGGCCACAATATTTCTTGGAGTTTTTATTTTAGGGTTTTTTTTTTCAGAAGGTGTTCAATGAATTCTTTCAATGCCTATTTAACCTTCTGGTTCTATTACTTCTGGACAGTTCTTTTTGATGATTTCCTGTGAAATAGTATCTAGGCTCTTTTTTCATCATATTTTTTGGAAAGTCCAATAATCCTCAGATTATCTCTCCTAGATCTATTTTCCAGGTCTGTCATTTTTCCAACTAGATATTTCTTGTTTTTTTTTTTTTCCAATTTATCACTTTTTTTGGCTTTGCTTGACTGATTCTTGCTGTCTCAATGAATCATTAGTTTCTGTTTGTTCAGTTCTGATTTTTAAGGAATTATTTTCTTCATTAGTTTTTTTTTTTTTTTTTTTACTTCTTTTTGTATATGTTTTTATTGAGTTTTTAAATGAGTTGTTTTGCTCTATGGAATTTTTTTCCACTTCACTAATTTTTTTTTAGTGAATTATTTTCTTTTTCCAATATACAGACCCTACTTTCTTGCAAATTCTTTGTCTTTTCCAATTCACAAATCCTACTTTCCTGAGATTTTTTTTCACAATTCACAAATTCTGTTTCCCTGAACTTCCTGGGAATTTTTTACCTTTTCCAATTCAGCTTGCAAAGCTACTCTTTCCTTTCTCCATTTTTCTTCTAACTCTCTTTTGAGATTTTTAATGGTCTCTTCTAGAAGAATGTTATGTAAAGGAGGCCAGGTAACATTCCCTTTTGGGGTATTGTCTGGAGACTGTTTGCTATTAGTCTCCTCAAGGATGCAAACCTTTCTGTATAGTAGCTATTGATAGTCTTCTTGATTTTTTTACCCATTTTTAAAAGCCTTTAGGGTCTGCTTTCAGGGTGAGGGGGTTACCAGCTTCCTTTGCAAAGCAGGGAAAGATGTAAACAGGCTTCATGCATTGAAGTGCTCTGGGTAAAAGATCCCCCTCCCCAATCAGAAGTCATTTAGCACAGCCAAGCTACAGAAGTGCCCAGTGGAGAACCCCACTTTGCGGTTTAGCAACTGCCCTAAGGCTAGAGACTCAGCAGTGAAAGTGTCACTAGCCGAGGCCAAATTTCCCTGTGGGGCTGTGGGTATTAGCAGAACCAGCTAATAGCCCCATTCAGACCAGAAGTGTCTCTGCCCAGAAGCAAATGGCACTGGGAAGGTTCTATTGCCCCTGGCTGAGTCCCTCACTGTGCAGATTAGAGGCTGCCCCAGGCTTTGCCCCCTGCTATGCAGGTTCACAACTGTCCCAAGGAAAATCCCCTCACTGCAGATTGGGGCTGCAAGGTTGTGTTTCGATCTGTGCTGTCACTTCTGGTTTGGGGTGTGTACACCCAGATCCTGTGTAGTTCTGACATTTTTTAGAGTGGCTTTGATTTCTCTGTGATCTACTGTTTTGCAGAGCAATCAGTCTATGCCAGTGTGGTCTCTATAATTTTCTAACCACAGAGACCATTCCCGCCCCGGTCTGCACAATATGTTAGCCTCCAGTTCTCTCCCTGCTTGTGCTGATCTTCAACCTGGCCCATCAGGACAAACCTTTTCTGATGAAATTCCAGATTATCTTTGGCTGGTGAGTTGTTGTACTTCTAGTCTTTGTGGGTTTTACCAGTCAAGCGCTATTTTTGTGGCTGAATTTAATGTTGGTCATGAGTGTAGGAGAGGAGCTTAGAAAGTCATGTGTGCCTTCTCTGCCATCTTGACCTCTAAGTCACTATTGATTAGAGGAATGAAAATTAAAACAACTCTGAGGTACAACCCTGTATATATCCCCATATATATCAGATTGGATAATATGAAAGAAAAGGAAAATGACAAATTTTGCAGAGGATGTGGGGAAAAATAAGATACTAATGTCTAATGTTGGTGAAGTTGTGACTGTATTCAACAATTCAGTAATACAATTTTAAGCTATGTTCAAAAGTCTATAAAATTCTGAATATCCTTTGATCCACCAATGTCATTAGTAGATATGTATCCCAAAGAGATAAAAAACAAAAAGAGAAAGGATATACATGTATATTTTATGGCAGATTTTTTAATGATGGTAACTAATTGGAAATTGAGGGAATGCCCACCAATTAGGAAATGACTGAACAAGTTGTGGATTATGATTGTGATAATTACTATTGTGCTATAGGAAATGATGTTCAAAATTGTCTCAAAAAACCTGTAAAGACTTACATGACCTGATGCAAATTGAAATCAGCAGAATCAGGAAAATATTATATATATTAACAGCAATAATAACTATGAATGACTCAAATATACTCAGCAATACACCAATCTAAGGCAATTCTGAAGGACTTATGATTTTTAAAATATTATTTTCAGAGAAAGCACTAATGGAGTTTCATTGCAGATCAAACATTTTATCTTGCTTTTTTATTTTATTTTTTGTTTATGTATTCTTTATCAACACAATTAATATGGACATGTTTTGCATTACTATTCATGTATAACATTAAATTGCTTTCCTTCTCAATGAGGGGGCAGAAGAGAAAAAGAATTTGAAACTCAGAATTTGAAAAATGAATGTTAAAATTACTTTTAACTATAATTGGAGAAAAAATATTAAAGAAAAGTTTTTGAAAAGTAGGAAAGAAGAAGTGAAAAGACTCTTAATCCTTTGAAGAAAAGTTATGATAAATCTAGACAGCATATAAGAAAAAAAAGACACCACCTTACTTACAAAGGTCCATTTATTCAAACCTATTGTTTTTCCAGTAACAATTGAAGGCTATGATTTGAACTATAAAGAAAGACATCTGATAAGAAACAGCACAATTATTAGATTGTGTCTCTTTGACTAATTTGTTTTTCTCTTAACAATTCATTTATTCAATTGATAGCTAACATTGTTATCAGTTACTTATTATGGTGTGGAAAGATTGAATCCAATCAAGAATTTTGAAAGTCTCTTGGATGGTAAAGAAATCAGATCAGTCAATACATAAAGAATTAATTCAGGATATTCATTGGAATGTCAAATAGTAAAATTGAAGCTTACTGGCTTCATTGGAAAAAACCTTGCTTTGGGGAAATATTAAAGGAAAAAGGGAAAAAATAATCAGAAGATGAGAGAGACAATATCATGGAAACAACAAATGTGAACTTAACCAATCTTTAGTAAAATGTGGATGATGGAAGGGCCTGGCATGCGATATATGGTCCATGGGATCATGAAAGATTCAGATATGAGTGAACAATAACAATAAAAATATATAACAATAGATTAATGTAACTTTTACAATGAGAAACATCTGATAAGAAACAGCACAATTATTAGATTGTGTCTCTTTGACTAATATGTTTTTCTCTTAACAGTTCATTTATTCAATTGATAGCTAACATTGTTATCAGTTACTATTGACACATAAAAAACTTTCTTGAGTGGGACAAATGATAGTTTATCCAAGCTATTTTGACAAAAACTAAAAATATTTAATAAACACTTACTATGTGCAGACCACTGTGATAAATACTGGAGGAAATAGCCATTTTTTTGTGAGAGAAAATAAGAGTCCCATGGCAGCTAGATGGCAAAGTGGATAGAACACCAACCCTGAAGTCAGGAGAGGCTGAGTTCAAATCAGATCTCAGACACTTTACACTTCTAGCTATGTGACCCTGGGCAAGTCACTTAATCCCAATTGTTTTAGCAAAAAAAGAAAAAAAAAGACAAGAAAAAAGAAGACTTCCATCTCTCAAAGAACTTACATTTTAATAGCATAAGCAAGTAATAGAATGTAGACTGTTAAGTTGACAGCAGCAATGGAGAAGGAAGTGAAAAAAATTGAAATATGAGACTCCCCAAATTATCTGATGATTATCACTGTTATTTCTTAAAGTAAACCTACACTAATTCATAAGTTCCTTCATATCAAAATTCTATTCGATTAAATTAGGCAGCATGACCTGATGGATAATACTTAGAGTCAGGAAGATCTGAATACACATTGTGCTTTAAACAGTCTCTGTGTGCTCATAAACAAATAGCTTAACTCTTAAATGAATCTCAAAAGCATTGATTAGACAACTCCCTAAGACTTATCTGCAAAGTAGTTATTACTTTGGAGGGGGTTCCCAAACTTAAAAAAAAAAAAAAAAGTCAGTTATTTGATACATTTTAAAATGTACTATACTTCAATGAATGGGATGTGAATACAAAGAGAAAGATTAGAGTAAATGTGTCAACATTTTATTCTAGAAGGATTTCATGCTATTGGAAGAAATATTTCAGTCACAAAATGAACAACAGGAAGTATGTAGTACTAAAACCAGTGAAACACAAAGTTCTTGACACTGGAAAAAAGGAAAATCACCTACATGTTGCTGGCTTCAACAACATTTGTGAGAGAAAATAAGACTCCCATGGCAGCTTGATGGCAAAGCGGATAGAGCCCCAACCCTGAACAGTAGGGCCATGCTGGTGCCAGGAAGGAAGAAGTAGGTGTGCTGGATTTGGAGAAGGAAGTATACAGCCCTCCAGATGGCAGACATAACAGTTAAATGAGAAATCACAGGAATTGAATACATACTTTGCTTTTTTGCCAAAGCAGCAACCTGCCCATGTCTGTTCAAGATTTAATATTTTAAATTTGAGGTGAAACTGTAACTTTAATTATAGATTTGGAATGTTTGAAAATTAAGATTCTGCCTCTGGGTAAAAAGAGCATCTGGAAGAGAATATGTAAGTGAACCTATTCCTTCTGCAAATCCCATGAGATGGATTCAATTTCTTTTTTAAATTAATAGCTTATCTGTTAGTAACAATTCAGCTTACAGAGCATCTATTAACAGAAGAAGCACTGCTCCCATGTGTTGAACAAATTGCCTTTACTCTATCAAACCAAGTTTCCTGATCCACTTTTGGCTTACTACAACTTGTCTGAAGCTTGCCCTTGGCTCTCTTTGTTAAATCAAGTGGGCAGGAATAAAGTTAAAGGAATTCAAGCATTAAAAAATAATTTTAAGTTATACAATGTACTCTGTTAGTATTCTGTGCTTCCTCTTAGTAGTCTTCAGTGAGTTTCAAATACAAATGAAAACTTCTCTTTCAAAAATACAGCTGAAATCAACTTCCTTATTAGTCATAAGTAAAACTCAGAATTCAATTCTGTCAATCTTAATGTAAACATTTATATAATATCTCAAATGTATATTTAGCCATGAATCGATCTGTGAATTCATTGAAGATATGTTTTAGTGCTATCTAGATTGACAAAACATATCTTATAATTTACCTTTGGTCTGTGGCACAATCATGTCATCTGTGTGCTGCCTCAACTTTCTAATAGGGAATATAGAATCCTTGCACAGAAATAGCTCTGTCCTTTCATGAATAGTAAATAATTATGACTTACTGATTCCTAAATCTACATGGTTTTGGTTATTTTCCATTGGTAATCAGCACCATGAAAATCCCTATGGTGAATCTCAACAGACCTTGGGAAAGTACTTTATCCATTTACGTCATTTTCACTTACTCATCTGTTCTATAATAACAGACTGAAGACACCTTTCATTGTGTATAGAAATGAACAACTTCACATTTTTTGTTGACATAATGGCGCACAAAAATACATATCAAAAAGACACTTTCTGCACAAGTTCAAATTTGCTGAGGAGTAGAGTCAATTGACAGAAAATAACTTTTTCTGTTGGTTTTTGTGGCTAATGGACTTACCAAGCTAAATTGTTGGCAATAGAGTCAATAATAACAATAACACCACTGCAAGTCCATTTAAATTTTTAATTGAAACATTACTAACTTTAAATTTTGGTGCCAAGGAAATGTTACAAATTAGCTTGCTTTGGTTTGTTCTCAAGTGTAAAAAACATGCCTTTCATGATTATGGGAATTTGTATTATGCCAAGGGTCAATTTGGTCTTGAGATGTAACAATGGTAGAATTTTTAAAGGACAGCTAATTTTTAAGCTATCAATGTCATTATTATGTTTTCAATTAAATATGGCACTTCAAATGTCAGGATGCCTGTTAAGGACAATTTAGGATGTTGGTTCTGTGCTCTGAGTTATGATTTCCATCCACTGTGCCAATCCACTAACACTATTTCCTTTTAAGCTTGTAACTGTTACAAGGTGATACCCAATAGAAGTCTTGGATCTTGTTTTACTTTTGAAATCTGATAGAATCATTAGTGAACTGGTAAGATTATGGTCTCTGAACACTAGATCCTTTCTTTACCTTTTCTTACTTTATAATTCAAAATATTCTACATTTGAATTTCAAAGCCAAATTCATTTAAAAAATGCCATCAATGCTATTCCACTTAACTCTAGATATTGAGTAGAAAAGTTCTGAGCCCCATCTACAGTGGCCTAAATGAGTCAATATCATCACTAACTGAGCACATCCATGGAATACAGCAATATAGGGAATAAAATTGGGCTCATGAAAGAGGGAAATGAAAACAGCCCAATTAATATTACCTTTAGTGATTATTAGGAAGTGTAATATAGTGGATAGAGAGAACATAGAGTAAAGATAACCTGGGCTCAAAACCTGGGTCTGATACACAATAGCAATGTGATTTTGACTACACCTTTTTACTTCTCATTGCCTTAGTAACTCTGAAGAATTGTTCTATCTGAATTGGTATATGCTTTCTCACTGAGCAGCTCACTATACAAATTAAATCTCATAGTATTATGATACTATCTTGGGCTAAAACAAAATTTTGATTCTGAAAGTATTAGTTTGTTTCTGAGAGTTAATATAAGGAACATTAACTTCCTGACAAAAGTAAAGGATTATAGATTATTATTTTTTTTTAAAAATAAGTTTTTATTGATAGAACCCATGCCAGGGTAATTTTTAATGCATTATCCCTTGCACTCACTTCTGTTCCAATTTTTCCCCTCCCTCCCTTCACCCCCTCCCCCAGATGGCAAGCAGTCCTATACATGTTAGATATGTTGCAGTATATCCTAGATACAATATATGTGTGCAGAACCGAACAGTTTTCTTGTTGCACAGGGAGAACTGGATTCAGAAGGTATAAATAACCCAGGAAGAAAAACAAAAATGCAAGCAGTTTATATTCATTTCCCAATGTTCTTTCTTTGGGTGTAGCTGCTTCTGTCTAAGGATTATAGATTAGATAAATCTTCTAGACCAGAAACTCATTGTCTATATTTATTCATTTTGCTTGAAGAAATAGGATAATTGTAGAACTGAGAACTGCTAGAAACCTTAGCAATCTTCTAGCCTAACCTACTCCTATTACTAATAAGATTGATGCTGTGACTTTTAGAGAGTTGTGACTTCCTTAATTTCATAAAGGTAGTAAATAACACCTGGGATAAATGTATGTCATTTAATTCCAAATCAAGTGATCATAAAAGAAAGTAAGTCATTAACCATATTTTCAAAGAAAGTGGATTTTTTGAGATAGGCAAAAATTGTGAGATTAAATGGAACTCTAAAATAACAATTTGTATTTAAAATAGTTCTTCATTTTTAACTTATATTTAATTATGTAATGTGATGATATATTATCTCATTTGATTTTCATATAATCCCATGAAATATGGTGAATACTATTTATATCTATTTTAAAGATGAGGAAACTGAGGCCCAGAAAGGATAAATGAATTTTATATTTTTTAAAAATGCATTCTACCATAATATCCTCTTAATATGCAAATCTTGAGTAGCATCTGATTTGGAGTATGTTTTAAATGAACATTAGCTAAATATGGATTGGTTCCAAATGGATAAGTTTGTTATCCAGAGAATTTTAGTAAATGGACAAAAGAAGGAACTCCAAAGTAATGAATGGTACCTGGAATCAAGAATACTTAGGTTCAAGTTCCACCTTGGGTATTACCTATTTCCTTTTAGATTTCTTTGCCTTAGTTTCATTATTTGTAAACAGAGAATGGAGCTGATAATCTTATTAGTTTCCTTTCACTTTTGATTTTACAATTCTAATATTGTCAAGACTTTTTTTTTATATTGATAGGTAATTTTTTTTTTCCTCAAATGGCTTCATAGCAAGACTTGTGATACCATTGTACCCTGCTTAGGAGTTCTCTTCCTCCAAATATGGAAAGCAGGATGTTAACTTTCAAATTCTAGGGTTTTGAATTGTTATGATTAGGTGTATTAAATTGTATTTTGCTCTGATTCTTTTGTCAACCTCTTCCCTCTTAATATAATTAAGTTCATAAATAGCTATTAGTAGTATAGTAAGTTTAGAATAAGAAGTAAGTTTGCAAAGGGAAAGCATCTACTAATCCTCTGCTCTTCCAAATGCACTCTGTTACTGTTTTTCTAACTTGGTAAGATAATTTTTGGTAATTTAATTAGAATGACATTATATAAATAGATTAGTAAAATTTTCATTTTTTATTATATTGGCTTTACCTACCTATGAACAATAAATGCTACTTCAATCTTCTTATGTATTTTTGCATTTTATATATAATTTATATGTAAGCTGTTTGGTGTTTATATTCATGTAGCTCCTATGTATTTTTTTGAAAAGTATCCTGTAAGATTTTTTTTATACTCTCTAATTATTTAAAGTGGTATAAAACTATATTGATTAATATAGCTGACTTTATTTTTCCCTATTTTTCTCTTTTGATTAAATTGATTTTACCTTTAACTTTGAAATCTGATCACTTTTTTATATCATAAATTCTACCTGTGACTTTTATATTATATTTGTGTTTATCTCTCATTTTTATAGCATTGCTTGAAAGCATTTATTGAATTCAAAATTTTAGCCTGCTATTAATTTGCACTTTATAGGTAAATTGACAAATAAGATCATCATGTGATGATATTTGTTAGTTAATCACATCTTCAAAAAAGGAAAAAAAATGATTATGAGCATTAAGATTACTCATCCTGGAAGCACATTTTTCTTTTTTAAATTTTTTTTATTATTACAGCTTTTTATTGACAAAATATATTTCAATATTGACTCTGCAAAAACTTCTGTTCCAACTTTTCCTTCCTTCCTTCCTTCCATCCCCTCCCCTAGAAGGTAAGTGGTCCCATACATGTTAAATATATTAAAGTACATATTAAATACAATATATGTATACATATTTTTACAATTATCTTGTTGTGCAAGAAAAACCGGATTTAGAAAGAAGGTTAAAAATAACCTGAGAAGAAGAATAAAAATACAAGCAAACAATAACAGAAAGAGTGTAAATGCTATGTTGTGATCCACACTCATTTCCTAGTGTTCTTTCGCTGGGTGTAGCTGGTTTTGTTCTTTACTGATCAATTGGAACTGATCTGGATCCTCTCATTATTGAAGATAGCCACTTCCATCAGAACTGATCCTCATATAGTGTTGTTGTTGAAATGTATCTCCTGATTCTGCTCATTTCACTTAGCATCAGTTCATGCAAGTCTCTCCAAGTTTCTTTGTATTCATTCTGCTGGTCATTTCTTACAGAAAATAACATTCCATAACATTCATATAACAGAATTTACTCAGCCATTCTCCAATTGATGAGCATCCATTCAATTTCTAGTTTCTAGCCACTACAAACAGGGCTGCCACAAATATATTTGCACATACCAGTCCCTTTCCCTTCTTTAATATCTTTTTGGGATATAAGCCCAATAGTAAGACTGCTGGATCAAAGGGTTTGCACTGTTTGATAATTTTTGAGTATAGTTCCAAATTGCTCTCCAGAATGGTTGGATCTCTTCACAACTCCACTAACAATGCATCAGTGTCCCAGTTTTCCCACATCCCCTCCAATATTCAGCATTATCTTTTCCTGTCACATTAGCCAATCTAACAGGTGTGTAGTGATATCTCAAGAGTTGTCTTAATGTGCATTTCTCTGATCAATAATGATTTGGAACACCTTTTCATATGAATAGAAATAGTTTCAATTTCATCATCTGAAAATTGTCTGTTTATATCCTTTGACCATTTATCAATCAGAGAATGGCTTGATTTCTTATGAGTCAATTCTCTATATATTTTGGAAATGATGCCTTTATCAGAACCTTTGACTGTAAAAATGTTTTCCCAGGTTCTTGATGGAAGCACATTTTTCAAAGGGTTGAGTGTTATATACCAATTGAAGCTGCCATCAGACTCATAAGAGCAGACTAGTCTGACAGGGGTTTACTCTTATATACTAGCTTGATGAATTGTATTACATTAAAAATCATGAAAGAAGTTCCAATATATGCTATTGATGTGCTTGGCTCATCAATAGGGGAAAGATCAACAAATGATAAAAACCCATTGTTATCTCTTATTCAGAGTCATCCTTAAATTTTCCTCATCCTTTTTTTTAATCCAATGAATTACCAAGTCTTAACAATTCTACTTCTACAATAACCCTTCCATTTGTCCCCTTCTCTTCTCACATAGCTATAGTCTTTCAGATTCTGATCATTTCTTTCCTGGATTACTGTAATAACCCCCTGTTTAATCTAATTCCAGTCTTTCCTTTGTCCAATTGGTGTATCACACAGTTGACAAAATTATATTCTCCATAAAATACTTGCATTTTGTATATTGTTCACCTGCTCAAAAAGTGTCAATAGTTTCCAACTATCTGTAGCATCCAACCCCAACTCCTTTATTCAACATTTAAATGTCCCTCATACTCTAGCCCCAACTTATCTTTTCAAATTTATTTTTTCATTGCTCCCCTGCACATTCATTCATGACTACATATACATATATACACACACACATACTCTCACACATACCACATACAAACACTTATATTGTTGCTTTTATATGCCATGTCATCTTTGCCACTTTTACCTTTCATATCAGCTCCCACTTTCTTGCCTTTCTATCTACTCTTTTCCATTCTTGCAATTGTTTTTCTTTCAAGTGCCACCTCTTGGAGTTTCTCTTGATGGATTAGCCTAAGTGTCACTCTCCAATGCAAAATTGATACTGGTCACTTTGCTGTGAGTATTTATATTTCTGTTACCATCAAATTACTTTGTGTAAGATAAACTAAAAGTCTCAGTGCAATTTAAAGCTACAAAAACTTTAAAGAAGGAACAACAGAATAATGAAATATAATTGGAATTACAAAAATCTAGGTTTAACTCCTACCTTTAAAGCTTAAAATTGTGCTAAATTTTTTCAGAAACCTTATATATAGTTTTTGTATTGACTTACTATTGATTGCATTCTTTCTCCCTTAGTACAATGTAAACTACTTGAAGGCAGAGATTATGTGGTTTTTTTCCTGTGTTTTCCCAGTACCTGAACAGTACATGTTAAGTGCTTAAAAATTCTTGTCAGATTAAACTAAATTAAAATTTATCATGGGTTGACATCAAAACAGTTGAGGTTTCATTGTGTATACTCTTCTCATTTTTCCTCTCAAGTTTCCCCCACAATTTAGGAAACTTCTATAAATTTCTAGGGGAAAGTAAAGTTTCAAATACGAAGTCAATTTTTGGTACTATCTACCTATGTTCTCTTGGGTTAGTGACTTAACATCTCTGGTCTTCAGTTTCCACATTTAAAGAATAAGGAGATTAAATTAGATAACATCTATGGTGCCTTCCAATTCCAATTCTATGATCTTAGATTATTTAGTCCAATTGTCTCATTTTACATATGAGAAGACTAAGACCCAGTGACGATTAGGGATTTAATTAGTAAATATCAGTCAGGATCAAAATACATTTTCTCTGGCTCCAGGGTGAATACTCTTTTCACTGTGCTACACTACCTGTGTTAAGATCTGTAGTGCCAATGCAGATTAACTTGGAAGAGAGAGAAACTGCTATCTGAAAGTAACTTGGGCACTGGGAAAAACTAGCTTCAATATGAAACTCATTTCACTTTTGCCTTTCTGCCAAGAGGCTACCTGACAGAGAGAACCAAGAGCCAGAGGTTCAAGTAGGGACAGTTGCATTTGAAAAAAGGCAAGTGGGGGAAAAAAAGCCAAACCACAACCATCTACACACTAACCTGGCCCTGTAGCATCCCAATTCCAGTAACACCCTTGGACTGTATCCATCCTTCCCAAAGGCTCTCTCCCAAGACTTCTTGAGCCAAGGAGCTGCTTCTTTTTTTGTAAAGGGGCACAGAAACATACCCTTATGGCATAGATATGGATTAATGTGGAACAACTAACTTTGTGTGCATCTAGAGATAATAGACTATCTCTTTTGGATCAAAAGGCCTCAGGCTCTCCTGAGAAAGATTCAAACATCCTTAGGTTTTATTAACACAGCTAAAGAAGCAGATCTGAGAATAACAAAATTTATCTCCAGGATTATTGTTTTCTAAAACATATGCCTTTTTTCTTTTCCAAAACATTTATTTTTCTTCCTGAAAAGTAATTTAAAGTAATATGAAATGATATGTAATGCATTTGCACAATTTTAATGAAGAATATTTGTGTTAAATTCTTCTAATAAGCAAACTTCCCCCTCTTTACCCCAAAAGCTACCGACAATACACACCTGTTAATTTTATGTTTGTGTCTATACATGCATATGTATAAACACATGTATATATGAAAGTATTTTTATTATGGAATGTTTTATAAACATATAGAAAAAAATGATCTTCAACTTTCTCTACTCTGATTACTTTTTCCCCTTTATAATAATATATCTGTTTTGAATTTTTAAAAGTTACATAATGTTTTATGAATAATCCTGGACCATTCCAGCATAAATCAGGATTGGCTGTGAGAAGAACCATCATTACCAAAGAATCCCAGTGCTCTCTCTTCTCCTACTCACTGGATTTTCTGTCTGCCTCAGTTACTTTTCTCTTCACAAGGTTTAAATGAAATGACAAGTCAACAACTCCATTCCTTCTGATGAAACAGTAAATCAATAGACTTTGTCATTTACCTTAAGATCCTCTAGGCCTTACTGTTTGTCCTATGTTCTCTATGCTCTACAACTCCATATCATTGTGTAACTTGAATTCCCCTGGTCTTCCTCTCTGTCCCACTGCTGAACATGAAGACTTCTGGGCTTCTTTTTTCATGTATTTTCTTTCCCAATTAAAAATATGAACTCCCGAAGAGGAGGGACTTTATGACTTTATAAATTTGTATCTCTAATATTTAACACAGTGCTAGGTACATATAAAAAGGTATGCATGTTTTTCTTTCATTCAATTATGCAATACAAAAGATTACTTTATAATGATATAATTCACTTATCTGAAAGAACAATTTTACCTTTTATAGAACAATGGGTCAAAATCTCTCTACTCTCCCTATTTGATTCTTTTATCAGTTAAGAACACATTTTAATTATTCACTGGGCATGTGCAAGTCCTGAACACTTGTCTAGTACAACATAAAGTCTATTTGGATTGTTTGGAGAAATTTGGCCACACATGTTCTGGGACCTCAATAAACCCTTTAAGGTTGAAAGAAAAGAGAGAAGCAAAGGGAATGAGAGCATACTATTTAAATTCCTGGAAAGAAATTCATTGAAAGAGAGGAGCAAAGACAAAGGCCTTGGTCCTGTTTCTATCTCACTTCCATATTATCCTGCTAGAGTATTTTTCAAGCTTCATCAGTAACTGGGATAGTCAACCCACACTGTATGCTAAAAATGGAAAGAAAAAAGTCATCCAAGAATAAAGCTACTTAGCCTTATTCTTGCCTATGGTATTCTTTTTCAAATTTGTTGTCTTGATAATATTACCCTATTCATTATACTACATGTATATATGAGATACTACAAAGGAAATATGTAAAAAAAAATACATTTCAAGACTGAAGAGAATATTTTAAATTAGGCAGATCAATACAGATTTCCTACAATTGGTGCAGCTGAGTTCAAGGCTCACCTGAAAGGAAGTTAGTGATTCTGAGAGAGGATGAAGAAGAAATACATACTTTTCACGGTTAACTTTGCTATTAAAAAAAGAAATTTTGAGCAATGATTTATTATGACAATAAAGTGCACCCTAATTAAGTCATTTTTTCATTTATTATTACCTCTTAATTATCTCAACCACCCTTTACTTTCTTTAGCAATCATAGCTAGGTCAAAAAGGGGGGAGAGGGGAAGAAAGGATTAATCCTTTAACAATTGTCTACTTTTGCTTAAGATAATTTGCTACTTTTCATCTATTTTGTTTTCCAAGAGTATGGTTTAAATAAACACAAAACAGAAATAGTGGGGAAATATTTTTAAGTCATATAAAATGCACATTTTCTTTTTGTATACATATGCATTTATGAACTTAAGTTTAACCTGGTAAAAAAAATGTGAGTAGATAAATTGCTCCCTCTTCTGGACGTTAATCATATTGTATTTTTTAATCCTTTGAAAATGTTTAAATTTATCTTTAAATACATTTAATTGTTAAAAACATGGGAGAGGGGATAAAGTGGAAAATTTTATTAAAATGTTCTTCAGTCTAATAGTTGCATTCAGATTTCAGAAATCTGTCATAGATAGAAAGGAAAAAGAAATACCAGAAGGAATGAAAGTTTATGTTGAACACTTTAAAATTTATATTCTTTCAGATTGATGAAACAATAAATTTAGGCCTCAGGAAAGGCTGTCTCAACTATTATGTAGTTGCCATTATGAATCTCTAGTCACAATATCAACTTTTATCCTCTTGATGTTTAGTTTTCTTTTAACTTCTTTGATTATAATTTTCTTCTTTTCTAAGATAATTGTAAAATATATGACTTTATATAGTGATTTAACATTTTCAAATTACTCTCCACATTAGCTAATTTGATCCTCACAATCACAAGAGATAGGAAAAAGGGATGAACAAGATGTTATAAAGTGCCTTCCAGCTTTCAATCCTTTGAATCTATAAACATTACAATGACTGCAACATAGGTTCTATGGGTTTTTAAAATAATGTATAGGATAGGATTAATTTTCTTAGTCTTCTCAAATCAGTTGAGCTATGAAGCTTAGACTATGATGCAGTAGAAGCTCTCCCTGAAGACTGGTAGTGGATAACTTGCCTATGCTAAAATGGAAAAGAAAAATTTCAAAACTCATCAAGAAACTTGGGGATGGATGAGTACCCCCTTTCTGCTAGGTGACAGGAATAATAATATTATCTCTGCTAAACAAGTAATGTGAAGATCACTTCTCTAAACACTTTGCAGGAAATGTCCCATTCTGCTTTTTCAAAAGAGATTGGGGAGGCAGAGCCAAGATGGTGGAGTAAAGATCGGGACTCAGCAATGAGAACTTCCCCAAACCTCTCAAAATTATTTTGATGACTGTATACAAATTTTAGAGCATCAGAAAACATAAAGTGATGGAATGGAACAATTTTCCAACCAAAGTCAACTTAGAAGTTCAGGACCAAAGAGTCTCTGTGGCACCAGCGTGGGGGTACAGTGCAGGTATTATCAGTACAGTCTGGGCCCAGACAGCAGTGAAGCAGGAGTAGCCTTAGGGGCTTCTGAACTTCTCAGCTCAGAGACATCAAAGAGGACTTGAAAAGTCAGCAGAAAAGATTTGTGAATAGAGTGAGAGGGCCTTGGGAAACTAGGAAATAAGAAAATCCAGAGTGAGCATAGGTGATGGTGGCACCAGAAGCTTTTTTTTTTTTTTTTAGATGTATCAGCTCACAAGAAATTTCTTTACTAGCACTGAGGAAGGACACTCTTGAGTGAGAGCACTAGAACTTATAGCCACAGTGGAGTGGGGACACTTTTTACAATTCTGGGGCAGAAAAGATTGCTTGTAGTCAGATCCCTAGAAGGATCTCTGAAAACAGCTTGTGACAGCTTTAAATAAAGCCCTCCTTTAACAAAATCCAGGTAATACTCTGGATAAATGGACAGACAACAGGAAAAGATTCTGACCATAGAAAGTTACTATGGTAACAAGAAAGATCAAAACACATATGTAGAAGAAAACAAAGTCAAAATTTCTAAATCTAAAGCCTCTAAGAAAAATAAAGAATTGGATTTGGTTATAGAAGAACTTAAAGGGATTTTGAAACTCAAGTAAGAGAGATAGAGAAAAAAAAAAATGGGGTGAGAATGGAGAGTGGTACAAAAGGAAATACAAAAGCAAAATCGACCAAATGGAAAGGGGATACAAAAACTTACTGAGGAAAATAATTCCCTCAAAAAATTAGAATTAAGCAAATGGAAGCTAATGACTTTATGAGAAATTAAGAAACAATAAAGCCAAAAAAAAAAAGAAAAGAAAAGAAAAGAATGTGAAAATCTCATCGGAAAAATAACTGATCTGGAAAATAAATACAGAAGATATCATTTAAAAAATTATGGTCTACCTAAAAGTCACAATGGAAAAAAGAGCCAGGAAATAATCTTTCAAGAAATTATCAAGGAAAACTGTCCTGATCTTCTAGAATCAGAAGGTAAAATAAAATGGAAAGAATCTACCAATCACATTCTGTAAGAGATCCCAAGATGAAAAATCCCAGGAATATTATAGTCAAATTCTGAAACTCCTAGATCAAGAAGAAGATATTGCAAGCATCCAGAAGGAAACAATTCAAGTATAGGGGAGTCACAGTCAAGATAACACAAGTTTCAACATGAAAGGACCAGAGGGCTTGAAATATGATATTCTGGAAAACCATGGAATTAGAATTACAACCAAGGATTCATGTATCCAGCAAATGTAAGTATAATACTTCAGGAAAAAATATGGGTGTTTACTGAAATAGAGGACTTTCAAGCATTCAAGATGTAAAGACCAGAGCTGAAAAGAAATTTTGATGTTCAAATACAAGACTCAGAAGAAACATAAGAAGGTATCATAAGGAACTTAAGGTTTTCTGTTTGCATTCTTATATGGGAAGATGATACATGTAACTCATAAGAGTTTTCTCATTATTATGGAACTTGGAAGAACAATATATAGACAGAGGGCACAGGTGAGAGTTGAATATGAATGGACAATACCTAAAATAATAAAGGAGTTAGAGAGGAATGTACTATAAAAATGGGAAAAGAAGGGGCAAAACAATGTAAATTATCTACCATAAAAAAGGCAAGAAAAAAGTTTTTATAGTGAAGGGAAAGAAAGGTAAAGAAATGGCAGTGAGTGAATTTACTCTCATCAGAATAGACTCAAAGAGGAGTAACATACATATTTAATATGAATATAAAAAACTCTATCTTAATCTGTAGGAAAGTATGAGGATAAAGGGATACAGGAAAAGTAAAAGGTTATAGAAGAGAGGACATAGTAGAGAAGGGGTTGATCAGTAGCAAAACACTTTTGAGAAGGGTCATGTGGAAAGGAGAGAGAGAATAACTAAACAAGGAGGAAATGCAATTAGCAATAGTCAATGGCAAAATAATTTTATAGCAAGTTTCTTTGGAGAAAACCTCATTTGTCTAGTGTAAATGGAAATAAGTCAAATTTATTTTAAAAAGAGCAATGGTTGTTCTTCAATTGATAAATGATCAAAAGATATGAACTATGTCCAAAAGGCTATAAAATCATGGATAGCCATTAACTTAACAATACTACTACTAGCTATGAATTCCAAAAGAGATTTTTTTAAAAAGAACGTATATGTACAAAAATATTTATAGCAGTTTTCTTCTCAGGGCAAAGCATTGGAAATTAAGGTGAAGGGATGACTATTCAAATGGAAAATGGCTAAATAAATTTTGGCATGTGATTATGATGGAATTTTATTCCATGGGAAATGATAAGTAAGATGCTCTCAGAAAAACTGTAATTTTGTATAAAGTAATAGCAATATTGTGGGACGATCAGATGTGAATGACTGCTATTCTTAGCAATACAATGATTTCTGACAGTCTTGAAGGACTTTTGATGAAAAATATTTTTCATCCAAGAGAAAGAACTGATTGTTTCTGAATACAAATTAAAGTATATGTTTTCTGAAAATACTCTTTATTTATTTTAGTTTTCTTTAAGTTTTTGTGGAGCAGGTTTGTATATAGGGGAAGACAGGGGAAGTTTTCTCTTTCACAACATGATTTCTTTGGAGATGCTTTGCATAAACTTAAAGTTTTAAAAACAAATATAAAATAGCGTTTTACATATAACTAAGGGAAATAAAAAAAATTAAAGACAAAAGAAAGAAAAAAGGGAAATAGTTCAACAAGACATTACTAGTAGATCTTAAAGTTTTTCAAACCTTTTCATTCTTCCTGCCATGGTTCCTCTGGCCTTCAACTTCTCAGCTGAGAACTTTCGAAGTATTTCACTGGAAAACCTTGTGACTTCCTCAGGACTCCATCTTTATTACTGCCATTCACTTTATATCACTAAGATGCCTTCTCCCATTTCCCCTCATTCACTCTTGTTTCATATGAAGCAGTGGTCTTTCTCCTTGCTAAAATTCAACTACTTTTATGCATGAATGATTACATTTAATTTTGTCTTCTTCAGCAGGTAAGACCTTTTATCAACCTCACTTTCTCACTTAATCTTTTCTCATCGACTGACTGCCTTAAATTACCTTCACTTGATACATCACTTCCTTGTTTGCTATTGTGCTGAAATACTTTGTCTTTTCTGGATAAACTCCTTGAGAAGGCTGTCTATAAATCAATGCTTCCCCTTCCTTTGTTTATGCTGCAGCTCATCATTCAAATGGAATTGCTCTTTCCCAAGATACTAGTGATTCTTATATGCTAAATGTAACAACCTTTTCTCAATCCTCATCTTTCTTGACCTCTTTGAAGTCTTTCATAGTGTTCACTACCATTTTTCAAACTTTTTCATTGCTTCCCCAAGACTCCTTTGCTGAGAAGCTAAGAACCTACAGAAAATGTCATGGATTCCACTCTGAGATATCTTGGGGATATCACTGTTTTGTTTTTCAGAAAACAAAGCCATTTGGCCCTTCCACTTTCTTTTTTAAAAAATATCTTCATAAAAATCTCAGAGTATCATCTTTTTTAAACTTACTGTTCAAACATGTATTTCTTCATCTATTCTCTAGTCTGTAATCAAAAGTAGGGTTAAAAAGTAGAAAATTAGTCTAAACTATAATAAAAATGTGAAAATAAGCAACTCAAAACCTCTGAGCCTCTGTTTTTTCATCCATGAAATAGAATTAACAATCTTTTGTAATTACTTAGCTCCCCAGATAATGAGAATATTAAACATTATCTGGAGTACACTGAGTATACATCAATCATTATATCATTAGGAAATCATTATTTGTTATAGGATTAAATCAATGGTAAACTAGATTTACCACTGTCTCCTCAATTCCACTTACTTAGTACCTTTTAAGAATCCTAACATCTCCCATTTTCTTTTGATTTAGAACATAGGTGGTCATGACCTCCCTGACTTCTCAAGGAGATGAGAACCCCCAAAAAGAGGTGATCACGCTTTCCCTGACTACTCAAAAAAGGAGTGAAAACACTATAAAAAAGGAGTGAACACACCCTCCCTGACATCTCAAGAAGGGAGATGAAAACACCAAAGAAAATGGGAAATCAAATAAAACTGGCGGGTTTCTGAAGGGGCTCACTTTTAAAACAGGTATACATAAATTCATCAATATGGGAAGTATTATACATAATTATATAAATTATATAAGCACATAGTAACATGGCTAGTAGTGATGTAACAAATAACATGAATCAACATGAGGAATTATACATGTCCATAAGTGCTAGAAATAGTCCAAAACAAATCTATTGTCTATTAATTCATGTGCCAGACATCCAATAATTCCTGCAAGCTTTGAAGTCTTGCAATAGTCTGATCTTGTATTAGGGAATCCAGTGATTCCTGCTGGTTTTCAAGTCCTGCAACAGTTTCGTTATCAGCCATGCTCTTTCAGTGTCAGATGTTTCTTAGATCTTCTTTGTTTTGAGATTTTTCTTCTTTTCTAGTCTCTTTACATGTGCTCATTGCCATCCATCTGTTTCCTTCTCTATCTGTTTCCTTCTCCATCTGTAGGAATAGAAGCAAATCCTTTCTCCCAGGCAGTTAACTTATCTAGTCCCTTCTATTTACTACTTTCTAAATCTCTCCTCATCATCTGGCAATTATATTGGAGCTGTTTGCACTGGACACTGCCCTGTTGGTTTAAAAAGTCTGTATTCTCCCCAACTGTAATCCCTTTCTGCTATCTGATTGCTTTTCTGTTGGTTAATCATATAATCCCTTTCTGCCATGTGATTGCTTTTTGGTGGATAAATCACATCAGAGTCCTGACCTTCTAAAGATTTTCTGGGTGGAAACTCAGCTGTCATCATGCCCCACCTGTCTTTTGTATGATATCTTGGAGCTGGGGCCTGCCTCTCATTTCCCTGCATCAATCTACATTCTGAGGCCTAGTGGAAGCCCTTGTGGCATTTTGGACATAGGATTTTAGGTCTTCTCTTAGCCTGTCTTCTCACTCTATCTCCATATCTACAATGGGTTCTCAGATGTACTATTTTTCTACATTGAAAACATTGATGACTCTCTCTAGAAGTCTCTTGCCAAGAGGGACCCTGTCTTTCCATGTTCATTATAGTTTGGATATAACAAGCACTTGTGCCCACTGTGGCACAGCATCTTATGATCTCCTCTAAAGGAGCATCTTTGTGTAGTTCCCATATAATTCTTTTGCAAATCTCATTAGCGTTTTCCTTAGCCAGATGTCTAGTCATTATTTGTGTAGCTGCATTTTCTCCATTGGTTCTTGTGACAGCTGTTTGCAAATGTCCTACAAAATCTGCAAAGGGTTCATTGGGACCTTGTCCTATTTTTGTAAAGGCTTCACCTCCATCTTTCTCTGGGAGAGAATCCCAAGCTTTTGTTGTAGCAGCAGCGATCTGTTCATAAGTTATTGTGGGGTAATTAATCTGTTCTGAATTCTCTCCATACTGACCTTAAACTGCTAATTGGTCAAAAGTGATTGGTATATTAATTACTGTTTACCTATTTTGTTGGGCTTGGATCCTACATAATTCATGATATTCTGAAAGCCACAACAAGTTTTGTCCAGGTTCTAAATATGTCCTTGATATGGATTTCCAGTCACTAGGGATTAGGATTTCATAAGACAAATTACCTAGTAACATCTTCACATAAGATGTTGTAGCCGCATAAAGAGTGCAACCCTTTTTCAAATCCTCGATTTTTTCCAAATCAAAAGGAGTATATCTTTTCCTTTGTTTATCTGAAGAGTCAAGCTCTTCAATCACAGGATATGCATTTATTTTAAAATCAGATACATCCTATCCTTGTCTCTTAGCTTTGACCAATGCCTTTTGTAATCTTGTCATAGGCTGCTTAATAGGTGGTTCTGTTTGTGTCACTGCCTCTCTCCCTCCTCCTCCCTCCACCCATGAAGGGTTATTTGAAGGAAGTAGGTCAGGTGATGTGGAATGACCTAATTTCTCCTGTTGTGAAGTATCACACTCAAAATTGCACTTAATTCTATTTTTATCTGATTATTTATCCTTTTCACCTAGTTTAGTTGACTCCTCCCCCTCCTGCTCTTTAGTCTTTTTCTTTATTCTATAACTTATATGATTTCCTAAAACCAGTTGTATTAAATTGTATGTACTAAGTGTGTCTTTGGAAATTGAGTTAGGTCCAATATCATTGTAGAATTGATAGTTGGTCTCCTACTAATTTCCACCCCTCTAGATCCAATTCCATTTCCACAGAGAACCGAGGAGATATGTACTGTGCGGTTTCTAAAAATTAAGTGATCTGCTCCCAAATTATAATCAAACCTTGGCTTTTCATAAGCCTGACAATGCTCTCTACACATTTTCCTTGAAGAGAAAAAGCAGGCTGTTTTCTTTTCTTCTTCTTTTTTTTTTAATTATAGCTTTTTTATTTACAAGATATACACATAGGTAATTTTTCAATATTAACAGTTGCGAACCTTTTTGTTCCAACTTTTTCCCTCCTTCCCCCTATCCCTTCCCCCAGATGGCAGGTTGACCAATACATGTTAACTATGGTAAAGTGTAAGTTAAATACAATATAAGTATACATGGCCAAACAGTTATTTTGCTATACAAAAAGAGTTGGACTTTGAAATAGTGTACAATTAGCCTGTGAAGGAAATCAAAAATGCAGGTGGAAAAAAATAGAGGGATTGGGAATTCTATGTAATGGATTATAGTCAATCCCAGTGATGAGGGTACAAGCTCACAAACTAAACTGATCTAGATACAATGAATAAGGAAACAGAAATTAACCAATACAAACTCATAACAGCATTCATGACCTTATTTAATTTAACTCCTGCTGATATGGCAAAGTCTTACAAAGTATTCAAGGGAGGGGGACTTATTGGAGTCCCTGTTTCTCATAAGTCAGATGATTTCTGATCAATGAAACTGAAGCCTAGGATTTGAACAAATTTATTTATTACATTCACACACACACACACACACACACATATGTATATGTATATGTTTACATACACACATACATGTGTGCATAAAATCATTCTACACATACTTCTATTTATTAGTTCTTTTTCTGGATACATTTAGTATCTTCTTTCATAGGTACTTTATAGTTGATTTGGTATTTATAATAGCCATAAAGATTTAGTCACTCAAAATTGTTCTAAAAACAATATTGCTTTTATTGTATACAATATTCTCTTGCTTTTGCTTATTTCATTCTTCATTATTCCATGCAAGTCTATCCACATTTTTTACCTTTTACTATTAATGAACTCAAAATTTCTCATAACATAGTCATATTATGTGATGATCATATGCAACAACTTGTTTAGCTAATCCTCAACTGATAGGCATTTCCTTAGCCACCATAAAGGGAATGACTACAATTATTTTAGACCATATAGATTTTCTTTTTTCTTTAATCATCTTTGGAAATAAACCCAGTAGGATATGGAGCCAAGATGGTGGAGTAAAAGCAAGTACTCAATGCTTTGCTCCTTACAAAACACTTCAAATTCCTTTAAATAATGACTGGTAAACAAATTTTAGAGCTTTAGATGGAGTGGTACAATTTTCCAACTCCAGCAACTTAGAAAGTTGAGACTGAAGCACTGTACTGGCACAGGCCTTATCAGGACAATCCCAAGTCCTCCAAGCCAGCAGTGCACGTTGGGGCCTCCAAAGCAGTGATAGCACCAGTGGCAACCCACAGACACCAGGGACGATTTGAAAGTTTGTCCAAAAGAGTTTGTTGAACTAGAGTGTGATGGGATAAATCACCTAGTAAATCCAGAACAAGATTTGGGAGGTGATATCAGTGATAGCAAGGTCAGAAGCAAAAGGAACAGCAGTGAGAGGGATAGCAGAGGCTGCAACATCCAGAGCTCTAAGCCCACAGATAAGGTTGGACTGCTGTCTCACAGTATAAGTCCCTAGAATGATGTCTGAAGACAGCAGCCTAAAATCATGAAGCTTGGGGTATTGTACCTTCCACCCTGGAAAAAGAGCCCTATTTTATCAAAGAGTCAAAAGTCAAGTAATAGCCTGGGGAAACTGAAGTCACTATGGTGATGAGAAATATCAAAATACACACTCAGAAGAAGATAACAAAGTCAAAGTTTCTACATCCAAACCTCCAGGAAAATTAGAATTGAGTTCAATAAAATAGAGGGTTTTCAACTATTCTTGATGGAAAAAAAACAGCTGAATAGAAAATTTAATTTTCAAATTCAGGACTCAGGAGAAGCATAAGGGTAAGGAAAATCAGAAGGGACTTAAAATAGATTAATCTGTTCACATTTTTCATAAGAGGATAATATTTGTAACTCAGAAGAACTTTGTCATTAGAGCAGTTATGAAGAAATATGTACAGAGGGCATAGCTGTGAGTTGGATATGAAGAGATAATATTTTAAAAAATAAAATTAAAAGGTGAGAAAAGAATGTATTGGAAAAAAAGAGAAAGCAAGGGGTAGAATGGTATAAATTGTCTGCTGCAAAAGAGGCAAGATAAAGGTTTTGTAGTGGAAAGAAAAAAAAAAGGGAAAGAAAGGAAAGTGAGTAAACCATTCTCTCAAAAGAATTGGCTCAAAGAGGAAATAACATACATAGGCGATATGAATATAGAAAACTATCTTACCCTGCAAGAAAGTAAGATTGGAAGAGAATATGCGAAGGGAAAAGGGTGATAAAATCGAGGGCATATTAGAGGAGGGGGTCATGAGTAGTAAAAAAAAGAAATTGAGGGATATCAGGATGAAAAGAGAGAGAGAATAAAATTAAATAAATGGGGGATACAGTTAGGAATAGTAATTGGGAAAAGAAATTTGAGGCAAGTTTCTCTGATAAAGGTCTCATTTTTCAAATGTACAGGAAACTGAATCAAATCTATAAAACAATAAGAGCCATCACCCAATTGATAAAAGATCAAAAGATCTTTGCTCAAAGGACTATAAAATCATACATATCCTTTGATGTCACAATACCACTTTTAGACATATAGCCCAAAAGCATTTTTTAAAAGGAAAAGGATTTATTTGTAAAAAATACTTTTTACATTATTTATAGCATTTCTTTTCTAAAGACAAAGAATTTGAAATTGAAGAGATGCCTATTGGGGAATAGCTAAATAAATTTTGATATATGGTTTTGATAGAATACTATTATTCTGTAAGAAATTATGAATGGGATGGTCTCAGAAAAAACTGAAAAAGTTCTTCCATGAGCTCATGCAAAATGTAATGTACTGTATACAAAATAATGGCAATGTTATGGGTTGACCAATTATGAATGCCTTTGCTATTTTAAGCAATGTAATGATCTACTACTACTCTGAAGGAAAAATACTACCCATAATCAGAAAAAGAACTGATTGTGTCTGAATACAGATTGAAGCATATTTTTAAACTTTTTTTTCTTGAGGGATTTTTTTGGGGGGAGGAGAGACAAATAGAAGACTTACATTTTACAAAAATGTTTTACATATCTTCTTATGTATCTTTTCAATGGGGAGTCTGGAGAATCTGTAGCTCAGTTTAAAAAACAAATATAAAAATATTGTCCTACTTGTGACTGGGAAACTAAAATGTTTAAAAAAAAGAAAGAAAGAAAGAAAATCACATATTGATACTAAAGGGAAAAACTAATATTTCTAATGTTTCTGAGTCAAAGAATATGGGCAGTTAATAATTCTTTGGACATAATTTGCTCTCCAAAATGGTTAGATTAGTTCAAAACTCCACACAAGCTGAATTAGTTTCCAAATTTTTCTCCAATTCCTCATTTGTCACTTTCCCCTTCACTCATTTTAGCCAATTTGATCGGCATAAATGATATTTTAATTTTCAGTTCCCTAACAAAAATGATTTAGAATATTTTATATGATTATAACTTATTTTAATTTCTTCATTGGAAAAATTGCCTGTTCATATCCTTTGACCATTTATCAATTGGGGAACAAATTATTTTCTTATAAAATTGATAAAGTTCTTTATATATTTGAAATATGCTCAAATATTTGAGCATATCTTTATCTGAGAAACTGTTTATAACACCCTCCCCCAACACTTTTTTGCTTTCCTTCTGATCTTGGCTATATTTATTTTATTTGTACAAAACCTTTTTTAATTCAATGAATTGGAAGTTACTATTTTATACCTCACACTGCTTTGTATCTCTTGTTTATTTATAAATGGTCTACCTCTTCATAAATCCTATAAGTATTATGTTTCATGTTCTTCAAATTTTCTTTTAATCTCTCTTCATATATAGATGACATGTCATATAATTGATGAACCTCACAACATCCCTTTGAGTTAGGTTTTCTTGCTTTACAGATAAGGAAACTGAGAGGTTGAATATTTTGCCCTGGGTAACCAACAACTAATAAGCTTCTGAGATTGTATTTGAACTCTGTTCTTCCTGATTCCAAGGATAGTTGTTTACCAATAAAATAATTTAGCTACTGATACTAAATAGGGAGCTCCATGAAGACAGAGACTGCATTTATGGAGCAGGTGGGTCATTAATAAATATATTATATTGTTTGTTGAATCAGTCAGTGGAAGAATCACTATCTAACAACAGCTTGGAGCTCCCTTTCTTTTCTCCAACCATCAAGTTTTTACACTGGAAATACTGAAGAGTACAGTCCCATTATCTCAACTGCTTTTGTTTTGGCTTTTTTTAAAGAGAGAATTTTTTCCCATATTTTCCATTGATGGGTTGATAGATGGATGGATGATGAGTAGACAAAGATAGGAAAAAAAGAGAGAAGGAAAAAGAGGAGGATGGGGAAACACACACACACAGAGAGAGAGAGAGAGAGAGAGAGAGAGAGAGAGAGAGAGAGAGAGAGAGAATGGGACTTCCCATGCAAAGGAAGGATCCATATAAACATAAGATAGCAGAACACTATGCTGAACTGAAAAGACAGGAGTTCAGTTAATGTGCACTGTTTTGTTTTGTTGTTGTTGTTATTTTATAACTGTAGACTTCTCTTGGGTGGTGGGATGGGGCAGAATGCTGCTCTGGCTGCTGGCTGGCTCTGACTATAGGAACCTAGGTCCCATAAGCAGCATAAGTCAAGGCTCCAGATGTGACAAACCAAGTTGTTCAGGGTTACTGCAAATATTTCTGCATTAACACAACTCTTTAGTCTCTTGCAAAGATTTTGTAATTCTGAGTCTTAAAGAAGGACTTTCATACAGTGGCAGAGGTGTGAAAAGAACATTCATGTAAATGTTATTTTCTTTGGCAGTAACCTTCCCAATACCCATTTCTACTTTTAACAGTATGAGTATATAAATGACTCATAACATTAATTTTTCACTTTCAATTTTTAGTAACCATTGTCTTAGATGGGAGTTCCTAATTTGCTGGAGAAATGATTGAAACCTCAGGAAATTAAGTTAAAAAATAACCCCAGCAACTTAAGTATTTGATAATATGGAGTAAGTTTCAGCAAAGGAAAACAAGAGAAAGCATGGGATGACTGCCTGTTCACTTAATTGCCAGAAAACCACCCAGTTGCTGGCTAGCACTCTGTTTTTTAGTGTTTCTTTACTCTCTATGGAAGTGTGTTGACTGTGATTACACGTTTGATGGGTCCAGGGAGATGAACTCCAGTGTTTGGCAGAAGGGAGATAATAAAGAAGAGCAGTGTTCAATCATGTGAGTGTCTTATAAATTCTGATGGTTTTAATAAAGAGGGAAAAGTTAAAGTTACAGAGAAAATGAGAAATTTTTACATATCTCAAGTCTTGGTTTTGATTTTAAAAAAGCAGTAAGGCTGAAAGAAGAGGAAAATTACAGTAGTTTCTAAATTCTGTTCCCTGTTTTTTACAGGAACAGTTCCTTCCTGCTGTTCTCTAACCATCCCCACTCAATCTGTATTCAGAGCCATTTTGTCAACACAATGATATATCATTCATGTAGGAGGTTTTCAAAAATTCTTCCAACTTCTTAGAGCTGCCAGTGGGTTTTATCCACCTTAGCCACAGGTGATCTATTCATCTGTTTAGGCTGTTTAAGCAAATGAAAGGGATGACCTTAATTTGCCTTGCTCTTTTTCTTATTAACTAGGAAGTTTTGCTGTTCCTTCAGATTGCGCTCTCTCTCTCTCTCTCTCTCTCTCTCTCTCTCTCTCTCTCTCTCTCTCTCTCTCTCTGTTTCTCCACACAGATGTTTCTCCATCTTCCTCTTTTTCCTTCTCTCTCTCTTTTTTCCTATCTTTGTCTACTCATTATCCATCCATCCATCTATCGACCCATCTATGGAAAAATATTATTTTTACACTAGTAGTTACACTAGTAGTGATAAACATTCAAAAATGTCTTTTTTATGACCAGAAGGAGGGGAAAAAATTCTCTTTAAAAAAAGCCAAAACAAAACAAAACAGAACAATCAAAACCTTTCTCTCCTCTCTTGTGATAATTATCTCATAAAGGAGGCAGTGTGATACAAGGGAAATAATATAAAAGAATCTCAGATTTGGGCCTGATTTCTATACTAAATACTATCTGTGTACCTTTGGGAAGGGTAATTTCCTACTTTAAATCTCAATAATTTCAGCTGTCAAAAGAGAATGATGATTTTTATACTAAAATAAGAAGACTGTTGTTAAGATCAACTGAAAATATATGAAAAATATTTGTGACCACGTGGTACCATATAAATATAAAGTATTAGGTGTGCTTGAAATTTAAAATATTACCATATATCTTCTCTTATCAACTATAATTGCTTTTAGACACCTCTAACCATTGCAGACAGCAGCATTTAATATTTTCAGTTGGAAATCCAAATTTTTCTTTAAGAAATTTAACATAAAACATTAAAATTTGAGATAGAAATTTTCCATAGGTTTTGTCATATCCTTATTCCCAGATTGTCACAAATTCATTTATTATCTGAGTGTCACTTTCCTTATCTGAAAAATAGAATATAGCTAATATTTTGACTATAAATTTTATGATCATATCAATAATGATGTATACTATCCTTTTATAAGATTAGTTTTTCAAGTCTTCTAATCAAAAGCTTTTACATTTTCTTCTCTTTTTTGTTTTTTTGTTTTTGTTTTATTGATTCTTGATGTTTCATTTAGTTATTCACTTCCATTTGTCCAATTCTAATTTTGAGTAAATTATTTTCTTCAGTTGGCTTTTTAAACCTCCTTTTGAATTTGTCCAGTTGAACTTTTAAAGGAGTTGTTTTGTTCATTAGATTTTCCCCCCATTTCACCAAGTCTATTTTTTAAGGAGTTATTCTCTTTTTCCAATTCACCAATTCCATTTTTCAAGGAATTATTTTATTTTTCCCATTTTGCCAATTCTATTTTTTGATAGATTTGGGTTTTGTGATGTATTAGAAAACAGAATTTGTTCTTCTGGGAGTGGAGTGAAGATGATGGACTAAAGCCTGCAAGTTGCTTGAACTCTCAATTTTCCTCAAAAACCACATGAAACCAAGCCTCTGAAAAGTCTGATGGAATAAAATCATTCTCCAGCTCAAGACAGATTGGAAAAACTTCAAGAAAGGTCAGTCTCAGTGGTTTGAAAGGGGTGTTCAGTCCATCTCAGATACACTCTGGGAAAGTTGATGAGAAGGTCTTAATCACAGCACATCAGCAACCTTCAGTCCTGGCTCAGTAGAAAAGCAGATTAGTGGGACAGCGTCCAGTACCAGATCAGAAAGGAAACTTTGGAAAATCAGATTCGTTCCTGAACAGATTAGGCAAAGGTACTCCCTACAAACACAAGGGGTTCCCTGTGCTCAAAGCCAAGGCTCAGAGCTGCACAGGAAGCTTGGGACATTGCCTCTTTTGCTCCAGGAGCAGCTTGACCATAAAAGTAAAAAAAAAAAAAAAAAAAAAAAAAGAAAAGAAAAGAAAAAAAGAAAGGATATACCTACTAAAAGAAAAGGAAAGAAAATGGACAAGATATAGTAATGAACCTTGACCATAGAAATCTACTATAGTGACAGAATAGACCAAAACACCAACTCAAAAGAGGACAAAATGTCCACAGAAGAAATCTCAAAGAATGATATAAATTGGTCTCAAACCCAAAGAGATTTCTTGAAAGTGCTTATAAAAGACTTTAAAAGGCAAATAAGAAAGGAATAAGAAAAAAATGTGAAACTAAATGAGAGGTATGCAAGAGAGAGTCAACAGCTTGGAAAAGGAAGAGAAAAAAATGACTGAAGAAAACAGCTCCTTAAAAAATACAATTGGTCAAATGCAAAAAAAAAAAAAAATTCCACTGAAGAAAACACCTTCAAAAGTAGAATTAACCAAATGGAAAAAAGCTAGCTGAAGAAAATAACACAATAAAAATTAGAATGAGGCTAATGAAAACTAATGAGTATGAAACAGCAACAATCAGTCAAACAAACTAAAAAAAAAATGAAGAAATGGAAGAAAATGTGAAACATCTCACTGGAAAAACAGCCAACTTGGAAAACAGATCCAGAAGAGACAATTTTAAAAATATGGTCCTACCTGAAGGCCATGACCAAAAAAGAAGCCTGGACAACAAACTTCAAGAGATCATAAAGAAATTGCTTTTTTTTTTTTTTTTTTTAAGAATCCATCAATCACCTTTGGAAAGAGATCTGACAAGGAAAAAAAGCCCAAGGAACATTGTTGCAAACCTCCAGAACTACAATCTCAAGGGAAAAATACTGCAAACTGACAGACAAAAACAATTCAAATATCAAGAAACAATAGTCAGGCTTACCCAGGATCTCGCAAATTTTACAATAAAGGTTTATATGAAGTAATGTTAAACAAAAGAAGTAGACCCAGAAATACATTATATACAATAATAATAAGAACATGAAATGATCATCTATGAAAAAATTGATTCTTCTCAGTATTTCAGTGATCCAAAACAATCCCAATAGACTTTGTACAGGAAATACTGTCTGCATCCAGAAAAATAACCATGGAGATTTGCTATAAAACAAAACATGCTATGATCACATTTTTTCCTGTTATTTTTTTCCCTCTGCCATGGTTTTTCCCTTTTGCTCTGATTTTTTTCTTCCCAACATGATTCACAGAACAATGTGCATTAGAAATAATTTTTTTTTAAAGAAGAAAAAAGATATGTGAAAGAGAAAAATCAAAAATGCATTATTCAATAAAAATCCATGATAATTTCTCCCAAGGAAAATATATTTAAAACTTAATAAAATGTATTGTATATATATATATATATATATATTTCCATTTCATCAAAAGTATTTTTAAGGATTTTTTTTCCTTCAGACAATTTCTGTGTTTCTTTTTCCAAATTCTCCTGCAAAGCTCTCATTCCTTCTCCCTGTTTTTCTTCTAACTCTCTTTTGAGATCCTTTTTGAATTCTTCTAAGAGAGATTTTTGAATGGAATTTGAAACTTCATCTGAAGGTGTTTTGCCTTTAGTATCCTCAGGGTTTGAACGTTGTTCTTTTCTGTCTCCATTATAGCTATGTCTTTCAGAGCTCTTTTTGATTTTTTTGCTTATTTTTAACAGTTTCTCTTAGGGCACAGGGAAGATTGTCCCAAACTTCCTCTACAATGTGACAAAGGTTTTGCACTGTCCTAGGACCAAGCTTCCTTCCTGTGCTGGGTGGGGCCTGGCCAAGTCCTGCCTACTAGACTGGGTCTCAGGGACTCACTATTTGTCTTTTGTTGCTTTGGAGGTCTCACAGCTAGTCTGCTGATCCACTGGCTTTTGAATCAGGACAGAGTAGCCAATGCTGCTGTATTTTGGCTAATAGCCTCTCATTAGGTACTCTGTGTGGGACCTTTCCTCCCTGTGCTTCCTTGTGCTGGACCATGTTCCTCTCACCCCTGCCTAATTGAAATACTTTTCCTAAAGTCATTGCAAGATATATTCTGGTGGAAATTTGTTATATTCCAAATATTTGTGTGTTTTGTCACTACAAAATGGGTTCAGAGGCTTGATCTATTGGTGATTCTGAGAGAACCTTGAAAGAGCTCAGGCAAAGTCTTGTTTACTCTCTGCCATATTGATTTTATTTAGATATTTTCTTCCAACTGACATATATTGTCATGTGGGTAACCTGTGGTGCGTCAATTTTTACTTCAGAAAGCCCTAATAAATGTATTTAAAATATGGCAAATAATAAAATTAAAAGTTAAAGAAATACTAAGGCAAGAAATTGGAAACTGAATGGATATCCTTCAGTTGGAAAATGGCTAAGTTATGGTATATGGATGTTCTGAAATATTATTGTTCTATAAAAATGATCCCAGCAGAATGATTTCAGAAAGACCTGGAAAGACTTACATAAACTGATGCTGTCTACTAAGTAGAACCAGGAGAATATTGTACACAGTAACAGCAAGATTATATGATAATCAATTCTGACATGGCTCTTTTCAACAGTGAGATGATTCTCATGTTCTTATGATGAAGAGAGCCATCTGCACCCAGAGAGAAGACTATGGAGACTGAATATATATCTTTTTGAGATATATATATAGATAGATATCCATATCCTATTTTCATCATTTTAAATGTTTTCTGTTGTATTTTGTTTTCTTTCTCATTTTTTCCCTTTTTGATCTGATTTTTCTTGCGCAGCATGATAATTGTGGAAATATATATTTTTTAAATTGCATGTTTAACATATATTGAATTACTTGCCATCTAGGGGAGGAGGTAGTGGAAGAGAAGGAAAAAAACTGGAACACAAGCCTTTTGCAAAGGTGAATGTTGAAAATTATCTATGTGTGTGTTTTCTAAATAAAAAGCTTTAATAAAAACAGAATAAAAAGAAACTTGACAATAAAAAATGCTAACACCTAGATTCAGTTTCTGACAATGTCTTATTATTCAGTGCTTTACTTGCATTAACACTTTCACTTGAATCATTCTTTAAGGAAGGATTTTTCATGATCTTAAAATTTGAGAGAAACTTTTGGGGAATATGATGAGGCCAATAGGTACTACTAATGTACATTTAACTGGATCAAGCATTGAATAGAATAGATTTAATCAAAGAATCATAGTTTAAAATCTTTCGATATAAATAGAACTTTAGCCATTTAATTATTCTTCATTTTCTTGTATGTATTTTTTCCTTTTTAAATTTTTTTTTAATTTTTCAAATAACAAGTATTTTATATGTATTTGCCTTTCCATTAACCACCTCCTTCACTAAACAAAACAAAACAAAACAAAAAAACTTCAATGTATATTTTCAGCAAAACAAATTGCTACATTAGCCATGTCCAAAAATGTATATCATATTCTGAGTTTTAAGTTTATCACCATGTCTCAGAAGAGGAATGCTATATTTCATTTTCATTTTTTAGACTTAGGATTAATTAGAATTCTACAGTATTTCAAGGTTCTTTTTCTCTGCAATGTTGCCATCACATAAATTGTTTTTTTTTTCTCAGCTCACCCTGATCTGCATCAATTCATAAAAGTCTCACCAGTATAAAATTCCACTTCATCATTTCCCATGGTACAACAATACTTCACTACACCCACACACCACAACTTTTCCAGTCATTCCCCAAAAGGAGAATAGTCCCTTTGTCTCTAACTTTTGGGCACCATGAATATTGCTTGTATAAACAATTCTGCACATTCCTACCTTTCTTAATTTCCCTGGAACATAGGCCTAGCATCGGTACATTTGGATCAAAGAGTATGCATAACCCAATAACCTTCTGGGCCTAGTTCTAAACTGTTCCCACATAATAACTGGACCAGTTAACAGCAGCATCAATAATGTATCACTGTCTCTGTTTCCCATAGCCCTTTAAATACCAGTAATTTATTTTTCTTCTCTGCAATCTTTGTCAGTCCAGTAGAAGTGAAAGAGAATCACAATGTTCTTCCTATATCTTTTGTTTGTGGAGATAACCCAAGGAACTGACCTCATCATTCTCCACTTATCTGATCTCCTAAATTTCATGACCTCTAAAAATTCATCATTCTATAAATGAAATAAACTCTGAAAGTCACACCTCTTATCGACACTTATTCCTGCCTTCCCCTTTCTGATTAGAGGTGGTAAAAGTTGATTATTGTACAACTGTTCCCCTCAACCATTTGAGGACACTGAGAGAATTCACTTCATCATTGCTCACTGTATTGATTTTCTGTATTTTATGATCTTCAGAAATTCATCATTCTGATTGATGAATTCAACTCTGTTACTCATACTTCATCAGATCATTTCACACTCCAGCTTCAGGTCTTCATCATGATCCAATATATAATTTCTTTTCTTCCCTTCTCTTCCTCTCCCTACTTTTTAAATTCTTTAGGTATTATATCCTCCATTAGATTAGATTATATTAGTTCCTCAAGAGACTGTCCCATTATTCTTTGTATTACCAGTATTTAGTATAGTTCTTGGCACATAGATTATTGACTCCAACTGAATGAAAAGACAAGATTTGTTACTGAATGATCAAATATCACATAGATGATCTGCAATGATTCAGGGGACACTTATACTAGCATGATTGTGGCTCCAGATAAGCATCTGATTATGAAAATTTAAAAAAAAGTATTAAATGGCTTCAAGGCAACACACAAACATCAACCTAGATTCTAAGTACCCTCTTGGAATCCCCTATTTTTCAAATGTATGTCATCTATGAGGTAGAAGTTGGCATTTATTCACAAATTTAATCCCTTCCAAGCTCTTCAAAACATATTTGAAATGATCGTATAAACTATTACCATAGGTCAAAAGTTATTTAAAAGTCAATAAAACTTACACCTGTATATGTGTGTATATATGTGTGTATATGTGTGTGTGTGTGTGTGTGTGTGTGTGTGTGTGTGTGTGTGTATATATATATATATAATATATGTATGTAGATGGTGCTATATGTCTATATAGATATAGGGAATCATATGTATGCATGCACTTTTTTATCTTTTTGTTCATACATGCAGTGCAAACATATTATGTATTTGCAATAAGCATATAGTCATTACATATGTCTCTAAGTGTATATAAGCAATATAAGTATACACATATGAATAATATTATACACACACACACGTATAAGCATGTATATCTGTATGTATGTCTCCCACCTTTCTTGGTGGATTATTTAGAGTATGCATAGTATTCTCTGATACTTTTCAAATCTATTACATGGAAAGCTTATTGAATCTTCTGACTATGAGTGATTGAGAAAACTTTGCTATGTGGTATTGAAGAGTTTATAAATTGACCTGGAGTCAGAAGAACTGAGGACAGAACCAGAACTGAATTTATCTGCTATAGGTTTTATAGGCTCCTTCCCCTGTTCCTTTTTTACTTTTTTTCCTGGTAATGAACAAAGTAATATTTGATGTGACTTTTCAGATGAGGGCAGAGTAAAGACTTTGCCTGCCTCCTCTCTCCACCTGGCTGCTATGTGATCCTGAATACATGGTGTCTTGATGTCCTGTTTTTATTCTTTCCCTGTCTTAGGTGAAAGAGTATCCTGGAGATGAAATAGATCAGGTGACTGAATAATGGGCAATCGTCTTCCTTAAACCTTCTTACTTTTTATCAAAATTAGGATTTAAGTGATTTGACAGTTTCTTAGTCTTGTTGATGGACCTTTCCCATTCCAAAAAAAGCATCAGGCCTTTATAAGTTTCAACTTTATTTTATTTTTTTTCATAATTATAACTTTTCATTGACAGAACCCATGCCAGGGTAATTTTTTTTTTACAACATTATCCCTTGCAGTCATTTCTGTTCTGATTTTTCCACTCCCTCCCCCAGATGGCAAGCAGTCCTATACATGTTAAATATGTCACAGTATCCTAGATACAATATATGTGTGCAGAACCGAACAGTTCTCTTGTTGCACAGGAAGAATAGGATTCAAAAGGTAAAAATAACCTGGGAAGAAAAATAAAAATGCAAACAGTTTACATTAATTTCCCAGTGTTCTTTCTTTGAGGGTAGCTGCTTCTGTCCATTATTGATCAATTGAAAATGAGTTAGATCTTCTGTTTGTCAAAGAAACCCACTTCCATCAGAATACATCCTCATGAGAAAGAAATTTGTGACCAAAGATGAACTAGAGACCATTACTGAACACAAAATAGAAAACTTTGATTACATCAAATTAAAAAGCCTTTGTACAAACAAAACTAATGCAAACAAGATTAGAAGGGAAGCAACAAACTGGGAAAACATCTTCACAGTTAAAGGTTCTGATAAAGGCCTCATTTCCAAAATATATAGAGAACTGACTCAAATTTATAAGAAATCAAGCCATTCTCCAATTGATAAATGGTCAAAGGATATGAACAGACAATTTTCAGAGGATGAAATTGAAACTATCACCACTCATATGAAAGAGTGTTCCAAATCATTATTGAACAGAGAAATGCAAATTAAGACAACTCTGAGATACCACTACACACCTGTCAGATTGGCTAAAATGACAGGAAAAAATAATGATGAATGTTGGAGGGGATACGGGAAAACTGGAACACTAATGCATTGTTGGTGGACTTGTGAACGAACCCAACCATTCTGGAGAGCAATCTGGAATTATGCCCAAAAAGTTATCAAATTGTGCATACCCTTTGATCCAGCAGTGTTTCTATTGGGCTTATATCTCAAAGAAATACTAAAGAAGGGAAAGGGACCTGTATGTGCCAAAATGTTTGTAGCAGCCCTATTTGTAGTGGCTAGAAACTGGAAAATCAATGGATGCCCATCAATTGGAGAATGGCTGGGTAAATTGTGGTGTATGAATGTTATGGAATATTATTGTTCTATAAGAAATGACCAGCAGGATGAATACAGAGAGGACTGGCGAGACTTACATGAACTGATGCTAAGTGAAATGAGCAGAACCAGGAGATCATTATACACTTCGACAACGATATTGTATGAGGACATATTTTGATGGAAGTGGATTTCTTTGACAAAGAGACCTAACTGAGTTTCAATTGATAAATGACAGACAAAAGCAGCTACACCCAAAGAAAGAACTTTGGGAAACGAATGTGAACTATCTGCATTTTTGTTTTTCTTCCCGGGTTATTTATACCTTCTGAATCCAATTCTCCCTATGCAACAAGAGAACTGTTCGGTTCTGCAAACATATATTGTATCTAGGATATACTGCAACATATCCAACATATAAAGGACTGCTTGCCAAATAGGGGAGGGGGTGGAAGGAAGGAGGGGAAAAAATAGGAACAGAAACGAGTGCAAGGGATAATGTTGTAAAAAAAAAATTACCCTGGCATGGATTCTGTCAATATAAAGTAATTATTAAATAAAAATTAAAAAAAAGAATACATCCTCATACAGTATTGTTATTGAAGTATAAAATGATCTGGTTCTGCTCATTTCACTTAGCATCAGTCATGTAAGTCTCTCCATGCCTCTCTGTATTCATCCTGCTGGTCATTTCTTACAGAACAATAATATTCCATAACATTCATATACCACAATTTACCCAACCATTCTCCAATTGATAGGCATCCATTCATTTTCCAGTTTCTAGCCACTACAAACAGGGCTGCCACAAACTTTTTGGCACATACAGGTCCCTTTCCCTTCTTTAGCATTTCTTTGGGGTATAAGCCCAATAGTAGCACTGCTGGATCAAAGAATTTGCACAGATAACTTTTTGGGCATAATTCCAGATTGCTCTCCAGAATGGTTGGATTCATTCACAACTCCACCAACAATGCATCAGTATCCCAGTTTTCCCACATCCCCTCCAACATTCATCATTATTTTTTCCTGTCAGCCAATCTGACAGATGTGTAGTGGTATCTCAACGTTGTCTTAATTTGCATTTCTCTGATCAATAGTGATTTGGAACACTCTTTCATATGAGTAGAAATAGTTTCAATTTCATCATCTGAAAATTGTTTGTTCCGATCCTTTGACCATTTATCAGTTGGAGAAAGGCTTGATTTCTTATAAATTAGAATCAATTCTCTATATATTTTGGAAATGAGGCCTTGATCAGAACCTTTAACTGTGAAGATGTTTTCCAGATTGTTGCTTCCCTTCTAATCTTGTGCATTAGTTTTGTTTGTACAAAGGCTTTTTAATTTGATGTAAACAAAATTTTCTATTTTTTTGATCAATAATGGTCTCTAGTTCATCTTTGGTCACAAATTTCTTCTTCCTCCACAAGTTTGAGAGAGAAATTATCCTATCTTCCTCTAATTTATTTATAAGCTCATTCTTTATGCCTAAATCATGGACCCATTTTGATCTAAGTGTGGGTCCATGCCTAATGTCTACTATACTCATTTCCAGTTATCCCAGCAGTTTTTGTCAAATAATGAATTCTTATCCCAAAAGTTAGGATCTTTGGGTTTATCAAACACTAGAATGCTATAGTTGACTGTTGTCTTGTGAACCTAACCTACTCTATTTCTTAGCCAATACCAAATGGTTTTGGTGACTGCTGCTTTATAATATAGTTTTACATCAGGTACAGATGGGCCACCTTCATTTGATTTTTTTTTCTTAATTCCCTTGAGATTCTCGATCTTTTGTTCTTCCATATGAATTTTGTTTTTATTTTTTCTAAATCATTAAAATATTTTCTTGGAAGTCTGATTGGTATAGCACTAAATAAATAGATTAGTTTGGGGAGTATTATCATCTTTATTATATTTGCTATAAATGCTATAAGAGCACTTAATATTTTTTCAATTATTTAAATCTGACTTTATTTGTGTGGAAATTTTTTTGTAATTTTGCTCATATAATTCCTGACTTTCCTTTGGTAGATAGATTCCCAAATATTTTATGCTGTCGACAGCTATTTTGAATGGAATTTCTCTTTGTATCTCTTATTCTTGGATTTTGTTGGTGATGTATAAAAATGCTGAGGCTTTATGGGGATTTATTTTGTATCCTGCAACTTTGCTAAAGTTATGAATTATTTCTAATAGTTTTTTAGTAGAATCTCTTGGATTCTCTAGGTATACCATCATATCATCTGCAAAGAGTGATAGTTTGTTTCCTCATTGCCTACTCTAATTCCTTTAATCTCTTTCTCAACTCTTATTGCCAAGGCTAGCGTTTCTAATACAATATTGAATAATAATGGTGATAGTGGGCAACCTTGCTTCACCCCAGATTGTATTGGGAAAGATTCCAGTTCCCCCCCCCTTGCATATGATACTTACTGACAATTTTAAATAAATATGCTCCTGACTATTTTAAGGAAAAGTCCATTTATTCCTATCCTCTCAAGTGTTTTTATTAGGAATGGATGTTGGATTTTATCAAATGCTTTTTCTGCATCTATTGAGATGATCATGTTTTTTTTTTTAATTTGGTTATTGATATAGTCAATTATGCTAATGGTTTTCCTAATATTGAACCAGCCCTGCATTCCTGGTATAAATGCTACTTGGTCATAGTGTATTATCCTGGGGATGATTTTCTGTAATCTTTTTGCTAATATTTTATTTAAGATTTTAGCATCAATATTCATTAGGGAGATTGGTCTATAATTTTCTTTCTCTGTTTTCAACCTACCTGGTTAGGTATCAGTACCATGTCTATTTCATAAAAGGAATTTGAAAGGACTCCTTCAATCCCTATTTTTTCAAATAGTTTATATAGCATTGGAGTTAATTGTTCTTTAAATGTTTGGTAGAATTCACATGTAAATCCATCTGATCCTGGGGATTTTTTCTTAGGGAGTTGGTTAATAGCTTGTTCTATTTCTTTTTCTCAGATGGGACTGTTTAGGAAATTTACTTCTTCCTCTGTTAGTCTGGGCAAGCTATATTTTGGAAGGTATTCTTCCATTTCATTTTAGTTGTCGAATTTATTGGCATAAAGTTGGGCAAAGTAACTCCTAATTATTTCTCTAATTTCCTCTTCATTAGTGGTGAGTTCTCCCTTTTCATTTTTAAGACTAACAATTTGATTTTCCTCTTTCCTTTTTAAAATCAGATTTACTAAGGGTTTGTCTATTTTTGTTGGTTTTTTCATAGAACCAATTCTTAGTTTTATTTCAATAGTTTTTTTTTTTACTTTCAATTTTATTGATCTCTTCTTTTATTTTTAGAATTTCAAGTTTAGTGTTTGACTAGGAGTTTTAATTTGCTCCTTTTCTAGCTTTTTAGTTGCAAGCCCAATTCATTGACCTTCTCTTTCTCTATTTTATGCAAGTAGACATCTAGGGATATGAAATTTTCCCTTATTGCCACTTTGGCTGCATCCCACACATTTTGGTATGACATTTCATTATTGTCATTTTCTTGGGTGAAGTTATTAATTATGTCTATGATTTGCTGTTTCATCCAATCATTCTTTAGAATGAGATTATTTAGTTTCCAATTATTTTTTGGTGTATTTTCTCCTGGCTTTTTGTTGAATGTAATTTTCATTGCATTGTGGTCTGAAAAGGATGCATTTACTATTTCTGCCTTACTGCATTTGCGTTTGATGTTTTTATGTCCTAATATATGATCAAATTTTGTGTAGGTTCCAGGAACTACTGAAAAGAAAGTGTACTCCTTTCTATCTCTCTTTAGTTTTCTCCAGATCTCCAGAGATCTATTATATCTAACTTTTCTAGTATTCTATTTACCTCTTTGACTTCTTTCTTATTTATTTTGTGGTTTGATTTACCTAATTCTGAGAGTGCAAGGTTGAGATCTCCCACTATTATAGTTTTGCTGTCTATTCCTTCTTGCAGCTCTCTTAATTTCTCTTTTAAGAATTTAGATGCTACACCACTTGGTGCATATATGTTTAATATTGATATTGCTTCATTATCTATGCTACCCTTTAGCAAGATATAGTACCCTACCTTATCTCTTTTAATTAGATCAATTTTTGCTTTTGCTTGATCTGAGATCAGGATGGTTACCCCTGCTTTTTTGACTTCACCTGAAGCATAGTAGATTTTTCCCACTTTTCAGTGAGGTGGGAAAAGTTTCAATATAAATTGAATATATCTAAAATTTTTCTCTTAAAGACAATTCTGATGGCAGTAAGATACTATATTCATCCTCCTCCATTCTTTCTCTCAGATATAATAGCTTTCCTTTGCCTCTTCATAGGATGTAGTACCCCCACTTTATCCTTTTTCCGGTACAATGTCCTTTCTACCTCTAGTTTCTAGAACAAAGTATACATGTATTCTTTATACATCTTTATAGCAGAAATATAGTTCCCAAGATTTCTTTTTATCTTTTTAGATTTCTCTTGAGTTCTATATTTGTAGATCAAACTTTTTGTTAAGTTCTGTGTTTTTTTTTTTTTTCATAAAAAATAGGTGAAATTTGCTTATTTTGTTGAATGTCCATCTTCTTCCCTGGAAAAAGATGCTCATTCTGGTTGGGTAAGTTATTTTTGGTTGCATACTGAGTTTCTTAGCCTTTTAGAATATCATATTCCAGGCCGTTCGATCTTTTAATGTAGACACTGCGATCCTGGGTAATCCTTATTGTGGCTCCTCTATATTTGATTTGTCTTTTTCTAGCCACTTGCAATATTTTTTCCTTCATCTGATAGTTCTGGCATTTGGCCACTATATTTCTTGGTGTTTTGATTTTAGGGTCCCTTTCAGTAGATGATCAATGAATTCTTTCAGTGTCTATTTTACCTCTGTTTCTATGACTTCTGGGCAGTTCTCTTTGATAATTTCCTGGAAAATAGTGTCCAGGCTCTTTGTTTCATCATATTTTTTCTGGGAGTCCAATAATTCTCAGGTTGTCTCTCCTAGATCTGTTTTCTAGGTCTGTTGTTTTCTCAACTAGGTATTTGACATTTTTTTTCCATTGTTTGATTTTTTTTTGGTTTTGCTTGACTGATTCTTGTTGTCTCCTCAAGTCATTCAATTCCATTTGTTCGATTCTGATTTTCAATGAAGTATTTTCTTCACTCACTTTTTTATATCTTTTTCTAATTGTCCAATTGAGTTTTTAAGTGAGTTCTTTTGTTCTATGGAATTTTTTTTCCATTTCACCAATTTTATTTTTTAGAGAGCTATTTTCTGTTTCCAGTTCACTAATCCTAATTTTCAAAGATTTGATTTCTTTATCTACTCTGTCTTTAAATGAGTGGGATGACTTCTCCAGACTCTCTTGCCAAGCCTCCCTTTCCTTTTCCCATTTTTCTTCTGTTTCTCTTGTGAGAGCCTGTGTAATTTCTTCTATGAGATTCATCTGTGATGAGAACTAGGTGTTATCCTCCTGTGAGGATTCAGCTGGAGACAGTCTGTTTTTAGTCTCCTCAGGGTTTAGAGTCTGCTCTCTATCCATATAGAAGCTGTCAATGGTTAAGGTCCGTTTCAGTTTTTTGCTCATTTTGTCAGAGAAGAATCAAAGACAAACTAGAAAAAAAAAAAAAAAGAAAAAAAAAAAAAGGAATCTGCTTTCTTTTTTGGGATGGGTGGTGTTACCGAGCTTCCTCTATAGACTGCAGGGGTAGCAGTGAGGCACTAATCAAACAGCAATGGCTGTTCTGCACCTGTGCTCTGAGACTCTGAGAGTATGCTGAGGCACTGTGGGGGAGAGGTGGCCAGATCCCAAGAGACTCCAGCTGTTTCGGGTTGTATTCTTTACCCCCTGTGTTTTTAGCTTCTCTACTTGTCTGCTGGCTTGCTGCCAGGGCAAAGTATCCAATCCTGTAGCAAAGCTCTCCCCGCAGAGATGGCTGATATCACACCCCACCCCTGCTCCGGTCTGCTCGGCTGTGAGCTGCCTGCTGTGCTCTCGCTGCTGCTGCCTGCCCTCAGCCTACGCTGGATCTAAAAGTGTCCCTGCCCTCGAGCAAAAACAGACCTTTCCTGGTGAATTTCCTGGATGTCTTCTCTTGGTAACTATTTGTGGGTTTTTTTCAGTCAAGCATTAATTCAGAGGCTTGTCATGAAATGGATTCTGAGAGAAAACATGGAGTTTGTGCAGCTGTGTGCCTCCTCTCTGCCATCTTGGCTGGAAGTCCCTCATAAGTTTCAGCTTTAATCAAACACTTTTTTAAATTTATTATTGCCCTGATGAGCATTAAAATTATCCAGAATTTGATTAGTTGTCACAACATTCTTATCTCATAAGCTTTCATCTAAGATGAGGAAAGAACAAATACAGAAGAAGGGAGCACTATGCCTTCAGATACACATAGAAGTTATTTTGGAGATGGCACAACAAAAGCTATAATTCATCCTCCTTTGTAGAGATTCATTCATAGAAGATCCTACTTTGCTAGCCACCAGGATAGAAAAGTTCAGAAAAGGATGAGGGAGACAAGAACTGATTTTTTTTCATTCAATTCTGTCACCAGTTCCAATGCCATTCAAAAAAAGCTCCTTTTGGCATGAGCCCCTCAATCACTCTTGGCCACTAGAAGGTTCATGAACTTTGTTGAGGACCTTAATGGACTTAGTGGGTATTGTTGACCAATGTTGTTCTAAGCCATAAAGATTATATGACAAATTGTGGTAAACTTTCTTCCCAAATGGACTGACTTGCACTGAACCATGGAGTAGGTCCTGAGTCTGATAGGTAGTATAATAGAATTCTGGTGCTAGAGTCAGGAAGACCTGAGTTCAGATCTTATGTGACCTTGAGTAAGTCACTTAATGCTTGCCTCAGTTTCCTCACCTGAGCTGGAGAAGGAAATGGCAAACCATTCCAGCATCTTTGCCAGTAAAACCCCATTTGGAGTCACAAAGAATTAGACATAACTGAAAATACTGAACAATAACAATATTTCATGGAGGCCTAAGATTATACATAAGTGCAAAATTTTTCCACAAAGAGGATGCTATCTGAGATACTCTCTGCTTGTACTATATGCCCATTATTCAGTATATAAAAATAATTTTAGGGCTTGGGTTAAGAAGTTCTAAGACCCCAGGAAATTTTCTTGATGACCTTTTTTTTTTGTTAGAGGCTTTTGGGTGCTTTTATAAGTTTTTGTTTTGTTTTGTTTTGTGTGGACTGCTTTTATCGTTTGGCTGATTCTTTTTACTTGGGGGTGTTGAATAGGTTTTTATTAAAGGAATTATTTATCTGAGCCTTCAGGCTCTGAGTGATCAATTGTATCAGACATGGAATAACTATGGAACACCAGTTTTCCATGTGCTAGATTGAAATCAAAAGAGAATAGGGTGTGTCCTCTGGCTCACCCACCAAAAAGGACATATTTGTATATGCTTCAAGGAAAGGACCTTCAATTTCCAATTTTCCATTCCTATGGAAATGATGTTATAGAAAAAAAATAAAAATCTAATTGTGGAATTTCAGAGATTAGAGAAAGGAATGTAAGAGATATCTTTTTTGGATAGGGTCCTTTCTGATGCCTCTGAAATTATATTACATTTATACGTACCTACCACATCTAAACATTCATCTATATATTGACCTGGCAAGGGAAAATAAGACAAAGAAAATTCACTCCTGTGTAGAAGTAAATAGTTACAGCTCATTCAATGAAGGAGAGAACAGAGCACATATTCCAAGTATTTATGTTTATTTATACTTCATGCTAAACATTACCTATTTCATTAGGTTAGCCATGAATATTAGCTAAAATAGATTTCTAAACACCATCTTTTTCTTCAAGCAGTATTGATATTTCAAAGATGTTTTGAAAAGCACAATATAATTATTTCTTTGTGTTTTAAATTCCTACTTTGGGACAAACTGATGATATTAATATTAATCAAACAGTGTTAATCGTTAAGTAATCATGATAAATTAATAACAAATAAACTAATGTGAATGAGATCCTTGTTGAATTGTCAGTGGTGGTAGTTTTTGAAAATGCTTACTGGAGCACACTTGAAAATATAAAAGAATTTCATACCTTTTATTTTATTTACTTAAGTTTTCCTCTCCATTTCCAACTTCCATTTTGTCAACTTGGCTTAGACATCTTTTAGCCAATGCTGGCAAGGTTTTTAGTTTTTATTTTCTTTAATATATAAATATCCTATTAGCTAATAATCCAGCCCAGGCTGTCTAGAAATCATTGTCATTTTTAAAGTGAAATAAATTTTCAGCATCTTGTCATTCTTTTATTCCCCTATTTGAATTTGAGGCATCCAGAAAGAATGAATACATGAAATTGCAAATTTTAAATCTTTAAAGGAATTATGTTATCATTATGTTCTCATTAGATGTTAACTGCCAATAGAGAAGATATGCTTGATTTTCTTTTTTTTAAAAAAAGTAATACTTTTATGCCTAAGTTTCATTAAAATGTAATGCATCTTGATTTATTTGCATGGTGAGTATTCTGAAACATTTTGAATGCAATTTATATCCAATAGATGGCAGTGAAATACTAAAAATATATTTTCATTTTTACTTGAGTATTTTCTGCACTATGGGATCATCTATTACCAATTACTTTTTAAAAGGTAGTCAAAAATTCTCAAATCCTGACTTTGTAACCATATTACTTTTCTAAGTTCTGTGAGGTCTTTGGATAGTTTGTATAATAGAAATAAGCTGTCTATATCCTGGAGGTCATTGTGGCTTTGTGGTAATTAAGGACTTGCTTGAGGTTACAAAAGCATTTGTGGTAACACTAATAATGGAATGACTGATTCTATACTTTTAGTTAGAATTCTAGACCTTTCTTTCCACCCTGATACTATATGAAAGACTGAATCTGAATTTAATTGGGGATAAGGATTTATAAATCCCAGCTTTTTATTTTAATATTAATTGAAAATAATTATACCAGAAACTCTGAAAGCCTGACTATTTTTGAATCATCATCATTGGCTTTTTCTCTATATAATTTTTAAAAAAAAATTTTCTATAATATGTTTCTTTGCCATTAATTAATGAATTATGCCTTGAACTACTTTAAAATTGTGTGCAATGTTAAATTACCTCATATTATATTTGCTTGGAGTGAAATAGTCCATTGTATAACAGTGTTCAGTTAACTATGCAAATACTTGACTAAAGCCATTTATGATGACATGATTAGTCTCAACAAAAATCAACAGATATCATCAAAACCCACATTTAACATTATTGAATTGTTTTGAAATGGACAAAAGACTGGCCCCCTCATCCTTGGGTCAAGGGGCCTCAGGCTTATAGGAAAATGTTGCTTAGTGTTCAAACAGAATGCTTGCCAACAATTCAGACATCCTGTAAGCTCCCCAACATCCCCCTTCTTGAGAGAGAAGTTGAGTCACTGGTGTAACTGCAAGGCAGAACAAGAATTGCTTATAAGACTGTCTTTACTTGGGTTCAGGATGGAACTCGATCCAGACATCCATCCTGACCGGTGAATAAACTGCTCTCTAAATTGCATACACCTTGACTGTACTGAATTTTATTGCCTGGGCTATTTCATTTGGAGGTTCCCACCAAGATAAGCCTTTGGCTCAGTCTGACAGCCAGTCCCTCTCCCTGGAGGGCAAAAGAGGTTATGGATCCTAAAGGGTGGCCACGGAGAGATGTTTCTCAGCCCCAGTTTCCAGAAATCTCTTTCTGTGGACTATGCAAATGAGACCCAAATTTTTGAATTCAGTTCAAAATTGGCACAGAGCATCCTGAAAGCCAGTTCTGGTTAATAAGATTTTGAGGGGCTCCTGCAGCTGCCTAACTATTCTGCAGCCATCTGTCTGGTCTGGTGAGTACTCCTGTATCTGTAGCAAATGGGGTAAACTGGACGCAGCACTAAAGCCCCCTTGCTGACCTCCACGGGATGCCGTGTGATGGTCCTGGGTGTCTAAATCTGGACACATCTGGTCTGATCTGATTCTGAGCACCTTTTTGGGGCACTCTTCTAGTTATATGTGTTCTGTGTGATTTGTCTATTTTGTTAATGTAAGAGCTCTGTTAAGTTTTAAGAACCATGATTAAGAAATTTGGGAATTGGTTATTTGAAAATCTGCTTGTGATTTTAAACTTTTTAATCTGTTGTACTAATTTGTAAGTAAATGGAACTTGGCCATTTTAACTGACAGGAAAGTTTTTCCCTTAAAACAGTTTTCAGAGCCTGCTAGAGTAGAGGACAATAAAACCTTATCTGATTGAAACTCAGGAAGGAAAAAAAAATTGATTAGGAACTTTGGGATGATTCTGAAAATTGTGAGAAATAATTTTGCTATTGCCTTTGCATGCTATATCTGTTTATTCTGAGGATAAAATCTTGGAATTTGCTTAAATATTGATATCTTTATTACTAAAAAAAAAAAAGGCTGGAACACACTTAGGGGGCTGAGGGGAGGAGAGGATTCCATGTGGCACCCTTTTCCCACTCCTGAACTCCTTAGCAGTGGAGTATCTAGTCAGGAAAGTTGTTGGAAATTGTTTAAGTATGTAGCATGAAAGAAGGAGAAAGTTGGGAATCTGGTAGACTTGGGAAGAAACTGATGGGCTACCTCTTGAGAAGGATTCCTGTGTAAGAAATTAAGTGGGGAACCTGAAGAAATTTTTGTGCAAGAGTGCAGGAGTGGGGGAAGGATGGCCACATGGAATCTTCTCCTCCCTTCAACCCCCTAAGTGTGTTCCAGCTATTTTTTTTTAAATCAAGTTACTGCCACTGCAGCAAACTGATTTTAAGGGACAGGCTTACTTTTAGGTTAATTGATTGACTATTTGTTTCTTGATACATAATGGTTTTCTTGTTTGAAGAAGATTGTCATAAATGTGATTCATACTTTGGTAGGATTATTTCTAAAAGTTTAATTGCTATTTTAAGAATCTTTCACATTCTTTTATGTGGAATTGGACATTCTGTATCAGTTTTAAATTGATTGTATTAGGAAATCATGAAGTTATTTAAAGGGCCTCTGGAAATAATAGTTCTTTTTTTTTTCTTTGTCCTTTTGAAAATGTTTCTGTGATGGACAATATGCAATTTGGGATATTTTTCTATGTATTGGGTATTTTAAAAGCAAACTGATTTGTATATATAATGTTCACTTATGAAACATCTACTTGGATAATTGTTTCAGTTGTGAACTTATTGGGACAAATTTCTTACTGTTATCACTATAAGGTTATGGTAGATATTTGTTTAGGATTTACCAGAAATTTGATTAATGGAACTTCTTATTGGAGGTAAAATTTCTTGGGCTTATAGTTAATTAGTTAATGTTATTTGGGAGTTTTAAAGCTCCATTCTCTGACAGTTAGTGGGACAATTGATTGGAATAAAACTGGGTTAAAGCTATTTTATCCTGTATGTCCTATTAGGTTGAGTTTTGACTGCTTATGTTATGCTATAGTTAAGTTCTTGCAATTTTTCCTCCCATAACTGATCTCTATGGTCAGAGCAATGGTCAATAGAATTGTTAATACAATTCAATTATTTCATACCTTGCTGTTTTCAGTCTGATTATATATAATCATTGTATTCTAAATGCTTAGGCAAATAAGTATTTAGCCTGGTCATCTGTCTGTTATTCGATATTTGTGTTTTGGTTTTTTTAAGGTTTCTAAATGATAAGAGGACAATTAACAGTGGTCTGTGAGACCTAACTGCTGTTAAGACTTGAGACTACAGCTGGTGTCTGTCCTGTAAACCAATCATCTCTTTACATAAGAAGCTGGTGGCTCTTCACATTTTGCAGCAGTCTTGTGGACCAGTCTTTTTACCTCAGACTGTTCTAACCTTTATTTCTTAGATTTGTGTCAAATCACAAATATTGACTTGCTTCTGGGACCTTGATCAACTTTGATTGTCAGCATGGCACACCCATCCTCTGCATAGACTGAGAGCCACCGACCATCTTTGCCAGGATGCAGTTTTGACTGAGAAGCTTTGTTCCCTCACACATGATGGACTATGGGGGACTGTGGGAATAGTTGACCTTGACTGGGTCATCTGTTATTGTGTGTTTGAGATTTAGGATGGGAGATACTTTGAGAATAGAGTGCTGTCCAATCAATCAAACTCTCCAATTAATAGAATGTTGAGAGCTCTCTGATTTCTATGTTGCCTCAATTTCTCTGGCCTTACATTTGCCTTCTTACCTCTCATGTTAATGCAGACTCTAGAGAGTCTCATCACCCATTTAGAAAAATCAGTGGACTTCCTATTGGAAGTTATCAAGTTGGCTGGGGGTCATTAGGGAGTCACTCAGCTCTTTGCGTAAACACTTAGATGACCAGCTAGTTGTAAGGCTTCAATGTGCTGGTATCAGTTACTCTAATCGCAGGTCCAATCCTCTCGTTCCTTCTCTCCCTCCTCATGGCTCCCTGCATAATAAAGTGACTCACTTCTTACAGATCCTGAAACTTTTCACCCTCAAGATGACTTATTCCCCATTGGCCTCAGATGAGTCACAACTATGAACATAAAAAGAGGGGAGTGAAATGGACAAAAGACTGGGCTCCTCATCCCTGGGTCAAGGGGCCTCCAGCTTATAGGAAAATGCTGCTTAATGTTCAGACAGAATGCTTGCCTAACAATGTCAGACATCCTGTAAATTCCCCAGCATCCCCCTTCTTGAATGAGAAGTTGAGTCAGTGTTGTAACCGCAAGGCAGAACAAGAATTGTCTCTATTTGGGTTTAGGACAGAACTTGATCCAGAGATCCATCCCAGCCGGTGAATAAACTGCTCTCTAAATTGCAAACACCTTGGCTGTCCTAAATTTTATTGCCTGGGCTATTTCAGTATGTCCTGACCTATGACACAAATGACTTGGTCAAAAATTATATAATATGGTAGATAAAAGATAGTAATAGGTTTACTGTACCCTGGTAGTCTCACTACTACTGGAATCTTGTTCTTAATGCTAATCACTATATTTAAAGAAAGTCGTTGATGAACTAGAGTCACACCAAGAAAGAGAATTGTAAGGAACAGGTTTTGGGCTCCACATTTTCATGTGATAAGCAGAACAACCAGAAATATTAGTCCAGAGACTAAGATGAGACATAATCATGGTGATTTGTCTCTTTGTAAGATACAGTACAAATATTAGCTTTAATATATATTATTTAATTTGATTCTCAGAACCACTCTCTGGGGAGCTTCAGAAAACTCAGGTACAGTTTCTACACCATTACTTTCTGCACATTACTTTTCCCATTGTGGTTTCAATATATTATGAGTGGGTATAAGAAAATAAATAGCAATCTGGGGAAGTTTTGAGGAAGTCAATAGAGATATGTGAAGGGCCATAGACAATGCCATAAAAATTCAGAAACTCAGAAATGTATAAAATATATGTATAGTATTATATAATATAAAGAAAAAAAGAGGAGGAAATGCATGAAGCTGGAAGACTTCTTCTCTAGTATGAAAGGAGAGCAAAATTTTTGATGCAGATTTTTCATATTTGGGGGACCTTGTGCATCTAACCCCTGTGAGTAGAAAGCATAACTGTATTATAATCTGCAATAGATCATAGAGAAAAAGAAAATCTTTCCACTATATTTCTCCAAAGAAAAGAAAGGAGGCAAACATCTTTTAAGTATTTACCATGAGACAGACACTGTGCCATAAGCTTTACAAATGATAACTCATTTCTTCCTCACAATAATTCTGTTTGATGGGTGCTGTTGTTAATCCCATTTTAAAGTCCAGGAAACTGAGGCAGACAGAGATCAAATGCCTTGCCCAGCATCTAAATTTGAAGCTCAATTTGAAATCAGTTCTTTCTAACTGTTGTGATCTAGTTCAGATGGATCTTTTGTAAGCCGGCGTGGTGAATTTAAAGCAGTGTCTCCCCTTAAAATGTCATATAGGGGTTGCAATTGATTGGTAGTTAAACCTAATACTGGACGCATCCATTGGATATCTCCTATTAATTTTTGGAAATCATTTAAGGTGTTCAACCTCTCTGTTCTTAAAGACAGTTTTTGTAGTGTAAGTGCCTTAGGATATATTTCATATCCTAAATATTGAAAAGGAGCATGCCTTTGAATTTTTTCTGTAGCGATATGAAGTTTGTAGTATCTTAGTGTTTCTATGGTTTTTTGTAGACATGCTTCTAGAATTTGTTCCTCAGGTGCACAACCCAATATATCATCCATATAATGTAATAGCATAACTTTTGGAAATGCTTTTCTTATTGGAGCAAGAGCAGCAGCAACATACATTTGACACATAGTGGGGCTGTTCTTCATACCCTGTGGCAAAACCGTCCATTCATATCTTTTATAAGGCTCAGCTAAATTGACACTGGGCACCGAAAAGGCAAATCTCTTCATATCCTCCTTATCCAAAGGAATGGAATAGAAACAATCCTTGATGTCTATAACCCAAAGAGGCCATTCTCTAGGAAGCTGCGTAGGAGATGGAAGTCCAGGCTGAAGAGTTCCCATAGTTTCCATCTGTTCGTTCACTTTTCTTAAATCAGTGAGCATCCTCCATTTTCCTGATTTCTTTTTTACAACGAACACTGGTGAATTCCAAGGACTTAGAGAAGGTTGTAAATGCCCTTGTTCAAGCTGCTCCTGTACTATATCTAATAAGGCCTGAATTTTATCGCTACTTAAGGGCCACTGTTCTATCCACACTGGTGTATCAGTTTTCCATTGGATAGGAATAGGTGAAAGTGTTGGCAGGCCTTCAACAGCAGCCCTGCTTAAAAAACCGAAGTACTCATTTTTAACCCCAATTGTTGTAAAACGTCTCTTCCCCACAGATTGATGGGGATTTTTTCAACTATAAAAGGAGTAAAAACTCCTGTTTTGCCTTCAAAAGTCCATCTCATAGGGGCAGCACTAACTTCAGCTGCTATTGATCCTCCTACTCCAGACATATAGGTATCTGCTTTAATCTTTGGCCAGTGACTGGGCCAACTGGCACCTCTAATAACTGTACGATCCGCACCTGTGTCTACCAATCCTTCCAATGGTAGGCCATAAAAGTTCAGTGATTTGCTGTAAACTTATAATTAAACCTTGGCTTTCCATAATTTTGACAATGCTCTCTAAACATTTTCCTTGAACAGAAACAGACTGTTTTCTAAATATCTGTCCCATCTTAGCTGAAATTCTACTTTAACTCTTCTAACAAAATTTCTTTGTTGCACTCACCCTAATTTCTGGGTTGAAGTTTTTTCCACTGGATCAGGATCAGAGGCTTTTCCACTTGAATCAGGATCGGAGCTTTTCCACTGAAATCCACTGAGGGGTCTGTTTGTCCCTGTTCGGGCGCCAAAATGTTGTGAGCTTTTTCTTCTCAAAACGCAGCCAGGTGATAAAAGTTCAGATCTTTTATTATCCCAATATAGCCCGGTTAGCTTAGAGGCCTATCTCTCTGCTTGGTTCCAAGAGCTCTCTCCGAATGTCACCAAATCCAAAGGTCTGGTCCTTCAGCTTCTGCCTCTGCTGCTTGGTTCCAAGAGCTCTCTCCGAATGTCACCAAATCCAAAGGTCTGGTCCTTCAGCCTCTGCCTCTGCTTTCTTCAGCCTCCAGCCAGCTCCAACTCTTCATGTCATTCCGCTGAAATCTCGACTTGTAGCGTCTTCACTCTCTCAAGCACTCTCCGACTGGCCCATTCGCCTATTTATGCTCCTTCCAGAGAGAGGGATTATGGGTAGTTCTACTTAGTACCTTGTTTCAGGTTCTGCCCAAAACATCTTCTTGTAAGATTAGATCAACTCTAATTAGTTAGCAGTTAGTAAGGATTCCAACATCTAACTCAAGGTATGATACTCTTATCTAGATTGTAGATCTTTATAAGAGCTTTCTGACAACCAGAGAACTTTAAAAACTTTCATTATGATGCTTTATCAGGTAGTAAATTCTCTCTGGTGGAGGCATTTAGGCAAAGATCAGGTGAGCATTTGTTATTGATGTTTTAGAAATTGTTTATGATTTTAAGGAGATTGAACTAGACAGATTTTAAGCTTTCTTCTAACCCTATATGAATTTATGATTCTTCCTTCTTACATAATTATAGAGTTTTGATGACATTATTATAAATATACAAAGGAAGGTTCATAGGCTGACCTATAGGGGAGATTATGAGTTTCTTACTATAAAAAATAAAAGCTCCAATTCAATTCAATTAGCATATTTGACATTAGATGCATGCTAGATAAATAACGTCAGTAATGTTTAGTTTCTGCATTAACAATATAACTCACACTTGTTTTGTATTTTACTTTATGCCTATAGAGAAACATTTTATTATTAGCCTTTAGAAGAATGTAATTTATAGTTAGTTCACCAGGTGGTGCTATACTTAGCCCTCAGCCTACGAAATTATTTCATTTGCAATAAATATGCCACTATGAACTAAGGGTCCCAGACTAAAATATTAGAATTCAAAATATGCATGTATGTATGAATATATGCATATACATTTTATAAGCTATTGATTTACCTTGTAATTCTATATATGTTTTTAATTTTAAGTATTTAAAAATATTCTAAGAATTCATATGTTTCATCAGACTGTCAAAGGGGTCCTCGACATAAAACAAAGTTAAGAAATCCTGATCTAGGTTATTTTTTTAAAAATATATCAACACAATCTCTATTTGTCCCAGATTCAGACCATTCTTCCATATGTAAGTGATGGAGACATTCGACTTTTCCATGATCATATTGTTTATGGGTCATAACAAATTAAAACTAAAGAAACTGTCAAGCACACCTCTATCATGGAACATTTCACCCAATTATTTCCAAATCCCTTCTTGCTCCCCTTCTTCCATTTGAGGGGTAATGAGATAAAGGAAATCCTTTTAGGGTTAGAGAACATAAGAGCTGGAAAGCAAGGGATATGCAAGGGCAGTACTGATATTTGCCTCATAGAACTGCCCTGGCTTGGACTAATCTGAGCTTTCTGTAAATTTGTTTCTAATTGACTGTATTGGCCTAAAGGCCAATATGACTTTCTTAATATTACTCAATCCAGGTCTTCAGCAGGAGGAAACACAGGTCCTTCCAGTTGTTCATTGTAGTTTTTTTTTCTGCTCATGCCAAAATGGCTACTAAGAAGTATTTCTTGGACTACAGTCATAATGTATATCTTGGTCTGACAGTTTGAATCTTGCAAAGATGAGGCCACTGCCTTATTTTTCAAATAAGTGATTTAATCTGCATGATAATCTGAGATAAATTTAATAGCTATATTCAAATATTCACAGGGTTGACATCTATAAGAGAAGTAAATTTCTATTACCCCAGAACACAGAATTAGAATTAATAAGAAGATTTTACCAGGCCAAAAAATGTAACCTTGATTATTTTTTTTTAAAAAATACATACATGTATATATATATATTTTTTCTTTTTCCTCTTACTCCTAAATCAGTCAAAGATGGGCCCATCATAGAACAATGCTTGAGAGATGTTTAAAAAAGAAGTGTTTTTTTCTTTCATCTATGCATAGGAAAAAATGGAATATGACCTGGGTCCAAATATTAGTTCTGCCATACTACCTCTCTAGATTGTATCTTTAAAATGAGGAGGTAATACTCAAAAGGCCCTTCAGCCTCTTCCAGCATTAAATTTGAGACACTATGTCCCATCTGGGCTTATTAGGTCTATGTAGAAAGTTAGTTTGCCTGCAAATGTAATTTCAGTAGTGGTCAACATATAAATATGGAAAAATCAAACACTATTATAATTGGATTTATTTTCCCCAATATTCCTTCAATTTGTGCAAATATCTCTTTTGCTCTTTCCTTCACTTCATCCCTAGATTCCTCATAATCTATTTCCAACCCTCCACTTTCCAACAACATAGTTAGTAACTCTTTGACAATAATTAAACTGGATCACTTGGAGAAAAACATTTTTTCAAAACACAATTGCTCAAATACCTTAAGTGATAGATAGGGAAACAGAATTCAAAGGGATAAGACACAGCAATTCTGAATAGCCAAATAATGTTAAGGAAGCTAAATAAATTTCAAGGCCAAAATGCAACAAGAAGAAATTAGACTGACTATTTTGTGGCATTGTTACCCTTTTATTTCCAAATCCCTTCTTGCTCCCCTTCTTCCATTTGAGGGGTAATGAGAGAAAGGAAATCCTTTTAGGGTTAGAGAACATAAGAGCTGGAAAGCAAGGGATATGCAAGGGCAGTACTGATATTTGCCTCATAGAACTGCCCTGGCTTGGACTAATCTGAGCTTTCTGTAAATTTGTTTCTAATTGACTGTATTGGCCTAAAGGCCAATATGACTTTCTTAATATTACTCAATCCAGGTCTTCAGCAGGAGGAAACACAGGTCCTTCCAGTTGTTCATTGTAGTTTTTTTTTCTGCTCATGCCAAAATGGCTACTAAGAAGTATTTCTTGGACTACAGTCATAATGTATATCTTGGTCTGACAGTTTGAATCTTGCAAAGATGAGGCCACTGCCTTATTTTTCAAATAAGTGATTTAATCTGCATGATAATCTGAGATAAATTTAATAGCTATATTCAAATATTCACAGGGTTGACATCTATAAGAGAAGTAAATTTCTATTACCCCAGAACACAGAATTAGAATTAATAAGAAGATTTTACCAGGCCAAAAAATGTAACCTTGATTATTTTTTTTTAAAAAATACATACATGTATATATATATATTTTTTCTTTTTCCTCTTACTCCTAAATCAGTCAAAGATGGGCCCATCATAGAACAATGCTTGAGAGATGTTTAAAAAAGAAGTGTTTTTTTCTTTCATCTATGCATAGGAAAAAATGGAATATGACCTGGGTCCAAATATTAGTTCTGCCATACTACCTCTCTAGATTGTATCTTTAAAATGAGGAGGTAATACTCAAAAGGCCCTTCAGCCTCTTCCAGCATTAAATTTGAGACACTATGTCCCATCTGGGCTTATTAGGTCTATGTAGAAAGTTAGTTTGCCTGCAAATGTAATTTCAGTAGTGGTCAACATATAAATATGGAAAAATCAAACACTATTATAATTGGATTTATTTTCCCCAATATTCCTTCAATTTGTGCAAATATCTCTTTTGCTCTTTCCTTCACTTCATCCCTAGATTCCTCATAATCTATTTCCAACCCTCCACTTTCCAACAACATAGTTAGTAACTCTTTGACAATAATTAAACTGGATCATTTGGAGAAAAACATTTTTTCAAAACACAATTGCTCAAATACCTTAAGTGATAGATAGGGAAACAGAATTCAAAGGGATAAGACACAGCAATTCTGAATAGCCAAATAATGTTAAGGAAGCTAAATAAATTTCTTTTTTTTTTTTTTTTTTTGAAGCTAAATAAATTTCAAGGCCAAAATGCAACAAGAAGAAATTAGACTGACTATTTTGTGGCATTGTTACCCTTTTATTTGTTACTATAATCCTCTAATCCTCTGTTATATGTTCTCTTAAAGTGCTTCACAAAAAATGCTCAAGAAGTTGTGTGACATTATGGGTAGAAAGGCAACTGATGAGTATGACTGCAGAAAATCATACTCTGGTCTTCTGCAAAAATCAGAAGGGTTGAAATATCAGAAACTTAGGAGAAATTGTGGTTATACCAATAATAACTGGGGTTGGAACTTGACCTTTGATTTCTCAAGTATAGGGAACTTTTTAGTAAGGAAGCATCTTCTAACCATTCTGACTGATGTATTCCCTGTAATATAGTCTTAGTTACTTGGCTATGACAACCAGCCATTATGTTTCAACTCTGAAAGCCATGACTCTAAGGTCAGTTCTTTCATAATTATCCCAAAGCTACCTCTATGATAATAATTGATATTTGTATAAGTTACATAGAAGTTTAAATTTTATAAAGGACTTAACACATATTACCTTGTTTGAGACATTTACAACAACATATGCAACTATCAGTAGATAGTACAAATATTATCATCATTCATATGTAGATAAGCAGAGAAATTTTAACAATTTCCTCCATGGTCCCACAATCCAGCACTCTATTCATACACTAAATTGCTTCAGAAAACAGAATTAGTGGTTTGGGCCAACAGACTTGCACATGTTGGTACAAGACAGAATAACATCTCTAAAAGCAGATGCCATTTTTTCCCTTTTTATGACTATGGGACTTCCTGGAATTACCAACACTATACCTTCATTTCATAGCCTTGTGCTGGATTATTATTATTATTATTATTATGAAGTTGTTTTTTTTTTTTTTTTTTTTTTTTTTTTTTTTTTTTTTGCTGAGGCAATTGTAAGTGATTTGCCCAGGGTCACACAGCTAAGGAGTATTAAGTGTCTGAGGTCAAATTTGAATTCAGGTCCTCCTGACTTCAGGGCCGATGCTCTATTCACTGTGCCACCTAACTGCTCCTCTGTGCTGTATTAATTTATAGTTGTTAAAATTTTGCCTCACAAAAATTGCTGTGTGTGTGTGTGGGGGGGGTGATCTTCCTGTCCATTCTTTCTTCCTTCATCAATCTCCCCAAGGGTAAAAATATAGCTTCTTAGTTCTTTTGTATTAACAAATGAAATAAAGTTCATGTTCCTTACACAAATGGTATGGACCTAGTTATTGCCACAATGAATAATATAATTCTCATGCCATAGCTGTGGGAGAATACCAATCATCAGGCATCTTAGAATTAATTGACTCTGGGAGCTTCCCAAGAATACACTGGAATGTTGTTCCTATAGCCTGAACTACTTAGTGAGATTTACTACAGAAGGAAATTGATTCAGAATATACAATCCTTATTGTTTTCTGTAATCAATGCCTGTGGAAAAATGTTTCTTCATGAAAACATGGAACTAATCAAATTTATTTCAAACTACTGGTCCTATTCAGAATAGAAAAATAAAAGTTGAAAGGAGAGTCCCAGAAAATAGCAAAGATAGAGAGACAAGCACATATATGTGGAAAGTATATAAAGGGGAAATATGTAAGGGAAGGAGTAAGGGGAAATGATAAGATAGAAAATGGGAATGGCCCTTGTAAATATTTGCCACTCAATATAATTTTAATATAAGTAAGCATATGACCAACATCAAAATTGAGATTGGAAAGTTCATACCATTCTTTATATTGCTCCGTCCATAGTGAGCTACTATTACAGTTTTGGGATAGTATAGTTAGTGATGTATTTTTGGCAATTTCTTTGGCATCAATTGTATAATTTAGAGAAGTGTTCAGAAAAATCAGAATTAAAGATTATAATGGGGAGAATGAATAGATTTATATTTTTATGTTCACAAAAAAGGCAAAAGAAACAATCTCAATAAAATATAGAGTCAAATATAAAAAATATATAGTCAGGACAATTATTTAAGTACTCTGTGAGGGGAATAAATAATATAAGAATAGATGTAACAGTACTTATCTACCCACAGCAGCATGCTTTTTTATGAAGTACTGTAAGATAGTCCTTATTAATGCAATTGCTTCAAAATATTATTGCTGGAAATACATAAATAATGTAATACTGACCTGAAAGAGTTTATGCGCCCCACAAAATACTCAATTTCTGAAGTAGTGAATCAATGAAGAAAGGTTCTAGAAGATACCGTGATGATGGAATCAGTGGCACAAATGGAAGAATGAGTTTTAATAAAGCACTAGGATGCCCTATCATTTGGGGCTAAGTATAGTGTGCTTTCTAGAGCCCTCAACTTAGGGTGCCAAAATGTACTATGCTTTCTAAAGCTCCCACGCTGTGATGCCAAAATGTATTGTCCAAACTAGCTCTCTGGAGGATCTCAGGACTAGCCAGAGTCCTTGGTCTTCATGGAGGAGTGATGAAGCAGGGACTCATGTGCATGATCAAACATGGAGTCCATTTATTTCAAGTTCTCTTAGTCCTAAATACCTTAGTAAAATTACATTATTACAATCCACTGGAAATGTGCTAACTATAAGCACCCTGATATTAATATGTAAATGCCTGTTTGAACACAGGTTGTCATGTCCCCCAACTTCTCAGGAAGGCTGAGATGCCCCAAGGGGAGATGAAAGCCAAACTAGACATTGTCAGTAGGTTCCCTCTGAGCTGAAGGGTCTTATACCTCACCAAGAGTTCCCCTACTGTCTATGGCTCTCTACAGCTAAGAGCACTAGGAAAGGGAGAACATGATAGAACATGTATGTTTGAAATGTGGAGAATATGACCCTTGGAAGATAAGGATAAGATCATCCACAGAAAGAAAAAAAATCAGGAAGCTGTATAGAAAAGAAATTTTGGAATGAGCTACTATATGGAATGTGAAAAAGAATCAACAAGAAAAAAATGTAGCATTTATAGATACTGAATTTGTAAATTGAATAAAAGGAAGAATTGCCACAGTTGGGGCATTAAAAACTGTATTATATTTGCTTAGACTTGGAATAGGATATGATCATATTGGAAAGAAAATCTTCCAAAGAAAGAATAATTTGTGAAGAAAATAAAAAAAAACATCAATAACTCTTAAAGGAGGATGAATTGTGGAAAAAGACAAATTCATATGCCCCCTAAGGGAAAAAAAATTACTTTGGAGCCACCTCTCTGATACTATAAAGGATTCTTGCTGTGCAGTATTTTTAAAATCATTTAATATATTTAAAATTCCTCCTTTTCTCTTTGTTTCCCTGCTGATCTTCTCCACCTATTAAGTGTTATTTTCTTCTAGAGTTGTTGATTATACACATTTCACAATTATTCATGCTGAGAATTATGATATATTTCTCAGTTCTTTCTGGATGCACAATTTTACTAAGAGGCACCCCAAAGAGAACAGGGTATCTAAGGCCAAAATCTTAATTTTATTTCATATAACTTTCTTACCCTCTGCAATCCATCATTGCTATTACCATATGCTACTCTTAAATTATTTTTCTTCTTCACAAATACATAATAGTCGTGTTGTGGGTAAAAATAAGTAAATTACTTTATAGTAGCTCAGGAGTTTTCATAAGATTAAGCTGAAAGGTAATATTATTTTTGAAATAAGATACTTAAGCTGAAATTTAACATACTTGAAAAATCACTTTCAATCTCATGCTTCTATTCTCACTGTGAAATTTCAATGCAGAGCAGGAATTAAGTATGGCAATCAAGATTTCAGTGAAAGATTGTCAAGAAAAGATATTGCTCTGAAGATTGTTCTTCTCATACATAGATATACTGCATCCTTGTTTTGTTGTTGTTGTTGTTATTTGTTTTGTTTTGTTTTGTTTTGTTTGTCTTGCTTCCCATCTTGGATTTTGAAAGTTTTGATTCATCATGCCAGGTCATTTTAATAGGATTGTAATTTGTTCTATATAGACTTGGCTGGCTTTCCAGGTTTTCCAGGGGCAGGAAGGCTTTTCTTGGAATTTGTTGGTTGAAGGATAAGCTATTTAGCTTAGCTCCCTTGATCCCTAAGGTATAAAACGTGTAGTTTAAGGAACATTGGTGCTCTGGTGGTTTTAGTGGAGTTCCCATACTCCTGGAAAGACTTTTTTAAGTATAAGTGTTCATGACTGCTATGACGAACTGGGAAATAGAAGGGAGCTGTGTTTTATTTTAATTCAATTTAAAATACTATCCTTTTAAAATCATATTTTAGATAACTATTTTGGTTCTAGTTTACGGTCCATAGGTGCCTCATTTTCTTTTAATTCCAATTCTGAATCACTGACTTGACTTAAGTTAGTTTTTGTCCAAAATAGTTTCGGTCATGCTTATCTACATATTCACAGCAAAGTGTCATCAAAGGAAGTCAAGAACAAGTTACAACTCAATGCAGGAAGATAAACTTAGAATGAACCTGAAGAACTCTGGATGAAATAGCATGTTAAAGATATGTGTAGCTATTTCATGACATTAGCTTCATTTCTTGAAGACATTATAGTTGAATTTATCAAAAAGCTATGTTTGCCCCTGAGGCTCTACTTGTAGATGTTTTAGAGTTATTCTTTTCTTGTGAGGTGTTTCCCCGTCATCATAGTGTCCTTTTATTGTAAAATTCTTCTTGTTGTTGTGTTGACTCCTTCCAGTCTACTTTCTGATTTCAGATTTTACAATAGGAATAGTAGCTGTGCATTTCTGGGGAAATACCTGCGCTGTTTCTGCTTCTGCTTACGTGGACTATTAAATATTGAGTTATTTCAAAATCAAAATGACAGCTCAAAGAGAAGGCTTGCAAACTTTTATTGCTCACAGTGGTCTAATCCAGGGCAAAGTGTAGTTCTACCTTTATAATTTAAGTTCTGCAAGTTTATGACCTGGGTTTTGGATCTGAACAATACACCTATGAGTTTGTTCCATTTGGAGTTCCACTGGGCCATTGTTAATTTCAGCCAATATCAGTCAACTAGAAAACTGCAAGTTCAGAGTTCAAGGAAGACAGACTCTCATTTTTCTGGAATGGTTATTCTACTTGTGGCTTCAGACTAGATTGGAGGCCATAATCAAGACCCCACTCCATTCCTGAGATCAGAACAGCACAGCTGCTATTGATTTCTGAACTTGCTTTTTGTTAATATATAGTCTAGTCTCTGACCAGTATTTATGCTGGGACAGAATTCCAGGTTTCCTCTTAAATCATTCCTGGAACCTAGAAATGAATAATAAACAATAGAGCTGCATGCTGGTATCTATCCCTGCATCCTAAATATTTCTGAACTATTTTTCCTAGATTTTTGCCTCTTTTTGCCCTGCCCATAACTCTCCCTAAGTTGAAATGTTGCTACATGTGACTATATATGGCAATTCCCATCTGAATACCTTTCTTACAATCTTAGACTTCTCTTTTTCCCTATATCAATGTTGGCTGGAAAAATAACTTGCTGTGATTTTTTTTTCTTGGAATTCCTGATCATGATATGATCTGATGCATTTTATTTATTTGCATAATAAAATATTGTACTGAAGGGTGTACTGAAGTGTGTACTGAAGGGTGAGGGGGACAATTTGTCTGTGCTTTCAGTTACTCTACAATCTTAGCTACTCTTCTTGCAAAGAATTATTTTTAACCAAAAGGGAGACTAAACACCTATCTCTATCACAAGAGGTAAGTCTAATGCTAGCTCAGGTTTGATTTTTGGAACAAAATAAGACAATTAGTTATAATTTTTGAATAGTTAATAGAAATAGGTTCACTTTGCCCTAACATAGCAAAAATATGCAACAATGTTAAGGTCATAGATGTATTGGCACATCTTAAGATTTGATAGATAGCTTTTCTTTCCTCCTGATAGTAATTTGTCAGCAAATCATCAGGGCAGAGTAGGGCAACTCTCATCAGATCCATCAGATCCAAAAGGCACCAACTTCATCTGGGTTTTTTTTTTTTTGCTCATAGATGTCCAGACATCAGGGAAACAGGAACCAATACAGTCAGAGTGACTACTTTATCTCTTTTTAGAACAAAAAATCCCTGTTGTAATAGGAAAACAGGTAGTAAGAGCTTAAACTACATTGTAGGGGACTGTCCTATTTCAATGCTGTGGGGAAATTTTGTTAGTTTCACTATCATACCTATGAAATTTCGTATTTTTAGATTTGGCTTAATGTTTTAGATTATTGAGGCTTTTAGCGAAACTAACATTTTCATCAGTTGTGCTAGCTATTCATTGCAGCTACTTTTTTCTAGAAGCTAAATATTTTTATTAATCAGATTGTGATTTTAAGTTATGGAGCATATGCAAAAGTGATTAAATAATGAGCGTGAGAAACTCTAAATAAATAAACAATTCAAGATGGTTTAATGTTCTTTGAGACATCAAAATGATAGAATTCCAACGTTTAAAAGAACTTCCAAGTCATCTAGAATAAATCACCAGCCACTATATCTGTTTTGGGCCAGAATTCTGAACTTGAAACAAAGGATTCTTAAAAGGTACTAAGTAAGTGGAATTGATAGAGACAATAGTTATTTAACTTAGCATGATTCAGTATGATTGATTTAATCCTACAAGGAGATGTTATGGGCCAGAACTTGAAATAAGGTACTAAGTGGAATTGAGGAGACAATGGTTAAATATAGTTTAGCATTGATTTAATCTTACAACAAGTAATGATTTCCTGTTATGAGCCAGAATTTGAAACAAGGTGATAACTCAATGGAATTTATGGAAGCAATGCTTGTGTGCTTGGGTTTGCACCTTTGAGAGTTCACACATTAGCTCACACACATTAGTTTACAAGTTTGAGAGATTCACAAGTCAGTATGAGATTCACAAAAATGAAATTCACACCTCCCATAATCCCACTCTCAGAGGAGGAGTCAACCTTTGAGTTTACACTTTTAAAAGAGCATAAAAACAGCTGAGCTCATTCAGGAGAGTTCAGTTGAAAAGATTGAGAGGGGAAAGTCAGTTGGAGATTGAGAAGCCACGAATTGGAGTTGAACTAGAGGCAGAAGCTGGAAGAGCTTAAAGACAAACTGCAAGAGCTCTTGGAACCAAGGAGTAAGAGAGGCCTCTAAGAAAGCTAACTGGGCCCAAAGAAAGAGATAAGACTTGGAAGGAGAAAATAAACATTTGGATTTTATCAGCTGGATATATTTGAAGTGATTATTACTTTGAACTGAAACTAAGGCTGCCTCCAGAAAACCTTCCCAAGAAACCTGCTCCTCCAGAAAACCATTGAATTAGAAAAAGAAAAAAAAAACACCACAGTTTCCTAGTGATATGATGATTGGTGTTTACTCAGTGTAGGGCATATAAGCTAGAAGCTCTCAGAGGCAGAGACAGATTCATTCCATCATCTACCTTTGTGGTGGCTGCAGGCTGAAACACATATCTTTGGATTCGAAGAGATTCAGAGGCCAGAGATGGAGGTAGGAGCTCAAGCTCTCAGAACCAAATCTACAGAAGGCCTCCAAGAAAGCTAGCTGAAGCCCCAGGAAAAGAGACAAGACTTTGAAAGAGATAATAAAAGATTTGGACTTTAACACCTAGCTGCACTTGTGATAATTACTGAACTGAAAGGAAGGGTGCTCCCAAAGACCCCAAGAAAACTCAACAGAGAACATTACATTTTAGAGAGAATATTACATATATGAATATTTGTTATACTATTACTAAATATCATCTTGTTTCATCCGTCTGTCTAGAATACTTGCACTGATATAGAATCCACAGTAGAGAGATGGTGGCTTAGCAGTGCCAAACCTAAAATTGTATCATAAAATAGCAGTGATCAAAACCATTTGGTACTGCTAAGAAATAGAGTGGTGGATCAGTAGAATAGATTGAATACACATGATACAATAAGCAAGACCTATACCAATCTAGTATTTGATAAACCCCCAAACTCAAGCTTCTAAAATAAGAACTCACTATTTGACAAAAATTGCTGGGAAAGCTGGAAAATAATGTTAGAAACTCAGCATAGACCTACATCTCACACCCCATACCAAAATGAGGTCAAAATGGGAACATGATTTGGGCAAAAAGGATGATACCAAAAACAAATTAGAATAATATACCTATTCCTATATTCCTATATTATTCCTATCAGATCTTTGGAGAAGGAGGGAATTTATGACCAAAGATGATCTAGAGAACATTATGAAAGGCAAAATGGACAATTTTGATTATATTAAGTTTAAAAAGTTTTACACAAGCAAAACCAACAGACATAAGATCAAAAGGGAAATACAAAGCTGGGAACAAATCTTTATATCCAGTGTTTCTGATAAAGGTGTCATTTCTAAAATTTATAAGAATACAGTTTATAAGAATGCAATTTATTCCCCAATTGATAAATGGTCAATTTATAAGAATACAATCTATTCCCCAATTGATAAATGGTCAAAGGACATGAACAAACAGATGATGTTTCAGATAATGAAATTAAAGCCATTTATAGTTATATGAAAAATGCTCTAAATCACCATTGATTAGAGAAATGCACATTACAACATCTCTGAGGTATAACCTCACACCTCTCAGATTGGCTAAGATGACAGGAAAAGATAATGAAAAATGTTGGAGGGGATTTGAGAAAATTGGGATATTAATGCATTATTTGTAGAGTGATAAACTGATCCAATCATTCTGGAGAGCAATCTGGAACTATGCTTAAAGGACTATAAAATTGTACATACCCTTTGACCCAGCAGTGCTATTACTGGGTCTATCCCAAGGAAATTATAAAGGAAGGGGAAATACCCACAATGCAAAAATGTTTGTAGCAGGTTTTTGTAGTAGCAAAAAACTGGAGGAGGAGGGGATGCCCATCAATTGGGAAAATGCTAAACAAGTTGGAATACATGAAGGGAATAGAATGTTATCGTTTCATAAAAAATGATGAACAAATTGATTATAGAAAGGCCTGGAAAGAATAACATGAACTGATGTTGAGTGAAACAAGCAGAACCAGGGATACATTTTTCACAATAACAGCAAGAATGTGCCATGATCAACTATGAAAGATTTGGTTCTTCTCTCTAGTCAACAGACAATCTCAATAGAGCTTAGATAGAAAAATGCCATTTGCATCCAGAAAAAGATCTAAGGAGACTAAATATAAATCAACACATGCTATATTCACTTTTTTTCTGCTTTTTCTTTTTTTTTTCCCATGGTTTTTCTCTTTTAATATGATTTTTTTCTCTCAACATGATTCTTAAAGCAATATGTATTAAAATAAATAAACTTGCTACAATAAAATTTAAAAAATTCATAGTAGAATCACAGATTGTAGATTTTTTACCTAGAAGGAATCTTAGAATTCATCTATTTAACAAAAGAATAAACTGAGAACCATGGAAATAAAAGAACACATCAGTAAGTAATAGAGTCAGTATTTTAGTGCCTTCCCTCTACTATTTATCTCCAAAATTATCATGTATATATATCTTGCTTACAAGCTCCTTGTGAGCAACAACTTTTTTTTTTTTTTGTATCTCCAGAGTAAAGCATTGTGTTTAGCAAATAGGTCTTTGATGTTTGCTTCCCAACTGATTGACTTGACACTTTTATTCTTGTATCAAATTCAGCCCTATTTTGATGGACTTAACACTCTCACAAAACTACCTACTTTTTTGCAGTAGACAATTTGACTTTATGGAAATTCACTTTAAATTGAGGGGAAACCTACTTTCTCGATACATAAAGAATAGTAAATAATTATTTATGAAAACTTTAACAGATGAAAATAGACTCATGTTTTACCCATTTTTTTTCTTTTATTATACTAGAAATTCTTTCAGAGGAGAATTTATGTACTATTTCTCTTTCATTTCTAGTACCTAGAAAAAGGGCTTTTGTACTATGTATTTAAATAAATATTTGTTTAATTTATTTAAAAGTAAAAGTAGATAATTAGAAATTAATTTAAATACATCAAATTCAAGAACTCAAGAAAACTCAAGAAAAAATATTTTATTGCATTTGAGATAGAAAGTCTCAAGCATTTGTTCTCAATCTGTGGGCCTCAGATATTTGAATCTGTATCTCTCTCTTTGTCTCAATATATATAATATATATGCATATATATATGTGTATATATATACATATATATGTATACACACACACACACACACACACACACACACATATATATATATATATATATATATACACATATATATATATATATAGATTACTGGCCTTTATAAAAAACTGATTATTGTCCATATACATACATATACATATATATATATATATAAAGGCCAGTATAAAAAACTGAATATTGTCCATATATATATATACATATATATATATATATATGTATGTATATAGACAATATTCAGTTTTTTATAAGGCCAGTAATATGTGAATCTAAAAATAAGCAAATATACTTTAAAATTAAATATTCTGTATAAGTATATTACTTTTTGAAGTGCATGTAGATGTTATTATTTAAAAGTATTATTTTCCTCATTATATAACATTTCCTCATAACTAATATTTGGCACAGACCAGCACTAATTGATTAATTGGCTCAGTGACTTTTAATGCTATTTTGTACCAGCAGTGATAAAACAGAAAATCAAACAAGAAAAGTTGCTATAATATTTCAGTCTGAAATAAATCACCTACAAGCAAGGTACTTAGTAGTAGTCTGACAGAGGAGTTTAGAGAAACATTAAAACTCTGCTTCACATCATGGGACATCACTGTAGTCTATAAGGCAACCACAGTGACAGACAAACCAAGCCAGCACACGCAGATGAAGAAGGGAAGATTCTTTTGGGGCAAAGATATTGGGTAATGTGGGAAGGGAAGAGGTAAGGTCATAAACAGGACCAGGCTCTGCAAATAGCGGCTACAGCCACAAACCAAACCAGTTTTTTTTTCCAGATTTATATTGTAGAAAAGCTTGCTAGCTTACAGGGTAATAGAGGCAATAATTAGCCTCAAAGCATCAACTCCAAATGCAAAGAAAAATGATATATAGATCAAGTTATCTTAACAATGGCACAACTTGGAACTTTAGAGCCAACATAATGCTTCTTTAATAATACTGATGTTACATCACACAGAGCCATTGTTTAGAAAACCCAATGTGTTATATCAAAGAGCAACCATTGTTGACTTTTCAAAAGGCAACAATTTTGTGTGAAATTGTATATGTAGTAAACTGAGCAAAATGGCTCAAGTATCTTGACTTGCTTCTACCTAAATGTAACTAATATTTGGCATAGAGTAGGTAATAATTGACTGAGTAACTGGTTTAGTGACTCTTAATGTGATTTTGTACTGGCAGTGATAAAACCTAAAATCAAACAACAAAAATGTCACTAATTTCAAAATAATTGTAATTTAAAACTGCAGATTAAAAAATAACCTAATTACTATTCATATTCTCATGTGTAGATATTGACAGAGGTAGATATTATACCATAGAAACATAATGGGGTTAATTAAGGACCCCAAGCATAATTTGAACCTATTCTCAGATAGTACATTCCATGTTACCAATCCCACTTGTGGACACTGCTCTATTAATGACACAATATTTGCTTTAGAGGTCACTGAAGATGCTTGCCAGGTTAAACATTTGTAATCTGGACCAAGCTTTAATGTGCCCTTTCAAAGAAAGCCACAGCAGCTATACACAACATCAACGGTCCCCTTCAGTCTGCTGGTTTGTCAGGGTTACAGATGTAACAGAGCCAGAAATAACAATCACCTTCTATGCGGATGCTAATTAGAAGGTTGAAATAATAAAACTTCTTACTAGGTACAAATGTTTGAGTCTTTCAAGTTTGGTATCCTCTGCAAAAGACCTATGTAAAACTATGACAGTATAATTTGTTTCCTTACAGAATCAAAGATTGAACACAAAACCTTCAGCATCATTTGTGCCTTATGTGTGATACATAGAAGAGGGATCTGTGATTCATTTCATTGATAAACACTGTCCTCTTGTGGGTAAACAATGGTTTGTTTTCAGTTTTCTTTCTCAAAGAGATATTTTAAAGACCATTCATCACTTTTCTAAGCCTCATTCACATAAGGGACATCAGATTATAAAATCATGCAATCAATCAGCATTCAGGTAGATTTCTGGAGGCACAGATACAAAAGAGAGTCAGTTCTTATCCTTGTATTCTAACTTGGAGTGGTATATTCTAACTTGGACTTCTTTCTCAGTGATTTAAATGCCTTAGAAGTACAACTTTTTCATGACTCTCAATTTACTTTCTGCATGTTTTGTCTCACTATGTTAACAATATGCCCATGAAATAGGGTGGTTTGAATTTTATGCAGATGTAATGTAGAAAAAAGGTAGCTAGATGATTTGGTGGATAGTGCTAGGCCTAGAGTTAGGAAGACTTAAGTTCAAAGTCAGCCTGAGACACTTTACTAGCTATATGTTCCTGAACATGTCACTTAACATTTTTTTTTTATTTTTTTGCCTAAAAGTACTAGAGAAAAAATGGAAAAGTGATCCAATATCTTTGTCAAGAAAACTCATGATCCCTGAGGTCATGTAGAGTTGAACATAAATTGAATGAGTGAACAACAATTGTACCCCCAAAAATCATGTCTTTGAACCCATTTATTTGACTCAGGCTCTGGCTCTGAATTCCATCTCATATATTTACTGGCCATGTGACCATAAGAAAGTAATTAAATTCTTGAAACTTCTCTTATCTATAAAATCTAAGACTACAAAATGCTGAAATGTTACTGATCTGTGCTAGAAGACAGAGTTTTTAAAAATGCTTCAGGGGATATTCCATACATAAAAGATACAGGAAAAACATTGGTTTAGTCAATTCTTAATCAGAAAGCTCCCTCTAACTAAACCAATGTTTTTTCTTTAAAGGAGAGATCTTATTTTTCTCTTAGAGCTGTCAGGAAGAAAAAGCTTTATGATTTAAAGCATTAAATAAATGAGTTATTAAATATTATTCCCATTTGGTAGCTGGTATGAATGAGGTGCAGGTATTGCTATTTGTTCAAGAATAAATCAATGAAATAGCCACACTAAATGTTAGTTCTCTTGACTCTCATTTCAATGTTGTATATCATGCTCTTGTTTCATCCTTTTGTGCTTCTCCCTTGTCTAGCCATAATATAAAGTAAAAATATATTCTGGACTACGAGTTGTATTGAGAGGCAGTGTTGTATAATACTAAGTACAATGATCTTTGTAAGTCAGAGGATCTGATTTTAAATAAAACCAATTATTTTATAATCTGTTTTACGCTATTAATTTATTTACTTATTTTTGTGTATTTATTTATTACTATATTACTTTATCCCTGAGCCGTAATTTCCCTATTATTAGAATTAGATGATTAAAATGAATGATTTTCTGAAGTCCTTTTTTCCCTCTAGAGCTGTGATTCTGTTTCCTTTTTTAGATTTTAAAATCAGAGGAGTGGGATGCTTTATTTTTCTCTCTTTAAAAAAACACATAAAAGCTACCTCTATATAAACCCAAATTATATGTGTAGCCCTCAATTGATTTTTTTTTCATCCTGAATCAGTAGCCCCAAACCAAAAATATGATAGCTTCTAACCCCTACATTAAATCACATTGAATTTTTTGGCACAGGTTCTACATTTGAAACATTCATGAAGATTACCAAAGTAGTGACAGTAAAGTGGAAATTGCTACACTCCTCTCAGTGATTTGCTAAAATTCTGTTGGAAATTAATGACCTCGGAAATTATCTTGGGATCGACAATCTAAAATAAAAATAAAGAAAAGCCATTTGCAAACTGGCTCTCTAGCTCTTTGAGGGAAGCAACACTTAGAAACATTTAATCACTTTTTGATTAGATCCTCTAGAATCACAGATTTTAAGAGGTGAAATAACCTCAGTAGCCTCTTTGTTTGACCCAATCATGAAAAGAATTTCTATTACATCTATTCAGTAAGTGATCCTTTAACTTCTGCTAAGGAGGGGGAACACATGTTAAAGATGTCTTCAGTCCAAGAATTCTAATAGGAGCTGTATCCTGTAATGGATAATTCAGGATTATAAAGTAAACCAATTAAAGACGTAGATGGTAAAGGAAAAAAGATTTTTTCTTTCCTGACATGGTGCCCATAAAGACAATTTTACCTTTCAATTTAAGGAAGGTAGGATATGTCAGTTAATCTTCTGTCATCCACTTAGAAACATATTTGAATTTTATATTTTGTGTAGTTTACCCATAGACTTTACTTTTAACTTACTGTGATCTTTTCCAGGAAATCAACAAATAGGCATTTCTGGAAACATCAATAGTTTCTTGTTGGGAATAACTTTTAATTTATTTTCCTTTGAGACAATATAAAAATGAACAAATAAAATATAACTACATTAAGACCTCTTTGATTCAAATGTGGCACATCTAAATTTATATGTCCCCTTACCTTATGAAAAAGATAATTCTATTATTATAAAGATCATAAAAGAAAAAGTTTATTTAGTAAGATTTGCAGTGCATTTATCTGTCTCTGCCCATCAGTCTATCTCTTTCTTGGGGTAGTAGATATTACCATTGCTGATACAATTAGTTTGGCTATGAGAAGAGCAAAGGCCAAAATGACTGTAGGCAAATGAATTGTAGTTAGATCTGAATAGTTTGGCATTTTTCCAACCTAATACTCTTTCTGAAAAGGCCTAAAATTTTGGTGGCTCTTAGACATAGTAAAGAGACAGTATGGCATAGTGGAGAGATAACTGCTTTAGAATCAAAAAGAAATGGTTGGGATTTTAACTGAAATTTTGTGTGACCATAGGCCGGTTACTTGATCTCTTTCTTTCTCAGGCAATCCCTTCAAATTTAATCTATTAAATTTTAAGGAGGGTTTTTAGCTGGCAATTTGTGAAATTGCTATTTAAATCATCTTGGTAACTTTTAATATAATTGATTTTCTTTGTAATCCTATGAAGATTAAGCATTTAAAAACAATATTTTGAGAGTCTCACCAAACTGGTAAGGAGCTCCATGACATAAAAAATTTACAGAGAATCTTTATATTTATGTTTAGCTACAATCATACAACAAGCAATACTGGTGGATTTTAGAAGCAATGCTATCAAAGGGCTGGGTTAGTCAGGGATAAAGGCATAAAATCAGTTTTCTAGAGTGGTATAGGTAATGCCTGTGATTTTTGAAGGATACTGAATCACTTTCAACTTGAAGACAATCAATTGCATTCACCAGGTCTTCCACAATTTCTATTTGTTGTTTGCTTTGCAAAGCAATCTGGGTTAAATGACCTGCTCAGGATCACACAGTTATGAGTATCAAGTGTCTGATGTTATATTTGAATTCAGATCCTCCTGACTCTACCATTTCTATTTCAGCAAAAATATCTGACCAACCCTAATTTATTATTTATTGCCCCAGTTAAAGAAACCAATATATGCTTTATCTATATGACTAAGTGTTAATGAATTATACAACAAATATCTAATATTGGTAAAACCCTACCCCAGATGTGGGAGTTACAAAAGCAAAAAATGTGCAAAAACAGTCCCTTCCTTCAAAGAAATTATTCTCTAGTAGAGTGTAGGATGGGTGAAGGGAAGTATTATTTTTTTTATTTTTATGGAATGCTTAAAGAATACACTAGAGGGAAAAAAAATACACCAGAGGGTCAAATTAATAATTAAGAAATGATAGCTATACTAGTAGAATAATTTCTTCCTGGCTTTTTTGAATTTTTGATTTAAGTATGTCCCAGTTTACCAAAAACATCATTGAAGCACAAAAGTATAATCTATCATAGTCTTTCAAAATTTTTCTCTGTCTAAAAAGTAAAAGTTTAGAACTTAGTTGTTTCATATGAATCATATTAACTTGCCCTACATGAGCAATGAATCTATTCTAATTCAATTTAATAGATCTTTCCTGTGTGCTTACTACATATTTGCACCTTGTGATGTTTTGTGAAGGATATTGTAGAAGAATGAATCTAAACAAGGAGTTTAGGAGTAAGTATTTCTATTCCTGCCCCTGAAAATGTCCTTCCCTAAATCTTGGCTCTTCTGTCTGTTATTTGGGATGTCCCCAAAGCATTAGTTCCACTAAAATGGGAGAGAGGTGTGGAACCATAGTGTTATGTTGTTGGTTACATTGTGGTAGGTGGGTAACCGATTTAGGAATGGAACAGTTGTGTGAAAGAGGAAGGAATTTATGACCAAAAAAGAACTAGAGATCAGTATTGATCACAAAATAGAAAAATTTGATTATATCAAATTGAAAAGTTTTTGTACAAACAAAACTAATGCAGACAAGATTAGAAGAGAAACAATAAACTGGGAAAACATTTTTACAGTCAAAGGTTCTGAAAAAGGCCTCATTTCCAAAATATATAGAGAATTGACTCTAATTTATTAGAAATCAAGCCATTCTCCAATTGATAAATGGTCAAAAGATATGAACAGACATTCTCAGATGAAGAAATTAAAACTATTTATAGCCATATGAAAATATGCTCCAAATCATTATTAATCAGAGAAATGCAAATTAAGACAACTCTGAGCTACCACTACACACCTGTCAGATTGGCTAAAATGACAGAAAAAATAATATGGAATGTTGGAGGGGACGTGGGAAAACAGGGACACTGACACATTATTGGTGGAATTGTGAACACATCCAGCCATTCTGGAGAGCAATTTGGAACTATGCTCAAAAAGTTATCAAACTATGCATATCCTTTGATCCAGCAGTGTTTCTACTGGGCTTATACCCCAAAGAGATACTAAAAAAGAGAAAGGGACCTGTATGTGCCAAAATGTTTGTAGCAGCCCTGTTTGTAGTGGCTAGAAACTGGAAAATGAATGGATGCCCATCAATTGGAGAGTGGTTGGGTAAATTGTGATATATGAATGTTATGGAATATCATTGTTCTGTAAGAAATGACCAGCAGGATGAATACAGAGAGGACTGGCAAGACTTACATGAACTGATGCTAAGTGAAATGAGCAGAACCAGGAGATCATTATATACCTCAACAATGATATTGTATGAGGATGTATTCTGATGGAAGTAGATTTCTTCAACAAAGAGATCTAACTCAGTTTCAATTGATCAAGGATGTGCAGAAGTAGCTACACCCAAAGAAAGAACACTGGGAAATGAATATAAACTGCTTGCATTTTTGTTTTTCTTCCTGGGTTATTTATACTTTCTGAATCCAATTCTCCCTGTGCAACAAGAGAACTGTTAAGTTCTGCACACATATATTATATCTAGGATATACTGTAACCTATTTAACATGTATAGGACTGCTTGCCATGTCGGGGAGGGGGTGGAGGGAGGAAGGGGAAAAATCGGAACAGAAATGAGTTCGAGGGATAATGTTGTAAAAAATTACCCTGGCATGGGTTCTGTCAATAAAAAGTTATTTGAAAAGAAAATTTAAAAAAAAAGGAATGGAACAGTTGTTTTCTTTTTCCTGTTTTTATTACTGAGTTAAACAGTATATTTATTGTGATGTTCTTTGAGGTTTAGGAAATTAATTTATTTCAAAAGTTAAAATGAACATTAAGGTTTTAACTGATACTGTTATTATAAGTAAAGGGAAAGGTACTTCCATAGGATTTACAATCATATACAGAATGATCCAAAGATCAATAGAAACTAATTAAATGAATGTCCCAAGACTAGAATAGAAATAAAGTTTTTTTTTTTTTGTTTTTTACTTCTGATTTTCCAGGACAAGTGATAAAAAACTTGCCAGCAAATTTTGGCAAAAGTTCTGTTTAAAAAACAAGTAAAATACTTAAATATTAGAAGAGAAATGGGGGTGGAGGGGAGAGCAATGATGTGTCCAAATAAGGCATAAACACAAAATTCTATATTAGAAATAAAGTACAGGTACATTTAAAATTGGGGAATTATATATTTTCAACTTCTGACATTCCAAGGCTCTTATTATAGTTTAAAATAAACTTCATTTTTTTCTCTATTTTTTCATACTAAGATGCCTATTGACTCAGAAATAAACGAATTAGCTTATTCCAGCCTGATGTAAATACACATGGTACACAAAGGTGTGATCAAAACTAAAAATACATAATCCATGTTAAGAAACTGCCTCTGAGCTAGCATATGTACTGATAGACTAAGTAATAGCCTCTATGAAGTAATAGTCTATAGCTATACACTTTTTTACCTAGATGAAAATGTACCTCCCTTTAAGTTCTGTAGAGAATTCTTTTCTTGGACAGATCCATTCATATCTCTGGGAACGAATTTAATACTTTATGATTGTATGATTTCTGATACTTACAATCTTGAAGACTAAAGATTTTCTTTACTTCTGTGAAAAGAGGGAGTCCAGGAATAAGTGGATAAGAGGATTAAGTAGTGGAATAAGGAAAATGGCCCACTTTTTTCTACCTTGAAGAATACAAAGCCTCCCAGGAAGAGCCCTGTAGTTACACCACACAGCTGCTTGCAGTGTCCTGGGGGAAAATAGCAGCTTAGGAAATGAGAATTTCTCAAAGATTTCATAGAAATCTCAGCCAATCTTTGAGAGCTGGCAAGTATGCAGGAACCTCATATTTGACATTGTCTCTCAAACTTTGGTTGCCAGAACATTGCCACAAGGAAAATTTAATGGTTTTTGGAGGTTGCTTATTTTTGTGACCACGATAAATATTTTTCACTTTCTCAAGTGGCAGAGGTCTGCTTACTTTAGACACTTCAAAAGAGAGACCATGGAGAAAAGATCTCTGGCAGATGATAATGTAACTTCTCTTTCCACATCTGTCCTAATTATTCGCTTATTCAGTTTAGAATATTATAAAATTTAGGAATGGCCTTTATATTTTTTTTAAATCAATTAATAAGCACTTCTCTCTCCCATTTATTCCCTCCATCACCAACACTGAAAAGAAGACAAAACTCTTAAAACAAATATACACAGTCAAAGAAAACTAATTCTCATATTGGATACATACAAAAATCACAAATGGAAATGTACCAAAAACAGGATATTTTGTATCTTGAGTCCACCATTTCTTTGTCAAATGGTGATAGCATGTTTTATCATCAGTACTCTGGATAAAAAAAGTTTCCATAAACTTTTTGTATTTGTGTGTCATTTTCCTCTCTGATGGTTTTGAGTTATTGGCCTAATAGTGGGTCAAAGAGACAGTAGTGAACCTGTGTAGTTTATTAACATTGGGGGCATAGAGTTCTATATATAAACTGTGTGTAGTGCTTGATAATTCTTTGGGTAAAATTGCTTCAAGGCTGCTTACTTAAAGATATATAGACTTTAGATTCTACTAAAAAAAAAAAGCTACTCTATTGTCTCATAATGACTTGGAGATGACCCTAAATCTAGAAAATTTCATAAGTGTAGGGGAAGTTCCTTTTACATAGAGGGCAATAATATTCTCTCAAAAACTAAGATTAAATATATATACATGTACACACACACATATAAAATATACAAGTGTGTCTGGTATGTGTTCGTGTACATATATATATATTTAATCTTAGTTTTTGAGTTTATATATATATATATATATATACACACACATACATATATATATGTGTGTGTGTATAAGTAGTAACTTAATGGAATTTTCATATATATTCTTTTTTTTTTAATAATGGTAAGTATTTGTTAAGCACATTTTATGTGCCAAGCACTTAAAGACACAAATATAATCAGAGAATATAACCAGAGAATAAATCAATTCTTGCCTTCAACGATCTTATATTCTTTTTTATACTTTTAAGCTTTTTATTTTAAAAACACCTACATGGATAATTTGACAACATTGATCCTTACATAGCCTTGTGTTTCAGATTTTCTCCTGCTTTCCCCCACCCCTCCCCTAGATGGCAAATATGTTAAAATATATGTTAAATCCAATATGTATAAACATATTTATACAATTCTCTTGCCATACAAGAGAAGTCAGATCAAAAAAAAAAAAAGAAAGAAAGTAAATGAGTAGGAAAATAAAAGGCAAGTGAACAACAAAAAGAGCGAGAATATTTGATTCTCATTCAATTCCTACAGTCCTCACTCTGGATGTAGATGGCTCTCTTCATCACAAGATCATTGGAACTGGCATCAATCTTCTCATTGTTGGAAAGAGTCACATTCATCAGAATCCATCATCGTATATTATTACTGTTGTCATGTACAATGATTTCCTGGTTCTGCTCATTTCACTTAGCGTCAGTTCATGTAAGTCTCTCCAGGCCTTTCTAAAATCATTCTCCTGATCATTTCTTATAGAACAATAATATTCCATAATATTCTTATACCATAACTTATTCAGCCATTTTCCAACTGATAGACATCCACTCAGTTTCCAGTTTCTTGCCATTAAGAAAAGGCCACAAACATCTTTGGGATATAGGCCCAATAGAAAAACTGCTGGGTCAAAGAGTAGATATATATTCTTACATATATGAATATGTGTATATAGTGATATTCTCTCTAAAACTAAATATATATGCATATATATAATACCTAAAATATTTTATATGGATATATTCATATATATGTATATATACATGTATACATATATATCTTTAGTTTTAGAAAAATATTACCATACACACATATGTATATATGACTATATGTGAAAATTCAATTATATTAAAAGAACAAAAAATAGAACTTTTTATTATAACAAGAGCAATTTCATTAAAATTTCACAAAAATCAAATAATCCCAAAATCTCTGGAAGATTAATAATCCACATTTTGAGCTCTTCTCTCTAGTTATCTACCAAGATAAAAAATTCTGCTTACCATAAACATTTTGCCAACTGGCATGGTGAATCTCATTTCCTCTCTTCTATCTCAATCCAACTTCCTATGTCTTTATGTTTTTTTCTTGGAACAACAATCAGTATAAGCATTTGTTTTGGAACCATGACAATCTAGATATCCATATATGTAATACACTCTAATTACAGGAATCCATTTTTATGTGTTTATTTCATGGATCTACTCCTTTCACAGTCTAGTGAAACATAAAAACATTTTCTCATTATGATTTTTATTTAATTCTTATTTGAAGTAAATCAATTTTCAGTTGGAAATTAACGAAAATACAATGCAATTTTTCTCTACCTAAACACTCTGAAATCTATACAAAGACTCCTGGGTGTCCACAGAACTGGTTAGGAACCCTGTCCCAGAAGAATATGAGCTTCTTAAGCTCAACAGTCTTAATTTTGTATTTCTGTTTCTAACACTTAAGGAAATTTTCAGTAAATGCTTACTGATTAATTGATTGGTTGAAAGATAAATTCACTTCAGAGACAATCTAGTTTAACTTATACCTGAACAAGAATCCCCACTAAATAACTAAAGGAAATTTAATGATTGCTGGTGGGTTTTTGTTCTTTCATCCACATTAACTAATTTGTGGATTAGCAAACTCCCCCAACTGCTGCAAAAACTCCCACTTCCATACATAAAACTGAAGAATAAAAAACAAAAAATAAAATTACAGAGATAAAAGTATTTTTATCACAATAAAAAGCAGAAAACTTTGACTTTTGCATAATTGATAAATTTCCCACAAGATAATCTCTTTCATTATCATTGAAGCCTGGCATTTAAGAAATGATTTGAATTTGATGCATCAGTTTTTCAAAGAGCCATGGTTACTTAGCATACATCCATCTACCAACTTAGAATGATGTACTTTGGGGGGATGTCTTCATAAATCATTGTGGTCAAAAATTCATAACTCTGTGGCCAATTTATGTTTGAGCATCTATGAGTTTAAAAGTTCTCATCCTTAGACAATGAACATGCTATCTTTGGCTTGTCTTTGTATTTGAAACCTTACCAGCTTGGTAAAAACTTGCGAGAGTTTGTTTTCTGCCTCATAGAACTGAGATTTCTTCCTATGATGAGGCACTAGAACAAAACTTTAGTACCTGCATTCTAAGGAATCAATGCAATTGTTCCTCAATCTCATTTAAACTGAGTTTATGTGATTAATTCTCAACAAATTGATAGAACAATAGTATATGTTTCCTTCCATGTACCAATTTTTTTTTTGTTTTTATTCTGTATGTCTTTACTTATTGACCTGATAAGTCTCCTCCTGGAAGTGATATTCGTGGTAAATAATTTGAATTTGTGTGTGAAAACACATTTAGAAAGAGGCAAAGCTATTTTTATTTTTCAATTAATTGATTATTGTTCACATAAGTGTTGATTAAATGCCTTATCCTTTGAATAAAACTAATATAGTATATTTTAATGATACTATTTATTTTCAACATTCTTTTTTTTAAAAAAAAAATGAGGTCTATTCTCTCCCTCTTTTTCCCCTCCCTTTCTCACTAACTGAGAAGGAAAAGCAGTATATCAATTATATACGTGAAATCATGCAAAACATTTTATATTAGACATCAGAAAAGAAAAAAAAAAGAATAAAAAGAGAAAATTATACTTCAGTTTAGATTTAGGATCCATCAGTTTTATCTCTGAAGGTAGACAGCATTTTCATGAATCCTTTGTGGAATTGTTTTGGATCACTGTATTAATCAGAATAGCTAAATCTTTGACAGTTGATCATCATTATAATAATGTCCTTACTACGTACAATGATCTTGTGGTACTGCTCACTTTTCAGCAATGTATATAGATCTTCCCATGTTTTTCTGAAACCATTCCCCTCATCATTTCTTAGAGAATAACAATTTTCCATCACAATTATACATTACAACTTATTTGGCCATTCCTCAACTAATGGAAATACCCTCAATTTTCAATTCTTTACCACCACAAAAAGAGCTGCTATATATTTTTTTCTAAATACAACTCCTTTTTTATTTTTATTTGATTTTTGAAGTCAATATAGTTTTTTTTTCTTTTTAAGAAAAGACATACATAAACTCTCAATTGTTTGTGGCTTTACATTTTAAATTTTATTTAGATGTCTATTCTTTTTTATTTTTAGCAGAGGACTGGTCATAATTTATTATCATCAAGCACAGTAATTTTTACATAAGATGAGCTTAACATTTGAATTTGTTTTTGTTTTTGTTTTTTGCAAACAGTTGATATTAATTTCCCAGTATTCTTTCTTTGAGTGTAGCTGCTTCTGATCAATTGAAACTGAGTTAGATCTTCTCTTTGTCGAAGAAATCCACTTCCATCAGATTACATCCTCATACAGTATCGTTGTTGAAGTATATAATGATCTCCTGGTTCTGCTCATTTCACTTAACATCAGTTCATGTAAGTCTCTCCAAGCCTCTCTGTATTCATCCTGCTGGTCATTTCTTATAGAACAATAATATTCCGTAACATTCATGTACCAAAATTTACCCAACCATTCTCCAATTGATAGGCATCCATTCATTTTCCAGTTTCCAGCCACTACAAACAGGGCTGCCACAAACTTTTTGGCACATACAGGTCCTTTTCCCTTCTTTAGTATCTCTTTGGGGTATAAGCCCAGTAGTAGTACTGTTGGATCAAAGGGTATGCACAGTTTGATAACTTTTTGGGCATAATTCCAGATTGCTCTCTAGAATGGTTGGATTCGTTCACAACTCCACCAACAATGCATCAGTGTCCCCGTTTTCCCGCATCCCCTCCAACATTCATCATTATTTTTTCCTGTCATCTTAGACAATCTGACAGGTGTGTAGTGGTATCTCAGAGTTGTCTTAATTTGCCTTTCTCTCTGATCAATAGTGATATGGAACATTCTTTCATATGAGTCAAAATAGTTTCAATTTCATCATCTGAAAATTGTTCATATCCTTTGACCATTTATCAGTTGGAGAAAGGCTTGATTTCTTATAAATTAGAGTTGATTCTCTATATATTTTGGAAATGAGGCCTTGATCAGAACCTTCAACTGTGAAGATGTTTTCCCAGTTTGTTGCTTCCCTTCTAATCTTGTGCATTAGTTTTGTTTGTACAAAGACTTTTTAATTTGATGTAATCAAAATTTTCTATTTTTTTGATCAATAATGGTCTCTAGTTCATTTTTGGTCACAAATTTCTTCCTCCTCCACAAGTCTGAGAGATAAACTATCCTATTTTCCTCTAATTTATTTATAATCTCGTTCTTTATGGCTAGATCATGGATCCATTTTTATCTTATCTTGGTATACAGTGTTGAGTGTGGGTCCATGTGTCTATTGCTTTCTAAAAAGCACTGTGCATTTTTCTTTGACATATAAAGAAGAATAATATTAAGGAAAATTTATTTTAAGATAATATAGGTTTATTCTAGAGAGCAATTTGGAATGATACCAAAAAGAGCTATAAAACCATAATCTCTCTCTCTCTCTCTCTCTCTCTCTCTCTCTCTCTCTCTCTGTCTCTCTCTCTCTGTCTCTCTGTCTCTCTCTATGTCTCTCTCTCTCTGTCTCTCTGTCTCTTTCTCTGTCTCTCCCCTCTCTGGCTCTCTCTCTCTCTGCTCTCTCTCTCTCTCTCTCTGCTCTGTCTCTGTCTCTCTCTCTCTCCCTCTCTCTCTCTGTCTCTTTCTGTCTCTCTCTCACTCTGCTCTCTCTGTTTCTCTTTCTCTCCTCTCTGTTTCTCTCTGTGTATCTCTCTCTGTCTCTTTCTCTTCCTCCCTCCTTCTCCCTCCCTTTGCTTTCCTTTCTCTCCTTTCCTCTCCCTTTCTCTCCCTTCTTCTCTCCTTCCCTCTCTTTTTCTCTCTATAAGATAAACTTTTGATTAATTTGATTAGAAAAAGGAAGAAAGAAAATCAGATTAAAAATATCAAAAATCAAAAAAGTGAATTTACCACAATGAAGAGGAAATTAAAACAAATGAACACTGTTTTGGCTGCTTGCCAATAAATCTGACAATCTAATTGAAATGGAGGAATATTTACAAAAAAAAACATAAGTTGCACAGATAAAAGATGAAGGAATAAATTATTTAAATAGTCCTAATTTAGAAAAAAAATTGAACAAACCATTAATGAATTACCTCAGAAAAAGTCTTCAGTTCCAGATGGATTTACAAATGAATTCTACCAAATATTTAAAGAACAATTAATTCCTATACTATTTGGAAAACTAGAGAAACGAGTCCTATTAAATTCCTCTGATGGCCCAGATATCATGTTTATATCTAAACCTGAAAGTGCCAAAACAAAGAAACAAAATTATAGAACAATTCCTCTAATGAATATTGAAGCAAAAATCTTAAACAAAATATTAACAAGGAGATTACAGCAACTTATCACCAGGATAATAACACTATGACCAAATAAAATGTATACCAGGAAGATAGGGCTTGTTCAATATCAAGAAAAGTATCAGTATAATTGATCATATCAATAACCAAAGAGAAATCATATGCTATATCAAGATGTAAGAAAATGCATTTGACAAAAACAATACCTATTAAAAACTTCAGAAAGCTAAACAATAAGTGGAAATTTTCCTCAAAATGATAAGTAGCATCTAGCTAAAACCATCAGCAAGCATTATTTATATATATATATATATATATATATTGGGAATAAACTAGAAGCATTCCAAGTAAAATCAAGAGTGAAATAAGGTTGTCCATTATCACCATTACTATTCAATGTTGTACTAAAAATGTTAGTTTTAGCAATAAGAGAAGAAAAAGAAATTGAAGGAATTCGAGTAGGTAAGGAGAAAACAAAATTATCCCTTTGTAGATATTAAGATATTATACTTAGAAAATCCTAGATAATCAACTAAAAAACCATTAATAAAAAAAAAGAATCTAACTCAGATGATGAAACTGAAGTATATAGCAGTTGTCACTTTCTTAAACAAGGGTCTGAGACAAGATTCAAACTCAGAACTCAATTTTTTAAAAAAAATTTAAATTAATATAGTTAATTCAATTAATTTATTAATAATTAAAAGTAATGTTAAAGATTACATGTGATTGGGGGAAGTTATTAAAACAAATAAAGTAAGGGATCCAAACTTTAAAAAAAGCCATTAATAACTTTAGCAAAGTTCCAGGCTATAAAATAAACCTATATAAATCATTGATATTTATATATCTTACCAACAAAGTTTAGCAGCAAGAAATAGAAAGAGAAATCCTATTTAAAGTACCTGTACACAATATAAAGTATTTGGGAATCTACCTGCCAAGAGAAATCCTGGAACTATATGAACATAATTACAAAACACTTTTTCACACAAATTAAGTTAGATCTAAATGATTAGAAAAAATATCAATGACAAGCTAATTTAATAAAAATGACAAATCTATTTAAATTAATCCATTTATTCAGTGCCATACTAATCAAACTGCCAAGAAATTACTTTATAGAGCTAGAAAAAATAATAACAAAATTCATATGGAAGAAAAAAAATGTTAAGAATTTCAAGGGAATTAATAAAAAAATGCAAAGAAAGGTGGTTTTGTTGTACTAGACATAAAACTATGTTATAAAGTTACAGTCATCAAAACCATTTTGGTACTGGCTAAAACATAAAGTAATGGATCAGTAGAATAGGTTAGGTTCACAAGATACAATTGTTCTACAATGGTAGAAACTAGGCATTGACCCATACCTAAAACCCTCTACTAAGATAAGATTGAAATGGGTTCATAATTTAGACATAAATGGTGATGCTATAAGCAAATTAAGAGAACAAAGATTATTCTACCTCTCAGAAGAGTGGAAAGGGAGGAATTTGTGGCTAAAGAAGAACTAAAGAATATTATAAAATGCAAATTTGTAAAAATATCATTATAATTTTGATTATTTTAAATTTAAAAGTTTTTGTACAAACAAAAGCAATGCATCCAAGATTAGAAAGTTAGGGAAGCAGAAAGCTAGGGGGGAAATTTACATTCAGTGTTGCTGATAAAGGCCTCATTTCTAAAATATATAGAGCATCTTCTTACATTTATAACAATGCAAGCCATTCCCCATTTAATAAATGATCAAAGAATATGAACAGACAATTTTCCGATAATGAAATTAAATCCATTTCCAATCATATGAAAAAATCCTCTAAATCACTATGCAAATTAAGACAACTCTGTGGTACCATTTCAGAACCTTTCATATTGGCTAAGATGACAGGAAAACAATGAGAAATGTTGAATGGGGATGTAGAAAACCTGGGACACTAAGAAATTATTGATGGAGTTGTGAACTGATCCAACCATTCTGGAAAACAATTTGGAAGCATGCCCAAAAAGCTATAAAACTATGCATACCTTTTGACCCAGCAGTAGCTCTACTGGGCCTGTATCCCAAAGAGATCATAAAAAAGTGAAAAGGACTCATATGTGCAAAAATATTTGTAACATTCCTTTTTGTGATGGCAAGGAACTAGAAATTGAGTGGATGTGCATCATTTGGGGAATAGCTGAAGAGGTTATGATATATGAATGTACTAGAATATTATTGTTCTATAAGAAATTGATAAGCAGGCTTATTTCAGAAAATCCTAGAAAGACTTACATGAAATGATGTTAAGTGAAGTAAGTACAATCAAGAGAACACTGAATACAGCAACAACAAGTTTACATAATGATCAGCTGTAATGGACTTGACTTTTTCAGCAATGAGATGATTCATATTCATTTCAGTAGATGTGATGGAAAGAGCCATCTACATTCAGAGTGAAATCTAAGAAAACTGATTATTGATCAAAGCATAGTATTTTCACCTTTGTTGTTCTTTCTTATGTGTTTTGCTCCTTTTGATTTGAGTTTGCTCTTGCACAGCATGAAGAATATGGAAATATCTTTAGAATAATTGCACATTTCCTATATAGGATTGCTTGTTGTTTGGGGGATTCAGTGGAAGAGAAAGGGAGAAAAATTGGAATAAAATTATTTTTGCAAAGGTGAATAATGAAAATTATCACCTTTGGATTTGGAAAAATAAAAAAGCTATTAAAATAGGTTTTCAAAGAAAATATAAAAACAAACAAACAATATTATGCTTAATTCTGCCAAACAGAATTTTTTGCTGCAGGTCTAGTTTTTTGATTGTCAAAATATAATATTTGAGGGCCTGCAGTCTTTTATTGTACTACTGATAAATCTTGTACAATTCTAATTGTGACTCCAATGTATTTTAATTATTTGGTTTGTTTTTGTTTCTTGTAAAATTTTTCTCCTTGATCTGGGACTTTCAAAATTTAGCTACAACATTTTTATGCGTTTTCCTCATAGGATCTCTTTGAGATGGTGGTTTTTGGGTTTTTCCTATTTCTTCTTTCTCCTTTTCTCTCACTTCAGGACAAATTTCTTTCATTATTTCTTGTATTATTGTGGTCACAGGTTTCAGGTAATTCAGTTATCTGCATGTTTCTCCTCTTCATATTTTCTCCATATCTGATTTTTTCACTTATAAGATGTTCCACATTCCATTCTATTTTTATTCTTTATATTTTGTTTTGTTATTTCTTAGTTTCATAATTTCATTTTGTGGAGTCTTTTAACAATCAAAAAACTAGACCTGCAGCAAAAAAATTCTGTTTGGCAGAATTAAGCATAATATTGTTTGTTTGTTTTGATATTTTCTTTGAAAACCTATGCCCAATGCCCAATTCTAACTTCTCAAAGAGTCATTTTCTTCTTAAAAGTCTGGATCTCCTTTTCTAAGTTGTTGAGTTTCTTTTTTATAATCTTCTTGTTTTTCTTGGGTGGTCCTTATTTTTTGTTTTTAGTTTTTCCTCAATTTATCTCTTTTGATTTTTAAAGTCATATTTTGAGTTTCATTTTTGAATTTTTCTACAAACTTTTTCTGGCCAGCTAGCCATTTAATGTTACTCTTTTGGATAGGAGAAGATTTTTTTACTTCAATGTCCTCTGTAGATGAACTCCTATCTTCCCAATTCCCATAGCCACTCTCTTTGGTTAGGAGCTTTCTCATTTGCCTGCTCATTTTATTTAATGAGAATTCTTTACTGTAACCACTTCTAATCCTTTGGTGGCAGTGATGGTGCCTCTAACTTCATTTCAGTTCTCTTCTTTATCCTGGAACATAAAACCAAGGACTCCACACTCCTCTAACTACCTGTAGCCAGTAGGTCCCTTGCCCCAGATTCTGCACTCATTGGTGTTCTGGTTCCCTTTCGCATAGGATAGGACCAAACCTCAACAACACAGTTGAGCCTGGCATTTCTAATCAATTGAGGTTCTCTCAATCTTTCTAGATTCAGAAACCTTATTCCGAATACTATCTGGGAGATGAAAGTTCCTGTGACTGCCTAATCTAGATAGTCCCAGTGCTCCCCACTTGTTATTTCTTTGTAGCTGGCCTGGAGGTGTTTACACTTCACACTAATTAAATCTCTTTTTTCTAACTTTCTTGGATCCAAGAAGAAACCTTGTTATTACCCAGTCTTATTTGTTTTTACCTATCAATGTTCACCCTGAAGTGCAATATTATTTTGTTTGTTGGATAAATCTAGAAAGTTTGAAATTTTCTGACTTATTCTGCTTTCTTCCCCATACTTTTCTAGAAGTAAAATCTAGTACCTAAGAACAAATAATTTAAAATGTATCAAAAGAGAACAAAGAAATGTATGAAATCCAGCACTTAAGTGAGAAACAGCTAACTCAATGGAAACCAATCCAACCATTTGGTCAAGGTCAGATATTCTGAATCAACCAAATATTAATAGAAACATATACATATCACCATTGCTGCCAGAAAATGATATTATAGGAAAGTATCACTTGACTCACAGTAGTGTTAGTGGTCACATTCTTCCATAGGCAAATATAGTCAGATTGCCTCAAACTGCCACATTCTCTTTTCCTTCTCTCTATTATCTCATATTCATTTATCTCCTTTGACTGATTTAATGCACTTCAAAAATCCATTCTGTTGAGAAAGGAAGGTGATATGAAGTTCCTGAATTCCATGATAGCAGACCACAAACTCTGACAAGTTATATGATGATGAAAAGGCTTCAGGCCTACTCTGAGTGGACTACTGAGGCTGCTGTTTAAGAAATTAACTTTGATTATTAAAGGGATCCTCATTATCTGTAGGGTGATCACTAAGTATTCAATCATGGCAAACTTTGAAACAAATAAACATTTTAAATGGTTTTCTCTCCTATGCAGTACTTTTCCAAGATAGTGATTATTTTGGAGTGAGAGGAACATTGGTTTTAAGCCTCACGAAATTTGAAGATCTCCCAGAATACAAGTATTTTCTCTCAAATATGAATTCTTTGTCAATTAACCATGAAATTGTCATGCTTTTGAAAAAAAAATGGACAAGACCAGGATTCATATTCCTATGGGAAAAAGAAGGCAACAGAATGGAGCTGTAATTAAATGAAAATTTACTGGTTCTCCTTTTGCAGACAGAAAAAAGAGCTGATAGGACTGGTTATATCAATCCATTAGTTCATGGTCTTCTCATTTTACAATCCTCATGATAAGCATAAGTCAAAAAATGATATAAATTATGTTATACAAAAATTGTATTTATATCATATAAGAAAATCACTGGAAGGTGTTGAAGAAGTAGAAAAATTTTAAGAACTTGAGATGATACTTCAAATTAAATTAATAGATGCTTTTATAACTTGGGGATTCAATACAAAATTGGGTTCCAGGGAGGACAGTAAAAATATGTTAGAAAATATGATTCAGGTCAAATTATCTTTGCATATAAGGTCTTAATCCCTGTGTTATTTTTGCTAACAAGGAGTTAACCTTTTCATGGGGGAATTTCACAAGAACATCTTACTACCCTCTGCATATTCCATGTGTATTCTCCCTTCCCACATATACCACTAGCATATTCTCTGCATATTCCATGTATATAACCTCCCATACACATCACACCACATGAACAAATATACATAGACTTACAAACAGACCCACAGAAACACACGCTTTCTTCTAATAGTAAGGAAAGAATTAAATAAGTTCCATTCAGTATCTAGTCACTGGGATCCTATTCAGTGTATTACAGAAGATATAAACACAGATCATGTATAATGGAGTTAGTAGGAATTACAATCATAAAATGAGAATCTCTTATTCTTATATTAAAAATATCTTTTTAATGTCAAACAATAAAGAATTTTTAAATGAGGAAATAATATTTCAGAGGACCTATTAAGGTGCTAAATAAGATTCATTTAATAAAAAATATCTTCAAAGGTTTAATATCAATAGATTCTTATATAGAAAACATGTTTGAAAAGCATATCTATATATCTACTTTATATCTTAAAATTCATAAACGAAATTTAGAGATTGTGTTCATAGGGAAATCCCTCTTTCTGTAATTGACTAAAAGTTTAGTTCTTTTAATCAACATATAAAGATACAGAACTCTTGGATGTTTGGAGGTCTGTAAAGTATTCACATAGAATATGGCATAACTGATATAAAGCTTAATTAAAACTAAAGACTCTAAGAATTAATGGTGAAGAATGACTGTACCCTAAAGTATGAACAAAGCCTATGCAAAGGCAGACAGGTCAGAGATGGAATGATAAATTCATTCAATAGAATGTATCTATATGCCAGTCTTACTGGAATGTAGAATAAGTGAAATAATATGAAATAGATCCATAAAAGTAAGTTGGAGACACTAAAGTAGGGATGCTAACTCAGGTAGAAATGGAGTTCACTGTGCCATATATAAAGACCCCTGAGGGTTACATATTGACGTAGAGACCACATTCTAACATTATTTATGTTTTACTGAATTTTTATTTATTTTAAAAAATATTCCCCAATGACATTTTAAACTAGTTCAGCCACATTGATTGTTACAAGCCACATGTGGTGTCGGCCATGTTTGACACTTCTGTTCTCAATGACTTTAAATGTCAAAGTGAATTTTTATTTTATCCTTGAGGCAATAGTGACTGAACATCAACAATAAATATTCTTGAATAAAAGAGTAATGTGGTGAGATATTTGTATATGTGGTGGATTTAAATACGTCAGAATGCTTAGTTTTCCTTGAAAAACTTGCTCAAATACCACCTTCCCCATTGAGAATTTCATGATTTCCCCAGATGCTTGTGTCTAACCAATTTTCTTTTGTTTGTTTGTTTTTTTACAGATACTTATGTACATACATGTTACCTTCTCAGACAGACTATAAGCTCCTTAGAAAGAAGATTTGTTAATCTTGTCTTTGGATTTCAGACATATGGCAAAGTTCATAGAACATATTTAACACTTACTGGATTCTTATTGATGAACTGAAGGAAGAGCCTGAAGGCAGGGAGACCAATTGGAAGGTAATTACTCTAGTCCAGATGATAGACGATGAGGATTTGAATGTTGTGTGAGTAAAAAGGAGTGCAAATGAAAGACAGTGTTTCCAGGGATAAGTGGAAAGACTTAATAACAATTCGGACAATGATGGAGGTATCTAGGATGACTCTGAATTTGTGATCATAGATTCCTGGAAAGGTGATGATACTCTTAACAAAAAAAAAGGAAAGTTTGGAGCAATATAAGTCCTTTGGGGCTCAGAGTTTGAAATACCTTAAAAAATAACTATTTGGAAAAATTCAATAGGCAATCTATGATATAGCACTGGAGTTCCAGCTAAGGTTTAGGACTTGACATATAGATCTAGGAGTCATCTTAGATTTTATCTAAATTAATGTAGCCTATGAGATTATTAAAAGAAGGCGGTGTGAAAAAAAAAAAAAGAGGACAAGATAGCATAGTGAGAAACATTCATGTTTAGAAGATAAGAAGTGAATGGGTATCAAGGGAATAAACTAATTAAGAACAATTATAGAGATAGGGAGAGAACCAGGAGAAATCACCAAAACAACAACTAAAAAAACCAACAACTGTGGGAGAGAAAACAGTAAAGATAAAGGATATTTAATAGTGCCAAATGCTAGAAAGAAGTCAAGAAGGATGAGCTCTAAGAAAAAGCCATTGACTTTATTATTTTTGTTAAAAGATGGGGAAATAAGCTTTCAAGGACAAAAATGGTCTGAGAATTTAGTAACTAGAGAAGAGCCTTGGTGAAATGAGAAGAGGTGGAAGGTACAATGGAAGCAATGGATATAGAAGACTTTTTCTAGCTTGACTTGAGAAGTAGGAATGATATAGGAAAATAATTTGAGGGATTGGAAGAATCAAGTGAAGGATTTTTTTAAAGAATGCAGAGGATATTAGTATGTGTATGAGTAGCTGAGAATCTTCTACTTATTTATAAGTTTATGGAAGATAAGAAAGGGGGTGGAATTAAGGATGCAAAAATTAGTTTTAGTTATTTTGGGGCTTGGATAGCTTCTTGGTATTATTTACAGTGGAGAAAATGAAGAAAAGGGATCAGGGCTTTAAATATAGGACAATGCCATTTCTTTGGTTTCCTGGCTTAAGGTTGCAAAAGACATTGTTTTTATACAAATTACAGAGATAGAAATATCTTTAAAAAGAGACATTTTATATTCAAAAGAAGATGATGGCTTTATTACTCCTGAAAGCTTATTTTTTTACCTACTAACTTTTTATATAAGCAGTCACAGTAGCTTTCATTCTCCACCCAGCCAAACTTGGGTCGTGGTTAGTAGAACAGCATATTTGTTTTCAGATGAAGAAGCAGTAAAGGGTGGCAGGGGGAGTTTTATTTTATTTTTATTTTTTGGACAAGAATATAAGAAAGAAATCGATCTGCAGAGTTTGGTCAGATTAGAACTTTTTTAATCCAAAGAAGATAATAATAACTGAATGAAAAACAATCTTCATACTATTAGATTTAGATTTTATGTTTTGGAAACACTTTTTATGGTCTAGAACTGTTGCCAACATTTTGGATAGTTATTGCCTTCTAGGCAGTTGTTAATTGAGCATGTTTAACTATTTGACTTCCACTGCAACTGAAAATGACTATGTCATTTCATAGGGGCAATCTCCTAAGACAACGCTTTCATATCTCTAGTAATGTAGATGGGGCTTTCATTTGCTAAAATCAAAATCACAGTGCTGGCACATGAAAAGAGAAACATATAAAAATGAGATCTCGCTTAATGTCTAAAGTTTAGTGAATCCATCATTCCTATACAGCTTCTATGGATACCCTCCAGATGCTAGCATTATTATGAAGATTTAACGTTAAAATTGAAATTAAATATCATCTAGTCTAGTTTCCTCATAAAGAACTGGAAGCCACTCTCAGAATTAGATAAATCAAACCACAAAATAAATAAGAAAGAAGTCAAAGAGGTAAATAGAATACTAGAAAAGTTAGATATGATAGATCTCTGGAGAAAATGTAATGGAGACAGAAAGGAATACACTTTCTTTTCAGCAGTTCATGGAACCTATACAAAAATTGACCATATATTAGGACATAAAAACCTCAAACTCAAATGCAGTAAGGCAGAAATAATAAATGCATCCTTTTCAGACCACGATGCAATGAAAATTACATTCAACAAAAAGCCAGGGGGAAGTAGACCAAAAAATAATTGGAAACTAAATAATCTCATACGAAAGAATGATTGGGTGAAACAGCAAATCATAGACATAATTAATAACTTCACCCAAGAAAACGATAATAATGAGACATCATACCAAAATGTATGGGATGCAGCCAAAGCAGTAATAAGGGGAAATTTCATATCTCTGGAGGCCTATTTGCATAAAATAGAAAAAGAGCAGGTCAATGAATCGGGCTTGCAACTAAAAATGCTAGAAAAGGAACAAATTAAAAAACCCCAGTCAAACATTAAATGTGAAATTCTAAAAATAAAAGGAGAGATCAATAAAATTAAAAGTAAAAAAAAACTATTGAATTAATTAATAAAACTAAGAGTTGGTTCTATGAAAAAACCAACAAAATAGACAAACCCTTAGTAAATCTGATTAAAAAAAGGAAAGAGGAAAATCAAATTGTTAGTCTTAAAAATGAAAAGGGAGAACTCGCCACAAACGAAGAGGAAATTAGAGTAATAATTAGGAGTTACTTTGCCCAACTTCATGCCAATAAATTCAACAACTTAAATGAAATAGAAGAATACCTCCAAAAATATAGCTTGCCCAAACTAACAGAGGAAGAAGTAAATATCCTAAACATTCCCATCTGAGAAAAAGAAATAGAACAAACTATCAATCAACTCCCTAAGAAAAAATCCCCAGGACCAGATGGATTTACATGTGAATTCTACCAAACATTTAAAGAACAATTAACTCCAATGCTAAATAAACTATTTGAAAAAATAGGGATTGAAGGAGTCCTACAAACTCCTTTTATGACATAGACATGGTACTGATACCTAAACCAGGTAGGCTGAAAACAGAAAAAGACAATTATAGACCAATCTCCCTAATGAATATTGATGTTAAAATCTTAAATAAAATATTAGCAAAAAGATTACAGAAAATCATCCCCAGGATAATACACTATGACCAAGTAGGATTTATACCAGGAATGCAGGGCTGGTTCAATATTAGGAAAACTATTAGCATAATTGATTATATCAATAACCAAACAAACAAAAACCATATGATCATCTCAATAGATGCAGAAAAAGCATTTGATAAAATCCAACATCCATTCCTAATAAAAATACCTGAGAGCATAGGAATAAATGGACTTTTCCTTAAAATAGTCAGGAGCATATATTTAAAACCATCAGTAAGCATCATATGCAATGGGGAAAAACTGGAACCTTTCCCAGTAAGATCTGGAGTGAAGCAAGGTTGCCCACTATCACCATTATTATTTAATATCATATTAGAAACGCTAGCCTCGGCAATAAGAGTCGAGAAAGATATTAAAGGAATTAGAGTAGGCAATGAGGAAACCAAATTATCACTCTTTGCAGATGATATGATGGTATACTTAGAGAACCTCAGAGATTCTACTAAAAAGCTATTAGAAATAATTCATAATTTTAGCGAAGTAGCAGGGTACAAAATAAATCCCCATAAATCCTCAGCATTTTTATACATCTCCAACAAAATCCAACAGCAAGAGATACAAAGAGAAATTCCCTTCAGAATAACTGTTGATACCATAAAATATTTGGGAATCTATCTACCAAAGGAAAGTCAGGAATTATATGAGCAAAATTATAAAAAAGTCTCCACACAAATAAAGTCAGACTTAAATAATTGGAAAAATATTATTTGCTCTTGGATCAGCTGAGCGAACATAATAAAGATGACAATAATCCCTAAACTAATCTATTTATTTAGTGCTATACCAATCAGATTTCCAAGAAAATATTTTAATGATCTAGAAAAAATAACAACAAAATTCATATAGAACAATAAAAAGTCGAGACTCTCAAGGGAATTAATGAAAAAAAAATCAAATGAAGGTGGCCTAGTTGTACCTGATCTAAAATTATATTATAAAGCAGCAGTCACCAAAACCATTTGGTATTGGCTAAGAAATAGATTAGTGGATCAGTGGAAAAGATTAGGTTCACAAGACAGAATAGTCAACTATAACAATCTAGTGTTTGACAAACCCAAGGACCCTAACTTCTGGGTTAAGAATTCATTATTTGATAAAAACTGCTGGGATAATTGGAAATTAGTATGGCAGAAATTAGGCATGGACCCACACTTAACACCATATACCAAGATAAGATCAAAATGGGTCCATGACCTAGGCATAAAGAACGAGATTATAAATAAATTAGAGGAACATAGGATAGTTTATCTCTCAGACTTGTGGAGGAGAAAGCAATTTGTGACCAAAGATGAACTAGAGACCATTACTGATCACAAAATAGAAAATTTTGATTACATCAAATTAAAAAGCCTTTGTACAAATAAAACTAATGCAAACAAGATTAGAAGGGAAGCAACAAACTGGGAAAACATCTTCACAATTAAAGGTTCTGATAAAGGCCTCATTTCCAAAATATATAGAGAACTGACTCAAATTTATAAGAAATCAAGCCATTCTCCAATTGATAAATGGTCAAAGGATATGAACAGACAATTTTCAGAGGATGAAATTGAAACTATTACCACTCATATGAAAGAGTGTTCCAAATCATTATTGATCAGAGAAATGCAAATTAAGACAACTCTGAGATACCACTACACACCTGTCAGATTGGCTAAGATGACAGGAAAAAATAATGATGAATGTTGGAGGGGATGCGGGAAAACTGGGACACTGGTGCATTGTTGGTGGAGTTGTGAACGAATCCAACCATTCTGGAGAGTAATCTGGAATTATTCCCAAAAAGTTATCAAATTGTGCATACCCTTTGATCCAGCAGTGTTTCTATTGGGCTTATATCCCAAAGAAATACTAAAGAAGGGAAAGGGACCTGTATGTGCCAAAATGTATGTAGCAGCCCTGTTTGTAGTGGCTAGAAACTGGAAAATGAATGGATGCCCATCAATTGGAGAATGGCTGGGTAAATTGTGGTATATGAATGTTATGGAATATTATTGTTCTATAAGAAATGACCAGCAGGATGAATATAGAGAGGACTGGCGAGACTTACATGAACTGATGCTAAGTGAAATGAGCAGAACCAGGAGATCATTATACACTTCGACAACGATATTGTATGAGGACATATTTTGATAGAAGTGGATTTCTTTGACAAAGAGACCTAACTGAGTTTCAATTGATAAATGACAGACAGAAGCAGCTATACCCAAAAAAAGAACACTGGGAAACGAATGTGAACTATCTGCATTTTTGTTTTTCTTCCTGGGTTATTTTTACCTTCTGAATCCAATTCTCCCTGTGCAACAAGAGAACTGTTCGGTTCTGCAAACATATATTGCATCTAGGATATACTGCAACATTTCTAACATATATAAAACTGCTTGCCATCTAGGGGATGGGGTGGAGGGAGGAAGGGGAAAAATCAGAACAGAAACGAGTGCAAGGGATAATGTTGTAAAAAAAATTGCCCTGGCATGGATTCTGTCAATATAAAGTAATTATTAAATAAAATTTTAAAAAAAAAAGAACTGGAAGCCCTGTGAGCTTAAGTAATTTATCAGAAGTCAAAGGAACAGGGTCATAAATCTGCATTCTACAGCTATAACAAATAGCGTAAGCTATATCTTGGATAAGCCATGGAAGACACGTAGTTTATAAGGAATAAGAAGAGGAGACTGCAGAATAGAGCAGATAAAGGGCTCATTGTCTCCCACCATCTGAAAGGTTCGTATTCTAAGTAACTGCTCTTGCTAACTAGTTACTAAAATTGGTTATTTCTTCTAGATAAGAACTGGAGGTGCTATAAACTATTTTCTAAATTTAACATCCTGCAGCACATCCATACTAGGTCCAGAATTTGAAACTAGAGCATTATATTCTAAAATCACAATGTCAATTAATTAGGCTTATTGCTTTATAGAAGTTTCTCCATTTTTTTTCATGATGTATTCATTGTGCTTCTTCATCTCTAATCGAAGTGTCATTTTCAATACAACTAAATATGTTTAAGTTCCCTTCTGTGCTGTTGTCAATAGCTAGTTTATGTTTAATGAGCAAACAATGAAATATATATTATAAAAAGAAAAGTAGCATTATGTGTTTGACATTTCCTCTACTGTATGATTATAATGGTTATTAATGACACATTTTATTTGTAGACTTTTATTTTGCTATTGGAAGCTATCTAATTTTAAAATTCTCTTTTCTGTTTATCTTCATATGCATTAAATGCTATCTTGTTAAAGTTGACTGTGACTCTCTCCTTTATCTATGCCTTCCAAGAAAGCAATTTTATTGCAAATACTTAAGTTTTAATGATAATTTTTTTACTTTGATGTTTCTTTTCATCTCTTTCTGAAATTTTTGGGAATATTTTTACTTTTTGTCTGTAAACAATATTTATAAAGTATTTTAGAATTTATAAAACACTTTCCTTGTGACAATCTTATAAGACATATAGTACAGGTATAATATTAAAATTCATCTTATATATTGGGAAATTTCAGAGTTCAACTTTGTCTATGGAAATAAAATAAATATTTATCTTGTTAATGAAACCTTGACACAAAAGTTTATAATAATATAGGTGAATATATCTAAAACTTGCAATTTGTTTTGGTTTTTGTTTCAGAATATATTGAATATCTTTTTTTTCTGTCCATTTCTTTACTCTAATATCATTGTCCAACTGTAGTATAGCTCAGATATAAATATCAATGGATGAAATCTATGCCAATTTTATTCAAATGTATGTGATAACACAAGCAAAATAAATTCTCTATACACGTGGTATTTATTGTATGGATGATAAACCAATTTCTTTTTATTGGTTACAAATACCTTCCAAGTTACAGATTATTTTCAGCAATGTTTTAGGACTTACATCATTGGAATTCAACCAAGATAATACCATCTGCAAACAGGAGCACTGGGAAGACTTCACTAGCTGCAGTGAATCCTTCTTTATTTTTTAGTCTATGCTGGATCACTTTTATCCCATTGGCAAACACTATGAACTAAATATTCCAATATATGTCATTTTGACCTTGTAAACCATGAATTCATTTAAAATAGACACTACAGATAGTAACATGTAGTTTTTAATCACCATGTATTACATCACTCTTATAAATTTATTCCGAAGGACATCATATATTATTAGTGGAGCAAGAGTTAACAATGTGTTTTCCCCTTAATTATTGACTTGCTATATTAGACATTCCTTGGCTTCTCTCTATTATTTCCCACTGTCAGTCTTTTTGTGCCCAAATCCCAATCATATCTGGACATAAAACAAGCCTCTTGAAAGAAGTATATGATATTTAGACAAAAATCAAAGCCATCTTAATTTTATTGTAGGCTAGTTAAGGTACTTATTATTCTATTTTCTTATTCCCATGGGAATTGATCAGATTCTGTACCTTATATGGTTAATGGGCATACTTTCTTTGTTTAATAGAAGATTGAAAATCATGATGTACTTGGCAAAAGATGAAAAAAGTAATTAATTTTTAATGTTATATATATGTTTGATATTTTTGTCTTTGTATAGAATGAAGACATAACATGAGTCAATTTCCATTAACAAATTAATAAAATGTATTTTGGAATTTTTCCCTTAACTACTTCCCCTTAAAAGCTTAGATTACTGGAATATATTCTTTCTAAACTTGGATAAAACAAGCTTCTCTTTCTGACAGAGTATTAAAGTGGCTGTGAACTGTTCAAAAGGAAAACTTCAAATAGTAGGCCTATTCACCAAAAGTCTGAAAGAGAATGTAAAAGAAGTATTGTGAACACAATAACAACAACAGTGAAGCAGCTAGGTGGCACAGTATATGGCACATGGAGTTTGGAGATGGAAAGACTTGAGTTCAAATTTGGAATCATCTACTTCATAGGTGTGTGACCTTAAACAAGTCTTTTTAACTTCCATCTATCTCAGTTTCCTTATCTGAAAAAAGAAAAATAATATCAGCATCTGCCTCTTAGGGTTGTTGGGAGAATTAAATGAAATAACTTCTAAAGTGGAATGTTTTGCAAACCCCAAAACACTATCAAAATGCTAGTCTTTATTATACTAATTTTGCTTAATTCAGGGCACTTTTAGTTGAAAATCTCATTTGTATATAACATATCTAAAGATTTTGATTTTTGACTAATGAATATTTAAAAAATCAAAAAGTTGTTCTGTATCCTGGAGAAGAAAGAAAACCTTATGTCTATTATATATACATATATAAATGTATGTTTGTGTGTATAGATTTATATATTTGTGTGTCCATGGTGATACTGACTATACATATATTTATGTATATATACATACTCATATATCTTCATCTCCATCAATCTCTCTATTACTCTGTCTTTCTATCTCTTGGAAGCAGTATGGCAGTGAGATGGCCTCAAAATTAGGAAAACCTACATTCAGATCCTGCTTCTTATATAAATTGACTATGATTCTGAGCAAATCACTTAAGTTCTTGGTGTCCTAAAAAATGTTAGGACCATAAATTCCAAAGAAGTTGCTGATCTGTGTAAGAAAAATGTTATTACAAGCAGCACTCTACAAAAATAAAATCACACTATCAGTAACATGCACAAATACATTAGTATCTGTATAATATGTATAAATATACGTGTATGAATATATATATATATATATATACTTACATTTTCATTCACATACTTATTCATTTAGCACAATGTGTGATTAGAATGTTGAACCAGAAATCCAGAAGAGGTAAGTTCAAATTCAGTTTTAGATGTTTACTGCATGACCCTAAACATGTCCCTTAAACTCTATTTCTCTTAGTCTGCTCATTTATAAAATGGGGGAAATAATGGGAGTGCTGTAAGGATTAAATGAGATATTTGTTAAGGTGCTATTTGAATTCTAGATGCAATTATTATACATATATGTATGCTTATATGCATATATAAATATCTATATTCATAAAAATATTGTTTTGATTAGAAAGACAAAATCATTCTGTTGTAGTGATTTAGCAAATACAGACTCAAAATATCTAGACATAAAAACAGCACTAGTATGGGCTTTTATATAATGGCACATTGAATAGACAGACTTGCCTCTGAGACATAATAGCCATGGGAATATAAAAAAGTGACTTAATCTTTCTTTATCCTAAGAAACTACAATTAAATGAGAGGCAAAGTGGTAATTTTCATCCAGTACAGGGATTACTAAGAAAACTATAGAAGATTTTTAGGGAGATAGTTAATATCTGAAAAGGAAGTAATGGTGATAAAGTATGATTTTGTCAAGAACAAGGTTTTACTCATTTCTTTTTATTATAGATTTATTCATCTAGTTTCATTGAGGAAAGCTCTAGATATAATTTAAGTAGATTTATTTAATAAATTTTATTCTGCTAGTCTTAAGGAACAAATGAAGACATGTGGGTTAAAATTATTATTTAATTATAATAATAACTAGATGGATTAGATAGATTGGTTGGACTTTAAAAGATAGTTATTATTTCATATAAACTTTAAAGGGATTTCAAGTGGGATGACCTAGTAGGATGCTTGGCCCTCTATTTAGTGGTTGTTTTCATAATTTGGATGAGGACAAGGGTCACATTCTTATCAAATAACAGATAATTAAAAGAAATAATTAAAACATCAGATAATTAAATCAAGTCCCCTACCTTCCAGTATTATAAAATTATATTTAATTAATTGTAATTTATTACACAAAATTAAATGTAATATATCACATTTGTGCATATGAAATTGATTTTACAAGCAAAAGACAGGAATAGATATTATTAGTGATTTGTTTGAAAAAGAAAAAGCAGGATGTTTTCTTTGTTTGCTTGTTTGTTTTGTAAGCGAATGCCAGTTCTCCTGGTGTCAATCAGGAGCCAACAGCATAATATGCAGCTAACAGAGCTAGTTTGGATCACATTAAGAGTAGCTCAGCTACCAATTAAAATGAGACAATAAGTCTGCTATATCCTGCCCTTATTAGGCCATATCTGTAATATGGTTGCCATCATTTAAAAAAAGATTGGAAAACAGCACAACATCTAGAAGAAGGCAGACTAACGCTCTATGAATATTAGCTGAGGGAACTGGGAACTTAACCTGGAGAAGAGAAGGCTGGAGTAGGGGGGTGAGGGGGTTAATAGATGTGTTCAACAACTGAAAGTTTATAATGTGGAAGAAGTATTAGATTTTTTTGGACCAGAATCAATTGGTCAGTCAATAAACATCTACAATAGTTTGTAAGACATAAAGTTATGTATTATATGTCAGGTATTGTGCTAGGTGCTTGGAATAGAAAGAAAGACAAAAGACAATCTTTCATAAAGAAGCTTATGATCTAATCAGGAAGACAAGAGATAACTACCTACATACAAATTATATACAAGTTAAATAGGAAACAAATATGCAATGAACAGCACTAGAATTAAGTAGGGTTGGGAAAAATTTCTTATAGTCATTAGGATTTTATCAAATCTTGGGATTTGAAATATATAAGGGAATCTAGGAAGCACAAGTGAGGAGGGAGAACATTTTAGTTTTGGGGAATAACCAGTGAACATGCTCAGAATTGGGAGTATAAGTTTTATTATAGGAGGAACACCAAGGAAACCAGAATCACTTGATTGAAGAGACATGTGGGAAGTGGGAACTATAAGGCGTAAAAAGTTTGAAAAGTTGTGGAGGGGTAGGTTATGAATGACTTTCTATGTTTAACAGATATGTTATATTAGATTCTGGAGGTTATGGGGAGCCATTGGAGATTATTGACTACTGCTGATGACATAACTGAGCCTGTACATTCAGAACATCATTTTGGTGGCTGGGTGAATAGATGATGGATTGGAATGGAGAGAATTTTGTGGTAGAGAGACTGAACAGCAGCCATACCTTAGTGCAAGAATGAGGACATTATTGTTTGCTCCAGTATTGCGGCAGTTTCAGAAAGGAAAAGAGTATAGATGAGAGATGTTACAAAGATGAAATCATCAGGCTTTGGAAATATGCATATTTAGAGGACTTAGAAATCATGAAGAGTCAAGAATCTGAACATGAGGAACTAGGAAAATGATAGTTCCCCTGGCAATAATAGGATAATTTTAAAGAATAGAGTTTGGGAAGAAAGATTATGAGTTTAGTTTTAGATATGTTGAGCTTAAGTTGTTTACAGAATATCCAGTTTAAAATATCAAATATCCAGTTGGAAAAACAAGACTGGAAATGAACATTAGATGTTAGAACTGAATAAATAGGTTTTAGAATCATCAGTATAAACAAGATCATGAATCTATAGAAACTGATGAAATTGCAAAGTGAAAGAGTATAGAAGGAGAAAGAACAGAGGACAGAGCTCTGTGGGCCACTGACAGTTAACATAAACATGTGAAAATCCAGTCAAGGAGAATGAGGAATCAGAAGGAGAATGAGGAGGAAAGTATTCCAAAAGCTAGAAGGAAGAGAATATAAAAGCAAAGTTGATTGATAGTGTCAAAAATTGTGGAGAGGTTAAGAAAGATAAAAAATGACATAAGGTCATTAGATTTGTTAATTAAGAGATCATTAGTAACTGGAGAGAATATTTTTGGTTGATTAAAGCCACAATGTAGAAAATTAAGAAGAGAGTAAGAGAAAAGAAAATAGAAGCACTCCTTTAAGGAATTTAACCAGGAAAAAGTAGAATAGAAATGCAATGATAATGGGAATGAACAGATTAAGTGAGGATTTTTTTTTTCCTAGAATGGGAGACAAATGGCCATGTTTCTAGGTATCCAGTACCTTGAGATAGATGGAAGATGAGAAGAGTGAGGATGATAGAAGGATCAATCTGCTGGGGGATATATGGAATGGAATCACTTTTGAATGAAGAGAGTTTTCCTTGGCAAAGAGAAGTGTCACCTGATTATATGAGAGAGAAGTAAAGGAGGACATAATTTAAAAAAAAGAATATAGATGATTTGAGATAAGAGGATGGGAAAAGGGGGAGCTCTTAATGGATAGACTCAGTTTTTTTCTATAAAATGTAAGACAAGGTTTTCAACTCACAGAAGTGAAAGAAGGAGAACCATGAACATGTGAGGAGAAATAAAAATGTTTGGAAAAGCCTCTTCCAAATAGTGGAATTGGTGGGGAAGAGGGACAGGGGTTAATCAGAATAGTATAAAAGGATTGCCTAACAACTGTGAGATCTCTGTTGTGATTGTATAACACAGATTTCAAATGAGTTTATTCAGGCAGGACATTAATGTTGTTTTGTTTTTTTTGTTTTTGTTTTTGTTTTTGTTTTTTTCCACTGCATGCATGTAGTAGTGAAAACAGAAGACAGTAGAAGTAATTCAAGTAATGTCAAGAAGTTTGACAGGAAAGAATCATCAATATAAGGAATAAGGGATTAAAGAGGTGAGGATAGTGTGTCAAAAAGTCAAAATAAATAAAGAAGGAAGATGTGGTCTTTGTGAAAGTGGTAGCCTGGGAGGGCCCGACAATTCAAGGGATAAAACATCACAGTGTATATGAAGAGTAGATTTGTTTGAGAAGGCCTAGGGAAAATTAGAAAGTCAGTAGGCTTTAGACAATATTCTTTTATCTTTTTTTTTTCTGAGGTAATATTGGGGTTAAGTTTCTTGCCCAGGGTCTTTAGGAAGTACTAAGTGTCTGAGGCCAGATTTGAACTCAGGTCCTCCTGACTTTAGGGCTTTATCTTTTTAAAAATAGATAATAGGTTTTATCTAATCTCAATGGAATTTAGATAAAGGAATTTTTGAATTATTGGCACTGAGATGGTACCTTTATTGGTGATGATCATAGTAAACATCAAAGGTATGACCATTTTTCTGTTGCCTGAGATGAGGTGAAGGAGTAAGTCATGAGGAATGAGTAAGTTGATAAAGTGGGGGTTAGGATAATTGAGGAATTATCAAATATGAATGTTAATGTACTCTGTTATGAAGGCAGCAATTGGACAAGAGGGAGAGAAGGGGAATTGTTCTAGAAGTCTACAAATAATCCAAATTGGAGTTTTTATTCTATTCCCAAGGACATAATGAGAAGACAGGAAAACCTTTATCAGTGTGGGTTTGTGTTCATTTTTATTTTGCTCTGGAGGTTATCTTGCAAAAATTATTTTTCCTTCTTTTCTTTTGTCAGTTTTTATTATACTTGGAATATTTCTCACTCCTTTTAAGGAGGAAAGGTGGCAAAATATGATTTGGGTAGCATCTTAAGTCATTTAGAAAACCCATTTCTTTTATTCACTGGCATTTTCTCTATTGCCTGTATATGTTTCTATTTCCCTCATACTTTAATATGAATATTATCTGTAATTATGAACACTTATTCTAGTCATATTCTTAAATCATCATCATTTATCTTTTCTCCACTTTTATAACTAAACTCAGATTAAAAAAAAAAAACACTAAACTTTGTTAAACTGCTTTCAGTCCTGTTCAACTCCGTGTGACCACGTTTGGACTTTTCTCAACAGATATTCTTCACCTTTCTCTCAATTAATTTCAATAAACTAAATGTTACTTATATACATACTATGTGTAAAATATTGTACCAGGTACTTATGATACAAAGAAAAAAATGAAGGAGGAAAAAGGTGCTCTACACTCTTGGAATTTATATAGTTTGTTAGAGTGAAATTGCATTTACAACCCTCTCAGTCTATTAATGGTACTCACTCAAAGATTAACAATGATATCTTAACTGCTCACTCAAATAACCTACTTCAGAATATCACAGAATTTCAGAATTGGATGGGACTTTAATGGCCTTATAATCACCTTTACCACATATTCAACAATTCCAGCTTTTTTTTTTAAAACCCAATGAAGAAAACACTATATCTAGAAACAACTCACTTCATTTTTATATTTACATCTGACAATAAATCTGTTTTTGCTTAATACAATTCTAAATACATATCTTTTCAATGTCTATTGGAGGCTTGTTAAAAGGAAGTGAGGTAACTCATAATTAGCTAAAATACTTGATTTCCTTTTTGTCTTCCAATGACAACAAAATGCCAGAGAGCACACCTACACAGGACTATCCCTCTCCTCCATTCAGACAAGGTTGCCTTTCCCTGTTCTCTGCTTCTGTCTGGGAGAAGTTGAGCAGTTTATGGATACTTGTAACTTATGGCAGAAGTATATATGCTTATATGTTGCTCAAGAAAGTACTTCATGGGAAATGTTCCTGAACCAGACATTCCTTTGTAAAAGAGGAAGGTTCTGAATTCCCTGTGGACTATGAGCCCAGAATCTAGAGTCAGAAAAAGATGACAGCAGCAGCAGCATCTTTGGGACTTGTTTCAGCTCAGTCCAAGCTCAAAAATTTAGAAATTCTAATTTTCAGCAAGGCTTTCAAGATTCACTTAATTAGTTAAAGAAAATAAAGACTTGTTCACAATATTCCTGATTATTCAAGGAGAAAAAAATGACTTTTGGGAGGAGATCACTGAGGAGAGACCCCAGTGCCCTTCAAGTCTCTGGACTCACATCACCTGAATCTGATCCTGAGGCTGACTCTAAAAGGCTCTTTTTCTCTCTTTGATATAAGAGAGAACATACAAATGACCAGAACTTGACAGAGCAAACTAGAGACAAGAGGGAAAAAAAGGATCAAACAGAAGTTTCACTTCATAGTGAGGAAAATAGCTGCAAGTGGATGCCCTCCTTCTTGAGAAGTGTTCAAGTTGAGAACCAGGATTAGCATGGTGAGAAAGTAGTATGGTATTTGGTTTGGCTCATTTGGCAGTCAGCAGAAAGGAACTGTGAACGTGTGAAAAGATGTGATGAATGGCTTTTAGGAACCTGAGAAATAGGGGAAACTCCAACAAACCTAAAAAATTTTGGTAAAAATGAAAATTGAAAATCCCTCAGTGAAGGCCTAGTGCTGGTTAAAGAAATATACTTTGCCAGAGGGTGAAATTATCCAGAGCAGAGGATTATTGTTATGTCAAGCTCAGGGCACAGCTTGTTTCCTGGACTTTAGCTCTGAAAAACAGGGTTTCTCCTAATATCTTTACTGTTCCCCCTTTGGTCAAAGTGAAGAGATTTAAAAGAACTCCTACTCACAAGACCAATAAAGGAGAGATAGGTATACTCAGGAGCTTAGTTCTTTAAGGGGACCTCTTGGAGATGTGTGTCTTGGTATCATTGCTAGTCATTAATTGCTTGAAAGCAGAAAAGAGAAATGGAATAGGAATATTAAAATGTAAAGGGAGAAAATGCTAACATATACTCAAATCAGGACCTTAGTGATTGAGTATATAACCCACAAGATTGGCAATTGTGGGAGTAGTCAGAAGGATATAATAGAAGTCCTTCAAAACAATGATTGCAAATTTTCAGATAGTTGTGAGAAACCTTTGGATATGAATTTCTGGTTAGCATAACATAGGTCCTTAAACAGAACACAGAGATGGTCCAATTTACCAGCTACACAGGACTAGATTCAATCAATGCATTAAAATATTCACACAATTCCCATAATTTCAAAATGACATTAACTACAGATCATACTACTTAGAGGGCTTATAATGGACTAATTCTGAGAAAGGAGATTTACGTGTTATCAAGGTAAGCAAGAACATTAACATCAAGTTCCATCCAAACACTCTCCTAACCAGAGTGGGATTGAAGACAGAACAGAACAGGAAGAGCCTTCTAGTTTTTGGAGGTTAGAACCAAAGCAGATAGAGATAGTTGGTTAGAGTCACAGATGTTTCATGTGATTATCTGGTCCCTAGATATCTTCTCTGAAATGATATACTTTATTCTCAAGACAAGTCTAAAACAGGGTTCTGCTCCTCTGGTTCCAAATCTAGAGGCAAGTAAAATAATTTAAGTTTAGTTTTCCAATTTTTGAAACTTCAGAGAAGTTCAGCTTCTGTGGTATTTATTGCTTCTATCCTTACCTAAATCTTGTAAGTCATATAGGAATTTTAAAAAATATTTATGAGCATCCCATTGTAAAATGAACTTTTTTGCTTTTTAAAATTATTGTACAGATACTTTAAAATAGGAAAATAATTTCATTTGTTTTATCATTATAAATATAACATATGAGTAAAATCCAATTAATCCTTAATTAATGAATCTTTAACTCAATAATGTGAATTCATTATCAACATATACTCAAAACCTCATACTCCATGATAAATAAGAGGGAAGTCAATTGTATATGTCCGTGTAGAGTTTTTAGAGAAAACAATTTAATGGTGTTGCTTTTCTGAAAATTTACTATTCCATTTAATTTAAAAACTTTTACATTACATGCTTGTATTATTATCTGTCTAATCAGTTTCCCCTTTGGAGGATATAATCCCTATGTTATAATTTGACCACAAATACAGATTAAAAATCTAAATGTTCCATTACGAATGTATTTTTTAATAAATATATTTTTGTGCTTAATAAAACTAAATTATTATGGAAATTTTATATAAAAGTAAAATAGAGACAAAGTTATAATATGTCATATATCATAACAGGAAAAATTCTAACCTTGTAGTAACAGGGTTTTGAAGGCAAGGCTCCAAATTAACCAGATAGTAAATTTGCCTTTTCAGAAAGGAAATAATGCAGTGGGAAAATAAAATCATGGGGATCCTGCCTACACTGTATCCTGTTGTGCCTGAAGTCTTTCCCAGGCATAAAACTCAATCTTCAGCAATTACCAAATTGCAGCACATGCCATTTTCTATCATTACCTTCAAAACAATTCAAACAACTAACACTGTAATCAAATTTCAGAACAATAGTACATTATAATTCCAGAAATTTTACCTTAAATATTAAAATTTCACCTATCACAACTGAGGGCTTGAATACTTTTCCTAACATTTCTCTAACAATTAACATTTCATTAATCCTTTATGTATAAATTAAAACTGCCTAAATTCTGGGTCTTCAGACCTATCAGCAAATACCAGAGAGATGACTCATCATTAATATGTTGAAAATACATCTTTAAGCCACTTAGTGCACTTTCATAATAGTGAAGTTTTTTTTAATTGAAGCTTTTTATTTTCAAAACATATGCAAGGATGATTTTTCAAAAATGACCCTTGAAAAATCTTGTTTCCAATTTCCCCCCTTCCCCTCATCCCTTCCCCTAGATGACAAGTAATCCAATATATGTTAAACGTGGTATAATATATGTAAATCCAATATATATATATATACATATTTATACAATTATCTTGCTGAACAAGAAAAATCTGATTAAAAAGGAAGAAAAATGAGTAAGAACATAAAATTCAAGTAAACAATAACAAAAGAAGTGAAAATGCTATATTGTGATCTGCACAGTTCCCCTGTGCCTCTCTCTAGGTGTAGATGGCTCTCGTCATCAAATGATCATTGGAACTGGCCTGAATCATTTCATTGTTGAGAAGAGGTAGATCCATCAGAATTTTTCATTGTATAATCTTGTCATTGCTGTATACAATGATCTCCTGGTTCTGCTCATTTCACTTAGCATCACTTCCTGTAAGTCTCTCCAGACCTTTCTGAAATCATCTTGCTTATCATTTCTCATAGAACAATAATATTCCATAATATTCATATACTTTAATTTATTCAGGCATTCTCCAACTAATAGACATCCACTCAATTTCCATTTTCTTGCCACTACAAAAATGGCTGCCATATTTTTACATATATGGGTCCCTTTCCCTCTATTAAGATCTCTTTTGAAGGGGACAGCTAGCTAGTGCAGTGGATAGAGCACCAGACCTGAAGTCAGGAGGACCTGAGTTCAAATCAGATCTCAGACACAATGCTTCCTGGCTGTATGACTCTGGGCAAGTTACTTAACCTCAATTACCTCGGGGGAAAAAAATCTCTTTGGGATATAAACCCAGTAGAAATACTGCTGGATCAAAGGGTATGCATAGTTTGATATCTCTTTGAGCATAGTTCCAAATTGCTCTTCAAGATGGTTGGATCCATTTACAATTCCATCAATAATGCATTAGTGTCCCAGTTTTTCTACATCCTCTCCAACATTCCCCATTATCTTTTCCTATCATCTTAGTCATTGTGAGAGGTGTCTAGTGGTACCTCAGGGTTGTCTTAATTTACATTTCTCTGATTAATAGTGATTTAGATCTTTTCATATGACTAGAGATGGTTTCAATTTCTTCATCTGAAAATTGTCTATTCATATCCTTTAACCATTTATCAGTTGGATAAAGGCTTAAATTCTTATAAATTTGTATCAGGTCTCTATATATTTTAGAAATGAGGCCTTTATCAGAACCTTTGAATATAAAAATGTTTTTTTTTTCAATTTATTGTTTCCTTTCTAATCTTATCTGTATTAATTTTGTTTGTATAAACCTTTTTAACTTAATAAAATCAAAATTATCTATTTTGTGTTCAATAATGAATTCAGATTCTTCTTTCCTGCCTTCTCCACAGATATGAGAGGTAAACTATCCTATATGTAATGGGCTGAGGCTTGAGTTGATGCACTGAGGTCCCAAGCACATAAGGCTAAATAGTAATCGGACCATACTCTATTAATTTATATACTTGGAGAAAGAATGGCTCCCACCCACTCTTTGTGCAAGTCCTAATGTGTTATATAGGAAATGCTGATTTTGGTGGGTGGAGACAGGGGAGTGGAGAGGGAAGCGGAAAGAGAGACTGCTGGCTAGTTTTTTGACATAGCTGCTCGCATTGTTATCGCGACCCCCTTTCACCTCTGATCCCCCTTCACCTGCAATCCCCCTTCACCTCTGCTGGCTGGCTTCCTGTTGCAGCTGCCCATATTGCTATCACAATCCTCCTTCACCTCAAAAAGAATAAAGATTGAAGAGTTTTCCCTTAACTTGAATTCCTGACTTTAGCTGATTTTAAATATGTGGTCATCACATTTGGCGCCCAAGCGTGGGAACCAAGGACCGTACTTTCACTGAAGAAATCTCCAGTGACCAGGAACTTAGGTGAGTATTGTATTAGACAAACAGGGAACTTATTTTCTTAAAGACTAAACTAGTAAACTTTTTTGGTTGAAATGGGACAGATGCTAGCTAAAGATTCTCCATCCCCACCCCCCTCCCCATCCCCACCCAGGACTGGTGCTATAGAAAGCATGCTTAAGATGATAGAAGATCAAGAGCTACTTATAACTTGGGAACAGATAGCTAGACTTCTGGGTACATAAAAAAACACACCTCCCCTTGGTTCTTAGAGGAAGAGCAAATCTCTCCAGATAACTGGATATTAATTGGGCAACAGCTCTCCGCATATTACAATTTCCATCAAGGCATCCTATTTATATATAATATACATATTATATATTATACAGTTGGCCTTAAGAAATCATATAAGTTATAGAAGAAAGAATAGGAATAGCCAAATGGAGAAGCCTGAGATAAAGGAGGAAGAAAATGAACAGATTAATGACCATATCCCCACAGGGCATGGAGACTTAAGTGAAGCTCAAGGTTGTGGTGAATCTGAGGCAACTTCAGCCCCACCTAAGAAGCAGGTAATTGACTCTCCTCTGTCAACTCCACCCTCCAGGATGGAGGGAAGAGGAGTAGTGGGGGGGGGGGGGGAGTGACAGCACCAGCACCCTCCTATGACTAGATTGCAAAAGGGACTAATTAAGGCCAAGGTGGAAGGGAGAGATGTAACGGAAGTCCAACATCACATTTTTCCTGTAATTCAACAGTTTAATTCTTCAGATCAAGAAAGTAGAAAATATGCTCCTTTTGATATAGAAATCCTCTTAAAGACCTGAAAAAGGCTTGCACTCTTCATGGGGCTATATCAGCTTATGTTAAGATGTTATTACAGAATTTGGCTTTTGAAATCTTGACCCCTAATGAATGGAAATCTATAGCAAGGATATGCCTAGAACCTGGACAAAACTACTTGTGGCTTTCTGAATATAGTGAGCTCTGTAGGATACAAGCCCAACAAAATAGTTAAAGTGGAGTTCATGCTGCAATCAGTTGTGACCTACTAACAGGTGTAGGTTCCTATGCAGACATCACAGTACAGATTAATTATTCCACAGTAGCATATGAGCAAATTGTTGCTAATTCTATGAAAGCGTGGGCTTCTCTCCACAATAAAGACAACAAGGGTGAGGCCTTCACAAAAATAATACAAGGGCCAAATAAACCCTTTGCTGATTTTGTGGGACGTTTGCAGACAGCTATCACAAGAACTAATGGAGAAAATTCAATAACAGACATTTTGATAAGGCAACTTGCTAAGGAAAATGCTAATGAAGTTTGCAGAAGAATTATATTAGGACTGCACAAGAATGCTCCTATAGAGGAGATCATAAGACACTGTGCCACAGTGGGCACAAATGCCTTTTATAGCCAGGCTATGATGCAGACTTCCCAAAATCCAAACATGGGGAGACAGGGTCCCTTTTGGCAAGGGAATTCCAGAGAGACTTGTAGATGCTTTCAGTGTGATAAAGTAGGGTATCTGAAAGCTCAATGTTGGTATAGAGGCAGAATGAGAAAACAGGGTGGGAGGACAAGACCCAATACCCCATGTCCAAAATGCAACAGAGGCTTCGATTGGGCCTCAGAATGTAGACAGATTCAGGGAAATGGGATGAGGGGCCCAGCCCCAGGGTCCAAGGCAAAAAACACTTGGGGCATGATGGCAGCCAATGGTACACCCAGAGAGTCTTTAGAAATTCAGGACTCTGATGTCATCAACCAACAGAAAAGCAATCAGGATTATAGTTGGGGAGGTTACAGGCCTTTTAACACAACAGGGCAGTGTCCAGTGCAAACAGCTCCACTATCTTTAAATAATCGCCAGGTGATGTGGAGAGATCCAGAAAATGGTAAATAGAAGGGAATTAATTGATTGGGGAAGAGGGTTTGCTTGTATTTTTACAGGAGGAGAAGGAATCAGATGGGTGCCAATGAGTATTTGCCTTGTCCATCGCAGAGAGATGGAGCAGACCCTTGAAACAAAGGAGGACAAAACAGCCAATAACTTTAATAATCTAGTGTTGGACAAACCCAAAGACCCCAGTTTTGGGGATAAGAACGCATTATTTGACAAAAATTGCTAGGAAAATTGGACATTTTGATGGCAGAAACTAGGCATTGACCCACACTTAACACCATACATCAAGATAAGGACAAAATGGGTTCATGACCTAGGCATAAAGAATGAGATTATAAATAAATTGGAAGAGCATAGGATAGTTTACCTCTCAGACCTGTGGAAGAGGAAGGAATTTATGACCAAAGAAGAACTAGAGAGCACTATTGACCACAAAATAGAAAATTTTGATTATATCAAATCGAAAAGTTTTTGTACAAACAAAACTAATGCAGACAAGATTAGAAGGGAAACAATAAACTGGGAAAACATTTTTACAGTCAAAGGTTCTGATAAAGGCCTCATTTCCAAAATATATAGAGAACTGATTCTAATTTATAAGAAATCAAGCCATTCTCCAATTGATAAATGGTCAAAGGATATGAACAGACAATTCTCAGACAAGGAAATTAAAACTATTTCTAGCCATATGAAACTATACTCCAAATCATTATTAATCAGAGAAATGCAAATTAAGACAACTCTAAGATACCACTACACACCTGTCAGATTGGCTAGAATGACAGGGAAAGATAATGTGGAATGTTGGAGGGGATGTGGGAAAACAGGGACACTGATACATTGTTGGTGGAGTTGTGAACACATCCAGCCATTCTGGAGAGCAATTTGGAACTATGCTCAAAAAGTTATCAAACTCTGCATATCCTTTGATCCAGTGTTTCTACTGGGCTTATACCCCAAAGAGATACTAAAGAAGGGAAAGGGACCTGTATGTGCCAAAATGTTTGTGGCAGCCCTGTTTGTAGTGGCTAGAAGCTGGAAAATGAATGGATGCCCATCAATTGGAGAATGGTTGAGTAAATTGTGATATATGAATGTAATGGAATATTATTGTTCTGTAAGACATGACCAGCAGGATGAATACAGAGAGGACTTGCGAGACTTACATGAACTGATGCTAAGTGAAATGAGCAGAACCAGGAGATCATTATATACCTCAACAACAATACTATATGAACATGTATTCTGATGGAAGTGGATTTCTTCGACAAAGAGATCTAACTCAGTTTCAATTGATCAAGAATGGACAGAAGCAGTTACACACAAAGAAAGAACACTGGGAAATGAATATAAACTGCTTGCATTTTTGTTTTTCTTCCTGGGTTATTTATACTTTCTGAATCCAATTCTCCCTGTGCAACAAGAGAACTGTTCGGTTCTGCACACATATATTGTATCTAGGAGATACTGTAACCTATTTAACATGTAAAGGACTGCTTGCCATCTGGGGGAGAGGGTGGAGGAAAGGAGGGGAAAATTCAGAACAGAAGTGAGTGCAAGGGATAGTGTTGTAAAAAATTACCCTGTCATGGGTTCTGTCAATAAAGTTATTTTAAAAAAAGAAAGAAAGAAAGAAAGAAATGAAGGAGAAGACCCAAGAAATATCATATGGTTCTGTTGCTGATTGTGCTCACCATTGAAAGAGCATGGCAGTTAGGGTGTTTGACTCATGGACATAGAAAATTGTTAGACTTCAAAACCCTCAGGAATCAATGGATTCTCTGAGACATAAGAATTGAAAGCCCTCAAGAATCATTGGATTTTCTGTGGATGATGTTGATGATAAGATTGTTACAGGACTTCAAAATCTGCTGCAATCATTGGATTCCCTAACACATAAAAAGACTTTTGCAGGACTTCAAAAACTTGGGAGGAATCATTGGATTCCCTGACATGTGAAGCAATAGACAATAGATTGGTTTTGGACTATCTCTTGGCTGCTGAAGAAGACGTATATGTGACTGCTGTTTACATACTCTCCTTCTAGTTCTTCTGGCAATTTTTTACAACACCATGTTGATTTATATTGTTTGTTATACCATTACTTGTGTGTACAATTCATGTTTGTTACACCACATCAAGTCTGCACTAACTGTGGGGAGGGTCATCAATAATAGCCTCTGAGTTATTGCTATGTGCTTGTGTAATACCTCATGCTGATGGGTTTGTGCATACCTGTTTCTAATATGACCCTTCAGCCCAGAAACCTGCTAGCTTCCCTTTGGTGCTTTTCACTTCTTTTCCTGAGAAGTCAGGGGAGTCATGATCACCTCCTTTTTGGTGCTTTCACTTCCTTTTTGGTGCTTTCATCTCCTTTTCTGAGAAGTAAGGGAGGGTGTGATCATCTCCCCTTGGGGACTCTGACCTCCCTGAGGAGTCAGAGATGGCATGACCACCTGTGTTCTAAAACAAAAGAAAGTGGGAGATATAATGGGCTGAGGCTTGAGTTGATGCACTGAGGTCCCAAGCACATGAGGCTAAATAGTAATTGGACCATACTCTATTAATATATATATACTTGGAGAAAGAATGGCCCCCACCCACTCTTTGTACAAGTCCTGATGTGTTGTATAGGAAATGATGATTTTGGTGGGGGGAGACAGGGGAGTGGAGAGGGAAGCAGAAAGAGAGATTGCTGGCTGGTTTCTTGACACAGCTGCTCGCATTGCTATCGCGACCCCCCTTCACCTCTGATCCCCCTTCACCTGCAATCCCCCTTCACCTCTGCTAGCTGGCTTCCTGTCGCAGCTGCCCATATTGCTATCGCAATCCCCCTTCACCTCAAAAAGAATAAAGATTGAAGATTTTTCCCTTAACCTGAATTCCTGACTCCGGCTGATTTTAAATATGTGATCATCACACCTATATTCTTCTAATTTGCTTGTAATATCACTCTTTATGTCTAAATGATGAATCTGTTTTGACCTTATCTTGTTATATGGTGTTAGGTATAGATCAATGCCTTGTTTTTGCCATGTAGTCAAGAATTTTCTAATGAAAATTTGCCATTACAATGAATAGTAGTAGCAGTAACTGTTTTAAAAGAAAATATACCTCATTAAATGATTAACAATTTTCAAATACCTTATTTTTAAGATATAGTTTAAAAAATCAAATTCATAATCTAATAACAGCTAGATTAAAGGAAAGTTTTTTCTAATAGTATTTCTGGTTTACAAAAGTCTCTCAAATTTCCCAATGTAAAGTTAACAATGCAATATAATTTAGAAGAACAATAACAAAAACAATAAAGTTTAGATGACATCAATTGCATTTCCAAATAATCATATATGAAAATCATTGATCTTATTACCTTTGCATTTTAAAACCTTTTAGAATCATCAGGCATGGAATAGTAGTATTCAATTAAGAAAAAATGTAGTACTTAGCATATGTCAAGTCTCTGTGCTAAGCACTTTACAATCATCATATCAACCCCAGTAGAAAAACTATTATGTTTTCCCTTACATGTCAAGAAATTGGAGCAAATAGATCCAAGATAATTTACCTAATATTACACAGCTAATAAGTTTCTGCAATCAGAACAGAGAAGGGTGTGCTCACCAAGGGTAGAGACTGGCTGACTCCCCCAAGTATGTACTGTCACATTAGGCACTGGACAGGGGTACCTGAACCTTTCCAGGCAGCAACTGGGGAACTGACTGGGTTTTGTTGTGTGGTTTCACAGGACACCACTTAGGGACTGGAGTGACTGATGCCAAGATCACCTCATTGGTGGTAGTTCTTAAGTGATAGGGCAAAGTAAATGCTGGCCATGTGGTTTGATGTGCCCATTCTCCCGTCCCTCCCTCATCTCCAAAAAGCTGTAGGTTTGGAGCCAGGTACAGCTAGGATTGGGACTATTTGCAGCTTCTGGGACAGGATAAGCAGGATACATTGTGCATGGATGATGCCCCCAGGCTTGCCTAGGGAAGCTGGTTAAAGAATGCCTAGGAGCACAGAGCCAGTGGGGCCAGTCTCATGAAGCCTTGCAGCAACTACTGACCAGTCCCCTCTATCACATGGGGAAGAATGTGATTCATATTTCCCTACAATTGCTTGTGGTCATGTTAAAATATAGGGCTAATACCTTCCAAAGGGGCAAATTATTAGAAAAGGTAATAAGACAAAGATGTAGTGTAAAGATTTTCTAATTACATGGACTAGTACATTTTGAGGAAAGCAACTGTATTAGACTGTTTTCTCTAAAAACTGTATACTGATATGTATGACTAGGAACTGTTATTTATGATCCATCCCACTTGTGCTTTTTCGTTTAAATGCTTAACAGTCCTACCTTTACCCTAGTATGTTAAACCCACCTTCTCAGCTGTAGGGGTGGGAGGTGATACTTTCACTTGGAAGCATTTCCCTTTCTTTGAAATGAAACTTCTTTGATTCCTAACTCTTTCTGTCTCTATCCTGCTTTTTGCAGTTCTGGCTATTCACAGATTAGAGGCCAGTTCTGGTCCAGATGACACCTCCTACTAAGATCATCCAAAAAAATCTTTGAAATAAATCTGGGTCTAGGATTCTTCTTGAAATCATCTTTATTTCACCTCATGAAAATAATTATGGATTCCAAGAAATGCATAATAATTACATATATATATATAAAATCAAATTACTCTCAGAAATTAACATAGAAGGGCAAGGCCATTGGGGCAATCCTTTGGCAGGCAGATGATTTCTGGTTCTCATAGAATCTTACTCTTGTTTCCAAGATTCATTATATCACCCTGTAGTTTAGATTTTCCCTAAATCTTAAATATACATTTAAAACTAATAAACAATCAAGCCCTTTCCCATTGTAGCTATATTGTATGAATAGCTCATTTTATTTGCTCTTCAAATCGCATGTTCCCTAAAAAAAGTGGAAATTTTTCAAAAGTGTTTTTAACCTAAAATGAGAAACTCTATCATTTCTCAGAACCATATTAAATGACTATGAATTGGGGACATTAAAAAAAACTCCACATACAATAGACAAGGAAATGAAGAACCCAATAAGAACATTGTATTTCTTCTAAAAGAACGCTATTGTAGAAGATCATTCAAATGTAATTATAACATAGATAATGTTTACATAATGCTTTAACATTAGCAAAGTGCCTTACAAATATCTCTTCTTATCCTCACAATAATACTAGGAAATAGATACTATTATTGCCCGCCTTTACAGATGAGGGTAAGGCAGACAATGAGGAAATAATATACCCAAGGTCTTAGAACTAGTAAGCTTCTGAAGTGAAATTTGAACTCAGGTCTTGCTGATTGATTCTAAGTGCTACAATCTAGATTTAGGTGTTGAGGGGAATGTGAAATCTCATGAGCCTCAGTTTTAGATAGTTAGGCAAATAAACATCTTTCAACAAAATAGAAAATAATGAAATATTGTGGTAGAAATATGGTGAAGGAAAAAGAAATAGACGGGAATAAGGTGGAGAACTGGAGTGTAAATGGCACATAGACTCAAGGAGATAAGCATAAGTGAAAATGGGGAAAGAGAACTTTTTAATAGGATTTTAAGGAGAGAAAACAAACTTAAAAATCATCCCTATGTACTTCAGTAGGATGAACTTACATATAGAAAATTGTGAGAATGAATTACAAATCATGCGTATAATTTTTAACTGGAAGTATATGTAAGAAGAATATAGAGTAATGTTAAACATATTTTGAAACAAAGACAAAAGTAATTATAAAATTTTATTGAAATGACAAGGTAACAAAAAGCAGCTCAAAAGGAATTACATTTTTATGTTTGGGAACAGTTAAGGGTAAAGAAAAAAGGGAATTGACAAACCATAATGCATATGTAAGTGTGTGTGTGTGTATATCTATAAATAGATATACACAAACACACATATATATAATATGTCTATATATATATGTATACAGTTATGGGATATCACCATGTGAATGTTTTAAAATTCATAGCAATATTTGTATAGGCAAAGAAATTTTATTTAAAAATTATTTTAAAACATACAGGAACTTCAAAAGTATATAAATACATAAAGACTGTGGTTTATGTATCAAGAATTATATTGTTTGTATATAGACTTCACAACATTTTCATTCACAAGATTTCAATTCTAAAATATTATTATGAAACTAGAGTAAACATACAAGCACTAAGAAATCATTCAAAATTAGATGTCACTCTATGTATACAATCATGCCTTATGGGTTCAGTCCTTAAACACTTCATGACACCAAAGTTCTAATAAAAGGCAAATAGTCAAGAAACTGAGCCCCCAAATTCATCTGTCCTAATAGTCAATTATTTTAGCCAAAAACAATGTTTTAGCAGATAGATGACTGAGTAGTAATACAAATTCCTTTTTTCCCCATTCCCCAGACGCCCCCTCCCAAAAAACAAAACAAAACAGGATAACTGCATACTTTTAGGCTTTCAAGTCCTTTAGAAGGTAGGAAGAGATGCTTGAATTTGGGACTAAAAATTCTATTATCTGGGGAGTCTAGCATTCCTTGAAAATGATCGCATTCCTCCACAACCATGAAGAAATCTAGGGTGAGTTTCTCATAATGACTTAATATATAGTAGACCTAGAGGTGGAAGAGCCCTACCTAATTCATCTTCCGTTCCAACTCCCTCAGTTTCTAGGTGAGAAAATAAAGATCAAGGCAGCTAAATAACTCTTCCAGAATTACTCTGGCAATAAAGGCAAATTGAAGGTATGTTCAAAGTAGTTAATGGTAGTAGGTCAATTAAATATCTATACTGAAATTTTGATCAAAGTTTTTTAACTATATTGTTTAAAATAAACAAAAAACAAACAAACAGACAAACAAACAAACAAACAAACAAAAACAATGAGGCTTTGCACTGAAAATTATTTCTAATTTAGGAGAATTTTTTTAAAAACAGCATTAATGTTAACCAAGAGTAAAACTCTTAAAGTTAATTTTTTATGCTTTAGCAGATCATTCAAAAAAGAAAATTATCAAAATTTAAGGACAGCATAACTTTTGTTTATTATATCTTATATTCTAACATTAGATTAAAATATGATTAAGTAATTTCATAGACCAAAAATCTGAATTTGTCAGAAATTAACTTCTGATGCAAAAGAGTCCATTGAAAAGCAAAAATAATTGGTTCAATTATTTTTCCAGTATTGTAAGATATAAGTGCATAGTTGATGATAAAACACTCTGCTCAAACTTAAAGACTTAATAGATGTTTTCTTATAGCAATTCTAACAATATAAAGCTTAAAAGGGATGGGGGTGGGAGGGAAATGTAACTCTTAAGGAATATACTAAATGTGGAAATAATGAAAACTGTCCATTTTTAGTTCTGTTTTAGGGTTGCTTGATTTTAATCATATCAAGGACCAGCACAATAAACCATTTGAGACTGAGGCACTTATAGAAACTGGTTGGAGTTCTAATATCTTGGCATCTGAGGAAGACTAAAAGGCACACACGTGCATTTTAATGACCACAAGAGGGCACTAGTGCCTGTAGAAGAGCTGGTCTAGGGTGGTGTATTTCCCTGCTTGGAAACATACAACTTGGAACTCACATAATGCCAAATGTGTGTATTCATATACAAATATAAATATGTGTGCACATGTAATATTTCAGAACATTTCTCACTGCTAGGTTGTTTTAAATCTATAAAGTCAAGTTGTGTATTACATTGTGTTTCCTCTCAGAAAACAGTAATGCAAAAATAAAATTGCTCATCATTTTAATCTTCTAACTTCTTGCTTATATGTCTCCAAGTTAATGGAAGCTCATGAAGGAAGAAAGAATTTACCTTATCCATTAGTGATCTATTTAGGTTACTATAGGAAAAGATGTGAATCAGGAATTGACATCTGATGTATTATTTGATGGAACTGAAATTTCTTTACATTAAGATATTTAATTTTGTAATTAAAAGAAATTTATTGTTACATTTGTGTGGGTGTTTTTTTTAATCATGAAATAACATTGAATTTTTTAATATTATGACTCTTTCATTTGCATTCTTGCTGGTAAATTGGAAAATGGGAACAGTTTGGATTAGGGACCAAAAAAAAACTTGTAAGTTTAAAATGCTAGCATTTTTTCCTGAGCATGAAGAAATATAGAGTGAATTTCTCATAATGACTTAATTGATTGTAGAATTTGATCTGGAAGGATCCTGATTGAACCTCTAGTCCAATTTCCACATGAGAAAATGGAGATCAAAGTTTATAGGTGATTTACCCAATGTTATGCAAACTTTGTTTTGTTGTTGTTGTTGTTACACAAACTTAATAGGTAGGATTTCAAAACAGGTCCTCTGACTTCTTGGTAACTAGAGGTTTTTGTTTGTTTGTTTGTTTTTGGTTTTGTTTTTTTACATCACACACTGCTTCCTTTTCATTGAGTACATCTTTTCCCAATACACAAATGAATATGTTAGCTTCTGTTAATATTTACAAGAAATCTCACAAGAAGTAACATTTCTGCTTGGCTATGGCTTGTCTAATTGGAAAGTTAATATTGTAAATATACCTCTAAAATTTTAATTTATAATCACATAGTAATTAATCTAATTATTGCTCAATTTCTTATAGCAAAAAATGAAGGTAAGCCAAACCTGATTTGTTGGATGGAATTGCAATTCTAAAATAAGTGACTTTTCCTTATTCAACAACTAGGTATATGTAAATAGCTTTTATGGAACTATAACTTCCTAGAAGTCATATTGAAAGACCATCCATAAAAAAGGAGTGGAGTGGGGATGGAGGAAAGAAAATGAACTTTAGAATATGCTAATTCTCCCATGCAAATATGTAAAGTGAAGTAAGCTTTTGTATTTTTTTTCTGGAGAATTGATGCTGACTCTTTAGGTTTCAACTTTTAGGATTTCAAACTAAATCTCATTCAAACTGAATATTCATCATAGTAAATCAAAATAACACCATTAGGTAAATGGTATTTAGGAAAACACATTCCCTTCTCTTGGCAGGGACACAGTTTTGAGAGAGGAAGGAAGCATAATATGAATGCAATTAAAAACTAACTATATAAAATAATGTTTTTAGTTTTTTCTTTATCCTGAAATTAGTAATTTCCCATAGCTTCAATAAGAAGACTTTAGTACTCACATTTATTGCTTATATAGCACAGAGTTGAGATGGATAGTGAATAATCTATGGGAGGACAAATTAAAATCTGGATAATGGCAAAAGGATGAGATTTGAGAAGCCAGAATATTAGAATACCTTGCCCTTGCCATTTGCTTATTATCTTTATTGCTACTTATGGGAAAAGGAAAATGGAACTATAAAATGAATCTTGTTTACCATGAAATCTTTCAGTAGAATTTCCCTCTATATTAATGAAAGTCAAGTCTACTTCACTACTCCTTTAAGTAACATACCTAAATTGCTTATTTTGCCATATTATTCATTTTGCCTAATTTTGATAAAGATGAATTAATATAAAAATTATTTTTTGTTGTTGCTGTTGTCAAATTCTTTAATTAGATACTATATTTTCAAAAAGCCATAACAGAAGAATGAAGGAAAAGACGCCCGATAATTTCCTATCATTAACAATCAGCTTAGCACCAGGATATTTAGCACCAAAATGTAGTCTAATTGTTTACAATTAGTAACAATCTTCATTGTAAAGGAACCAAAATATAACAAAAATGCTATATTGATTGAAATGATTTTTAGCACCATTTTCCACCAAACTATTAGGGATTCAATTTATGTAATTGACCCTCCCTACATTAACATTTTGATTCCACTAACAGATTTACAAATCTGTTCAACATTGTCATGAACCCAACTTCCTTCTCCCTGAACAGTTTAGTACATAAAAGATCTCATTCAAGCCAAGATTGAATCCAAAAATCCATAGAAATAAGGGTTTATTACACAGTGTAAGACAATAGACCGGATTCAAAGCATGAGTTCCTTTTTAATGTAATAATAGTTCACAATGGACAAGTTAGCCTAGGTATATTCAACCAAATTATCTGACTAGTTCATTTAAGTAATAAATGTGACATGCCAAGCACTGTCCACAAGCAAATTACTCAAAATTAGCAGTCAGAATATAGGTTGAATTCTATAATCTGTTTGCTTGACCCAACAATAAAGCTAGTTCAGTATATTACAGTACTTGAGATGAAAATATAACTCTTTAAACTTAATCATCTGAGTCAGTTATGTACATGGAACCTATCATACAATTTTGCCCATTCTATCACATAGCTAGATGGGGCATCGAAACATTCTATGCTTAGACTTAGAGCACTGTATATCAGCTAACTTTCAGAGCTGCATAAACTGGCCATGAAAGAAATATCAATTACTGCTACTAAACAAGAAACAAGCATAATATTCTGCAACACTTATTAAGGCAAGATTGTCTATAACCACTTGAAATATTGTGGTTCTAGCTAAACAGTATCCAAATAACTATTTATCCTTGAGAAAATTTACCACAAATCTATCCTTAAGGAAATTTACCATTTAAATGATAACAAGAGCCAATGAAGTCATACTGTTCTTTGCAATTCTATAGACAAAAGAACCTATTGATTAAGTTCTTTAAAATCTTTGTTGTTGTTGTTGTTGTTAAACATGGAGAGACAGTCTATAATTCTGAGAGGGTAAACAAAGTTCAATAAACTATGAATACATATTACTCCATCGTTTTGCTGAAATATTTTCAAATAAAAATCTTAATGCTTGCTACATATTTAATAGAAAGCTGCTTTTATGAAATCGCCTTTAACCAGTGTGATATAATATGCTGTTATATTTATTCCAGCACCATTGTTGTGTGTTGCATATATATATATATATATATACACACACACACATACATGCATACATACACACACTTAATTGCTGTTAGCATACTTTCATTAGCTTTAGCCCTGGAAAATAAAATATTTCACATGGGCAGTTTATATTACTAATCTCTTTAAAGTAACAGCTACAATAACAAATATACCCATTATATTATTTTCAGTGGAGTTACTAAATTAGAAATCAGTATACATTCTAGTTGTTTTTGGAAAACATCACTCTGAGTGTCATTTAAAAATGCACAGTCCATAGTCATTAGTCTGACAAGTGATGTAATTATTTTAATGAATACATAATTTGATATTTATAATCTTTTCTTGGTCTTTACAAAGATTTGGTGAAGCAATGATCCTAATTATTGCTGTTGGTTTTTTTAATTCCCAAATATGTATTCACTAATATTTAAGAGAAATTTCTTAATTTTCATAAAGATTAATTATTGTCTCTATTTTTTTCTTAGTTAACAAAATCTTCATAAATATGATATTATCTCCACAGGGACTGAAATAGGCACTATCATTCTTGATTCACAATCTAGAAATAAAGTAAAGAAAGATAATGTATCTTTCCCCAAACAAAGATGTAGAATAACTGCTCCCATGAAAAGTGTATTGAAATTTTACTGTAACAATATTAAGATAATATACTGAATCATTAATTCACAAAATAGATTGATTCATTTACCCCAGGCACAATTATAAAGTTGGCAAGATAATTCTTCACTATCCCATGATTCTCCTTTTAGAAATGTTGTGTACATATGGTCTTTTACTCAAATTGTCCCCAACAATTTAGGGTTTCCTATCAAAACTTCCCAAATGATCTTGTCCTTTGTGGTCAGAGTCCTATGCTTGAGAGATTATTCATCCCTTCCTTAGATTCTTCCAAAAAAAAAATCCTACTCTTCCTGTGCCCCTATTTCTTTAGAGTCTTGCTTTCTAAGGCGTTAGTCACCTGATCTGATAAGTCAGCTACTAATTATATATTAACAAGTAATAATGTTCTTCTCCTTCCTTCCCATTTTATATATTTATATTTTAATAATTGGCAAAAGATTTCAACCCTTTTAAATAAAATTCATTCAACCAACATATGCTCAGTTCATGAGTCTGTGGAGTAGTAACAAGTATAGATATCATTTTGTCCAGAACCCTTCAGGAAGTTAGTGGCAATACAAACCTAAGAGAAAAATTATTCTATCATATTGCTTTTTGAATTGTTTTATGTCTAAGTTAATTACTGCTAAGAAGTAATTGGGAAAAATCCATATTTTGTGAACTAAAAGAAGCCACATCTCTTGAATATTTACTTTTTGCACTTTTATGACAGAAATGAACTTGTTTCCAATATTGCTGGGTGCCATTTTTAAAATTTCCTAATAAATCACCATAGCACTCCTGAAAATGTCTTTCATTTCATGTATTTTATAATCAAAGAAAAAGATTTCTGTCTTTCAATATTAAATTACCTTCTTTCATATGTTATACTACACCATAAATTAAAAGATCAATATTTTTCTTAAAGAAATTGTTGTCTAAGAAAAATACATTTTGGAAATGAGTAAATTATTGCTTATTCCTTTTTTAAAAAGTAATTACAATAATCATATTTTTTTCTTTTCAAATAATTTATGCTTATTCTCTCTTAGTATTAGGAGATAATCAATGAAGACTTTTTACTTTCCAAAGGAGCAAATGAATTTATACTATACAAAAACTAATTTATACAAATGAATATCAAAAGATAAGTGATTACTATGAAATTTTGCATAATATGTGCAAAATTTAATTTACAAGCTTTGATCTTGCAGAAAACCACCCTACTGAATAAAAAAAGGGAAAATTTATTTAAACCAATATAAGTAGTTTGATGTCACTCCAGGAAAACAAAGGTTATCAGTACAAGATCCTCCATAAGTGGGAGGACAAGCTGAACATGGCACTCCTACTTTGTATGGTGCTTCTCCAATCCAGTTTCCCCTAAGAAGAAGGAAAAATATATATACATAATTTTAACATTTATAATATAGTTTGAAAATTAAGTTGCCCCTACATCAATGCAAAAGAAAAAGACAGGAATTTGAAGATGGTGTATCCTGTCTAAAAAGTAAGGAGGATAGTTACACTGGATTATAGGTTATAGCAGATATACTATAGATAGATAGATAGATAGATAGATAGATAGATAAAATAAAATACCACAATATTTGGAGGGCATGAGAGACCACAATCTTGATTTTAATTTAAATAAAATCTGGAGGAAAGAGGAACCCATTGAAGTTTACTACATGGAAGAATGACAATGTTACACCAATTTTTTTTTTTTTTTACTATAACTGATAGTTGAATGGAGGATAAACTGGAGTAGGAAGAGATGAAAAATAGAAATCAATCAAGAGGCTGTCAAAATATTCTAGGCATGAGATAATGAGAGTCTCTTCTGGGATGATAATTGTGTCAAAAGAAAGATGGTGAGATTCAGGAATATGTGAAAGTAGAATTGGCAGTATTTAGTAAGAAATATTTGAAGAGTTGAGAATGCTTAATTTGCAAGCTTGGATGACTTGAGAGAATATTAGTGTCTTTGATTGGAAGTTCGGAGGGTTGGAAGTCGACAGGGACAGGAGGGAAAACCGAGTTTAGTTTTGTGTATGTTGAGTTTAAGGTATATAGAGAGTTTAGATGTTTAATAGTCATTTGGATATGGGACATGAGCCAGGCCATAAGAAAAAAGTTTGGATTGAATAAGTAGATATGAGACTCATGGGCGTGTGGATGATAACTGAATCAATATGAACTGAGAAGATTACCATTGGAGACAATATATAGAGAAAAGAGGGCCCAAAATAGTGCTTAAATTATAACTGAGATGATTATCTATCAGAGAAATTGAAGAAAATAGGGGAACAAAGAGAGGTTAATGTTATAAAAACCTAAAGTGAAGAGGGTACCCATGAAAAGGGGATAGTCAACAGTGTCATATGCTGTAAAAGTCAAGAAGGAACATCAAGAATATGCCATTAGTTTGAGAACAAAGAAATCACTGGTAACTTTGGAAAGCACAATATCGTTTGAATGATGGAAGAGAGAGTCAGAAGGGAGAGTATAGGTGAGAGAGAGAGAGAAAGAGAGAGAGAAAGAGAGAGAAAGAGAGAGAGGAAGAAGAAGAGAAAGAAGAAGAAAAAGAAGAAGAGGAAAAGGAGAAGGAGGAGGAGGAGGAGGCCCCAGTTGTAGACTCTAGTGAAGTTAGTAGGGGATAATGTCATATATTTTATGTTTGCTATTTCGTTGTCAAAAATATTTTTATTCTTTTCTGAAATAAGGTCCAATTTGTGTACAAATTATTAAAATGGATAGACTCAAGGTATAAAGAAATATTTAATTGAGATGCAGTATCAAATAATAGTTGCATGAATCATGAATTTAGTAATACCAGTGGTAGATAGTATGCATGACTTATGAGGAAATCATTTGAGTGAAAGCCAGCTGTTCTAAAAATGTCACATGCTAATTGATCTAAAGCAAAAATTGCATAACACATGATTCTCTTGCTATCACTCTTACTGTCAATATGTTTACATTATGTTGTGCTTAATTTCATTACACCTTCAAACATAGGATATCAACTTTTCTTTTGCAAACATATAATCATTTTAAAATGAAGTTCATCCATTTATTTGGCCACAGAAAACAATATGATATAGTTAAAGGGACATTAAATTAGGATTAATATGATTTTCATTCTAGCTAGTAATTTGTCCCAATCTCTCTCTGATCTCAGTTTGGTTTCTAAATCTCTTATTTATTCGTTTTTAAAATGAAGACATTGAAGTAGGTCACTTCAAAAGTTCATTGAAATTAAATAATTAATCTTGTCTTCTTTTGCTTATGATTACTATCTCAAATTTAGGAACTTTCTCTCATCCCTCTTTCACCTCTTTTTATTATGTTCAGAGCAGACTGTACATTCATACTATGTGTTCACAAGGACTTGTTTTCATTCAAAGCTTACATTCAGTGCTATTTAATCAAGGATTTCTGTGTTTGCTTTAAACAAGCAAAAGAAGAAGAAAATAATCCTACTCTGAAATACTGCAAAATATTTAGTATGTTGTGGACAAAATGATATAAATAATGTTTTTGAAACAATATAATACTTAGATGACAGTCATCTTATTTTTATATAATCCAAAATATAAATTGAGCTATTTTTACTCTTAATGTAATATCTTTGTGCATCAATAATTACATTGAAATATCAATGGATGAACTGAATCATATTCATATTGACATCCTCCTTAAATGTGAAAACAAAAAAAAAAAATAAAGATATAATTACAGCCAAATAAATGAGAGTGTAACTTACAGGTTTTAGTCAGAGATGAAATAAAGAAGTTAAAAGAGTAGATTTCTTTGTGTGCCAAAATACAATGACAATATCACTTCATGATACATTAAGCCAAGGCAGACCAAGAAGTATGAGAAATGCAAAGACCATAAGATTCAATAATTAAAAAATTGGCAACTTTGAACAGTTTCAGTTGATTGATGAAAACTGAATCCAGATTACAAGTAATGGATGAGAAAAGATGAAGTTGAAGCAATGAGAGTAGGTAATGGGTATTGATATTCACATTTACTGCAGCAATTTAGCCAGTGTGTAATGGGGCCAAAAAACCCCAGAAATTGCCTTAGTCAGCAAATAAGTGGTCTTCTTGCTTAGAAGAAAGATATGATCACCAATGGAAACAATATATTAGAACTTAAACTCATTAGAAAAACATCATAGACAGAAATTGTGGAAGAGTAAAAGTAGCAATCTCCTACAAAATAACAAAAAATTGGTGTCAAAGGAAATGAATTTACAAAAAAATTGGTGTGAGATCCAAAAAGGCCAGATCATGCCAAGAGCATGAATTAAAAATATGGATGGAAAATTAAAAGCGAATGAAAAAGTGAAAAGGTATGCTAATATTTTTACATTCATATTTTGTTCATAACTGATAATTTTATAATAACAGCCAACATTTATAATAGTTTTACTAAAAGCAGAAGCTAGGTGGTGCAGTCTAATATCTCTTCTGTTCCATACTTTCCTTTGGAGCATCTCAAACAATGAGCTAGTTCTGGCTATGTGTGTATCAACCTCATTATCAATGTGGACATTCCTGGAAAGTATATTGCCAAGGTAAATGTATCCACAGCATTCAAAACTTCATCATTTGTTATAACCAATGGTTCCACATATGGGTGATATGGTGCTGGCTGATAAGAGTACCTGTGTTTTCTTGGTGTTAATTGTTAGGCCAAAATTAGCACAAGCAGAGAATTACTTCATATTTTGTTGTAACTCTGCTTTGGAAACTGCATTGAGTGCACAACCATTTGCAAACAAAATAATAATGCAGCAATACTCCCTCTAGTTTAGTTTTGGCTTGTAGCCTTATCAAGTTGAAGAATTTACCATCAACTTCATATTTTCCTCGTTGAAAGAATTTGACAGCATGGCTAAAAATATCATGCTAAAAGGCTAACATGGAAGCAAGCATAAAGCCTGTTTCATTCCATTGGTGACTGAGAAAGTTCAATAGCATTATCCATTGTCCAGAACTAGAGCAAGCATACCATCATGAAATCAACATATTATACTGATGAACTTCTCTAGACAAACATATTTTGACATAATTTTCCATAAGCCTTCATGATTGACAATATCAAAGGCCTTGATCAGGTCTACAATGTTGTACATAGAATTCTGTTCTGTTCCTAGCATTTCTCCTGGAGTTATCAGAAGAATTATTATTCTCAGCATAAAACTGAATTTCATCTGCCTTCTTACTGAGCCAAGAATCCTACATTTCTCTTGTTTCACTTCTATTTTACTTTTGATGGAATTAAATTTTACCTTCTTAGAGATGGATTCACTATCCTGCTAACATACTCTGTAGAGTTCTTGTTTTTAATTCAGTGGCTTCCAAATTTCCTTATAATTTTCATCAGAGCAGGTTTGATGTCCTCAGATAAGCAAATGCAGTACTGTACATCAAATCTCTGAAAAGTACCCATTCATTTTTCTGCTTTACCCTTGCCAAATATGTGTTGGCTCAACTTTTGCTCAAAGTTAGCAAAAAACTGTTTACACTAATTCTTCTAGTAGTCTTTTTGCATTGGGACTGCCACTTTTATTAAATGTGAATATTCAGCTTGGAGAGACATGTTGGACTGATCATAGACTTATCTTCTCCAAAATGAATTATTTTCATCATTCTCACATTCTTTTTGTCTCTTCTTGCACTCACATAGTCTATTAAATCTCAATGTTTGCTGCAAATATGAATCCATAAAGTTTCACTGCCCTTAGGAAAATGGCATACAGTGTTGATCATGAGGTCATGAGATGCACAAATCTTCAAAAGCAAATGATCATTGCTATTACTATTTCGAACTCCATGCCTTCCAAGGAATGTCACTGCCGTGTCTGGTAGTCTAACTTACTCTGACAATAGTCACTCAGAATTATAAGCAGCATTGTGACTACAGCTTCTATTGTATGCACATTTGCTGCTTTGTCATTCACCCATCACCACAGGACTGTGAGATAAGTAGAAATGATAAAATGGTATGGTAAGGTCTTTTGATTAGAGTGTAAATTAAATTTATGTGTTGCACAAAGTCATCAGCCTCACACTCTCTTCCAGAATCATCATTGTCTAGTGTCAGGATAGAGTCAAGATCACTGATTATGACTCAAAATGCAGAGGATGACCTTGGAGTCTTTGATGCTAAATAAATTCTAAGCACTCCACAACAGTTATTTCTCCTGTCTTCATGGCCATTGGAACAAATTGTTCTCATCCATCCACTCCATCAGGGGAAGTCTTCACTTGCTTGGGGAAGACACCCCCCTAACACACTCTACAATTTGAGACTTCTTGGGTACCTTCAACTTTAGCCCATCTGCTGAAAAGGTTTACCAGGATGTGGCCATTGTGCTTGCTAAGATTTTTGGAGCAATGGGGGAAAGTTAGGTGGATTGGGTGAATAGCAGAAGTGGAAAGCAGATTTGTTAAGGACTCAGAAATTCTCACTCCAGGAGAACTAGTCTTCCCTGAATATACTCTATACCTGGTACTTGAAAGAAGCCAGGGAGCCCAGGAGATGGAGATGAGAGAGAATTCTAGGCAAGAATAGAGATAGAACCTCTTGTGCATGGAAAGATAAAGAAGTCATTAATATTGAGACACAGAGAATGTGGGAAAGAATCAAATATAAAAAAAAACTTGAAAGGTAGGAGAAAATCAGGCAGATATATACCAATTAATTGTAAACTCCTATGGAGAAAATGTGTGAAGAGCATATTATTTGCATTAACATTTTTCCTATCACTTTCTTAAATCTAGACAATCAACAAAACAACAATTAAAGCCCTCATTTGTATCATTTGGCAATTCCAAAGGTGTAAGTTTTCACGTGAGGGAAAAATAGTAATCCAGTAAGTTCTAGCTCCAGCATACCTCTAGGGCCATTAGAAAATTATATTTTATCCTGGAGGTAAAAGAGAGCCATTGGAATTCACTGAATAAGCCAATGAAGATAATTAAATCTGTATTTTAGGAAGGTTAATTTTACAAATAAGTTAACAATGGTAAATAAGAAAGAGACTGGAGGCAGGGAAACAATCAAAAGACTATTATTATGAGACAGGTGAGGACCTATATAAGATAGTTTCTGTATTAAAGGAGAAAATCAAGGATACAAGAGCGATGTTATAAAGGTATGACTGACAGAACTTGACAACAGAGTAGATATGGTGAGTAAGAGAGAGTGAAGAGTGAAGGATGATAATTAGTTGCAAATATAAACTATTGGGAGGATAGTAGTGCCTTTAGCAGTAAAAAAGAAATTTAGAATAGGGAAGAGTTTGGGATGAAACATAATGAGTTTGATTTTCTATGTATTGAGTTCAAGATAGCTATAGGGTATCCAATTTGAGATGTCCAATAGGTATTTGAAAATCAGAGGTTGTAAAGGTCATGAAAGATATTAGATATAGTTAAGAAGATCTAGTAATCATCAACATAGAAATGACATGAGAGTGGATGAGATCAGCAATGAAAATGGAGTATAGGTGAAAAGAGGGCCAAGAAAAGATCCTTGTTTTATATCCAGTTAATGTCTACAACTTGGATGAGAGCCATAAAAGGATACTGAGAAAGGGTTAGCTAGGTAAGAGAAAAACAATGATAAAAATAGTGTCAGGAAAACCTAGAGAGAAGAAATTACTAAGGAGAAAAAGATATCCAAAAGATATCAGAGGCTGCAGAGAAACAGAGAAAGAAAAAGTCTGAGAAAAGGTCATTAGATTTGGTGAATAATAGAGCATTGGTAACTTTAGAGAAAATGATTTCCATTGAATTGCAATGTCATAAATCCAACTGCAAAGAATTATGAAGATATCAAGAAGAAAGTGGAAGAAGCCTTCTCAAATATTTGAGACACCAAAGAGAAAACATATATAGTATGACAACTAGAAGGGATTGATGCATCAAGAAGAACTTTTTTTTTGAAAGTGGGAAACACAAGGACTTGTTTATATTCAGTAGACAAATTACCAATAGATATTGAAAAACTGAAGATTAATGAGAGTGGGATAATAGAGGAGAAATATGCTGGAAAAGAGAAGTAATGGGACCATTTGTTTATGCAGAACGGTTAGCCTTTGCATAGAAAAAAAACCACCTCTTTTTTATGTGAGATGAAGTAAAGGAAGAGATAGAGGTAGAAAGCAACTGAGTGATGTGAGATGAGGAGAAAGAGATGAGAGAGCATGCCAAAAAGAGGAATTGGTATTTTATATTAGACAGAAGGCCACTTAAGCTCCTTGAACAAGAGAGTAATGTGACCAAATAAGCATATTAGGTGTATTAATTTGGTGACAGAGTGAAAGATTTATTGGAGAGGGAAGTCACTAGATATAAAAAGTTCAGTAAAGGACCTTTGGAAAAGTCCAGGAGAAAGAAGATAGGAGTTTATTTGCATATAAATGGAAAGGTGAGAATTTTTTTTTCAAAGAGAAGCTATCTGTATTTAAAATCTACTTCTTGATTAAATCTCCTTATTTATCTTTAGGCATCCACAAGGTACCACATAATTATGAAATGTAGTTTAGAAAGATAATTGAAGGAGTTACCTTTCCAATGTTCTTTCCTTCCATGGGAACTACTTTTTGCTGATAAAAATTTAAAAACTAATTTTTGGGATTCAACATCTATAATTACCACACATTCCAGTTTTATAATGGAACTTTCCAGTTTCATAATCCATGCCAAGATGAAAGATACAAAGAAAAATCTTTGGATGGTTCTGTTCTGGAGCTCCTACACATAATTGTCAATAAAGCAAGTCTCATTTGTTATACATATTGACATGATACAAGCTTTCAATGCTCTAGGTAATACTCTAAGACATGCAGACCTGCATTAGTGTAGAAAGTTTCCATGTTAAAAATTCCCCATACAAATGGAACTGCAAGTCTCATTTTTTTAAAAGGAAGAAACTGAGAATGCTATGCAAATATTCATATTAAAATAATTTGCCTAATTTAGAGCCTGGAATTTCTCATGCTGAAGGGGTAGTGGTAGAGAAATCCTTTGCCAAAGGCAATTTGTATCAGAGAAATCTCAGAGTTGGATAGGCCTTAACTTAGATTCTGCCAAATTAGTGTCTTCCAACCCCATATGCCAGCAAACAGATCTAGACAACTCTAGGCCTCAGGTAAGGGGCTGGAGAGAAAACAAAAGCAGACATTCTTGTCATTTTCTCCAAATATACCCACATAATCCTTAACCATATATTCCTACTTTATTCCGTATACCTTAATTAATGAGAAATACAATTATTTTAGGCACGATAAGTTTTAAAAGTTAAAAGGATTTGCATTCATGGTCAATGGAAAATCACTTCTTTCTTAATGAAGTACAGGTAATCAATAACATTTCTCATGTAATGGTCAAAGGAGACCTGGTCATAACAGAATTAGGATAAGTAATTGACAATAAATGAAGATTTTATAAAGTGTCTATTAAATAAAAGTTAAACACTTACTTGGGGGCATAGTTGCATACCAAGTAAATTGCTCGCCGCCACACAGCACCCCAAACATTCATATTCTGGCAAGTATGGATTGCACAGCCAATACGATTGGAAGTAGCCCAGACCATCTAAATAAATAATTATTCTTTTGTTGAAGTCCAAGAATCAATAAAATGCATAATACTAAGAAGATAGCAAATATACTTTAAATTTAGATTTAAAAATGATGACAACTCTGATTACCTGTGTGTAATGTGTACACATCGGCCCATAACATCTCATAGGACATCTGGGGTTGCAGTCTTGAGGATATGGAAAAGCATAGTCTTTCACTTCATCATACCATGGTTTAACCAATTGGAGAATGGAACGATATCTAGATTCAAACATAAAAAAGAAAAGGGGGCAGAGGAAAGGAAATAATTTGGAGAGAGGGAAAGAGATTTGGGAGAGAGAAAAGGAGAAGGGGAGACTGAAGGAGGGTTGACTAATTTGTCACATATCACTTTCCTCAGGTGTTAGATATTGTTAGCTTGGATTCATTTGTGAAGTTTAGTGACCTTGAATATTAATTAGGATGAACTAAATCCTGTCTCCCTCTGTACCATTGCTGCTAGATCACTATCAATAGGTCAAACAAAAAGGAGCCTGAGATTAAAGGATGATTAATTCTTATTTTCTACTATGTGTGGTCAACTGTCTTCTAAAGACACTTTTTTTATTTCCTATTATGTTGTTTTCTATTGTTAATTTTTTCCTTTAATAAGCAAGATTTTTCTACATGGTCTCAGATACTTTGTAGATTGCAATAATGTGCATATTTCCTCTACTGAAAAATGTATATATAAATCAATAGATACATATCGAAGTAGATATAGATCACAGTCTCTCAACATCTTATCCTTTGTGAAATTTTGTCCATATCTTTCTGTTGGGAATTCACCTAAATGTTCTGTTTCTCTTCTTTTTATTCTTTTAATATGCCAGCATTACCATTGCATCACTTAGATCTGTTATTCCTCTAGATGACTGGCATCCTCTTTCCCATAAATGAATGTCTTTGATAATAACATGGATTGCCTAGAAAGATAATGGACTACCCTTTATTGGAGGTCTTCAAGCAGAAGACTGGCTGACCACATATTAGGAATTTTATAGTAAATATTATTTTGAGGTTTCAGGTAGATTACATGGCCACTAAAGGTCTTTCCAACTCTAAATAGAAACAAGGAATAGAAGAATAGGCTTGGAATCAGGAAACAAATTCAAATCCTGCTTCTGTCATGAACTAATGGTTTGACCCTGGGAACATAATTTAACTTCTTCCAGCCTCTGTTTTCTAATTTGCAAAATGAAAATGTTGAACTCAATGGCTTCTAGTACCTCCTAGTTCTAAAATTATGACACTGTGAAATATCTTTATTCTGCTTCTCATGCAATGACAAAATTGAATTATTTTAAAATATATTTCCTTTCAACCATATATGCTCACAGTATTATTTATCTTAGATGAATATCACATTCATTTTATTGAAGACTAGTTTTTTCACACATTTCATTATCTATATGTTGACTTCTCAAAAAAAAAATGAGCCTGTCTTCTAAAGAGATATTATTCTTAGCTTTCATCTTCAGCTGTCAATTAGATGAATGTCTTGTTTCCTGAAGTTTCCTGAAGGGTTTTTGGTCTCTTTCAACATTTTTATTGTAGTATCTGTTTCTTTAAGAAATTTTTTTTTAATCTCTTTATTTAATAATTACTTTATATTGACACTCGTTTCTGTTCCGATTTTTTTTTCCCTCCCTCCCTCCACCCCCTCCCCTAGATGGCAAGCAGTCCTTTATATGTTGGATATGTTGCAGTATATCCTAGATACAATATATGTTTGCAGAACCGAACAGTTCTCTTGTTGCATAGGGAGAATTGGATTCCGAAGGCATAAATAACCCGGGAAGAAAAACAAAGATGCAGATAGTTCACATTCGTTTCCCAGTGTTCTTTCTTTGGGTGTAGCTGCTTTTGTCCGTCATTTATCAATTGAAACTCAGGTCTCTTTGTCAAAGAAATCCACTTCCATCAAAATATGTCCTCATACAACATCGTTGTCGAAGTGTATAATGATCTCCTGGTTCTGCTCATTTCACTTAGCATGAGTTCATGTAAGTCTCGCCAGTCCTCTCTGTATTCATCCTGCTGGTCATTTCTTACAGAACAATAATATTCCATAACATTCATATACCACAATTTACCCAGCCATTCTCCAATTGATGGGCATCCATTCATTTTCCAGTTTCTAGCCACTACAAACAGGGCTGCTACAAACATTTTGGCACATACAGGTCCCTTTCCCTTCTTTAGTATTTCTTTGGGATATAAGCCCAATAGAAACACTGCTGGATCAAAGGGTATGCACAGTTTGATAATTTTTGGGGCATAATTCCAGATTGTTCTCCAGAATGGTTGGATTCGTTCACAACTCCACCAACAATGCATTAGTGTCCCAGTTTTCCCGCATCCCCTCCAACATTCATCATTATTTTTTCCTGTCATCTTAGCCAATCTGACAGGTGTGTAGTGGTATCTCAGAGTTGTCTTAATTTGCATTTCTCTGATCAATAATGATTTGGAACACTCTTTCATATGAGTGGTAATAGTTTCAATTTCATCCTCTGAAAATTGTCTGTTCATATCCTTTGACCATTTATCAATTGGAGAATGGCTTGATTTCTTATGATTAGTGGATCAGTGGAAAAGGCTAGGTTCACAAGACAGAATAGTCAACTATAGCAATCTAGTGTTTGACAAACCCAAAGCCCCTAACTTCTGGGAAAAGAATTCATTATTTGATAAAAACTGCTGGGATAATTGGAAATTAGTATGGCAGAAATTAGGCATGGACCCACACTTAACACCATATACCAAGATAAGATCAAAATGGGTCTATGATCTAGGCATAAAGAACGAGATTATAAATAAATTAGAGGAACATAGAATAGTTTATCTCTCAGACTTGTGGAGGAGAAAGAAATTTGTGACCAAAGATCAACTAGAGACCATTACTGATCACAAAATAGAAAATTTTGATTACATCAAATTAAAAAGCCTTTGTACAAATAAAACTAATGCAAACAAGATTAGAAGGGAAGCAACAAACTGGGAAAACATTTTCACAGTTAAAGGTTCTGATAAAGGCCTCATTTCCAAAATATATAGAGAACTGACTCAAATTTATAAGAAATTTTTAATAGAATCAATGTCTTTATTTTGTCCTTTTTTTAGTTAACAACTTGTTTAAACAGGTTAGGCTGAAATTATTGCTATTACACATATTTCCTTAAGATTTATTCAAATTTGAAATGAATTTTACCCTTTGCTTCAAATAAATATTGCTCTAAGGCCCTGCTGACAACTTATTCTGAAATGGCTGCTATGTCTTTAACTTGTAGTTTTCTGTCTGTTTTTTTAAGTTCTCACTTCATTCCATAGTTCCTACTGAATTAACTTCAAAATTTCTTGAGTTTTCATTTTGGGTCTCTTTCAGGAGGAGATCAGTGTATTCTTTCAATGACTATTTTACCCTGTGGTTCTAGGACATCAGGGAAGTTTTCCTTGATGATTTCTTGAAAGGTGTTGTTTAGGCTCTTGTTTTTATGGTGGTTTTCAGGTAGTCAAGTAATTCTTAGATTGTCTCTCCTGGACTTATTTTTCCAGATCAGTTGATTTTCCAATGAGGTATTTTACATTTTCTTCTATTTTTTTTCTTTTTTGTTTGTTTGATTGTTGATGTTTCATTGAGTCATTCACTTCCATTTATGCAATCCTAATTTTTAGTGAATTATTTTCTTCAGTTTACTTTTTTATCTTTTTGTATTTAACCAATTGAACTTTTAAATGACTTGTTTGTTCATTGAATTTTTTTTCTATTTCACAAATTATGTTTTTCAGAGTTGTTTTCTTTTTCCATTTTGCCTAAACTATTTTTAAGGAGTGATTTTCTTCAGACAATTTCTGTTTCCTTTTCCAAAGTTTTCATTTCCTTTCTCCATTTTTCTTCTAACTCTCTTTTAAGATCCTTTTTGAATTCTTTCAAGAGAGCCTTCTTAGATGGAGACCAATTTATATTACCCTTTGAGGCTTCATCTGTAGATGCTTTGCCTTTAGTGTCCTCAGGGTTTGAGATCTGTTCTTTCCTATCTCCATAAAAACTACCAATGGTTACAGCTCTTGTTGCCTTTTTGCTCATTTTTAAAGGTTAAAGTCTCATCTTAAGGAGAAAGCAAGACTGTCCTAAGCTTTCTCTACAAGTACTTCCTCTACAAGTACTTTCTCTACACTTCCCTGAGGCTGGTGCTGCCTACTTTCATCTCATGCTGGGTGACCATGGCCAAATCCCACTTTTTTATGCTGGGGTTCAGGGATTCTATTTGCCTTCTGCAGTTGTGTTGGAGGTCTGACAGCTAGTCTGATAATTTAGTGGTTTCTGAACCAGGACAGAGTAGCAAATGCTGCTGTATTTTAGCTATGAGCCTCCTGCTAGATTCCCAGAGTAAACTCAAATCTCCCTATACTTTACTGCAACTATGCTAGGCTTCAAGTTTCCCCCTGTCCTATTAAGATAGACCTTTACTGAAGTCTTCCAAAATATCTTCTATTGCAAATTTGTTACTCTCCAACTATTTGTGGGTTCTGTCACTTCAAAACTCATTCAGAGCCAGACAAAAACCTGTCTACTTTCCATCATCTTGGCTCCACTCCGTCCTATCTTAAAGGAAATTTTTATTTCATACAAACATGAGCTTTTTTGTCTTATTTCATTATTTCATCATGTGATTTTTGTTGTAACTTTATTTTCACTATCCTGAGACAGAGTGGTAGATGGGGACAGTGAATAGGAGTCACAATAGATAAAGTGGTAGAAGAGTAATTAGGAAAACCTGAGTTTGACTCTTAGAGATGTGGCATTCTAGCTGTGTGATCAGGAAATTTCTTCATCTCAAAATAGATATAATAATAGCCCCTATCTCTCTTACGAAGCTCAAATGAGATGGAGCATAAAAACATATATATGTACTGCAGATATATCTATATTGCTTGGCAAACCTTAAAGTACTTTATAGAGGTGAGAGATTCCCCTCAATCAGTCTTTAAATTGACATAATCAGGCAAAAAGATATATATTGATTTGGTTTGGTTTGGAGGATCTTGTTAAGTTCTTCATAGAGCATCTCTGTTCTATCAGCAATATAATGAAAATGCCATGTATGCTAAAATATATTCAAGATGGTCTCTTTGGTTATGATCATTGTGAGCATAACAAAATAAGGTGATCAAGTACCCCATTTCTTATTGCTTCTGGGTGAAATAAACACTGAACATTTTTTTAAATACACTTAATAAGGAGAAGTTGTGAACTACCTCTGTTTTACTTTCAGATTTTTATGTCCTTTGTTTATTTTTAAAGTATCAATATGCTTGGAACCTTATCCTAATTTAAAGGTTTTTAGATAAAGATGAATATTAAGATAACTAAATTAAATTAACTCTTTATTAACTTTCTAAAAGATCCCAAAGAAAATAACATTCATGTAACTAAATAGTTCCAGAGCTGAATAAATTTATTGAAGCAGAGTCATTGTACAAGGGGGAGAAAACTGGCAGGAGTTGGGATGGGGGAGAAAAGGAAGATGAGTTGATGACTCACATTTATAGTAATAGTGTCATGGTTATTTTCAACTCAGAATTCTCCAACTTCTTTCCATAAAAATGGACTTTTCTCATGCACTGAACAGCCATGAATATGGATTCAGCAGCCACTAAGGAATTTCCCTGGCTCATCTGGGAGGAAGACTGTATAAAGTTGATCATCACAATAATTTTAGTGGGTGGTATGAGGTAGAGGGAGGGTTTTAGCCTGTTCATGCTCACAAGGGTATTTAACTTCCTAGAATGAAAAGGAAAATTGGCTTCACTAAGCCCTATTCAAATAATTTATTGATAGTTGAACAAAATGGAAAATCTTTATTAGACCAACAACTGGTATTGTTCAAGCCAGGGTGCTATAAACAATAAATTCATGTGGATGAATTATATCAATGAAATTGCCTCCTACCTTCCGGTTCGGACAGACAGATTTTGGCCCAAAAATCTCAGTAAATAAGAAGGTCCATGGTCCCAAATGCATGTGGCGGCCCAAGCCTCAGCTGATTTTGCAAGATTTTCATCCCAAACCTGTTCCAAGAGTAAAATGCTTTTAGCTTTCCCAACATTATTAGTGACAAAAGTGAGAAAAAAAATTCAGGTGAAATACAATTAGTTTTAAGTGTCCTTTAAATTCTAAAACTTGGAATTATTTTTACCAAAAGAGTTTAACTGTTATTCACAATATAAACTACATTGATACAGGATGATTGTGGTGTTTGCAAGCTTTTCAGAGATGAGTAGAGTTAAAGTTAGTGACTTGTAACCAAAAAATTAGCCTACAAAAATTCAAATGGCCTAGGATATTATTCTTGCCCTCAAATGGCTAGAATGTTAATTTCTTTGGGTCTGAATTTCTCCATTTATAAAATGAGGTTAAATATTAGCCATTTGTAGTTATTGTTTTCTAGTGATCCTATTTCACTAAAAGAAATAGTCTATAAAAGTAATATAACTGAATTGCTTTGTAAAAGATGGAAGTTAAGAAAACCTAACTTTAGCTTCTCTGTTAGTTATTAAAGCATGAAGATAGTAAAATCTCTAAACTAAGGTTAATTAAGTGCTAATTAACTAGAACAATAATAAAGATACACTAACTAATAACTAATAACATACTAACTAATGTACTTTGTTGTTATATAGTAATTTTTTGGTAATCTTGTTGGCTCCTTTTGGAGTTTTCTTGGCAGAGATATTGGAGTACTTCACCATTTTCTTCTCCAGCTCATTTTACAGTTGAATAAACTGAGACAAATAGGATTAAGTGACTTAGGTTCACACAGCTAGTAAGTATTCAAGGTCAGATTTAAACTCATGAAGATGAGTCTTCCTGATTCAATGCCTGTCACTCTATCTATTATGCCACTTAACTACCCAAACTAATGTGCTAGGAAGAACTTATCAAAATATAATTGATCAAATAATTTGTAACCAATTCTAAGATAATATATAGCATAATCAAATTTAGATAAACTCTAACAGGTTTTTAAAAATTATTTATTGAATGAATGAAAGATTTGTAGCTAATGTGGTAATTTAGAGATTAAAAGTCCCATTAAAATAAAACAGACTAACTTCCGGTTAAGATGGCGGAGAGGAGGCTCACAGCTGCATAAGCTCCACGCTTTCTCTCACTATCCACTTCATTACAAGCCTCTGAATCAATGCTTGACTGAAAAAAAACCCACAACTAGTTACCAAGAGAAGCCATCCTTGAGATCCGCCAAGAAAGGTCTGTCTTTACTGGAGGGCTGGGGCGGTTTTAGATCGGGCGCAGGCGGCGGCGGGCAGCGGCAGTGAGAGCACGGGAGCAGACTGGAGAGGGGGTGGGGAGTGATCGCAGCCATCTCTGCAGGGAGAGCTTCGCTACAGGTTTGGATACTTTGCTCCGGCAGCAAGTCAGCAGCCCAGCAGAGAAGCTAAAAACACTGGGGCTGAAGAATACAACCCCAAACAGCTGGAGTCTCTCAGGACCTGGCCGCCCCCCCCTTCCCCCCCCTCAGTGACTCAGCACGCTTTGGGATCTCAGAGCGCAGGCGCAGCACAGTCCTGCTAGTGCCTCACTGCTGCCCCCTGCAGTCTGTAGAGGAAGCTCGATAACACACCCAGCCCCCCCCCCCAAAGAAAGACTCCAGTTTTTTCTGTTTTTCTTTGGTAGTTTGTCTCTGATTATTAGACAGAATGAGCAAGAAGCTGAAGAGGACTTTAACCCTTGACAGCTTCTATACAGATAGAGAGCAGACTCTAAATCCTGAGGAGACTAAAAACAGGCAGTCCCCAGGTGAATCCCCAAAGGAGGAGATCATCTGTTCCTCAGCACAGATGAACCTCATAGAAGTGATTAAAAAGGCTCTCACAAGGGAGCTAGAAGAAAAATGGGGAAAGCAGAGTGAGGCTTGGGAAAAGGAGAGGGAGGCTTGGCAAAAGAGCCTGGAGAAAGTTAAAGAGAGAGTGGATAAAGAAGTAAAATCCTTGAAAAATAGGATTAGTGAACTGGAAACAAAACAGCTCTCTAAAAAACAAAATTGGCGAAATGGAAAAAAATTCCACAGAACAAAAGAACTCAATTGGACAATTAGAAAAAGATTTTTAAAAAGTGAGTGAAGAAAATACTTCACTGAAAATCAGAATTGAACAAGTGGAATTGAATGACTCGAGGAGACAAGAAGAATCAGTCAAGCAAATCCAAAAAAATCAAACAATGGAGAAAAATGTGAAATACCTTCTGGGGAAGACAACAGACCTGGAAAACAGATCCAGGAGAGACAATCTGAGAATCATTGGACTCCCAGAAAAACATGATGAAAAAAAGAGCCTGGACACTATTTTCCAGGAAATTATCAAAGAGAACTGCCCAGAAGTCATAGGAACAGAGGAAAAAATCAACATTGAAAGGATTCATCGATCACCCACTGAAAGGGATCCTAAAATCAAAACACCAAGGAATATAGTGGCCAAATGCCAGAACCCTCAGATGAAGGAAAAAATATTGCAAGCGGCCAGAAAAACCCAATTCAAGTATCAAGGAGCCACAATAAGGATCACCCAGGATCTGGCAGCATCCACATTAAAAGATCGAAGGGCCTGGAATATGATATTCCGAAAGGCTAAGGAACTTGGTATGCAACCAAAAATAACTTACCCAGCGAGAATGAGCATCTTTTTCCAGGGAAGAAGATGGACATTCAACGAAGTAAGCGAATTTCATCTATTTCTGATGAAAAAACCAGAACTTAACAAAAAGTTTGATCTACAAATATAGAACTCAAGAGAAATCTAAAAAGGTAAAGATTAATCTTGGGAACTATATTTTGACTATATAGATGTATAAAGAATACATGTATACCTTGTTCTAGAAATTGATGTGGAAAGGACATTGTACCAGAAAAAGGGTAAACTGGGGGTAGTACATCCCATGAAGAGGCATAGGAAACCTATTATATCTGAGAGAAAGAATGGAGGGGGATGAATATAGTGGGTATCTTACTACCTTCAGAATTGGCTTTAAGTGAAAAATCTTAAGACATATTCAATCTATGGTGAAACTTCTCCCATCTCATTGAAAAGTGAGAAGGGAAAAGTGAAAAGGGAAGGAATAAGCTAAGCGGAAGGGAATACGGGAACTGGGAGGGAAAGAGGTAAGATAGGGGGAGGAACTCTAAGGCGGGGGGAGGGATACTAAAAAGGGAGGGCTGTGAGAAGCAAGTGGTGCTCACAAGCTTAATACTGGGAAGGGGGGGAAAGGGGAAAGAAGGGAGAAAAGCATAAACCGGGGTTAACAAGATGGCAAGTAATACAGAATTGGTCATTCTAACCATAAACGTGAACGGGGTAAACTCCCCCATAAAGAGGAAGCGGTTAGCAGAATGGATTAAAAGCCAGAATCCTACAATATGTTGTTTACAGGAAACACACCTGAAGTGGGGAGATACATGCAGGTTAAAGGTAAAAGGTTGGAGCAAAATCTACTATGCTTCAGGTGAAGTCAAAAAAGCAGGGGTAGCCATCCTGATCTCAGATCAAGCTAAAGCAAAAATTGATCTAATTAAAAGAGATAAGGAAGGACACTATATCTTGCTAAAGGGTAGCATGGATAATGAAGCACTATCTATATTAAACATATATGCACCAAGTGGGGTAGCATCTAAATTCTTAAAAGAGAAACTAAGAGAGCTGCAAGAAGAAATAGACAGTAAAACTATAATAGTGGGAGATCTTAACCTTGCACTCTCAGAATTAGATAAATCAAACCACAAAATAAATAAGAAAGAAGTCAAAGAGGTAAATAGAATACTAGAAAAGTTAGATATGATAGATCTCTGGAGAAAATGTAATGGAGACAGAAAGGAATACACTTTCTTTTCAGCAGTTCATGGAACCTATACAAAAATTGACCATATATTAGGACATAAAAACCTCAAACTCAAATGTAGTAAGGCAGAAATAGTAAATGCATCCTTTTCAGACCACGATGCAATGAAAATTACATTCAACAAAAAAGCAGGGGGAAGTAGACCAAAAAATAATTGGAAACTAAATAATCTCATACTAAAGAATGATTGGGTGAAACAGCAAATCATAGACATAATTAATAACTTCACCCAAGAAAACGATAATAATGAGACATCATACCAAAATGTATGGGATGCAGCCAAAGCGGTAATAAGGGGAAATTTCATATCTCTAGAGGCCTATTTGTATAAAATAGAGAAAGAGAAGGTCAATGAATTGGGTTTGCAATTAAAAATGCTAGAAAAGGAACAAATTAAAAACCCCCAGTCAAACACTAAACTTGAAATTCTAAAAATAAAAGGTGAAATCAATAAAATTGAAAGTAAAAAAACTATTGAATTGATTAATAAAACTAAGAGTTGGTTCTATGAAAAAACCAACAAAATAGACAAACCCTTAGTAAATCTGATTAAAAAAAGGAAAGAGGAAAATCAAATTGTTAGTCTTAAAAATGAAAAGGGAGAACTCACCACTAACGAAGAGGAAATTAGAGCAATAATAAGGAGTTACTTTGCCCAACTTTATGCCAATAAATTCGACAACTTAAATGAAATAGAAAAATGCCTCCAAAAATACAGCTTGCCCAAACTAACAGAGGAAGAAGTAAATATCCTAAACAGTCCCATCTCAGAAAAAGAAATAGAACAAACTATCAATCCAACTCCCTAAGAAAAAATCCCCAGGACCAGATGGATTTACATGTGAATTCTACCAAATATTTAAAGAACAATTAACTCCAATGTTATATAAACTATTTGAAAAAATAGGGATTGAAGGAGTCCTACCAAACTCCTTTTATGACACAGACATGGTACTGATACCTAAACCAGGTAGGCTGAAAACAGAGAAAGAAAATTATAGACCAATCTCCCTAATGAATATTGATGCTAAAATCTTAAATAAAATATTAGCAAAAAGATTACAGAAAATCGTCACCAGGATAATACACTATGACCAAGTAGGATTTATACCAGGAATGCAGGGCTGGTTCAATATTAGGAAAACTATTAGCATAATTGACTATATCAATAATCAAACAAACAAAAACCACATGATCATCTCAATAGATGCAGAAAAAGCATTTGATAAAATCCAACATCCATTCCTAATAAAAACACTTGAGAGCATAGGAATAAATGGACTTTTCCTTAAAATAGTCAGGAGTATATATTTAAAACCATCAGTAAGCATCATATGCAATGGGGAAAAACTGGAACCTTTCCCAGTAAGATCTGGAGTGAAGCAAGGTTGCCCACTATCACCATTATTATTTAATATCGTATTAGAAACACTAGCTTCGGCAATAAGAGTCGAGAAAGATATTAAAGGAATTAGAGTAGGCAATGAGGAAACCAAACTATCACTGTTTGCAGATGATATGATGGTATACCTAGAGAACCCCAGAGATTCTACCAAAAAGCTATTGGAAATAATTCATAATTTTAGTAAAGTAGCTGGCTACAAAATAAATCCCCATAAATCCTCAGCATTTTTATACATCACCAACAAAACCCAACAGCAAGAGATACAAAGAGAAATTCCATTCAGAATAACTGTTGATACCATAAAATATTTGGGAATCTATCTACCAAAGGAAAGTCAGGAATTATATGAGCAAAATTATAAAAAAGTCTCCACACAAATAAAGTCAGACTTAAATAATTGGAAAAATATTAAGTGCTCTTGGATCGGCCGAGCGAACATAATAAAGATGACAATACTCCCTAAACTAATCTATTTATTTAGTGCTATACCAATCAGACTTCCAAGAAAATATTTTATTGATCTAGAAAAAATAACAACAAAATTCATATGGAACAATAAAAAGTCGAGAATCTCAAGGGAATTAATGGAAAAAAAATCAAATGAAGGTGGCCTAGCTGTACCTGATCTAAAATTATATTATAAAGCAGCAGTCACCAAAACCATTTGGTATTGGCTAAGAAATAGATTAGTGGATCAGTGGAAAAGGCTAGGCTCACAAGACAGAATAGTCAATTATAGCAATCTAGTGTTTGACAAACCCAAAGCCCCTAACTTCTGGGAAAAGAATTCATTATTTGATAAAAACTGCTGGGATAATTGGAAATTAGTATGGCAGAAATTAGGCATGGACCCACACTTAACACCATATACCAAGATAAGATCAAAATGGGTCTATGACCTAGGCATAAAGAATGAGATTATAAATAAATTAGAGGAACATAGAATAGTTTATCTCTCAGACTTGTGGAGGAGAAAGAAATTTGTGACCAAAGATCAACTAGAGACCATTACTGATCACAAAATAGAAAATTTTGATTACATCAAATTAAAAAGCCTTTGTACAAATAAAACTAATGCAAACAAGATTAGAAGGGAAGCAACAAACTGGGAAAACATTTTCACAGTTAAAGGTTCTGATAAAGGCCTCATTTCCAAAATATATAGAGAACTGACTCAAATTTATAAGAAATCAAGCCATTCTCCAATTGATAAATGGTCAAAGGATATGAACAGACAATTTTCACAGGATGAAATTGAAACTATTACCACTCATATGAAAGAGTGTTCCAAATCATTATTGATCAGAGAAATGCAAATTAAGACAACTCTGAGATACCACTACACACCTGTCAGATTGGCTAAGATGACAGGAAAAAATAATGATGAATGTTGGAGGGGATGCGGGAAAACTGGGACACTAATGCATTGTTGGTGGAGTTGTGAACGAATCCAACCATTCTGGAGAGCAATCTGGAATTATGCCCAAAAAATTATCAAACTGTGCATACCCTTTGATCCAGCAGTGTTTCTATTGGGCTTATATCCCAAAGAAATACTAAAGAAGGGAAAGGGACCTGTATGTGCCAAAATGTTTGTAGCAGCCCTGTTTGTAGTGGCCAGAAACTGGAAAATGAATGGATGCCCATCAATTGGAGAATGGCTGGGTAAATTGTGGTATATGAATGTTATGGAATATTATTGTTCTGTAAGAAATGACCAGCAGGATGAATACAGAGAGGTTTGGCGAGACTTACATGAACTGATGCTAAGTGAAATGAGCAGAACCAGGAGATCATTATACACTTCGACAACGATATTGTATGAGGACATATTTTGATGGAAGTGGATTTCTTTGACAAAGAGACCTGAGTTTCAATTGATAAATGACGGACAAAAGCAGCTACACCCAAAGAAAGAACACTGGGAAACGAATGTGAACTATCTGCATCTTTGTTTTTCTTCCCGGGTTATTTATACCTTCTGAATCCAATTCTCCCTATGCAACAAGAGAACTGTTCGGTTCTGCAAACATATATTGTATCTAGGATATACTGCAACATATCCAACATATAAAGGACTGCTTGCCATCTAGGGGAGGGGGTGGAGGGAGGGAGGGGAAAAAAAATCGGAACAGAAACGAGTGTCAATATAAAGTAATTATTAAATAATAAAAAAAAAAATTAAAAATAAATAAATAAATAAATAAAATAAAACAGACTTTTAGGCTTGTGATCCAGATCCACATACTTATAGGATTTAGACTTAGTAGAAACCTTGTATACATGAGATACTGAATTTCAGAAAGGTTATAGGACTTGACCATGGTTATATTGAAAATAAGTAACTGAACCAGGATTCCAAGCAGCGCATTCCAACTATACATATGATGTGAGCATTTTATTATACCATGTTGCATCATTATGAGGCCTCCAACATTTTGCAAGGTCACAATTTTCTACTAAATAGTCCGATGCAAAAAAAAATTACATATAGAGAATAAAATTGAAATATTATGATGATAGTACCTTTCATTTGCAAAACATTTTAAACTGTCTGAAAATATTCCAGCATGATAAAACACAGCCATATTTTCAAAGAAAATAGTTGAAGAAACTGATGCTCAGAGAAATGCAACATATCCAAGGTGACATAATGAATTAATAACAATAAAGACAAAATTAGAACCCCTAATATTGCCATCCTATTTTATTGATTTTTTCCCCTTCTTTACCCCAGAGCATTTGAAGTTTGAAGAGGCAGGGTGTAAATTCAAATTAGAAAGTAAAAGGAAATGCTTTGAACCCAGTTATAGAAAGGGCCTTTCTTTTTTTTCCTCCAAGTTCGTAAATATTTGGGGATATTCATTATCCTAACTAATTTGCTGGGTGGAAGTTTGGATAACTGATCTTGGACTTCAAATTCAGCTACACACTCTGTAGTTGTTTGACCGATACCAAGTCTGACTTCTGTCTAGCTTGATTCCTTCATCTCTAAATTGTGATGTTTGTGAAGACCTTTGCAAATCTTAAAGCACTATACGAATAGTAGTTATTACTGTTATTATTATTAGAAAGTGTCACCACTCAACTATATGGGAAGTACAGAGGATAAAAACATTTGAACAAGACTTTCTAAACATAAAAAAGTGCTTTTTCAAAGTCATCCACCTGGTGTCAGTGGAAGCTTAGCATTATGTTCTTGTTGATGTCAAAGCAAGTATTGGGTACGTGGAAATCATAGCATTATTTCTTGATTTCTTGAGACAAATTTTATTTATTATATGCTGAAGAAGAGCTAAAGCCTTCATGGGCCTTATCTTCTGCTGTCAATCACAATTTCCTTTTAGATGCCCCTAAATATCCCAAATCACCAAAAAGAAATATCCCCAATTAGTTAGGATCTAATTTACTTCTGGCAATTCTACAAATAATGTGCTTTCCACTGGTTATTGTGGAGATGATAAGCTTTTATTGCATACCTCCAAAATAAACATGAAATTACAATTAAATGGTGCAGGAGGGGAAGGGCTAACACTAAACTCTCTGCATGATCTTGGGCAAATCACTGAACTTTAGATTTTTATTCCCCTTGTCTATATGAGTTAGAGTGGATATTCCCTACCTCTCTGAAATATCTTTCAGCTCTAACTCAGAAAAAAATTTCATGATTCAATAAATTAATTAGGGAACATAAATAAAGAAATTCACTGAACACCCTCTGTAATAAAGAGTTGAAATATGTCCCATAGCATTTTGGAGAATTAGGGTATCCTCTATTTTGTGTTTTTTCTTAACTCACTGACTCAAGTGTGTGTATGTATGTGTGTGTGTGTGTGTATGTATATATATTATAGCAGCCACATTCATATTTAATTCATTTACAGCTAAGAAATAGGGACTAAAATTTCTGATACTCATCACATCCCTGTGTTAAAAATATAAAACTACATATATAATCAATTCCTTCTGTATAGTGAGTGAGTGTCTCATACACAAAGAAAAGAGAGGTCATTCATTACACAGGATTTCTTCTTGTAGTGTGTAAGTTGTAACAAACTTTTCTTACTTTGGGTAACCCAGTTGGACAGTGAGAAAGATTAATCATTTGGAACATTTAATAAAAATAAAGATATAGCTGAGATCTTTAAGTCAACTAGTGGGACTTCTTGACCATTCAACTTTAAAAGAGTCTTATTGACTTTGTTCTTTGAGATCTTCTCCATATAATAGGCTAATGGGATGATCCCCTTAAATATGGCAGAATCGTATAAACAAAAAAGCACTGGTTCTGAAATCAGATAAAAGTTTCTAATTTTATCTCTGGTGTTATTGCCTCTATCACGTCAAAAGTCACTTAATTCTGCCTGGGTCTTACTTTTTCCATCTTTCAAATAAGGAAGACTAGTTTCCAGGATTTTCCCATTCTGGGATTTGATCCTATGACAATTATTTTAAAGAAAATTATCTAACAATAGAATTTATAATGAACTCATGATTCTCACAACTTGAAAACATTTTATTATTAGTGGTAAATGCTACATAATGCCTTGACCTGTCATGTCATAAATGTCATGAAATTTCTTAAATCATAGGTAATAAATAAAGGCTTAAAATGGGCCCTGCTTATGGAGCTAGAAGACCTCATAATCTTGGAAACACAAAAATTTGGGAATTGCTCATAAACTAAGCTGGAATATATATTTTTTTCTTACATTGATTTTTCATTTCATTAAAGGAAATATTCATTAATTGAAATTCAAGATAGAATTGGAAAAAATAGTTAAAATTTTGTAATGGTGAAGCTTAGGCCTTCATAACTAATGCATGGGCTTTTTAAAGATTTTTGAGATAATTGTGTTTTTTGTTTTGTTTTGTTTTGTTTTACCTGAAGTATCCAAATTAGGAAATGATTTGTATGGCAATCAGATTAGTTGACCTCTCCTGCCAGGATACATTTTTTAAGGATCAATTTTACAATACTATAAAAAATCTACTCTTTAAGTTTTTTTTTAATAAATTTAATGATTCATTAGTGATCTTGTTGAGTTGTTTGTTTGTTTTTTTCTTTTATCTATTGAACAGTAAATAGGTCTCCTCAGGAAACTTTCTAGTATCTAATTATCCTACCAATTCAGGTGAAATTCATTTTTTGGCATGGCATTTGTAATCTGTAGAAGTCTATGCAAATAATATTAGTGATATATTGCTAATTAGATATGTTTATTTCCCTTTAAAATCTTACATGTCTTTTTTTAGACAAATGATCAAATATAGAATACACACCTTCATGATGTATCAGATGATGCCAGGAAGTACAATTTACAGTCAAGTTCAGAAGTTGCTGCATGGGTAACTTGCACACTGTGAAAATGTGCTTCATGTTTTTTTTTTTAATGTTTTGGCTAAGAGGAGATGATAAATCACTTCTAAGGCCTAGTCCAAATGTATTATTATTCTATATTTCTTTATATACCACTCTGTTAACCAACAGAAATAGGAGTCTCATTCAATAGCTGGCAGGAAGCAAATCAGTTGCAGGAAGAACAGGAGATTAATAAATGGAAAACATTTCAGGATACAAACTTATCGAAATAACCAATTTTTTGGTGATATATTAAGTTTCTTTGCATAGTATCCTTATGAAGATATGTCATTGCATCAGAAAGAAAGTAACTGGGATCAAACCATAGGTTTATTCCATTCCAACTTAGTTCCAGGGCTGAAAATACATTTTGTTGTTTCATTTATGATGGTAATATTAAAGGTCATAAAAGCATGGTATAAGTATAAAAACAACATGTATTGATATATTAAATCCTTAATAGAGACTGAAGTTGAGATCTAAACTTTCCCAGTAGATTTGTTCTCTGTAAATTCACTTCAGCTCAAGATTTTGGTATAAGAGAATAGGAAACATGACGGAGTGGAAAGATTTTGTTTGCAAGGAGCTCCCAATATGGAAACATCTTCTATTAAATCACTTTCACCCAATGAATTACCTCTAAACTTTGTTTCATAGAGAAACTTAATGATCATTTTGCCTCTGTTTTTATCCACAACACTGATTTTTTTTTTTTTTGCGTAGGGGAAAGTAATACATATTCACAACATACCACTGAAAACTTCTTAAAAATATGACAATAAACCATAAATGTCTGCTTTTTGAGGTCACCTTTTCTCAATGTCTCCCAATTATCACATTAATAATATGTTCTAGATCTTGGCAGAAATTAAAATCAGGCTATAAACTTTACTCTTCTTTTTTTTGAAAATTGGGACAATTTTTGCCCTTCTTCAGTCCTGTCCACTTCTTTACTCCATGATATTTGAGAGGTCATCGATTGTAGCCCAGGAAACATATCTATCAGTTCTTCTGTATCCAAGACCTAGTTTTTTTTCTGGGGCTTGTGATTTAAACTTCTATGACAAACTACTCTTACTCTAATTCTACTTCTCCTGATTCTAAGTCCTTATTATCCAAGCTATATTATACAAGTCTTTATTTTTTTAACAAGAATATGCAGTTATATTAATAAATATGTCAGTAAAAAAATATTTGGATACTAGTTGTACAGCTACATGGAGAAGGAAATGACAAATCATTCCAATATTTTTGCCAAGAAAACCCCAAATGGGGTCATGGAGACTCAGACAGAACTGAAATAACAAGTACAGCTACAAGTGCTAAACTAAATTTGAGTTTGAGACTTTTTATACACTTTAAAGTACCATAATTTTATGAACATTAATAATCATCAATATTATATTGGGTATTTGTAACCTATGGACTATTTTAACTACAAATTCATTTGTTTTAGAACCAATAGGTCACCTTCAGTACCAAGGTCAGAGGCAGCAAGTGTCATATCCTGTGCTACAAACAACAAACACCACAATCCCTGAATTTGATGTAATGATGTTTTATTTCAGTGCTCAGTTTATATTTTATAGTGTTTATTTGCATGTGTGATTTTGATACTCTAAAGGGTTCTCTGCCTTGAATAAAAATAACATATAACACTTTCTTTGTAAAACTTCTGGGAATTATGTAAAGTAACAATCATTATATTAGGGGGAAAATGTAGCTATGGTTTGGATAGTACATGGAGGTGTGTATCCTATAGAAACACATAGGAGGTGTACTTCTCTACAAAATCTCATCCTAATCAATCAAATAACATTGCTTACTATAAAGAGCTCTAGATAAGAAAACAAAATACATGCATTCTATATCTGGTTCCATAACTAATTAGTGATATGACATTAGGTAAGTACCTCTCTATTCTTCAGTTTCTTATAATTCCTTCTATCACAATCTAGAGTTAGATTTTTGATTCTATGGCTTGATTTTGAAGATAAAAGGAAACTTTGTAAAAGTGACTCCAATTTGCCCTGGTTAACACTTTATATAGCATATCTTTCCATTTACTAAATAGCAGTTTTTGATATATTGCCCTGCAAAAGTATTCTTCATTTACTTCCCTATATATTCTATTGCCTATTTCCATTCCCTTCCTTAAAGACAAAATTATGCCCACATCTCTTTGGCATCCAAGTACTTGATAGTATGATATATACATAGCAGCATTGGGAAGTCAAAATGATATCCTGAATGATTTGCTCTTTTGTTTGCTTTTTGATTTAATATACCAATAATATAAACATTTATAGGGGCAGCTAAGTGACATAGTTAATAGTATCCCTGAAGTCAGGTGTACCTGAATTCAAATGCAGCATTTCTGTAGCTCTTATAGCATATGAAAAAGAAAGATTATGAAATACATTTACCTGATTTAGGCATTTGATTTTATCTTTTCAATGGCCATGCAATTTAGTAGATTTCAACATCGTTCAATGGAAAATAAGTTCTTTGAGGGAAGGAACTACTTTTGATTTTGTCATATTGTTCCTTTATAACACAGGGCTCATACGTAGTAGAGACAGCTAAGTGGCACAGTGGTTAAAGAATTGGACTGGGAGGTAGAAACTTCTGACTTTGAATTCTCAAACACCAGCTTGTGAAAGTCACTTAATCCTGATTTCAAATGAATTTTAAGCATAGCTAATCCTGGGTAATCACCTTGTGGCCAATATGGTGATAAGCATCTTTAAACTAACGACTATTTTTTTTATAAAACAGACATTTTATCTGATTTCAGTTTCATATCTGAAGTCTTTCTGCCTTGGAAATACTTGATCTTGAATTCCATTGGCATAATTTTAAAGAACCCAGGGTCATTTTTTAAATATCAGTAAGTATCAGACTAGGAATGTAGTAGATTATTCAATAATAAATAAATAATAATAAATAAAAGAAAGAACCCTAATCCAATGATTTTTTCCTGTGAATATATCCCAATTTTGGACCAATCATTTCTAGAATTTCATTCTATGAGATCTTAAAATCCAAGTGATGAAAATAACTTTAAGAGATTCTTTCAAACCTCAAGTGCCCCTTCTTAAATGGGGATGTTACCAACCTACCTGCCCACACAACTTCTACTGCACTCACTCTCTAATCACTTCATTTCTTTAAGTGTGTGTGGGGTATGTGTATGCACTAATCACAACCACCTTCCATCTATACCTATACCTATTTATATTCATATATACATATTTATTTTATATTTATACTTATTTATATCTGTGTGTATTCCTGTATATGGACATGTTAACTTAGTAACAGAATATCTGAAATTCTGTCCCTTCCTTAGCACATTAATCACAGATGTACAAAGTGAAACTATTTAAATTCATGGAAAGAACTAATGGATTTTTTTTTCTTTAGATCCCCAGAATTCTGAATAGATTTACTGACTGCTATATGGTAAGCACTTACAAATTTTTTTGTGATTAAAGTTCTGACTAAGAGTTTTATTAGAGTGCTTTTAAAAAAAAAAGGTCATCCCATAGGTGCCAAAATGTTTATGGCAGCCCCGTTTGTAGTGGCTAGAAACTGGAAAATGAATGGATGCCCATCAATTGGAGAATGGTTGAGTAAATTGTGGTACATGAACGTTATGGAATATTATTGTTCTGTAAGAAATGACCAGCAGGATGAATACAGAGAGGACTGGTGAGATTTAAATGAACTGATGCTAAGTGAAATGAGAGAATCAGGAGATCATTATATACCTCAATAACGATACTGTATGAGGATATATTCTGATGGAAGTGGATTTCTTTGACAAAGAGAAGATCTAACTGAGTTTCAATTGATCAAGGATGAACAGAAGCAGCTACATCCAAAGAAAGGACACTGGGAAATGAATATAAACTGCTTGCATTTTTGTTTTTCTTCCCGGGTTATTTATACCTTCTGAATCCAATTCTCCCTGTGCAACAAGAAAACTGTTCGGTTCTGCACACATATATTATATGTAGGATATACTGTAAACTATTTAACATGTATAGGACTGCTTGCCATCTGGGGGAGGGGGTGGAGGGAGAGAGGGGAAAAATTGGAACAGAAGAGAGTGCAAGGGATAATGTAAAAAATTACCCTGGCATGGGTTCTGTCAATAAAAAGTTATCTTAAAAAATAAATTAATTAATTAAATTAAATAAAGATCATTCTATGCCATATAACACAACTTATCCAGGACTTCTAGACCTTTAGTTTCACAGAGAAGAAAGTTTTTGAAGTTCCTATTTGTCACATTCCAGCAAAAAAAAAAAAAAAAAAACTTTATTTAAAAAAACTAACTTAAACATACTCTTAGGTGTAAATAGCCCTCATATAAGAACATTTTGAGAAGATTAATATAAAAATGAGAGGCAGCATATAATACAGTAGATGAAGAATTGACCTTGGAGTCAAAAAGGCCTGAGTCTGCCTGGACAAATCCCTTAACTTTTCAGTGCCCCATGTGACTTTTTGTCTTTTTTTGGCAAGGCAATTGAGATTAAGTGACTTGCTCAAGGTCATTCAGCTAGGAAGTCATCTTGCCGTCCCTCACACTACATATGACTTTTTAAAACTATAAATTAGAGAAAATATGTCATCCTGCATTTAGAGAGGGAATTTCTTCATCTGGAGTCCCCAATACTAATGAATTTACAGGTCCAATATCTAGCCTTAAAGTGCAAATGAATAAGAAAAATAGAATTTATAAATTACAGTAGGGAAAACAAAACTTCAGAAGTGAACAGAAAATTCAAAAGAGTTTCCTCTTCAGCTGTTTTTAATTTCACTCACTGATGAAACTACAAGTAAACTCTAGAATGAATATGATAACAATATTAAGTTTTAGTGTAGGAGGAATAGGAGTTCTTGTTTGTAAGGGACTGAGAGTTGAAGAGTATTATATCCTGGTTATATTTAAAGTTATTGTAACCAGAGGGTAAGGACTGCAAGAATATGAGAGTGCCCAAACATAGCATAATCATAACATTTGTTAGATACTTTCATATATAATATTTAATTAGATCTCCCAAACAATCCCATGAGACATATAAGAAAAATATTTATATGACCCTTTGAAGAGGAAAATAAAGCTCAGGAAGAATCAATACAAGGTTAATAAATGGTGAAGCAGAAGTCTGAACTCCAATGTTACATTTCACTCCTGTACTTTCAATACCATGGTCAATCCTAGATTATGGTCAAAAGGAGTAAGAGCATGTTTAATGATTTTAATTCTATGTTTAAAAGTAGTTTCTTATTATTTTAAAATGTCTTAAACATACAGTTTATTATACACATAGAGTTTACTCATTTATCAAACATTTGATCACGGATTTAAAACTGGAGATGATTAGAGTTCTGACTAAGAGTTTTATCAGAGTGCTTTTAAAAAAAATGTCATTCCCTATGCCATATAACACAATTCATCCAGGACCTCTAGAACTTTAGTTTCACAGAGAAGAAACTTTTTGGAGTTCCCATTTGTTACATTCCAGCAAAAAAAACACAAAAACAAAAACAAAACTTTATTTAAAAAACTAACTTAAACATACTCTTAGGTGTTTCCTAACTTCCACATTTTCCAAAAGAGGAATATGAGTCCCAGTAGTATAAATGACTTGCTGAAGGTCACACAATTGTTTGAGGCAGAATTCAAAATCAGATCTTCTTGACTTCAAGTCCAGTATTTTAACTACTGTGCTATTTAGCAGTCCCTACTATGTACAAGTCCTGTGTTAAGAGCAATATAATGACAAAAAAGGCAATCATGAATTCAAAGAATTTACATTTTCTTGGAATATGTTGGAATCTTCTATATTGCATGACCAATGAAAAGATAAAATGTCTAAGTCAGAAAAATACATTTCATAGTACTCCTTTGTAATGTGCTATAAATGATTTCATGTGTCTTTGTGAGTAACTATCTATATTTTGAAGTGACCAGATTTAAAAATTTTCCTATATTTCCAAAATTTTCTTCAGATTTCCCAATTAGCAATTGAAAGGATGATAATTAACGTATTGTACCCCTTCAGGTTCTGTGTGGTTACTGACAACAAAGAGCCAAGTAGATGTCTATCGTGCCTTAGTTTTGTCAAGACTGGCCATGCCCTTTCAAGCCTCTCAGAGGTAAAAATGCCTAGAAAACTCCTCTGCAACTAGATGATTAATGAAAGACTACAATGAATATATGGGCAGCAAAGTGGCTCAGTGTATAGAGAACTTTGTCTGAAGTCAGGAAAACCTAAGTTCAAATCTAGTCTCAGACACATACTAGCTGTATGATCCTGGACAAGTATCTAACCCTGTTTGCCTCAGTTTCCTCTTCTATTCAATGAGCTGAAGATACTCCAGTACCTTTACCAGGAAAACCCCAAATGGGGTCACAAAGAATCTGAAAAGATTGAACAACAACAAAATGGTTATAGAAAAAATGCCAGGTGTTTTATTTGTTTTTAAAATAAAGGCAGTAAATTCCAACAGTTTGGAAGAATAAATTTTTAAAAAGCAAATTTTATACATGATGAAATAGAAAGAAAGCTATTTGGCTATAAAATCAGAGAATTTCTCCTTAGATCCAGTCTCTGCCATTTAATACCTATCCTCGAAGAAATCTTTTGCCCCCTCTGGATCTCCATTTGCTCATTTGTAAAACAAGCCCGTAGAACTGGATGATTTAGAAGTATATTAAGTATCTTTTTTACTACTTTAGCAGAAAAATGCATTATTTATTTTACAAGTCATTTGGCTTATAAAAGGAGAGCTGATTAACAGAGGAAATGACCTCAAAATATTTTATTTTTAAAAAGTGTTGACAAAAATATTTTCCCCAATGATAGCCAACAGCTTTTGAATCACTTTCTAAGCATAATGACCATGGTTTAATTTCAAAATAAAAATATTTAGTGGATGTATGCCCATTATGTAGAAACACTTAAGAAATATTTTTCATTGGAATCTCTGTGAAAGGATCATCTTGAATAAAAGAGAAATAGGAAGAGAAATCTGGAAGAAGCTGCCTTTATGCAAATGTTTGGTCTTTAATGCTTTTAAATGTTTAAGGCAAAACAATAAGAGCTTCATTAGCAATGGGGATATTACCATTAAAATCTCAGTGTGCATTGTGAATTGTGAATGAATCTATTATAAAACTATAAAGTCTTTTCAAAAAGAGATGAAATCTTAGGAGACTGGGGAAAAGGGAAGGGGATTTGCATAGGGTGAAGTCAGGAGCAAAGCTTATTTTGACCAGAGAACAGAATTGTCAAAAGAATGGATCACTTTGTCCTGAACTTCCACAAAACAGGCTGATAATAAAAAATCAGTCCAGAAGGGAGAATATCAGGAATTACATTGGTGCTCCCTCCTCATTGATATAGGAACAGGAAGTGGAACTTAGCTAAGCAGGAAATAAGAGATAGCTTAATAGAAAATTAGGAATTTATATATATATATATATATATATATATATATATATGTGTGTGTGTGTGTATATATATATATATATACACATATATATGTGTATATATATACACATATATGCATATATGTATATATATGTGTGTGTGTGTGTGTGTGTGTGTGTGTATACACATGGCATTTGTGGCTTCATCAGTAAATAGAAAAGAGACAATTTGTGTTGTGGTCAATAGAGAACTAGTCTCAAAATGAGGAAAACCTGGCTCTAGTCTAGTCTCTGAAAGTTACATAATAGATGTGTGTTCTATGAAAAGTAATTTAGTGCCACACAGAGTCCTCTAAGACTTGAAGAGCTGATCCTGATCTTCACTGCTCTTGAGAATTTCCTCATTGGGTTTCCTTACAATGATGAAATCACAAATCTAATTAAAAACAAATCAATACTGAACTGTCACTATGGAAATTTCTTCCATCAATATAGTGATCATCAACCTTTTTATGGCATAGTAGATAAATCCTAGGAATTGCCTGGTAGGTGACTAGATGCCTGCTATGAATTACAAGCCAGGTAACTTGCTTTTAGGGTCACAAAACTAGTGTTTAAGCATTTAATCCTAGATTTTCTTAACTATAAACATTCTATTTACTCAAAATATTTCTATTTAAGGAATTTTGCATTGTTTAGGTACAACTAAGTAGCTCTGGGGTAGAGTAGTATCCTGGATTCAGAAAATTCAATTCACTCATTTTTTTTTCTGCTGTGCTCAACTCCTCATGATCCCATTTGGGGTTTTCTTTGCAAATATACTGGAGAGATTTGCAATTTCCTTCTCTAGTTCATTTTAGATAGAGAAAAACAAAGGCAAAAAATAAGTGATTTTGTTGTGCCACAGTTTCCTTTTATTATCCTGAGTCAGTTTCCCTAATTGTCCTGACTCAGTTTCCCTAAATTGTTCTGCCTCGGTTTCCCCAATGTTTCTGCCTAAATTCCTTGAATTGTTCTGCCTCAATCCCCTTGGTTGCAACTCCACTTTTCTGCTCATTAGAACTGAGAAATTAGGGCTGTATAGATCTGACATTCCAGAAGATAAGAGACTCCAGATGTCCTATCTCAGATACTTAATTGACTTTGCCTGTATCTCTAAGTTTCAGACTTCCTGGCTGTAGTTGGACACCTCCTAAGTCCTCCCAATTTGTAAAAATTTATGGTTCTACCTCCAACCTGTAAGAACCAGATTGATGGTCCCTGACTGGAGATTCCAGTTCACCAGAGTGTGGAATCCAACCCCCTGCCATTGTCTATCCACCGGAGCTTAGAACTATATACATGTCATTGAGAATTCACACTCCCTGCTGGATGCTTTGAGACATCAGCCTTGGGGGCAACATGCCCCCAGCACAATCTCTCCCTCTCAAATAAAATATTAAAAACTCTCTAATCTCTATCTTGCCTCGTTTCTCTGGTATTTCAATTTACTCAAGGTCAACACAGTTGAATTTCAAAAGGAGATGCCAAAAGGTTGAAGTTGCACACCAGTATTGCAAGATGTCTCAAAAGAATTTGAAGGCTTGAGCCCATCTCCAAGTCAAGGTGCAAAATTTATTATAATTATAATGCCAATTGAAGTGGGTTAAATTCCTAAAGGAATTTATCCAAAAAGATCCAGGATCAAACAGGTAAATTTGTAGAAGATTGAGAGATAGTCTTTCATGTCATTGATATGTTTTTATGGCTTAGAGGTAGTTTTTAAGTAGTCTCTCATTTAAAGATTGGGAAATTTCATTCTGTAGAGGACTTGTAGGCTAGAGACAATTTGGTGAGCTGTGAAATAGAATTTGAGCTGTGAAATAGAATTTGTGTTTTAATCATGGTTCTGCTAATTATTGTTTAAAAACATATTTTAAATGAGAAAGTTGAACTAGATGATAAATAATACTTCCTGATCTCAGACTATGACTATTCCACCTCAAGTTTTTGTATAAAATTAAGTCCTCACTTAAGATATAAATGATATGGAGAATTTAAAGCACTAAAGATTAATCAAGTATCAGTTGAGCTTCTGGGTGATCTGAAGTTAACTCCAATATCTTAAAGTCACCATCAATATTACTGATCCCACAATATGAGAACTCCATATCTTGAATCAATGAATTAATTTAGCAAACATTTATTTAGCAACTACAGATAAAGAAACTAAAGCTGGGAGAAATCAAGTGACTTGTCCAGGGCTACACAAGTATTAAAATACCCAAGGCAGGATTTGAATTAAGGTCTTTCATACATCAGGTTCAAAACTCAATTCACAATGCTATCATGCAATGTTCTCCAATGTGTTTGTTCATTGAAAATCCTTAGTGTGAGGGCATCATCAGGATGGTTAATCTTGGTTGAAGCAATAAAGAATACTTTGCAAAACTGAAAAATTGCTGAAGTTCTTTTATGATGTGGGGAATAGGTGTGAAAGAGATAGAAAATTTGTCCCTCACTGTAATATAATTTCTACTTTGTGTGACCAAGACTTGAAATCAGATTTTCTGACCCCAGATACAGTCCTCTTGATTGAGTAAGAATTTTAATAGCAGACAATTTCAGTAGAACAACTGTTGTTAATAAAAACTACAGAATTAGAAAGTGCAGGATAGGTTTTATCAAAGCATTTAACAAAATCAATATAATTCAATGAGACTTGATTTTATTATATAAGCAATATAAATTCATCAAAAGTTGTTCTTTTAATTTGGAAAGTGATATGTTCAGAACTTTGCTTTAGAAAGATTAATTTAGCAAGAATATGGAAATAAATTGGATGGGGAAAAATTGAAGACAGAGAACAATTAGAGAACTTACATATTAATTCAAATATTTGGGACCCCAGCTATAGTACTAGCAATGAAACTGAAGAGGATGGATGCAAAACATATTACAGTGGTAGAAAGAAAAAAAAATGGAAACTGATTTATTTATTGGAGGAGAGCTGAGGACCCAGTTACCATTTTAAGTATCTTCTTCTCTGGGCCTAGGAGAATTTCTCAAGAATTTTTACAGTAAATGTGGCAATGAAGTGTTTCACCATAAAGCATTAAACCTGAGTTTGGGTCTTGACTTAAGCAGTAACCAGCTGGGTGACAGAGGCCAAAGGCCAAATCACTTAAATTATTTATGCCTCAGTTTTCTCCTTTAGAAAACCAAAGCTTATATTTGATGATCCCTGAAGCCTTTCCCATGTTTGCATATCCAGGATTTATCTCTAGATATTACAAATGTGGTTTTGGAATTCATTGGGTTAAAGGACTTTAGGCAACACCATCTAAAAACAAGAGAAAGAACTGAAAATAACCATATTCTCCTTTCTGCCTTGATAATAACCTTTGCTTTCAAGTTCTTGATGAGTACCTCTTGGATTGACAATATTCTTTGCCCTATCATTCCTTATTTTGCATATACTTATGTAGATACTGTATCATTCTTAACTGAATATAAACTCTTTGAAGACAGGTTCATTGTCAGTATCATTCTATATCTTTGTATCTCTAGCATTTCATACAATGTTCTACACACAAGACATTTAGTATAAAATGCTTTTTAAAGTGAATCAAAAATTCAATGTCTAATGGCATTCAGGTTCACTTTAGAAATTTACCAGTGTGCAAGTTATTCCATGACAGCTAAGTCATTAAAGACCTTCAAACAAGAGGCAACATTTTGTATTAGATTTTGATATCTAAGCCTGAGTCCCTGCTCAGATAATTATTTCCTGAGATCTTGTAGAAGACAAATAACTTTTCCTTACCTCATTTTTCTTGCCTTTTAAGGGGTTTGTATCTCATAAATCTTCTAAAATGCCAATCAGCCCTCAATCAATGGTTATTTAACCATCTCACAGTTATGACTACTAAATATAGAATAAAAGGGAATTATCCTGCCTAAAAACCCAAAACATCAGGGCTAAATGACAAGTATCATTTTACCAAAAAAAATGTTCATTTGCTAGAAATATTGGTCAAATTGGCTGTGTTCCATTCCCATTCATTGCATTCCAGAGCTTAGCACGGTGTTTAATACATAGTGGTTGTTTAAAATATGTTTCTTAATTGACTGAATTGATTTGTGATTTCATTTGTCCATTGTTGCCTAATTTATTCTAAGTATTGCTAGTTATACATTGAGTCACTTCACTGAGCTTATTTACTGAGTCACTTAGTGAACTGGGAGGTCTCCAATGAGGAGAAATCTTGTGATTTCTCCTTCATGAAACAGACCAGTTTTCTTTTGAACAGCAATAACATTATAGGAAACATTTTCTTGTACCCAACTCAAATTTCCCTTTCTGTAACATCTAACCATTGCTCATATTTCTCCTCTCTGACCCCAGGCAGAAAAAATATCTGCTATATAATAGTCCTTCAAATCCTTTAAGGTAGCAATCATGTTCCTAGTAAATCTTCTGTTCTCTAGGCTAGACATTACCAGTTTCTTCAACAGAATTTAATACGACACATACTTGTGATCTTTCACCATCTACATTGCATGTCTTTAAATGTTTTCAGATTATCCCAGTGTTGATATAACAGTCCTGATATGTTCTGACCAGGAAAGACTACAGTAGAAGTCTTAATTCCTTAGTTTTCTTGGTTTCTGATATAGGACAATATCCCATAATGAGTCTTTATTCTATTAAAAATTTCATGTATTTTGAAGATGAATTTCTAAGCTACCATCTCCCTCATCATCATGTTGTACTTGCAAAGATTATATATTTTTTTTAAGTTTCAAGCGTAATATGTTAAATTTATCAGCATTAAATTTAATCTTATTTGTCAGCCCAATGTTCTTGAGCCAAATTTTTTGAACTCTGATTATCTTTAATAGCATGATAGCTGCCCCTCTCATTCCTATGATTAGAGAATACATTGAGCAAAGGAGGTAGATAACAATAGAGCACAATGTTGGAATGTCTAGTCCAATTTGCTTATAAAATATGTGAAAGAGAACTCTGTGAGCAAAGACTGTAAAGTTAAATGAATGCAATATTGAAAAACCCTTGAATGCTCACCTAAAGTATCTAAGTTTCATATCTTAGGCATACTATTGAGGTTATTATGATCAAATTTTGTCAGAACAAGTTTACTCTGATAGCAGTGTAAATGATTTATTGTGAGATGCAAGAGAGATGTGAGACTAAAAGCTATTGTAATAGTCCCTAAAAAGGTGTTTGCATGCTATAGTTGGGTGTTAGCAAATGAATTGCTCCAAAAGGATTGGTGACCTGTGAATCTACTGATTAGATATGGAAAATTATTAATTATGGACATCAATGGAAAAAGAGGAGTCAAGCATTTCATCAGAATGGCTAAGAGAATGAAGCTACCATTTACAGAAATGCTTTCTGTCCTTTACTCTTGTCTATTTTTTATTAAGGTCCTTTCTCTTTTACACTGCAAGGCCATTTCTAATCTATTAATAAATTCCAGTCATGCTTTTTCTTTCTAAGGAAGAATAAGTTTTAATATTTAATAGTGATATTAGGAATGATGGACTCATTTTTCTTTAATTTTCCCCAAATTAAAAAAAATACTACATTGTTATAATACTACAATAAATTAAGTTCTTATATGATTAAAAAAACATTAAAAATATGCCTGGAATCCATGTTGTCTTACATAATGGAGACTTCACATTTTGTGATTTACCTATTTTGATAAAACATCAGCTAGGTGGCACAGTGGGTAGAGTGCCTGGTCTGAAGACAAAAATACTCATCTTTCTGAGTTCAAATTTTACCTTGGACAAATAAGAGCTGTGAGACCTTAGGAAAAAATCAGTTATTCCTGTGTGCCTCAGTTTCCTTATATGTAAAATGATCTGGAAAAGAAAATAGCGAACCATGCCAGTATCTTTATCAAGAAAAACCCAAATAATGTAACAGAAAGTTGGACAAGTTCAAAACAACTGAACAACAACAACATTTTGGCAAAAGTATGCTTAACTACCAGGGCAATAATACATCACAAATATCTTTGCTTCCACTTACTACCTGAGGAAGACATATGCTCACTTAAGAATGCAGAAAGGAATGTAGATTTAGTACTAGATTCACATTTAATTAGGTTAGGAAATACCTACATTCAGCATCTATGTTTGTGTCCAAGTGACATCTTCTTTAAAAGTTTCGCTGTGGTTTATAGCATATGAACTTTTATGAATTTGATTTAATAATAGAGATAAAAATATAGTCTACATACTAAACATTTAATTCACTGGGCAACTAGCCACATTCATCTATGTCAAAATGTTTGACTTGTGGCTTTGGATATTTTGAAAGAATCTAGGTCAGACATAAAAAAATCTACTCCCCCTAAACCTAAAGCCAATGTTCATTAATTGCCTTTTTCTTTCAAATGAAGTTTTTGACTCCTTCTTTCTTCTTCCAACCTTTCAGGAAGAGTCACAAACAACTAACTAGCATTACTTACGGACACACACACACACACACACACACACACACACACACAAAATTATATATGTCTATCTGACCATGGCTAAACATGGAAGTTTAGAATTCATGGTAAACCAGGCCAGGGTCCCCAGAGAGCAAATTCCTATTTCTAGAATCCAGAGATTATTGCAAGAAAATTCTTGTTTATAAGAATATCTTATGGCATCTCAGGATATGACCTTTGGTTCAGGTATAGGTTTTGGTTAACTCTGGAATACTCACAAATTTTCTAAAGTTCTCTACCTTTATAATATAAAACATGTAATTGAAACATTCCTACAATTCTAGGGGTCTAAACCCACAAGCCTGAAGTGAAGTTTACTATCTTAGATGCCCCTTCTCTTTTAATACCACCATTCCAAGAGCAGAATCTTCCCTCAAGACCTTCACCTACACATTTCCTGTTTGAGATTATATATGATTGGATGGATGTTGCTTCACCAACTAATGTTTTCCAATGAATTACCACAAACTCAGTTAAGTTGCTTTCCCACTCCTTAGTAGAAGGGTATCCTAAATTGTAAAAATGGACTGTTTCTGTGATTTTCTCTGCTTAGCATCAAAACTTATCATCTGAGCCCACATTTGGACAAAGAACTAAAAGCTACCTGCACAAACACAATGATTTCTAAATAATTAAACATGGTAATAATAATATTTTACATTTATAGAGTACTTTACCTTACCAAATGCTTTAATATATGTATATATCATATATAGTTATAATAATCCTATGAAGTTAACATAATTATCATTTGAATGTTCAAAATAATTGAATTGAGGTTCAGAAAGGATAGCTGATACAGAAAATCAGGAAACCTTACTCCAAGCTCATTTTTCTTTAGCACAATATTGACTTTCTATAATACAATGCAATTTCCCAATATGCTAAATCAATAAACTTTTTATAGCAACCACCTTCAAAGTTGTTGTGGGTCTAATATATGACAGGAAATATGATGGGCATTGCAGATGCAAAGTCAGAAATGAAACAGGCCTTGCCTTCAAGAAACTTACATTGTTTTGGAGTGAGATGACATATCCATAAGCATATGATCTTATGATCTATACAAGATAAATAGAATAATTTTAGATTGGATAGGTACTAATAAAATCAGAAAAGACTTCATGTAGAAAATTTTGCTGAACTGGGCTTTGAAGGGAATTTTTTGTTTTTATCGTTGTTTAATAATTTTAATCAAGTCTGAATCTTCATGGGCCCATTTGGGCTTTCAAAGATACTGGCATAGTTTGCCCTGGAATAGTTTGCCATTTCCCTCTCCAAATCATTTTATAGATGAGGGAACACAAAGCAACTGGGGTTAAATGATTTGTCCAGAATCACACAGCTAGTAATTGTCTGATGCCTGATTTGAACTCAAAAAAATATCATTCTCACTCCAGACCACTCTTTCTACTGTGCCAATTCACTAACTACCCTCTTTCCAATTTTCTTATTTATATAGAATTTCTAATCTATCTTCAATGAGACTCACAATCTTTGTTTCATGCTCAAATAGTCACTTACACTTACCCTAAATATCTAACTGCTTAAGTTTTGCCATTTTCACTTTCACAATAATTCCGTAGAAGCCCCCTTCTTTTCTCGCATGCAGCCAGATACAGACTTTAATTACATCTTTATCCTGAGCAATTACAGGAACCTTAGTTTCCCTGTTTGGTCTTTCTCCACTCTAATTCATTCTTGTTTCAGCTGCCAACATGATTTCCAGTAGCAGAGATCTCACTATGTCACACTTTTACTCAAAAAAACTTTAATGGCTGTCTTTTGCTTCTAGGATGAAATAGAAAACTTTTTGCTTCTTATATTTGAAGTCTGACCTCTTCCTGTCCTGGTCTTTCTACATATTACTCTCCTTTATGTCTTTTTTGACCCAACCAAAATGCCCTACTTATAGCTTCTCTATTTTCCAACTCCATGTCTTTGTACTAATTCCCTTTCTATTTCCTCACCTTCAACTTTTGACTTCCTTTACTTCCTTCAAGACTCACTTCAATTTCTGCCACTTACAGAAGGCTTTTTCCATTTCCTTTCTTGTGAAATTACTTTCAATTTACATTATATACATATAAAAATAGAAATCTGTATGTATACACCCACATATATGGTTCATTTGGATGAAAAGATGTGTTCCATTTTGGGAATGGTGCAGTTGAAATGCCTATAAGACTTTCAATCCCTGAAAGGGATTTATTTGGTAATGCAAAACTGAATCTTGGAAGAGATATTAGAGCTAGATATATAGATGTAGGAATAATTTACAGAGAAAAATAGTTAATCCCATGGGAGATGATGAGATTAGCAAGTAAGATAATAAAGACGGAAAAAAGAAAAGATCCCAAGACAAAACTTGGGGGAAGTTTTAGGATTTGAAGTTTGAAGTTTTGGGATTGCAGGTCTAGCAAAAAAGACTAAGAAGATGCTCAAACATAAAAAAAAAAGAAACTAGGAGAGAAGCTTTTAATGAAAATCTCTAGAGGACATAATGTACAGGAGAAGACATTCAACAATGTTCAAAGAAGCCAAGAAGGATGAGGTTTGAGTAAAACCCATATGATTTGGGAATTAAGAGGTCACTGGTAAATTTAAATACAAAATAATGAGAAAAATAATTTCTATTTGGTCTTAGAAATAATAGGGAGCCAATAAAGTTTATGAAGAAGCATGATATGGTTTAAGCCTTTAAATAAGGAAAATACTTTGGAAACTTTGTGGAAATTAAATATGGAATTAATTAATAGAATCTCATGTCAGAAAGGTAATGAATTCATAACTATGGATCCTATGTGTTTGCGCTACTTTTTATTCTCAACTTTGTTATATTGCCAACGAAGCTATGAGTTTACACTGATCCCTAGAGTTTACTTATACCTTTTACTTATTTAACATACATTTCACAGCTGAGAAAAAATAGTACAAACTTGTCTCCTTTTGGCTTTGTGTGTGGAAAGCTGACTAAAAGCAGGAAGTTTTCAAGGTTACTACCTTCTCCATTCATGTACAAGTTAGTCAAAGTAATGTGTACCTTGGATGAAAATTCTTGAAAAATGTGCCCTGTCTCTGTTTCTAGCCAAGGCATTGAAAAGGTTCTCCATTATGTAGAACAAGAATGTGGAGATCTGAATGTGCTGGAGAAATGCCTTCCTGTCAGGATTCTGCTGGGTTCATTGCTCTTTGGCAAAAAGTCTCAGGAGACTTTCTAGTGGTAGTGAAAACATTTATGGAAAGACTTCAGAATTTATACTTTAAATTTCTCATGTATACAATAAATAAAAAAGCATTCTCATACCCAAATAAGTATAAATGTTCAGTCTGTGGACATTATATTTTATATGAATTTTGATAAGGATGGGTATATTCCAGAAGGGGGCTATTTTTGGCTGGTGTTTAATTTACCACTATATAAAGTGTAAAACATTTTACACTTTACATAGACTATCAATATTTTCCTTCAAATTAAAGGGAGATTATTGTTCTTCAATCTTATAGGGTCACAAGTTATTAGGGCAGTATGGGATTTCAGAGAAGCCATGCCTTTTTGGGAACCATTAAAGAACCTAGGAATAGTTAGCGTAGAGAAGAAAAAATTTAGAGTCATAATAGATGTCTACAGATATTTAAAATGACATTGTATGGAAGAGGAACTGGTATCTTCTAGTAGAAGATCTCAGAGAGTAGAACAAGGGTAAGTGGGTGACATTTTGAAGGAGTCTGATTTTGACTTAGTATAAAGGTTCAGTCAACATCTCTAACACAGAGTTGTCAAAAAAAATTGAATGGTTTTTCATAGGAAATAGTCCGTTGTAGATGAGGCTTGTCTCAAGGGATAATGCCTAAGACTGAACTACTATGATATCATATTTTCCTTGCCATCCTAAGGAAATACAAGGACTTGTGGGAGTTGATTTGCCAGTAATTATACTATGTTATGAATTACCACTAATCATAAATTATGGCAAATAGATCACTATGGTTATTTGCCAAGGTTATTTTAAAGTATTTTTCATTCATTCATTCAAATTATACTTCCAGGTGATTTAGTTCAAAGTGATGATTCACTTTCTTCCCTTTCCTTTTCCCTTTCCTTTCTCACAAGATAGCATGAAAAGCAAGATCCAATTAGATTTTGCACATGATAATTCACATAAAATAAACTAGTAGTGGCCTATTTAAAAATGTCCTTTTGCATATATTTATTTAAGTTTTTCTAAACAAATGAGCATATTTACATGAATAATTTTCTGATAATAACTAGTTTTAATAATTTGCTTTAAAGTTTGCATAAGTTTTTTTTTTCAGATAACCCTCACAACAACCCTATGAAGTAGGTATTACCATTTTATAGATGAGGATAATCAGAGACATTAAGTGTCTTGCCCTTGGGCACACAGGTACTTAAGTGTCCAAAGTGGAATTCGAAAGTTACAGGAAGCTAGTTGGCTAGAATCAGAAAGATTTATCTCAACTACTTGATCTTGGGAAGATCACTTAACTATGGTCTGCCTCAGTTTTCCTATCTGTAAAGTAGGAAAAATATCATTGCCTTCCTCCTGAATTGTTGTGATGATAAAATGAGAATATTTCTAAATATTTATATATATACATATATACTTTATATGTGTGTATAGATATATATACATCTATACACACATATACAATTCCTCTAACCTCTTCTCTTCCTATTTCTTCATATTCTTCACATGATAATACAGAATTATGTACCACTGAGATGAATCACAACTGTAGATCACTTACATAATTGTGAAAAGTAGGCTTAAGCGGTATGTATCTTATAACCAACAATAATATTACCATGAAAAGGCAAAGACATTATCCATGGCATGTACAACAAAGAAAAAAGCTAAACAAAGCATATGATATGACAAAGGAATGATAAATGGATAAAGAGTAGTATAGTGGTAGTTTCACCAATAAAATATTAAAATATTTAGAAGGCATCTGGAATATCAGGGTAGGTCCTTTATCAAAAAGATTTACAGAAAGCTGTGGATAGGAGGTAGCTAGATGATTCAATGAATAGAGAATTGGGACTACAGTCAGGAAGACCTGAGTTCAGAACTGGCATCAGATACTCATTAGCTGCATGACTTGTGTGACAAGTCATGTAACTTGTGTTTGCCTTACATTGTAGGAGGAAATGGCAAAATACTCCAGTATGTTTGCCAAGAAAACCCCATGGACAGTATAGTGCATAGGGACACAATTGAAGAACAAAAGCAATGGACAAGAAGGTCTAAAGACAAAAAGCCACAAGTGCATTGTAATATGTGAGGAAAAGAAATATCCACACAAAGAGATCAGGAGATCAATGTAGATTTGAAATAAGCATATGTACCTCTATAAACTTAGATGGTATCTACATATCCATGAATAAAATGCTCAACATTTTTTTAATCTGTGGCTTCTTAAATATAGTCGTTCCATTCACTGATGCACATTATAGTGATATCAAAGGTTTTAGTCAGTCTAGTTCCAGAAATCTTGATACTTTACTAAATTAAGTTAAGAAAACAAAATAAAACAAAACCATAAACTAGAAATTTACTGGAGGTAAGAATAGATGAGCTACATGTAATAAATATTAATATCACCTCATATTACTGACTACATATTCTCGTTACATTGAATTATTTACTCTTCCCTTTACATCATATTCCCTCTTCTTTGTCTAAACATTTGCACAAAATATCCAGCATTTCTCCATCCCTCTCTCTGTATTCCTCTGTTCAAACCTCAACTCAAAGGTTATTTTCTCCACATAACCTTTCTGATTGCTCCCAGCCATATTACTTCATATTCATTTTGAATACATTTTGTATTTATTTGTTTATGCAGATTTTGCTTCTCCCCAAACAATGTAAGTGCCTTACAATTGTGACTGCCTTTACATCCCCACTTTGATATAACAGATGTCTTCTTCTAATTATCTATTATTATATTAATAACCATCACTGTACTACTTACTATCTATGTCATTCCTTTTCCATACTACATATTTTGCTTAATTACTTTCTTTGTCATACATGCCATGAACAACGTCTTTGACTTTTCACAACAACATCATGATTGGTAACAACCCACTTATGCTTACTTTCCACAATTATGTGAGTGACCTACATTTATGATTCTTCTCATTATTACTCCTTTGTTCATAACCCTGTATTATCATTTGAATAATATGAAGAAGGAAGAGAAGAATAGATATACAATCATTTAAAAAAATATTTAGTTTTAATGAAATTTTGATGAAATAACTAACATGATATCTAAGTAAACATTTTATTTTATTCCTACTTTTTGAAGAAGAAACTCAATTATTTCTAAAATTGAGGTCTTTATGTCCTAATATATGGTCAGTTTTAGTTTACGTTTCCTGAACTGCTGAGAAGAAAGTATATTCCTTTCTGTCTCCATTCAGTTTTCTCCAAAGATCCACCATACCTAATTTTTCTAATATTCTATTTACCTCTTTAATTTCTTTCTTATTTGTTTAGTGGTTTGACTTATCTAATTCTGAGAGTGCAAGGTTGAGATTCCCCACTATTATAATTTTGCTGTCTATTTCTTCTTGCAACTCTCTTAACTTCTCCTTTAGGAAATTCGATGCTATACAACTTGGTACATATGTTTAGTTCTGATATTGCTTCATTGTCTATGCTACCCTTTAGCAAGATATAGTTTCCTTCCTTATCTCTTTTGATTAGACCAATTTTTGCTTTTGCTTGATCTGAGATAAGGATGGCTACCCCTGCTTTTTTGACTTCACCTGAAGCATAATAGATTCTGCTCCAGCCTTTTGCCTTTACTCTGTATGTATCTCCTTGCTTTAAATATGTTTCCTGTAAACAACATATTGTAGTGTTCTGATTTTTGATCCAGTCTGTTATCCACCTCCACTTAATGGGAGAGTTCATCCTATTCACATTCACAGTTAAAATTACTAATTCTGTATTCCCTACCATCTTATTATCCCTAGATTATGTTTTTTTTTTCTTTGACCCCTCTAACCTTCTTTCCCAGTTTTAAACTTATGGGCCCCACTTGTGTCCCACTGCTCACTTTCTTTAGGATCTCTCCTCCCCACTTTGAATCTCTTCCCTTCTTGTACCCTTCCCTTATTACTCTTTTCCTTTTCCCTTTTCCTTTCTCCCTTTTTAATGAGGTGAGAGAAGATTCTCTGTAAAACAAATATGTCAATTATTTTCTCTTTGAGCCAACTCTGATGAGAGTAAGATTCATACAATGTTTCTCCCCCTCTCTAAATTTCCTCAAATTTGATAGGTTTCCTTTGTCTTTTCGTGTGATGTAGAAACTCAATTATTCTTAAAAAAAACTTGCTAAGAATGAATTTCTATAGCTTTAGTAGATCTAAATATATTTAAAAGGCCCTAAATAAATTAAAATCTGGACCTGTTTCTCCACTATATATTACAGTTTATATGCCTCAGGCTCTTTTGGCATCAAGCTAAAAAATAGAAGAATTCACCAGCATCTTGATGCTAAATGGAAAAAAAAAAATCCTACTGTCATGCTTTTAAAGGTACTATTTCTGGAGTATATTTACACTAAGATAAATAGCCTTAGTTTCAATTTGTGAATTACTCTCCTTTTTTTTTTTAAACATATAGCAGCTTTGATTTATTCAAGGCTGATTTACATCCATTAGAAAGAAATGGGGTGTGTGTGTGTGTGTGTGTGTGTGTATATATATGTATATATATATATATATATATATATATATATATATATTCTTCTAAGCTACTTAATGCCTTCTATGAATAATAATAATAAAAGTTTCAGAGGATAGTGAACAAAGTTTGTGATATTTGATCTCAAATTAATTCAACTTATCTTGTTGGTTTTAGATTAAGTTCTTAACTAAAAAGAACCTAATCCTTCTTGTAGAGAGAAGCTGTGAAAAGGGTCGATGAATCATTCAATAAATATTTATATTGAGCCAATTGAGCCAAACTTTATTATAAACTCTTGGAGTGGTTAGAAACAGATCAGACTATCACATTGCTCATAGTATGTTATAATTTTTAACAAGTTGAAATAAAATCTGGAATCTTAAACTGAGTCTTGAATTAGAAGGCAGCATTACTAGAGATAATCAAATTGATTCATTAAGAAACTGGCCCTCAACAAACTACTACAGACAAATTATTCTTTTACACCTTTTGTAGACTTTGGATTTGCATTAACAAAGTCAAAATCTACAAAACATACAATGGAATAGGCAGTGTTCTGATTGAATTGAGTCAATTTACTAAAGCTTTATAATTTTACATAAACTTCCATGTGGTTTTCTTGACTGCTGTTGTATTACTTCACAATATCACCTCCACTATATGGCATAACATGTTAAAAGGTAAGCCTGGAGCCTTTAAGACTATGCTAAAGTTCCCCTTCTAGAACATATTGACTGTGATTCTGGGTAATTCACTCCTGTCCTCTTTTCAGGTCTTTTCAGGTAAGGTTCTTTTCTAGAGAAGTTCCTTATGTTTGTGTTCCCTATACAATTGAAATGATAGATCCAGTCCCTATTTCTTCCAGTCTATACTAGATTTGTTTAGGTTTAGCAGAAAACGTGGAACAACAAGAATGTGCTGAGCTTCTACGTATATCTAGCACTGTGGTTGGAGCTCTGAGAAATATAAAAGGATTACATAAAGTCAATTCATTCACACTGTTTCCTTCTTTTCCCAACTCAAGAACAAATAATAGTTGGAAATGTCAAGTGGAAATCAATATTTCAAGGCATCCTTTAATTGAGAGGCAATGTAGAATAGTAAAAAGGATGTCAAATTTTGGAATTAAAACATCTATATTTTAATCCTGTCTCTTTTTACATTTGAAGCTCTGTCACTTGCTTTTTTGTGACAATCTCTATTTTTCTCAATTGTCTCATCTATAAAACAGAAAAGTTATAATAGAGCATCTAAGGCCATTCTCAGCTAATAGCCTTTATATTTCTTATGTGATGATTTTATCTACAAACTTAAGGAAGTCTGTAGACATCAGCAACCTGATTATCTACAAGTGATATTAATGCCAGCCTTTTTGTACTTAGGCAGTGCAGTTTGTTGCATTATTTTGCAAAGATGCCCTAGATATTATCAAATTACATTCCTTTTAATTTATACTATATGACTTCATAGCTCCTTTTACAAACACCTTAAGAATCATAAAAGTAGTGATTTTTAGGTCAGTTTTTCAGACATCATGTTTTTATATAGGGTGTAAAATAGCAGTTTTGTGTTTAAATAAATTATGCATATTCAGTGCAGAAATTTTAAAACAAGGCCTATTGCTTCAAAATATGATCATGCCAAGAGAGACTGAAAATCCATGTCAAAATAGTTGGATGATTTCTAAAATCTCATAAATTAAAAATAAATGAATGAAAAGCATCTATGTAATGCCTACTATGTTCCAAGTAAAAAATGCAAACAGTCCTTGCCCTCAAAGAACTTACATTCTAATTGGGAGGGAAAGTGTAAAGAGAAATATAGTTTAGGAAAGATGTTTTTGTCTGAGAAGTTGCAGATATGGTGAGTGAAACAATAGGGCAATCAGTCCATTGGTGCTGATATTCATGAAATGAAAAAGGAAAAATGGTCTCTAGATTCAGGGACATTCCTTATCCTGGGCCAGAAAGAGAAAAGTGAAGTCAACTATATATGGTCTTTCTCTGAAAAATTCCAAAATCTTTTAGTTCCTAAATCTTTCATCTTAATAGTGTCCTCAAGGCCATTAACTTATTTTCATGGTTTCCTTTCATGGAGAACAACAACAATAATAATTTTTAAAAGAACAACACAAGTAATTGAGATTTCACTAAATCTGATAGAAATAAGAATTAGATTGTTCTTTCGTTATCTTAAAACAAAACCAGAAGGATCATGATATATTAGAAAGGATACTGAATTGACACTCATATGTATTGAGTTTAAATCCCATATTTTATTGCTGTGGGAACTTGGGCAAATTAGTTAATCAGCTTGAGCATCAGGTTCTCCATCTGGAAAACTGAAATAAAATAACATAATTATGTACTTCACAAAGTTATTGTAGGGAAATATAATTAGGCAATGTATGTAAAATATGATTAAATACAATTAGTCTGATACTAAAATATTTTATAGAATGTGTAATCTCTCCAATTTAACCTGTTCTCAAGAATTTCTATTCTTCATTCAAGGTGAAGTTGTTGGCAAGCTCTTTAGAGAAAGGAAAAAATGGGATGGTTTAGTGAAAGAGTGGTGGATTGGGCATTAAAAGACCTGCCTTCAAATTGGCTTTTCTTTTATTAACTGTATGACTTTAAACAAGTCACTTAACCTCGCAAGATTTTTATTTCTTCATCTTCAAAATGATTATATTAGACTTGACTCCAATGTTTTGAAGTCAATGAAGTTCAACTATATCCCTAACACATTCTAAGCACTTAACCCTTAAAAAAAAGATAAATAGAATAATTCAATGAGTTTATTTGTCATTCCCTGATAGAAGTATCTTATTTCTGTAGATATGTGCTCACTGAGTTAAAGGGATTCTCATTTTGATATCTTTCCTATTAATTTTTTTAAAAGACAGTAACTGAAACTGATATAACCATAAATTATCCTTTCTTAGAAGTCATAGAGGAGTTTATTTGGACAGAAATTTAAATGACCTTGAGAAACTTAAATTAACAGAAAAATCCTTTGCATTTGAAAGGTGACATTTTCCCCTCCCTGATCTCTCCAGCTGATCAAGTAAAATTTATTTGAAATTGCATAGTTGAAGAATAGATCTGAAAGAGTTCCCAATTGTTATTAATATTATTATTCCTGACACTTACTTCTAGACACTAAGGTGATGGTCTTCAAAGCCCAAAAGCTGCCTCCCTGCTGCTCTCATTTAGGATTATGTTACACATCATCTTGAAGCATTATTCATTCAAAACCAAAAAAGAAATGTGATTACCTTTTTAAAAACAACTTGAATATTTTACTTGCTAAGTAAAACCATTTACACATAATTAACCTATTTTATTTACTGCAGGTTGAAAAAATCCCTAAATTCCTTCACTGAGTTTTTATTTGATTGACAAAGCATTAAGCCATAATGAGGAAATAACAGCATAATCTCTTAGCAGAGCAAGCATTTCCAGAAAGAGTTTTATCCAAGAAAGAGAAGACAAGTACACTGGAGTCTACTGAAATGTATTATTATTAGGGAAACTGTAACTGAGACAGAAATAAAATCATTATCATGAAAACAAAATGTGCAAGTGTTTCATATGAAAACTCCGGATTTTTTATAACTCTTTCTTTGACAAGTTCAAGAAGCTTACCAAAAATCTTCTATTCCTTCATCTTCTGAGGCATTATTGATAATTATAAACAGTTACAGAGTTCCCCAGCAATGTCTACCCTCGTACTTTTATGGAATCATTATCAGCTAAGAACTAATTTGTAAATATGTCTCTCTTCCCCACTTAAAAACACCACCTTGAATTGATATTTTGGTTCTCCTAGACTAGGCATCTTGACTAAGAAGCTCCTTCTACATCCATGGAAAAAAAAACCCTCTTACCATGTATTCCATATTGGCAGCAGGTGGAAACACCTTGCCCCGAACTTGGTTGTGATAATCGAGAATGGCAATCATGTCATTCTGCGAGATGTAGCGCTTCCTCCTGGCTTTGGGGAGATCTGCTGAGTCCAGATGTGCTTTTAGAGCAGCTTCAATATCAGTGAAGTTATTGGTTGGCAAGGATGAGTCAGTGGCATTGAGTAAGATGATTGCACTTGTTTCACAGAGAAGGGAGAACAAGAGCACACCACTAACAGCAGAGATTGCTATCATCTTGGGATGGAGGAGGGGAGAAGCCACAGCGTTTACTCTGCTTTGAAACAGGAAGGCAGAGTTAGGGTCAATCTATGAGAGGGCAAATAAAGAAAACTTCCAGAACACATGATTTAGCACACAAATGTCTCTCCTGAAAGCTTCCCTTGACTTGATTATATTTTGTAATCCAAAAAACTTTTTTTTAAAACAAAATGTTATGAGAAAGCCTGTAATTCCTGCCAATGTTGCTTTGATGTAGAAGTAATCTAAGATAAACTCTCCAGAGATAGAGATGAATAAAACAGTATATCATGAACCTTGGGCTCTCAAATGTCTTGCAAATTATTTGTCCACAATGCCTGAACATATACATACTACAGGACACCAAGTGACAAAGTGGACACTTGATTGTAAATGGGCAATTTGTAAAGAATTAAACCTCATTCAGTTACTGAGAAGAAGAAACACATCTCAGGAAACAGCTTCTGCTACCTGCAGCAAACATATGGATGCTGTGTCACAGACACATGCACAGAGAGTGACAAAATAAATACAAAAGTTATAATTCTATCTCAATTTTATCCAAGAAAAACAAATGTGAAGTATTTTAGTATAAATGCATGCAAAACAGAGTCATTCAGCTAAATGGCTTACCTCTGAACAATGCCAAAATGAATATACTGTTCTTCCAATTAAAAAAAAAAAGTTCTTTGCTATGTTGTGGCATAAAACCTTGTAAGGAGGAGTGTGTCTTATTACAAACCGTCTAAGAGCAAAAACTCTTGCTAGTTTTGACGCGACTGGTCCCAGGAGCTGCTACAGCTTTTATATGTCACAGGCTGCATAGTACAGAAAGGGCAGGCTTTCGAAGGGTCTCTCCGGAGCCAAAATGAAAGAGGAGGGGCTTTTGGAAAGAAAACACACTGATTGGGTAGCGACCTTTTTCATGTGGGTGGTGAGGAAATGGAGTCACACCCACAGCTTGCAAAGTGCAGACTCTACAAGACGAGCCCCTTTTCTGACCCAGCTTCTCACCTTTTTTGACTAGCTCATCTGATACTGGTTCCCATGGGGGGAGGAGGGAGAAATGGCTCTTGAAAGGAGGTAGTTCTTGAGGGGAAAAACTGTAACTTCTTGGGTAGCAAACAGAATATTTTACATGGGAGATGAATGACCTGAGAGTTAAATCAGGGAAATCAAGTGAATGCTATTTCTAGGTTGGGGGGGAAGGGGGGAGGGGAGAACTTAACATTTTTTTTTAAATCAACAAGGGGCCACAGTAGTAGATAAGCAGTTAAGTTAGGACATGAATGCAATGATGCTTAAATGACTGCTGTTGGTCCCCCATTAACATTTTTTCCTTTCGTGTTCTCTCTTCTCTGTCTGCCTGTCTCTGTCTCCATCTCTGTCTGTCTCTATCTTCATCTCTGTCTGTCTCTGTCTGTCTCCCTCTGTTCTCCCTTGATCTCTCTCTTTCCCTCCCTCTCTCTCTCTCTCCTTCTCTCCGTCTCTTTCTCCCTCTTTCTCTGTTTCCCCTTTCTATCCTCACTCTATCTGCTTGCCTATCCATCCCATGTCGTTCTGGGTCTCTCTTTTTCTTTTGTCTTTATCTTTCTCTGTCTCTGCTTCTCTCAGTCTATGTTTTCCTGTCTCTTTCCTACGTACACATCTTTTTCAGCTTCCTCCTCATTGCTCCACCTTTAACACACATACCTTCCCACCAAACAAGCAATATCTCTGTCCCCACATGTACCTCTGGCTAAAGAAAGGATACATAAATTAAAATGTAGCACTACTGTCCGGCATCTGAATAATTTTGAGACACTCAAGAACCAATATGACAGAATGAAGAGCAGCCAGGCAAACATCTGTTTTGGGTTTAGAAGCCTATAGCTGAAATTATTTCAAGCAGAGAATGGCTCAGCCACTCGAGCAACAAAGTGGAGGGCACAGTACAGAGGCCAGGAGGAATTCAACAGCAGCAGCTAGGCAGTCAGCCAGAAGTCCCATATTAGGAGGATGCACTTTGGAACTTATTCAGGATCGGGCTGGGCTAGAACCAGAAATAGGAATTCTGAGGCAGTCTTTGGGGAGTGGTCTTCAAAAATGCAGCTGATATATGTTGTGATGTCATCCACAAAATGTAGACCAATGCAGTAGCTGGAAAATGGAATTCAAGAAATGGATACTAGTTAGAAGTTTATAAACTGACTTAAGATACACTACCATCTATCTGGTTTGCTAATGCAATGACCTTCACTATATTTCAACTGGAGAATATTTCAGTATGTGTTCATAAGCAACAATGACCTTACTGGTAGAGGGAAGGAGAAAAAAGAGCCAATTTCCAATCATACCATCATCTCTGTGTTTGATGCTAGAAGTACCTTCTTAATTCATCACTACTACCTGGGAAGGAAAAAATAGAATATGCACAGCATCTGGCACATGATAAATGCTTTTTAAAAGCTAATTGATTAGTTGATAAAACACAGAGTTAAATCAAAGCTAGCAAATATATTTTTAAAATAATCTTTTAGGGTTATATTGTTAAGGAAAGTATGAACAAAGTTATTTATTTTAATTTATTGTTTTTTATTTTATTTTATTTTTAATTTTAAATTTATTGATTCTAAAGTTCTCTCAGAATAACTGTGAATAGGAGATGGTTCTAAATTCTCCAAGGCTCTGCTAGTCGAGCAAAAACTTTGATAGGACCTACCTAGGTTTGGCAGTAGATTCAGAAAGATTTTCGGCAGATCCTGCCCAGGACTAGGGTATGCAGCAGGGAATGAAGGCTTTGGAGAATTAGAAGCAGCCAGATAAAAAGCCAAGTTTTCGAGAATTTCTCATTTTGGATGCCTAATCTGATACCTTTTCTAACATTAAACCATGTTCTTGTTTTGGCTCCTTGGATATAAGCATTCCACAAATACTTGGGTACCAACCTGTCCTGGCTTTCTTTTTTTTTTTATGCCTGTTCTCTAAACTTGGACCTGAATTTCTCAGTACCAGGTGGAATTATCTTCTTCATCACTCAGGAATTTGCCTAATCAGAGGTACATATTTGCCCTCTCTCCCATGAGATGTTATGTTACCAAGCTGAAAAGACTTTGACTATCAGCCTAGCAACAAACTTTATGCTGGAATCAAGCTAAGTCAGAAAAAGTTCATCATTAGAAAGATGATCATCAGCTATTAACAACAGCAATAATAATATTCACATAATGATTTAAAGTTTAAAAAATATATGTATACATGTATACATATATGTATATCTATATATGTATGCATATATATGTATGTATATATTTATACATGCCTGTGTATATATCCTGTGATCCTGATAACAACCTGATGAATAAGTACAAATATTTTCTCTTTTTATAGATGAGGCAAAGAGAAGTTGTGACTTGCTCTATCTCCCAGTAATACTAAGTACAAAATTTGAATTCAGGTCTTTCGGACTCCAAATGTATACTGTATACATTGTAACATCTAGATATTGAAGTCCAGACCTTTGATTTCTCCAGAGTCTCATAATTAATCTGTCTTAGTTGTTACTTTAGTTATTAACAGTTGTTAACATGTTTCTGGCCCTTTATAGGTTATGTCATTATGCTATGTGTAGTAAATAGAGCACCAGCTTTGGAATCAGGAGGACATAAATTCAAATTCAGCCTCATATACTTAATAATTTACTAACTGTTTAATCCTGTGTAAGCCCCTTAAGCCCAAAGTTTCACAAAAACAAAAACAGCCCCCCCAAAAAAAACTATTATGCCATGCTTTCTTTCATGAAGACCAAGAAGTATATGATTTATAATTTGTATCAATAGAGTAAATAACCTTATCAAAGGAGACTATAAAATGTAGCAACATGGTACAGTGGAAAGGACCTTGGCTCTGAAATTCCATTTATAAAATAATTGCAAATAATATAAAATATTTGGAAGTCTACCTGCCAAGACAAAGCCAGGAATTATATGAACACAATTACAAAGCACTTTCCACACAAATAAAATTAGATCTAACCAATTGGAAGAATATCAAGTGTTCATGGGAAAGTCTTAACTAATGTAATAAAAATTACAAATCTACCAAAATTAATATACTTATTCAGTGCCATACCAATCAAACTGCCAAGAAGTAATAGCAAAATTCATCAGAAAGAACAAAAGGTCAAGTATTTCAAGAGAATTAATGAAAAAAATGCAAATGAAGGTGGCCTCGCTGGCTGTATCAGACCTAAAATTATGTAAAAAGAAATGGTCATCAGAACCATTTAATACTAGAGTAGTTGATCAGTGGATTGATTAGATTCACAAAACACAATAGTCAAGGACTATGATAATCTAGTGTTTTGACAAATTCAAAAACTCCTGCTTCTGGATAGGAACTCACTATTGGAAAATAGTATGGCAGAAACTAGGCATTGACTCACACCTAACAACCTATACCAAGATAAGATTGAAATGAATTCATGATTTAGACATAAGGAATGATACTATAAGCAATTAGGAGAATAAGGGGCAGTTTATCTCTCAGATCTATGGAGAAAAAAGGAATTTATGAATAAAGGGAACATTAAGAAATCCAAAAAGGATAAATTTTATTATATTAAATTAAAAAGGTTTTGTGCAAACAAAACCAATGCAGCCAAGATTAGAAGGGAAGCAGAAAACTGAGGATTTTTTTTTTTACATCCAAGGGCTCTGATAAAGATCTCATTTCTAAAATATATAGAGAATTGACTCAAAGTTGATAAGTACTCAAAGAAATAGACAATTTTCAGATGAAGAAAGTAAAGCCATTTCTAGTCACATGAAAAATGCTTTAAAACACTATTCATTAGAGAAATGCAAGTTAAAACAACTCTGAAGTACTACTACATGCCTCTCAGATTGGTTAAAATAACAGGAAAAGATAATGATAAATGTTGGAGATGATGTGGGAAAACTGGGACACTAATGTTGGTAGACATGTGAACTGACAACCATTTTGAAGAGCAATTTGGAACTATGCCCAAAGGCTATCAAATTGTGCATACCTTTTAATCCAGCAGTGTTTCTACTGAATCTATATCCCAAAGAGATCATAAAAAATGGCATTTTTATAGCATCTCTTTTTGTAGTAGCAAGGAACTCAAAACTGAGTGCATGCCTGTCAGTTGGGGAATGGATGGATAAATTATGATATAGGGATGTAATGAAATATTATTGTTTTATAAGAAACGATCAACGGAATGACTTCAGAAGGGCCTGGAGAGACTTACATGCATAGATGCTAAGTGAAGTGAGTAGAACCAAGAGAACATTGTCCAAGGCAACAACAAGATTATGTGATGATCAACTCTGATGAACTTGGGTCTTTTCAACAATGACTTGATTCAGGCTAATAAACTTGTGATGGAGAGAGCCATCTGAATCCAGAAAGAGGACTATAGGTACTCAATATGGATCACAACATAGCATTTTCACCTTTTTTATTGGAGTTTGGCTGCTTTTTTTCTTTCTTTTTTTCTTTTTGATCTGATTTGTCTTGTGCAATATGATAAATGTGGAAATATGTTTAGAAGAATTGCACATCTTTAACCTATATTGGATTACTTGCTATCTAGGGGAGGGGTGAGGAAAGGAAGGAAGAAAAAATTGGAACATAAGGTTTTGCAAGAATAATGTTGAAAACTATTTTTGCATGTATTTTTTTTTCTTTGCACGTATTTTAAAACTAAAAAACTATTATTTTTTAAAATGGCTTTCAAGTTAGAAGTTACTATCCTCCATTCCTCCAAAGCTTACTAACTACTTGACTGACAATCAGTCAAGCACTTACTATGTACCAGTATAATGCTAGATATAACTAAGTACTGGAGACATTTTGGACTTCACTTTCCACATGTACAAAAAGTAGGGGTTGGACTGGCTGACCTCTGGGGTCTCTACAAGTAGGTTGAACACTAGGAAGAGTTCAAATTCAACTTCAAATACTTATTATATACCTGTCATGAAACAGGATAAATCATTTAGCCTCTGTCTTCCTCAGTTTCCTTATCTGTAAAATTGGGAAAACAATAGCACCTACTTTCCAGGGTTATTGTGAGGATCAAATGAATACTATTAGTAAAATACTTAGAGTAGTGTTATATGAAGGCTAGCTATTAATTTCTAAATTTCCACAGAGCCCAGCATAGTGTTCTGTATAAAGAAGGTTCTTTAAAAATGATAATTGAATTAATTTAAATTAAGAGAATTCACCAATTCTCCCTGTGCAACAGGAGAACCGTTCGGTTCTGCAAACATGTATTGTATCTAGGATATACTGCAACATATCTAATAGATATAGGACTGCTTGCCATCTTGGGGAGGGGGTGGAGGGAGGAAGGGGAAAAATCAAAACATAAGCGAGTGCAAGGGATAATGTTGTAAAAAATTACCCTGGCATGGATTCTGTCAATATAAAGTTATTATTAAATAAAATAAAATTTTAAAAAAATTAAGAGAATTCATAAATGTAATACAATAGGCTAATAACCAGAACCTCTGCCTCCTGGGTCTATGTTATGCTATCCAGGCACATATGCAAACTATTCTGGACCTCTCCCTTTCTCAATCTTTGTAAAACAGTCCTTTCTACCTATGACTACCATAGTTAGATTTCTCAAGAATCTACCAATCTTGTTTCCTTTCTGTCTCTATTAAGCATAATACATATGACAGCTCTGAGCTTAAATGTTGAGGCCACTGGGTGGCTTTATGGTAACTTCTTTAAAATACTCTTTGTTTCTGTGCCTCCATATAATTCTCTTTTCCCACTATATGTAGGCACTTTGCTTACCCTGACTGAGCTTAAAATTCAGTAGGGAAAGCAAGAGATAGTGCCCAAATAAGTTCTCTGAGGCAGGAACAAAGAAAAAGGGGTAGAAGCAGAAAATTGGGAGGAGTGACTTCTTGTTGGTCTGAATCAGGGAAGGTTTCAGAAAAGAATTGAGCTGAGCATTAAAGGATAAATAGAATTTCAAAAAAATAGATGAACTGAGGCTGAAATGAGAACTCTTCAGAGTTAGGAACAAGGAAGGGGAGAGACAGAGACAGAGACAGACAGAGACAAAGAGTGACATAGAGACAGAGCGACAAAGAGACACACAGAGACAAAGAGACAGAGAGAAAGAGACAAAAAGAGGGAGGTAGGAAGGAAGAGAGAGAAAAGACAAGAGTCTTGGATTATGTTTAGGAAATAGTGAATATCATTTCTAATGGCTCAGAGCATCCATGCTTGTTGGCTCCTTTTGGTCAGTGGCAAAGAAAGTTACAGGATTCAAGTATTCAGACTTGGTACAAAAGAAATAACCTTCTACTTTATCACAGCTACCATAATGTTTATAGGTCACATGATTTTTCCCACAGAACAAAGGGACAGCTAGGTTCTATGGTGGATAGAACACTTGGCCCAGAATCAAGAAGACTCATCTTCTTGAGATTAAATCCAGCCTCAGGCACTTACTAGCTGTGTGACCTTGGGGTAAATCACTTCACTCTGTTTGCCTCAATTTCTTTATTTAGATAATGAGTTGGAGAAAGAAATTACAAATCACTCCAGTATCTTTGCCAATCCAAATGAGGTCATAAGAGTCAGACATGAATGAAAAATAACTAAACAACAACATAAAAAAATAGTCTGTTCTACCTTGAGGGTTTCAGTTAAAATGTGCCTCTTTGAAAAGGAGTCAACCATAAATAATTGCAAAGTTGGATTTCCTTAGTGAATGACTCCAAATGTATAAAAAAGAAAGCCTGATTCATTTCAGAATTCTTAATATAACCTTTGAGATCTTAGAATTTAATTATTCAATCAACAAACATTTATTAAATTCATATTATATTCCAGGTATTTTACTAGATGTGAGGGACAGAAAGACAAAGATTGAAATAGCACTTCCTTTTAAGTAGCTTACATTCAACCAAGAAAGATAAAATGTACACATATATATTTATTCAAAATATATACAAAATAAGCAAAAGGTAATTTTTGGGCAAGTGGCTAAAGCATCTGGGTAGCAGTGGATTCAGCATTGCACCTGAAATCAGGAAGATCTAAGTTCAAATCGAGTCTCACCCACTTACTAGCTATGTGACCCTGGACAAGTCAATTAAACCTGTTTTTTTTGTTTGTTTTTTTTTTTTAATCCAGTGGAAAAGGACATGACAAACCAATAAAGTATCTTTGGCAAGCAAATTCTATATGTGGTCATGAAAAGTCAAACATAACAATGGAACACCAAATTTAGGAAGAAGCACTAGAAATTGGGTGATCAGAAGCTTCCTATAGGAAGTAGCTCTTGGGCTTAGTGTGGAAAGAAACTACAAATTCTAAGAGGTAGAGTGGCATTGCAGATAGGGCAATATTGTTGATGCAAAGACAGAGTAATTAAGAGATGGAGTGTCATGTATGAGAAACATGAGTCTGATTTGACTAAGGTGTGAGAAGAGAAGTAATATGCAATATGGTGTTGAGTGGGTTGATGCGAGTCATGTGGAGTATTTTCAATGTCAAACAAAAATTTATTTGATCTTGAAAGTAATAAGGAATCAAAGCTTATTGAGTTAGACAATGACATAGTCAGACTTTGATGTTGCATAAATCCCTTGCATATTGGATAAATCCCTTTGGTAGCAGTGTATTAAAGGAAAAGAGTCCAACTAAGAGGCTACTTCAATACTCCAGGGGAGAAAGGACAACATATTCTTTCCTCACTATTTCATAGTTACCACCCTAGTTTAATTTTCTTATTTTACTGTTATGAAAACCATAGATAAGTGGCAGAGACAAATTTCAAGCCTAGGTACTCTGCATTCAAAATCAACGGTCATATCACTAGGCCACCTTGACTTTTGTTAATGAACCAAATAATAATTTATTTCCAATTTTACTAATATTGATAAATCAAGTCAGAGATTCTCACTTCAGGGCTCAAAGAGTACTCCTAGAAGGTTCAAGTAACCTTTTCTAATACAATTGTCATTCCAATATGCTTTCTACAAAGTTTCCAATTATTGGTGTTCCTCTTTCACTTAAGCAAATAACTTCTATTAGGCTTTACAAAAGTAAGTTTACTGAGAAGACATAGCAAGAAGAGAAGTATAAAGGATGACTTCAAACCATGGTACATTCTCTAATATTAACTTGATCCCTGAGGAGAACGGGCTCAGATTAAAGAATTTGCTATTAAGTATTCACCCCACCAAATTTTTTTCTGAAAAACTCTATGTCTAATGGATGATCATGCCAGAAAGCAGGATTTTAGATGTTGGGTCTAATTCACTAATAAACTAGGGTCACTGATAAGAAGTTTATTCCTCAGTGCCATGGAAACTGCTGTGAAATCTGACTTCCAAACCTCTTGCTGGTTCTCCCAACCTTTTTATGCTCACAAGGTTGCTGCCTAATTTCTTGTACTTCTTATATACATTTATTTAAGTGCAGAAGAAACAAACATAAAGAGCCATATAACAGGCTTGTGTTTGGGAGGCACATGTCACCCATAGTGAGAAGATCTTTACAACCAGAGGCTTAAAATTTGAGCTTTACTCAAACCTTCCAGTAAGAATAGAAAGAATGAGTCTATTCTAAAGAAATCTTCTACCTGTGTCTCAGTTCTGACAGCTTATCCTATGGGTGCTTTTTTGTCAAAGGTAAGAAGACCTAAAAACATTAGAATAGCTCTTGTATTCTGAATTAGGAAGAAGAACCATTTCATGATAAGGCATCAAGACTTCCTAGAAGCCAGTTTTTTAGTGTCTCCTACTTGTGCTGGCAATAGGCAGAGTATTGCACATGCTTTAGAAATAGAGTTCTATTGGTCAGTTCTCCTATTACAAAAAGTATAAAATGCTTTACAAGTTGTAAAAACCTCTAAATACATGTTGTTACTATAATGCTAGAAGAGTAAATTATATGAAATTTTGGGCATAAGTACCATTTTAAAATACTATGATGCAATGTGTAGGCATGATTCCAAGTAATTGAGGATTGAAGTACTAAAGAGCAGACAAACAATGAAAAGATTCTTCCTAAATCTTCTTCTTGAAAAGATTATTCAACTCTGGATTTAGAGACAGAAAACCTGAGTTCCAATCCCACTTTGTTTAAATAGTTCACCAGAGAAGGTAAAAATTCAGTTATTACATTATACAGAAAAGATTTATATGTAATTTGCAAAGAACTATCGTCTATCTTGACATCTATGAAATATTATTTTTTAATATGAAAATTAGGTGGGTTTAATAAGGTTAGGTACTGGAAAAACAAACCTGTTTAAACAAAGATATATTCTTAAATGGCATTATTCCAAGTTACCAGAATTACACAATCATTTCACCATCACATACACAATTCACAATCAACACAAATACATAAACAGGAAGCCCATAACCAGAACATACTAAAATCTCAGAATAATAGAAATGGAAAAAACTTCAGAAGTTACCAAGTCCAACTCACTGATTTGTTGAAAATAGCACAATTAATTAACTTGCCCAGTCACATAGTTTATTAGATGCAAGTTTGGGAAGTGAGCAATTTGACATTCCAAACTATCATGGAGTTCCATTTGGCATCAACTCATAGAAACCAAAATCTATGGAGCTGTTGCACCTTTTGGGAAAGGTGCAAAGAGTAACAATCCAATGTCAAGTGAACTCAAAGGAAGAAAAACAAAGGTATTCCAGGTGGGCAGAACAATAAACTGTAGTTAGCAGCAACATAAGTACATCTTTCTACATACGATTTTGGTCTTATTGTTATTAAGAAAGAAAGTTCATTCCTAACTACTGAAAATTCAAATTTAAAACAACTGTAAAAATATCTTTTCTCATATTGTTACAGACTAATAGTGGTGAGAAGAACAAGCAAAGGAAAAACTAACCAAACCCTTAGAATATTCAAAATAAAGGATTCATATGAATGTTTTAATAATCATCAGAGGAATATATATATATATATATATGTATATATAATATACTTCTTCTTCCCCCAAAATGAACAATTTTCAGAATGTTAGAAGGGTAAAATCTTATATTCTGTTCTTTCCCTCCCCCAACATCCTCAGATTAAGCCTCTATTAAAAATGCCTCCTCTTGATCATCTCAATAGATGCAGAAAAAGCATTTGATAAAATACAACATCCATTCCTAATAAAAACACTTGACAGCACAACAATAAATGGACTTTTCCTTAAAATAATCAGGAGCATATATTTAAAACCTTCAGTAAGCATCATATGCAATGGGGAAAAACTGGAACCTTTCCCAGTAAGATCTGGAGTGAAGCAAGGTTGCCCACTATCACCATTATTATTCAATATTGTATTAGAAAGACTAGCCTCTGCAATAAGAGTCGAGAAAGAGATTAAAGGAATTAGAGTAGGCAATGAGGAAACCAAACTATCACTCTTTGCAGATGATATGATGGTATACTTAGAGAACCCCAGAGATTCTACTAAAAAGCTATTAGAAATAATTCATAATTTTAGCAAAGTAGCAGGATACAAAATAAATCCCCATAAATCCTCAGCATTTTTATTCATCACCAACAAAATCCAACAGCAAGAGATACAAAGAGAAATTCCATTCAAAATAACTGTTGAAAGCATAAAATATTTGGGAATCTATCTACCAAAGGAAAGTCAAGAATTATATGAGCAAAATTACAAAAAAGTTTCCACAAAAATAAAGTCAGACTTAAATAATTGGAAAAATATTAAGTGCTCTTAGATAGGCCGAGCGAATATAATAAAGATGACAATACTCCCTAAACTAATCTATTTATTTAGTGCTATACCAATCAGACTTCCAAGAAAATATTTTAATGATCTAGAAAAAATAACAACAAAATTCATATGGAACAATAAAAAGTCGAGAATCTCAAGGGAATTAATGAAAAAAAAATCAAATGAAGGTGGCTTAGTTGTACCTGATCTAAAATTATATTATAAAGCAGCAGTCACCAAAACCATTTGGTATTGGCTAAGAAATAAATTAGTGGATCAGTGGAAAAGGTTAGTTAGGTTCACAAGAACTGATGGTAAGTGAAATGAGCAGAACCAGGAGATCATTATACACTTCAACAACGATATTGTATAAGAATGTATTCTGATGGAAGTGGATTTCTTTGACAAAGAGACAGACCTAACTGAGTTTCAATTGATAAATGATGGACAGAAGCAGCTACACCCAAAGTAAGAACACTGGGAAACAAATGTGAACTATTTGCATTTTTGTTTTTCTTCCCGGGTTATTTTTACCTTCTGAATCCAATTCTCCCTGTGCAACAAGAGAACTGTTCGGTTCCGCGAACATATATTGTATCTAGGATATACTGCAACGTATCTAACATATATAGGATTGCTTGCCATCTAGGGGAGGGGGTGGAGGGAGGGAGGGGGAAAATTGGAACAGAAACAAGTGCAAGGGATAATGTTGTAAAACAAATTACCCTGGCATGGATTCTGTCAATATAAAATTATTATTAAATAAAATAAAATAAAATATTTTTTAAAATGATAAAATATATGACATTGAAATATGAGCTCCTCAGGTTAGAAAGTGTCTGATCCATTACTGGGTAAGGGATAGGAAAACTACTAGTTGGAAAAAAGAATGAAGCAGCTGGGCTAAAGTCTAAAAGAACCTCAACCATGAATGTGTCTGGTGATGAAAGATCAATATTGCAAAGGAGCTGAAACATATGAAATTAAAGCTGAAGCTTAAGTACTTTGGCCACATGATAAAGGCTTCATTGGAAACAAAAAAAGACTGATCTAGAAAAGATTGAAGGCAGAAAAGGAAAGAGTAAAGCAGAGATTGAGATGGATAGATAGCGTCATAAAAGAAACAAACATGAGCTCAAATATATCTGGATGCTATAGTTCTGTAAATGAGAAGTTCCAAAAGCAAAAGTGTCCCACAGTTTAGCAGAGTATCTCCACTTTCAAATTATCAAATACACATTTATCTCAAATTTAACAGTGATACTGAACTGTACCAAGAAAATATTGAAGTAGACATGGAAGCAAATTCTCATTTTTTTTTTTCAGAAACATCCTTGTGACAAGACTGTACATTTCTGAAGAGAATTCCTTGGTTGATTTTACCTTTGGAAAATCTCTCACATCCTCCCTCCTCTCCTATGACATTGCCATCACCTTGGGCACAGGCCATAATCATCTCATGTCTGAATGATTGTAAGAACATGCTGGTTATTTATCCATCACAGAATCTTAGGTGCTCCAGTTTTTCCCCACTCTCTTTGTCAAAGTAATCTTCTTAAAAATAAGTAGATATGAAGATGTCACACTTCCTGCTTCAAAAATCTTGATGCCTCCCTTTATAGCCAAATATAAAATCCTTTTTTGAAGTCCAAAGGCATTCATAACCTGCTCCCATACATGTATATACTTTTCTAGTCTTTTTGTTACCTTATACCCTTTTCCTCCTCCACTAATTCTATAATAGTAATACTGAACAACATCCTGCTCTTCCAACAAAACACTCCATCACCAAACAAGCAGACACTTTCATTGGCTGTCCCTCATATTTGGTGATTTCTCCATCTTCATCTAGGCTTCTTGCTTTTCCAATTTCTTTCAAATTCCAGGTAGAATCCCACATTCTACAGGGAGTCATTTCGGTCCCCCCTTAATTATCTTGCCTTTCTTCAATTGATTATTAATCAGTTTATACTGTATATGGCTTGTTTGTATGTAGACATTTGAATGTTCCTTAATCTCCAAGAGCCCTGACAGTCTTTTATTTTTTCTATCCTTAGTGCTTACCACAATGCCTGGCAAATAGTAGATGCTCAGTGAGTGTTTATTGACTGATTGAACATGTTTTGTTTCCTAATCCATCACCTACAACATAAATTACTACTATAATTTTGTGTCATGTACAATTTAACTTTTTTTTCTCCATGATGGCTCTTCAAATACTAGGAGATTGTTAAATTTGTTAACCCTAAATCTATTCTTATCCTGATTAAACATTTTTCCATTCTTTCCATTGATTTCCATTTCTCATTGATAAAATTTTTAGATATCATGGAGACAAGGAGAGATCTCTAAGGAATTACAGAAGAAATCTAAATTGATAGCAAATAACCACTGACTTTTCTTTGGGCATGGCCATTCAACCTTCTCTAAGACCCCATTGCATTAATTTTTGTGTAATTCTAATAATGCACTGTTATTTCTATCTTCCTTCAAGGCCTTAAACATTTACAAATTCCAGCTTTTATCATCAATCTTTTTTTTGTCAATTGGCAGTAGATGAGATGAAATATCAGTATTATCTCAGATAGTTGTTAATGTTTTGCTTTTTTTATAAACTGTTCATATTTTTGACCACATGTTTTTAGAAACGTATTTTGGGGTATATATGTATATAAACACACATACATATACACGTATAGATGTATATTATGTACATAAGTACTTTTACATACATAAATAAAGTCTTTTCAAATAAACAAATTTTAGTTTTATTTATTCTTTCTATAATATTTTTTGTCTTTTAGCTTATCAACTCTTCCAAATATTTTAAATATTTTCTCTTTTGCTTTTTATTTTTGGTTCTCTAATCTAAAAAATGCATATTCAATTCATTTGTCTCCATTTCTCTTTTATAATTGTAATTTTGTAAAAATGTGCTCTTTATTATAAAGATATAGTTAGCTGAATTCTAGAAATATTGATATGATATTTCAGAATTATCATATTCTGTCATATAATCATTATTTCTATTCTTCTGATTTTGTCAATTCATAATATAGGAAGTCATTTTTAAAACTCCTCTTTTGTGCTCCCTGGACTGGTTTATATTTTGAGTTTGTTGTGCTTTAAAAAATATATGTTTACCATATTTGTCTTTTAACAGCTGTTCACAATGTTCCTGTACCCTATTGCATCAATTTTATTTAAAATTTCTTGTGGGTGGAACCAAGATGGTGGAGAAGGCACACATGACTTGCTAAGCCCTATCATACCCTCACCACCAATTATTAAATTCAGCCTCAAAAATAGCTGGTAAAACCCTAGAAGTACAACAATTTACCAGCTGAAGATAATCTGGAATTTTGTCAGAAAAGGTTTGTCCTGAGGGGCCAGGGAGAAGATCAGCACAAGCAAGGAGAGAACTAGAGGCTAGCATGTCATGCAGACCAGGTGGGAGAGGTCTTTGTAGTTAGAAAAATTACAGAGCTGGTAACCCCCTTGCCCTGAAGGGAGACCCTAAAGGCTTTAAAAAATGAGTAAAAAAAAAAAAAAGGATCATCCATAGCTTCTATACAGAAAAAGAGCAGGTTTGCAACCCTGAGGAGACTGGCAGTCTCCAGACAATACCCCAAAAGGGAATGTTACCTGACCCCCTTTACAGAATGCTCTCCTGGAAGAGACCATTAAAAGTCTCAAAAGAGAGTTGGAAAAGGTAAAAAATTCCCAGGAAGTACAGGGAAACAGAATTTGTGAACTGGAAAAGGTAAAGAATTCTCAAGAAAGTAGGATTTGTGAATTGGAAAAAGAAAATAATTCACTAAAAAAAATTAGTAGAATAGAGAAAAAAATCCATAAAGCAAAACAACTCATTTAAAAACTCAAGTGGACATATACAAAAAGAAGTAAAAAAAAAAGCTAATGAAGAAAATAACTCATTAAAAATTGGAACTGAACAAATAGAAATCAATGATTCATTGAGATATGAAAAATCAGTCAAGCAAGAAAAAAAAATGAAAAATTAGAGAAAGGCATCAAGTATCTACTTGGAAAAATGACAGACCTGGAAAATAGATGTAGGAGAGATAATCTGAGGATTATTGGACTTCCCTAAAATTATGATGAAAAAAAGAGCCTAGATAACTATTTTTCAGGAAATCATCAAAGAGAACTGTCCAGATGTAATAGAATCAGAAGGTAAAAGAGGCATTGAAAGAATTCATCGAATACCTTCTGAAAAAGACTGTAAAATAAGAACTCCAAGGAATATTGTGGCCAAATTTAAGAACTATCAGATTAAGAAAAAATATTACAAGCAGCCAGAAAAAAAACAATTCAAATACCGAGGTGCCACAATAAGAATCACCCAAGATCTGACTGCCTCCACATTAAAGGATAGAAGGGCCTGGAATCTGATATTGTGAAGGCAAAAGAACTAAGAATGAAGCCAAGAATAAACTACCCAGCTAAGCTAAGCATTTTCTTCCAGGGAAGAAGATGGACATTTAATGAAATAGATGAATTCCATTTGTTTCTAAGAAAAAAACCAGAACTAAACAAAAAATTTGATCTCTAACCATAGGACTCAAAAGAAGCAGGAAAAGGTAAAAGGAACTCTTAAGAACTATATTTCTGTTGTGGATATACAAAAAGACTACATGTAAAATTTGATTTTACTGATATAACATAAAAAAGGGAAGAAGAAATGGAAAGGAGATTGTGTCAGAAAAGGGGGAAAGGGATGATAAAAAGAGGGAAACAACATCCCACAAAGAGGCAAAGAAAACTTATCATATCTGAGGGAATTTAGAGAGGGGAAGGAACACTGTATGAATCTTACTCTCAGCAGAGTTGGCCCAAAGAGAAAATAATTGACATACTTGTTTTACAGAAAATCTTCTCTACCTCATTAAAAAGGGAGAAAGGAAAAGGGAAAAGGAAAAGAGTAATAAAGGAAGGGTACAAGAAAGGAGAGGAGATTCAAAGAGAGGCGAGAGGAATCCTAAAGAGGGTAAGCAGTGTGATACAAGTGGGGCACATAAGTTTAAAACTGGGAAAGAGGGTTGGGAGGGGGACAAGAAAAAGAAAAGCATAATCTGGGTATAATAAGTTGGCAGGAAATATGGAATTGGTCATTTTAACCATAAATATGAATGGGATGAACTCTCCCATTAAGCAGAGGTGAATAGCAGACTGTATCAAAAGTCAGAACCCTACAATAATTGTTTACAGGAAACACATTTAAAGCAAGGAGATACATACAGAGTAAAGGCAAAAGGCTGGAGCAGAATCTATTATGCTTCAGATGAAGTAAAAAAAAGCAGGGGTAGCCATCCTTATCTCAGATCAAGCAAAAGCAAAAAAAAAAAAAAGAATCAAAAGAGATAAGGAAGGAAACTATATCTTGCTAAAGGATAGCATAGACAATGAAGCAATATAAGTACTAAATATATATACACCAAGTGGTATAGCATCGAATTTCCTAAAGGAGAAGTTAAGAGAGTTGCAAGAAGAAATAGACAGCAAAACTATAATAGTGGGGGATCTCAACCTTGCAATCTCAGAATTAGATAAATCAAACCACAAAAACAAATAAGAAAGAAATTAAAGAGGTAAATAGAATATTAGAAAAATTAGGTATGATAGATCTTTGGAGAAAACTGAATGGAGACAGAAAGGAATACACTTTCTTCACAGTAGTTCATGGAACCTAAACAAAAATTGACCATATATTAGGACATAAAGACCTCAAAATTAAATGCAGGAAGGAAGAAATAGTAAATGCTTTCTTTTCAGATCACGATGCAATAAAAATCACATTCAACAAAAAGTTAGGGGTAAATAGACCAAAAAGTAATTGGAAACTAAATAATCTCATCTTAAAGAATGATTGGGTGAAACAGCAAATTATAGATACAATTAATAATTTCACTCAAGATAATGAAAAACAATGAGATATCATATCAAAATTTGTGGGATGTAGCCAAAGCAATAATAAGGGGAAATTTTATATCCTTAGAGGCTTACGTAAATGAACTAGAGAAAGAGAAGATCAATGAATTGGGCTTGCAACTTAAAAAGCTAGAAAAAAGATCAAATTAAAAACACCCAGTCAAATACTAATCTTGAAATTCTAAAATTAAAAGGAGAAATTAATTAATAATGTTGAAAGTAAAAAAAAAAAACTATTGAACTAATAAATAAAACTAAGAGTTGGTTTTATGAAAAAAAAGAATAAAATAGATAAGCCTTAGGCAAATCTGATTAGAAAGATGAGAGAGGAAAATCAAATTAGTAGTCTTAAAAATGAAAAGGGAGAACTTTCCACCAATGAAGAGGAAATTATAGAAATAATAAGGAGTTACTTTGCCCAACTTTTGCCAATAAATGTGATAACCTAAGTGAAATGGATGACTACTTCCAAAAATATAGGCTTCCCAGATTTACAGAGAAGGAAGTAAATTGCTTAAATAGTCGCATTTCAGAAAAAAATATATAGAACAAGCTATTAAAACTCACTAAGAAAAAATCCCAGGACCAGATGGATTTGCCTGCGAATCCTACCAAACATTTAAAGAGCAATTAGCCCCAATGCTATATAAGCTATTTGATAAAATAGGCAATGAAGGAGTCCCACCATATTCCTTTTATGACACAGACATGGTACTGATACTTAAACCAGGTAGGCTGAAAACAGAGAAAGAAAATTATAGACCAATCTCCCTAATGAATATTGATGCTAAAATCTTAAATAAGATATTAGCAAAAAGACTACACAAAATCATCCCCAGGATAATACACCATGATCAAGTAGGATTTATACCAGGAATGCAAGGCTGATTCAATATTAGGAAAACTATCAGTATAATTGGCCATATTAATAACCAAATTAACAAAAACCATATGATCATCTCAATAAATGCAGAAAAAGCATTTGATAAAATCCAACATCCATTCCTATTAAAAAAAAACACATGAGAGTATAGGAACAAATGTACTTTTCCTTAAAATAATTAGTAGCATCTATTTAAAACCATCAATAAGCATCATACGAATGGGGACAAACTGCAACCATTCCCAATAAGATCAGGAGTGAAACAAAGTTGCCCCTATCACCATTACTATTCAATATTGTATTAGAAATGCTAGCTTTGGCAATAAGAGTTGAGAAAAAGATTAAAGGAATTAGAGTAAGCAATGAGGAAACCAAATTATCATTCTTTGCTGATGATATGATGATATACTTAGAGAACCCCAGAGATTCTACTAAAAAGTTATTAGAAATAATCCACACTTTTAGCAAAGTTACAGGATACAAAATAAACCCACGTAAGTCATCAGCATTCTTATATATCACTAACACAATCCAACAGTTAGAGTTACAAAGAGAAATTCCATTTAAAGTAACTACTGATAGTATAAAATACTTAGGAGTCTATCTGCCAAGGGAAAATCAGAAGCTTTATGAGCAAAACTACAAAACACTTTCCACACAAATTAAGTCTTATCTGACCAATTGGAAAAATATTAAATGCTTTTGGATAGGGTGAGCAAATATAATAAAGATGACAATACTACTTAAACTAATCTCTTTATTTAGCTCTATACCAATCAGACTCCCAAAAAACTATTTTAAAGATCTAGAAAAAATAACAACAAAGTTCATATGGAAAAACAAAAGGTCAAGAATTTCAAGAGACTTAATGAAAAAAAAAATCAAATGAAGGTAGCCTAGCTGTACCAGATCTAAAATTATATTATAAAGCAGCAGTTACTAAAAACCATTTGGTATTGGCTAAGAAATAGATTAGTTGATCAATGGAATAGGTTAGATTCAAAGGACAAAGCCGTCAATAGCTTTAATTCTCTAGTGTTTGACAAACCCAAAGACCCCAACTTTTGGGATAAGAACTCACTGATTGACAAAAATTGCTGGGAAAATTGAAAATTAGTATGACAGAAACTAGGCATTAGCCCACACTTAACACTGTACACCAAGATAAGGTCAAAATGGGTTCATGACCTAGGCATAAAGAATGAGATTATAAATAAATTAGAGGAATACAGGATAGTTTACCTGTGGAAGAGGAAAGAATTTATGACCAAAGAAGAAGTAGAGATCATTACTAATCATAAAATAGAAAATTTTGATTATAACAAATTGAAAAGCTTTTGTACAAACAAAACTAATGCAGACAAGATTAGAAGGGAAGCAATAAACTGGGAAAACATTTTTACAGTCAAAAGTTCTGATAAAGGCCTCATTTCCAAAATATATAGAGAACTGACTATAATTTATAAGAAATCAAGCCATTCTCCAATTGATAAGTGGTCAAAGGATATGAACAGACAATTCTCAGATGAAGAAATTGAAACTATTTCTAGCCATATGAAAAGATGCTCCAAATCATTATTAATGAAAGAAATTCAAATTAAGACAACTCTGAGATACCACTACACACCTGTCAGACTAGCTAGAATGACAGGGAAAGATAATGCACAATGTTGGAGGGGATGTGGGAAAACAGGGACACTAATACATTGTTGGTGGAATTGTGAATACATCCAACTATTCTGGAGAGCAATTTGGAACTATGCTCAAAAAGTTATCAAACTGTGCATACACTTTGATCCAGCAGTGTTACTACTGGGTTTATATCCCAAAGAGATTTTAAAGAAGGGAAAGGAACCTGTATGTGCAAGAATGTTTGTGGCAGCCCTCTTTGTGATGGCCAGAAATTGGAAACTGAGTAGATGCCCATCAATTGGAGAATGGCTGAATAAATTGTGGTATATGAATATTATGGAATATTATTGTTTGGTAAGAAAAAATGACCAACAGGATGATTTCAGAAAGTCCTGGAAAGATTTACGTGAACTGATGCTGAGTGAAATGAGCAGGACCAGGAGATCATTATATACTTTAACAACAATACCATATAATGATCAATTCTGGTGTACCTGGCGATCTTTAGCAATGAGATGAACCAAATCAGTTCCAATGGAGCAGTAATGAACTCAACCAGCTACACCCAGCGAAAGAACTCTGGGAGATGACTAAGAACCATTACATAGACTTCCCAGTCCCTATATTTTTGTCTGCCTTCATTTTTGATTTCCTTCACAGGCTAATTGTACACTATTTCAAAGTCCAATTCTTTTTGTACAGCAAAATAACGGTTTGGACATATGTACTTATTTTGTATTTAATTTATACTTTAACATATTTAACATGTATTGGCCATCCTGCCATCTAGGGGAGTGGACAGGAGGAAGGAGGGGAAAAATTGGAATAAAAGGTTTGGCAATTATCAATGGTATAAAATTACTCATGCATATAACTTGTAAATAGAAAGCTATTAAAAAATAAAAAATAAAAACTTCTTATGGTGCAGAGAAACATGTAAATTCTTTAGCAGTCATATTTTGAAATTTTTTGAGTTTTTTAGCTTTAGTTTGTCCATCAATTTGTTTCATTGTATATTTCCCTGTACATTTTCTTTCTGTTAAACTTATAACTGAAAAAGTGACAACAAAAATGTCCTGCCATTATTGCGTTGTTATGGTTTTGATTTGGGGTTTTAGAGTTAAGTAAGTTTTTTCCTTGTGAATTTAGTTGCTAAGGTAAATCTAGCACATAAGTTTAATACTAATTTTGGTTTATTGCCTATGGTTCATTTTGGTATAGTATTTTTTTCTGTATTTTCCCCTTTTTTGAAAATATTACTAACCATTTTCTGATCATAGCCATTTTTTACTATTTCACATGAAATGTTCTCCTTGGGTCTATTGCCTTCCTCTCACTGATTGTCACTTGCTCCTGAAGCTTTGATTCCCTTTCTTCTGAGACAGAATGAATGATATTTCTAAAAACCAAATCCCTGCAGATTATGATCATTTACATAACTCGATAAGTATTCTAGTTTAAAATCTTGGGAGTCACAAAATTTAGTTTACAAAACTAATCCCAATTTCTCTTGTAAATTCTCTTTCCTCTTATCTTGAATGTTACTTGTCTGTCCTCTGGAAACTTCATATTCAACATTTCCAACCTGAAGTTTCCAAAATCTGGATTTCCTAGGACAATATAATATATGAAATTTTTGCTATAATGGAAAAAACAGTGGAAACCAGGGTCTAACTCTGCCACTGTCATATGTATGACTGTCACTTCATCAATCTATCAGTAAACTGACCTACAAAATCCAGGGGTTGAACTAGTTGACTTCCAATTCTAATTTATTTCTAAATCCTAAGAATTTCCCTATGGGGAGGAGGGGGAGAGGTTTGCAACCTTGAAGTAGGATAATCTCCTTTGTTTAGCAACTTTTACCTAATTAATTGAACTAATAAAAAGAGAGCTTGTTGAGAACTAGGGAGAAGAATTGCATAAATTTGGCAAGTACCAACATATCCATCCATGAAACAAAATTTATTCTAATTGAATAAATTTCATGCCAGAAAATGTTTTCCAATGGTAACAATATGTAGCTTTTATATGTTATTAAATCTGTCTTTCTAAAACAGATCTCCTATTAATTTATAGCCCCTCTCCCTATTTTCAGAAGAAATTTATACTTTTATAGGTATATATTTAAGACAATGTATTCATTTCAGAATTGTAACAATCTACAAAAACCATAGTTTTTTTTTTCATATGAATTGATTTCTAGCTAAATAATTCTCATTTTTTAACTTGTACAATGATTTTTTGAACCATAGAACCAGAGTTTACACTTATACTCATTGAATTAAATTTTATTAGTTTACACCCAACATTCCAGATTTTGAAGATAATTTGGATTCCAGTTCCAATGAAAAATCAATATATTGACATCTTTGTGCTTAGCTACAGATTTGATAAACATGTTTTCTATTCTTTCATTACCCTTAACATAACAATATTTCACCAGAGCATTCTTTCCATAAAGATGTTACTTCACTAATTGGCACTCAGTGTCCATCCATGATGAGCTGGAAGGGATATTGGAACATCTAATAAAACTCTCTGATTTTCCAGATTAAAGAACCAAGTCCCATGGATTTTAATCAACTTTCTCAAGATTTTGAACTAATTTTTGTTAGAGATAGAATTATAATTCATCTAATAAAACTCTCTGATTTTCCAGATTAAAGAACCAAGTCCCATGGATTTTAATCAACTTTCTCAAGGTTTTGAACTAATTTTTGTTAGAGATAGAATTATAATTCAACATTTCTGACTTCAAGTGCTTTAGTCTATTCCTATTAAAAAAAAAATCTCTTTTATTCCATGCAAGGTATTGTACTTTTGCTTTGATTCTTGCTCTAATTGCTGGCTTATTATAAAAATCTATCATATTTATGTGAACACCAAGTATCGAAATTTTTCAGCAGAAATATCATTTTTAATTATTAAATTAATTAGTAAATGAGTTATATTTATAAGCATATATATGTATGAGAGACTGAGACAAACACACACACACACACACACACACATACACACACACACAGAGAGACTGAAAGAGACAGAAGGGGGGAAGCAGAAAGAAAAGGAGATGAGAGTAGAGTTAGAAGATTTGTTTGTGAAAAGAATGGAATAAGAAGCAGTGCAATGTGTTAGAAGAGTTTTGGTCCAAAGTAGGATCCCCTGTGCCCTCTTGTTCTTTGGAGGAGAAAGAAATGGCAATATTCTTATACTTATAATTTTCTGATTTCATCATTCATTTAAAAATGTCTTTTCAAAACATTTTGTTTATTCCACATAAAAAAGAACCCCCCATAAAAAACGGAAATCTGAATTTTTACATTTTAACTTATTGTTTTTAGGAGATAGTGATAGAGTAGATTTGGAATCAGGAAGCCCTGGTTTAAATTGAGCCTCAGACCACTCACTAGCTGTGTGACTGTGGCTAAGGCACCTAGCACCTATTATGTATATAGATATACCTGAGCAAACCTGGGAGGACAAAAAAGAGAAGATGGAGAAAATTGAATGAATACCAGTGATCTAAATTCAGTTTAATTCAGACTCTTGGAAGAATTTCAAAAAGGTCATCTTGACTCAATTTCTTCTTCTTTCTGCCTCAATTTCTTCAATTCTAAAAAGGGGATCACAATAACAACTATTCTGTAAGGTTGTTGTGAGGATCAAAGGGAATACTTTTTTTGTACAACACAGTACAGACATTGCTACATAGTAGTAAATGTTTAGTTCTTATTTTCCTTTTTAAAAATGTTTTTAAGATTTCTATTACAAACAAAACTTCATATAATTGTGGAGAGAAGTCAGTATTATTGATGAAGCTATACCCCCTTTTTTTCCTGTTCTTGAAATTGAACTCATCTCCCTGGTATGCTCCTCTGGTCATGTATAATAACATCCAAGAAAACTTATATCTTCACATGTGGCCAAACTTGATTTTTCTTAATGAAATGATTCTTGGAAGCAGGCTATATCTTTGAGTTTTTACATGTTGATGTAATAACATTTTTTCCAAACTAAGCAATTAGAAAGCATACAATAGGAATTTTAAAGAGTGCTAATAAACTACAATTAGGATGTGGACAGATGACATATAGCTAGAAAGTTTTATTTTTTTAAATTATGTATACAGATATACCTGAGCAAACTTGGGAGGACAAAAAAGAGAAGATGGAGAAAACTGAATGAATACCAGTGATCTAAATTCAGTTTAATTCAGACTCTTGGAAGAATTTCAAAAAGGTCATCTTGACTCAATAGATATGTGGCTGATACAAAACCTTGGAATAACAGCAAGAGGGAATCTAAATAGATAAGATTTTATACTGTTTGGCTGGTTTTCATGTAGACTTTAATGGGAAGTATAAAAAAGTCTTTAAAAATTGGAAAGATCATTAATTGTACAGAGTTAGAAACAGGTTGGGATTACCTCCTCCCTTTCAGCTTGTTAAAAAAATTTTAAGGGAAAAATATAAAATAAAATATCACAATCTTTAGCTTGGGAGAAAGTTTCCTTTCCTTTATGTTGTTATACATACATAGTGATGATATTCTGAAGTCTTTGGACCAAGATCCATTAAGATTTATTTCAGATGTCATTATGGCCAAAAGCTGAGTATGAAATCCTCTGTTAAAGAAAATAAATTACTATTGTATTTTCAGAGAGTGGTCCAGATATCATTTAATTCATGAATCATTTTTAGTTCCTGGAACTGAAGGTACTTGATTTTTACAATGAGAGATTACTAAATCTGTAGTAAGTAATACTTAAGCTTAAATTCAGCATCAGATACTTAATAGCTCTCTCAACATGGGCAAATCACTTACCTGGGGTCTCAGGTTTTTCATGTTTAAAGTAAAAGTGGTAAAATTGGCAACCTCTCACAGTTTGAAAAAAAGGTAAATGAGAAAAATTTTATGAAGTGTTATGTAAATCTTAAAGCACCATGCAAATGTTAATTATTATCAATATAATATTAAATGGGAAGACTTCTCATCTAGATGAGAATTATCAAGCAAAGATTATGGGGTTTTTTTTTTAGTATCTTTAAGGTATCTTCATGACCTTCACAATAGCTTATTAATTGGTCAATCAACAAGTGTTTACTAAGCATGTACTATGTAACAGACACTGAGTCTGGGTGGTAGGGACAGAAGGACAAAATATTAACTACTCCTGGCTCTTTTAAAGGAACTCCAAATTCCTCACTACCTTTAATGACACTTCAGTATAGAAACTTCTCCACATGTTCAGCTAGAGCTCCAAATTCACCATATCCAAAATCAACTCAGTGTTTTACCTCTTTGTGGCAGGACCAAAATAGTTCAACTTATAATGCTTTCTACGTCTTGTACCTGTATTTTATTATATAATAGTACTTTATTGTATGGATACGCAAAATTGCTTCTACTAATTTTATAAATGGAAGTGCTAACCTTCTTCATTATGAGGCATATAACATATATGAGGTATATGGGAACAAATAATTAGAAATCATGTAAACTGAAAAGAATTGGAGAAAAGGCAAATTCAATTCCTTGTGCTGAAGGAAGACACTGTAGCATATTACACACACTCTCTGGGATCAAATATACATTGGATACAACATACACTGGATCCCAGAGAGTATGTATAATACATAGGAATTGTTCCCACATAGAAAATCCCATGCCACTTTTTAGAAAGGAATGTGGGTCTTGGAATTATGTTTTTTTCTATCTACATGTCAGCACTACATGTCATTTCCAAAGTTCCATATGAAAGATAGGGGTGAAGCCTTATTAGGTGCTAGATGGAAGATGATTTTTCATGCCCATGATTATGGCAATCTGAATCTTCTCTTATTCTCCATGGAGTTCTTCCAGTGGGTAGGAATTTAAATGATGAAACTAGGCAAACTTTATGGATACAAACAATAGATTACTAATTTTGTTTTCTGAAGCCAAATTCCTTTTAATCAACAAGGAACTAATGCTATTTTTTTTTTGCCAAAAACTGATTTAGGTGTTTACCTGTGTTGCCACAAATCAAGTGGCAATTAGGGTGGAGAAAACAATGAGGTTAGTGTCTTTCCTGGCATAAATGAACATTTCCAAGTGTTGGAAAGAAAATCCTTACTTTGAATCAAATATTTAGGTTTATGTGATTATCAATTAAACTAGCATTTATTAAGTGTCTAATATATGCCAGGAACTATGCAAAGTACTGGTGATACAAATAATGGCAAGAAACAAACCAACAAACAATGAACTCAACAACAACTCAGTTCCCACTCTCAAGAATCTCCCAATGAAAGTCAGGAAATATGCAAATAATTATCTAAAAACAAGATATATACAGGATATATTGGCTGTAGTCTTAAAGGGAAGATCCTAAGATTATGGAAAGACATTTTCTTCAAAAAGTGAAAATTGAGATTTGAAATACTTTCCCTTGACCACAGGTTCCCTCTCTTGTTGATATTATACTAATCTTTTTCCTATTCCTTGATTGTGAGTATTCCAATGTATTTGACATCATATAACCTCACTCACACTCAGGAATTAACAGCAGTCTTTTTTTATTTTTTTATTTTTCTATAAATAGCTCTCTCTCTCATACTATTTGTTCAAAACCTTCTTTGGTCTTCTCAAAAACTAATCTTACCCTCTCTGTCTCATCAAAGGACCTCAATTAATATTTGCTGAGAAAATAGAAATTGTCTATTGTGAGCTTCCTTTTCTACCTAATTCCTTCCACTCACATGTTTAGCTAGGGCTCCAAATTCACCATTTCCAAAACCAAACTCAGTCTTTTACTCAAAAATATTACATCTTTGTGGCAGGACCAAGACATTTTAACATGCTTTCTATGTCTTGTATCTGTAGTTCTATACTATTTTATTATATGATCTGTTTCTTCTAATTTTATAAATGGAAGTGCTAGCCCTTCTTCATTATGAGGAATATAGCATACATGCACACTTTTTTTATATATCACTATATTAACAAGCCAGGTTCTTCTCACTTGTGTTAGGATTTTCGTGTATTTTCAATAGAATATCTAGCATTTGACATATAGAATCCTAAATGGTGAGAACATAAGCTTTCCTCTAAAATATTTGTATAGTCACTTGAAAGAAGAGCCCCAGGCCATTTTTTTTCTGATAGTTTATAGAAAATTGGTTTGTAGCTTGTGTTGATTTTTTCTCGTTTTTTTTTTTTTTTTGCTTTCATGTCCTTGCCATCATTTATGCTTTCACAGGATAATGGATTTCAAATTGGAAGAAACCACAGGGACCATATAGTCCAACTTCCCCATTTTAAGGTATGAGGAAATTGAAGCCCATGGAAACTGAGTGACTTGCTAAAGATCACACAGATAACAAGGGTAAGTGACTTATTTAAGATTACACAGGTACAAGATTAAGAAAGTAAGGGCATTTTCCACTGGGTTACGTATTCCATTCTTTCCCAATTATTTTTAATTATATTTTTGAATTCTGACCTTAAACACCCCAAACATAACTTTTCCATATATACAGCAAGACACAAATATCAGGTCATATATAAAATTTGAGATCTCTATTGGATAGCGATTTATTTTTTAAACAAAGATTATATTTTCCTATCTCTCCTGGACTAGAAATGCAGAAGAAATGCTTAGGCTTGATAAATCCATTATATATCAATTAGGAATCTATTCCTACTAAATTTGATTTGTCTCTTTATGTGGAAAATTATATTCCAAGAATTTTGCTTGTTTATGATGAAAATTAGCAAGTGTTATATTTAAAAGACTATGATTGTGGGTCTACCTGTCAATATAAACCCAAGAACTATATGAATATAATTGCAAAACACTTCTCACACAAAAAAAATCAGATCTAAATAATTGAAAAAATATCAATTGTTCATGGCTAGGCCGAGCTAATATAATAAAAACGATAAAATGCCAATTGAACTGCCAAAACGTTATTTTATAGAACTAGAAAAAATAATAACAAAATTCATTCAGAAGAAGAAAATATCAAGAATATCAAGGAAATTAATGAAAAAAATACAAAGAAGGGTGGGTGGTTTAACAGTACCAAACCTAAAACTGTATTATAAAGCAGCAGTTATTAAAACCATTTGGTGTTGGCTAAGAAATAGAGTGGTAAATCAGTGGAATAGATTAGATACATATGACACAATAATCAAAGCCTATGTTATCTAGTAATTAATAAATCCCCAAACTCCAGCTTCTGGATTAAGAACTCACTATTTGACAAAAATTTCTGGGAAAACTCAAAAATAATATGTCAGAAAATTGACATAGACCTACATCTCATTTCCCATACCAAAATAAGGTGAAAATGGATACATGATTTGGACAAAAAAGATACCATAAACAAATTCGGAGAACAAAGGACAATTTATCTATCAGATCTTTGGAGAAGGGAGGAATTTATGAGCAAAGAAGAACTATAGAACTTTATGAAAAGAAAAATGGACAACTTTGATTACATTAAATTAAAAAGGTTTTACACAAATAAAACCAACAGAAGATTAAAAGGAAAGTACAAAACTGGAGAAAAATCTTTATAGGCAGTATTTCTGATAAAGATATCATTTCTAAAATTTATCAAGAACTGTGAAATTAATAAGAATATACATCATTCTTCAATTGATAAATGGTCAAAAATATATGAACAGACAATTTTCAGATTTTAAATCATGGTTTTCAGGGAATCTAATGATTCTTAAATTACATCTCCTTGATCTTTGTCCAGATAAGTTGGTTTTCAATATTGGCTATCTTATATTTTCTTTGTTTTTCAATATTTTCATTTTGAAAATATTTTTGCTATATTGCAGAATCATTTAAGTCTTATAATTTTTAGAGAGTTCTTTACTTAGGTGAGGTATATAATATTTGGTTCAGAACTATTGCTTCTTCTAATTCTTTGCTTAAGCACTTTTATTTCATTTCTTATCTCTATTAAGTTTATTCAATTTAATCAGTATTCTTTGTGGAAAGTTTTATTTTTTTTTTCTCTCAATCTTTGTTACCAATTGATATGGTTACTTACTCCTTATTCTGCAGGATATCCAGAGATAAAATATGTATTTTGAAATACTGGTTAATATTTTCCTCACCTCTCCAGGTTTAATGCCTGAATTGAGGATTTATTCCACAGCCAAGGCATCTCTGTTGTCTTTGGGAAAGTCTGCCCATTTTGACCTGGGTTTTCTGCTTTGTTCTAGCTTCCACTTCCAAGACTTTAGCCTTTCTGAAATTTTCTGGTTCAATGTTGAATCTTTAGAATCCTCTGTGTATCTCTGAACAGAAATGCTCTCAAGATTTCTACTAGATTTTAAGCTCCTTGAGTCAGGGACTGTCTTTTGCCTGTTGTTGTATCCCTAGGACTTAGTACAGTACTTGGAACAAGGTGAGTGGTTAATAAATGTTTATTGATTGATTTGTTGATTGACACTTTGGCTTTTCTAACCACATTAGTGTTTTCTGATCTCCTTGTGTAAAGGAAATAATCTTTATTCTTACTATCTCTCCTCATACATACTCTCACCCTACAAGTGTTACTTGTTACTCTAGGAGACTGAGCTAGTTTTTCTGAGCTGGTGGTGCCATTTCTGGTGCCCTTTCCTACTGAATTCAGGTTTCTTTTCCCTTTTGTGCAGCTTTTTTTTGTATTAAAAGGGACTTATCATATAGTTTCTTGTTGTATTTCCTCACTTTTATTTGGTATTCCAAGAATTTTAGTTTTTTTTGTTTTTACTTCAATAGGTATGTGGGAGCTTGGAAATCTACCTCTATTTAGGGGGCTATTTTGGTCAGAAGTCTCTATTGAGTTCTTCACAAACTGTCTCTATCTTCATTTTTGGCAACAGATGCTGGTGCATTATGTTTAATTTTCATTTATGGACTTCCGGCCAAGATGGTGGAGAGGAGGCACACAGCTATGTAAGCTTCACATTTTCTCTCAGAATCCATTTCATTACAAGCCTCTGAATAAATGCTTGACTGAAAAAACCCCACAAATAGTTACCAAGAGAAGATATCCTTGAAATTCACCAGGAAAGGTCTGTTTTTGCTCGAGGATGGGGAAGGTTTTAGGTCGGACACAGGCTGAGGGCAGGCGGCAGCAGCAAGAGCCCAACAGGCAGCTCCCAACCAAGCAGACCTGAGCGGGGTGGGATATGATCTCAGCCATCTCTGCGTAGGGAGCTTTGCTACAAGATTGGATACTTTGTCCTGGCAGCAAGTCAGTAGCCCAGCAGAGAAGCTAAAAACACCAGGGGATGAAGAATACAACCCCAAACAACTGGAGTCTCTTGGATCGTGGCCACCCCTCCCCCACAGTGTCTCAGTATGCTCTAGGAGTCTCAGAGCGCAGGTGCAGCATAGCCATCACTGTCCTGCTAGTGCCTCGCTGCTTCCCCCGCAGTCTGAAGAGGAAGCTCGCTAACACCACCCAGCCCCTCCCCCAAAAAAAGTAGACTCCATTTAGGGTTTTTTTTTTTCTTTGCTAGTTTGTCTTTGATTCTTCTCTGACAAAATGAGCAAAAAATTGAAAAAGACCTTAACCCTTGACAGCTTCTATATGGGTAGAGAGCAGACTCTAAACCCTGCAGAAACTAAAAACAGACTGTCTCCAGGTGAATCCCCAAAGGAGGAGATCATCTGTTCCTCAGCACAGATGAATCTCATAGAATAAATTAAAAAGGCTCTCACAAGAGAGCTAGAAGAAAAATGGGAAAAGGAGAGGGAGGCTTGGCAAGAGAGGCTGGAGAAGTCATCCCACTCATTTAAAGGCAGAGTGAATAAAGAAATAAAATCCTTGAAAAATAGGATTAGTGAACTGGAAACAGAAAATAGCTCTCTAAAAAATAAAATGGGGGAAATGGAAAAAAAAATCCCATAGAACAAAAGAACTCAATTGGACAATTAGAAAAAAGATATTAAAAAGGTGAGTGAAGAAAATACTTCATTGAAAATCAGAATCGAACAAATGGAATTGAATGACTCGAGGAGACAAGAAGTATCAGTCAAGCAAAACCAAAAAAATCAAACAATGGAAAAGAATGTGAAATACCTTCTTGGGAAAACAACAGACCTGGAAAATAGATCCAGGAGAGACAATCTGAGAATTATTGGACTCCCAGAAAAGTATGATGAAAAAAAGAGCCTTGACACTATTTTCTGGGAAATTATCAAAGAGAACTGCCCAGAAGTCATAGAAACAGAGGGTAAAATAGACATTGAAAGAATTCATTGATCACCTACTGAAAGGGATCCTAAAAACAAAACACCAAGAAATATAGTGGCCAAATGCCAGAACCCTCAGATGAAGGAAAAATATATAATATATATATGATAAATATGTATATATATATATATATATATATATATATATATATATATACATATTTATATATATATATATAATAATAAATAAATAAATAAATGATAAAATAATATTACTGACTTTACTTCAAATGGTATCAATTCCTCAAAATCTTCCCATGTTTCTCCATATTCATCATATTAATCGTTTCTTAAAGCACAGTAATATTCCTTTACATTCACATATGTTTAATCATTCCTTAAATGATATGCAAACTTTTTTTTCATTCTTTGCTTCAATGAAAAGCAGTAGATCATTTCTCTTCTGAGATATAGTACTAAATCACCCAGTGACAATTTGGCATTATGAATTGGATGTCCTTATAGGCATTTCAAACTAAATATGTCTAATGTAGAATATTATCCCCCCTACCCCACCCCAAAAAAACCCAACTTTTTAGTCTACCTTTGACTCTATCACCCCGCTATGCAGCTCACTCCTTATTACTTTATTATCTTCATGATCAAATATTAACTCCTAATCTTTTTGGCTCTTCACAACCTGATTCACCCCTACCTTACTATCTTCTTGCACCATACTTCTTCTACATATTCTATAATCCAGTGACAGTGACCTTCTCATTGCCCCTTATAAATAATACTCAATATTCTATCCCTAAGCTTTTGTTTACTGACTGTCATTCATGTTTAGATTAATTACTGTCCCCTCATTTCTACAGTTTTGAATCCTTTTGTTTTACCAAGATTATTGTAAAAATGTTCCCTTTTGTAGATGGCCCAGGATTAAGTTCTTTATATACATCCATCTTATGTATTACATCTCTAATATACACGATTTACATGTTTTATCCTCCCACTAATACATAAGCTCCTTGAGGGCAGGTATTATTTCCATATCTCCTCTAGTCCAAATTTCATTGTTTGGGTTTTAATGGTTCAGAATGAGTATAAATAACAATTGTTCCTGTTTTGGCCAGAAATCCTTAGGCCAGAAAACTCCTCCCAGATTTATTTTTAACGAGGCAAAAGTGGCATTCTCATTTCTTTCCTAACCTAATCACTAAATGGCCATTGCCTCAAACAATGTGAGACTTTGGAAAGACCTTAGCTCATAAAAGTTAAGGTCTCCCATTGTATGTGGGGAGCCATCTCCAATTGTCCTGATCTGTATCTTTCCAATGGACCCAGATGGCTCCCAGAGGAGAGAGTTAGGCTGGTGATTTTGCACAATCCTGCTTCTTCACTTAAATTGAATTTACTCACAAGTCCTGACATATTCTTGTGGTGATCTCTTCTTTTCTGAAATATGATGGTTCTCTGGGAGCACGTTTCTTGGGGAGGTTTCTGAAGGCAGCCTTAGTTTCTGTTCCAAGTAATAATCACCTCAAATGCAGCTAGGAGTTAAAATCCAGTTCTTTATTGTTTCTTCCAAAATAGCCCAGTTAGTTTTCTTTGAGGCATATCTCTCTCTCTGCTTGGTTCCAAGAGCTCTTGCAGCTTGTCTGCCAGCTTCAGCCTCCAGTTCTCTCTGAATCTTGGTTCTACTTGTTGTCCCAACTGAATTCTGGCTCTATCAATCTCCCGAACTGACTTACTTCACTGACTCAATCTCTTCAGGTCTCTTGACTGAAGCTCTAAGAGCTTCTTATATATGATCTCTTAAAGGTGTGAACCCAAAGGTTGACTCCTGCTCTGAGAGAATGGGATTGTGGGAGCTGTAAACTTTGTGAAGCTCATACTGAATCCTGAAATTTCCCAAACTTGTGAACCAATGTGTGAGCTAATGTGTGAACTCCCAAAGGTGTAAACATAAGCATTGTTTCTATCAATTCTAGGGATTTAACACCTTGTAAGGATTCTAACATCTCCCACTTTCTTTTGATTTAGAACATAAAGGGGTCATGACCTCCCTGACTTCTCAAGGAGTTGAGAACCCCAAAAAGAAGGTGATCACATCTTCCCTGATTGCTCAAAAGAGAAGTGAAAACAACATAAAAAGAAGCTGGTCACACCTCCCTGACTTCTCAGGAAGGGAGATGAAAACACCCAAGGAAACAGGAAATCAGATCAGATTAGCAGATTTGTAAAGGGGCTCAGTTGAAATAGGTATACATAAATCCATCAATATGGGAAGTATTATACATAATTACATAAATTACATAAGTACATACAATATAACACAGGCTAGTAGTGATATAACAAATAACATGAATCAACATGAGGAATTATGCATGTCCATAAGTTCTAGAAGTAGTCCAAAAGGAATCTATTGTCCATTAATTCATGTTCCAGGAATCCAATAATTCCTGCAAGTTTTGAAGTCCTGCAAGAGTCTCATCAACAATTTTTCATCTCAAGGAATGCAATGATTACTTTTGGTTTTCTTCTAGTTTGTTTCCAGATTTTTCTCTTTTTCCATCTCTTGCTGATGGACAAGGCAAATATGGCTCATTGGCCTGATTCCTTCTCCATATGTAGAAATACAAGCAAACGCTCTCTCCCAAGCAGTTAACCTATCTAATTCCCTTCTATTTACCACTTTTGATATTTCTCCTCATCATCTGGCAATTACATTGGAGCTGTTTGCACTGGGCACTGTCCTGTTGGGTTAAAAAGCCTGTATTCTCCCCAGTTGTAATCTCTTTCTGCCATGTGATTACTTTTAGGCTGATTGATCACATCAGAGTCCTGACCTTCTAAAGACTCTCTGGGTGTAAACTCAGCTGCCATCATGCTCCACCTGTCTTGTGATTGATATCTTGGAGCTGGACACTGCCTCTCATTTCTTTGGGTCAATCTACATTCTGAGGCCCAGTGCAATCCTTGATTGCATTTTGGATATGGGGTTTTAGGTTTTCTCTCACCCTGTCTTCTCACTCTATCTCCATTCTACACTGAGCTCTAAGATGTCCAACTTTTCCACACTGAAAGCATCTACAAGTTTCTCTATAATTCCTTTGCCAAGAAGGACCCTGTCTTCCCATGTTCATCATAGTTTGGATCTAATAAATATTTGTGCCCACTGTGGCACAGCATCTAATGATCTCCTCTAAAGTTGTATCTTTGTATAGTCCCCATATAATTCTTTTGCAAATCTCATTAGCATTTTCCTTAGCCAGATGTCTGGTCATTATTTCTGTAGCTGCATCATCTCCAATGGTTCTTATTACAACTGTTTGCAAACATCCCACAAAATCAGCAAAATGTTCATTGGGACCTTGCTCTATTTTTGTGAAGGTTTTACATCCATCTTTCTGTCCAGGGAGAGAACCCCAAGCTTTTATTGCAGCCTTAGAAATTTGCTTATACACTTTTATGGGATAATAAATCTGTTCTGAATTCTCTCCATACTGACCTTCACCTGCTAGTTGGTCAAAAGTGATTTGTATATTAACTTCTGTTTGCCTATTTCATTGGTCTTGAATCCTACATAATTCATGATACTCCAAAAGCCAAAAGTTTTGTCCAGGTTCTAAACAGGTCATAGCTATGGATTTCCAGTCACTCGGGGTTAAGATTTCATAAAACAAACTATCTAGTAACATTTTAACATAATAGGATGTAGCCCCATAAAGACTGCAACCCTTTTTCAAATCCTTAATTTTTTCCAAATTAAAAGCAGTGTATCTTTTCCTTTTTTGACCTGAAAAGTCAAGCTCTTCAATCACAGGATATGCATTTATAAAATCAGATACATCTTGTTCTTTGTTTTTTGCCTTAATCAATGCCTTTTCTAATCTTGTCATATTCTGCTTCATAGGAGATGCTCATTGTGTTTCTGCCTCTCCCCCTCCTCATTCTCCCTCCACCCATGAAGGGTTAATTGAGGGGAGAGGGTCATGAGATGTGGAATAATCTAATTTCTCACACTCAAAATTGTACTTAATTCCATTCTTATCTGAATCTTCCTCCTTTTCACCTAGTTTTAGTTGGCATCTCCCCTTCCTGCTCTTTCTTCTTTTTCCTTATTCTAACACTTATATAATTTCCTAAAGCCAGTTGTATTAAATTATATATATTAAATGTGTCTTTGGAAATTAAGTCAGGTCAATTTTTATTGCAGAATTGATAAAGATCCTCTTCTACTAATTTCCACTCCTCTAGATCCAATTCTTTTTCCATAGAGAAAGAAGTACTTTACAATTTCTAAAAGTTCAGTGATCTGCTCCAAAATTATAAGCAAACCTTGGCTTTTCATAACCTTGACCATGCTCTCTAAACATTTTCCTTGAAGAGAAACAGAAGACTGTTTTCTAAACATCTGTCACATCTTAACTGAAATTCTACTTTAACTCTTTTAACAAAATTTCTTTGTTGTACTCACCCTAATTTCTGGGTTGAGCAGACTTTTCCATTGGATCAGGATCAGAAGCTTTTCCACTGAAATCAGGATCAGAGGCTTTTCCACTGAAATCAGAATCCTATCAGTCCCTGTTCGGGGGCCAAAATGCAGTGTTCTCTTCTTTTCCAGAATATGATCATTCTCTCTGGGAGCAGGTTTCTCCGGGAAGTTTCTGGAGGCAGCCTTAGTTTCAGTTCCAAGTAATAATCACCTCAAATGCAGCCAAGGATTAAAATACAGCCCTTTATTGTCTCTTCCAAAATAGCCCAGTTATCTTTTCTTGGTTCCCAGAGCTCTTGTTGCTAGTCTTTTGCCTCTAGCTTAACTCCGATTCCTGGCTTCTCAATCCCTTCAACTGACTGACTTCTGGTTTTCAATCTTTTCAACTAAACTCCTCACCTGTGAATCTCCCGAAGTCTCCTGAGTTTCTTGGCACAGGGAAGTCAGCTTTTTGTTAGGAGGTTGACTTCCTTAGTGGCAAGGTCCCAAAAGAGAAGTAAAGGTCTAGCAGAGAAGTCCTGGCAGAGAGAGAGATAAAGTTCCTAGCAGAGAAATCCCGACAGCGAGGTAAAAAGGAGTGTGGTCCTATTAGGGAAATAGGTGAGAGAGATAAAAAGGGGCTGGCACTGAGAAGAGAATACCTTTTCTGGGGACAGAATGTCCTCACAGGCAGCTATGCCAAAGGAGGTCCCTTGGCCTGGCATGATTCCTCTTTTGTCCCTCTACAAGGAATTGAGCTCAGTTGACTCTTTTTATAATTGAAACTTTGGCTAGAGGCCGGGGGCAGTTTGAATTGAAATCAGACAGAGATCTTTGGGAATTGAATGAATAGGCCTAGACTTATCTTCAACTCAATAGAGGGCATAATCAGTAGTGAGTGTTATCAATGTGGGGAGGGGATGCCAGTCTCCTCCAGGATAACAGAATGAAACTACTTATCCTGATTTCCTGGGGTGGGTTTTTTGCAAAGGGAGGGTTCAAAGAGACTTTCTCCTTCAAGGAGTTTCTATCTCATGCTCCCCCCCCCCCCAGTCAGAGAGAGAGAGAGAGAGAGAGAGAGAGTTTTGGGGTTCACCTCTTCAAAAGCACATCAAATCTTTAATCACTTTCTTTTCCTTTCTTCCTTCTTTCCTTCCTTCCTTCCTTCCTTCCTTCCTTCCTTCCTTCCTTTTTTATAATTTTAATTTGACTTCCAGAATGGGTTGAAGCAATTCAAATCTTCATCCACAATGTATTTGTGTGTCTTTCATTTGACTTCTTTTATGTTTATTATTTCTATCTTTTGCCTGAGTAAATTTGTTTCATGTGAGACAAAACCTAAAGATATTATGTTTTATTATTATCATTAATGATTTTTGAGTTAACTATAATTATAATTAATGATTATGATTAACTAGGACTATTGATGCATTATATATGTACTTTTGCAAAGTATTTCTTTATTTCCTTTAATCATTTCTCCATTAGAGAATAACTTTTAGTCTGATATATTTGTGTTAATAAAAGTCAATCAACAAACAAGAATTGAATAATCACTTACTACATTGTATATTCCTGTCTCTGTCCTAGATATTAAGAATATAAATATAAGAAATAAAAAAAATGCTCTCAAAAAGGATACATATTAGAAGAAATTATATGTATAAGTGTATATAGATTAAAACAAAATAAATGCAAGGAAACTAAATACAAAATAGTCACTGATAGAAGTTGGGGAGATCAGGAAAGGCATCACACAGAGAGATATTGGATATAAAGTTGTTGTTTTTTTCTCTCCTTTTCCAGGTGCATTACATTTGAAGATGCAAGAACTTTTCAGTTTCAAATAGTGAAAATTATCTCTTTTATCACATCTGTTCCTCTGATTACAAATTCTCTTCTCTGCTATATCTGTAAAAGGGACATGATCTAATTTCTTATTTTTAAATGGTATAACCTTTATTCACATATCAGTTTAGAACTCATGTCATATACTGTAAAATGTTGATCTAAACCAAATTTTTAGCAAAATGTTTTCCATGTATCTCAACAGTTCTCTTTTAATAACGAGTTCTTTAAAAATTAATTTATATTCTTTGGGTTATGGTACATTGGTTCATTAATTTCATTTTTCACCTGATCTTCCCTCTATATTCTCTGTTGCACTGATCTACTTTTATATTTTTTAAAACTACTACCAAATATTTGTGATGATTCTATCTTGACAGTATAATTTGAGATCTGGAATTCCTATTTCTACTTCCTTCCTAGTATTGTTCTTTTTAATTATTTCACTTGATATTCTAGATATTTTGTTTCATCATATTAATATTTACTTGGTATCTTTCTGTAAGTTATTCTCTTGGGGGGTTGCTTGTTATAGCACTGAATTGGTAGAGTATTTTAGGTAGTGTAATAGTTGCTTTATTTTTGATTTAGTATAGCAATTCATATTGAATATATCTTCAGTTATTTAATTTTTTCTTTTTTCCTACATATACCTTGGTTGATTGGTTCTCAAATATTTATGCTTTTTAAAGTTATTATTGTTATTATTATTATTTGCAAGGCAATTGGGGTTAAGTGATTTGCCCAGGGTCACACAGCTAGGAATCTCTGAGATTTTATTTTGATTTGAACTCAGGTCCTTCTGACTTCAGGGCTGATGCTCTATCCACCATGCCACCTAGCTGTCCCCTTTTAAAGTTATTTTCAATAGGACTCCTCTTTCTGATATTCCTTCCTGCAGTTAAATAATAAAGAATGTTGATTTTGTTTTTTGTGTTAAATCTTGGAATATGCTTTATTATTTCTATTAAAATTGCTTCACTTTGCTGTCTGTAGGATAAAGTAAAATATGTCTTCAGCAACAGAAATAATTTTGTCACTTCTTGGTTTATATTTATGTCCTCTATTTCTTTTTTGTCATTGCTTCTAGCTTTTTTAGAACTATGTCAAACAATGAAGGGAAGGGGATATCTTTGCTTTATTCCTATGTTTATCAGGAAAGCTTTTAGTACTTTCACATTGCATTTAATATCAACTTTTGGTTTTAAATATTTTTTTTTATTTTTTAAGGTTTGTTTTAGGATATTAGAAACCATGGTGACTCTTTATGTTTGCCATAACTCTTCACTAATGTGTTCTAGAATTTTCCCAGCAATCAAAATCAAGTTTACTGGTATCTCAGTTGAATATTGCCTTCTCTTTCCTTTGCTTTAGACCTCTTTAGACCTCTCTTCTCTGAATCTTTTAAATCAAATTGACAGTGGTTCAATAATTATATTTGCCAACAATCACATGATGAAATGCCATGAAAAATTATTTTGGCAGTTATGAGAAGTACTAGTTGAGTATAGGTACTAGAGACAGAAAGAGTAGTAAATAGCTTCTGAAAGTAATTCAGGCAAGAAATGATGAGGTCCATAAGTAGGTATATATTAGTATAAGGCTATATTAGATCTAATACTAGAAGTAATTAAGAAATAATCTATCCTAACTTCTATATTTTGTAGGCAAGTAAAGTGAGGACTAAAGAAATTGACTTACTTGACAAAGTTCATTTAGATAGTAGCAGGAAAAAAAATTAAACTCATGGCCTCTGTTCCTTCTATTTCATTGAATATAGATATTGTGGAGGTAGAAATGTCAATAAACAGTAACTGACTGGATGTGAATAGATTTAGGAAGAGTCAATAGTAGAAAACTATAGGATTTTAATATTAAAGTCTGGTTTTTCTATTAACTATTTAAAATTTTGGAACTCTATAATTAATAATTTTGGACAACTAGTTTGTTTCTGTATCTTCAATTTAAAACAATGACTAAAATAAATCATAGGTTTTTAAACATTGTGGTGTTGTCATAGGAAAATCAACTCAGTTCTTTATTTTTCTTGAAATTTTTTTGTTGTTTATTAAACACATTTTTAATATATACACATCCAAGTACAGCATATTGTCAGTGTTATAATCTCTCTGCTTCTCAAAGTTGAATGCATTTGACTGTGGTCTATGTCTTCAAGCCAATTTTTCAGAGATCTGAGAAGTAAGAACAAGTGGTACCAAAAGCTACATAATCACTTAACATTGGTAATAATGTTCTCTTTTTACCAGTAAGTAGTTGGATAAGCAGCTAGTCTTTGTCCTCTTCTTTCTTGCAAGTTAAAAATCATTCTGTCTTTCAAATGATATAATATTACTCAGGAATACTAGATACTCTTAAAATGTGTCTTTTAGAAAAAATCCGTTTTTTCCCAAAATTTCATTCCACTGTGCCTTCTGCTTTTCCTTTCACTTGCTTCCCCTCTAAAAAATTTAAATGTCTATGATTTTATATAATAAATATTTCCGAAAATCTATAATATTTGAGAGAGAGGATAGTGCAAGGGAATTAAAGAATAATGTTAGAAAGTGGAGGCTATCACACCTAACAAAAAAAGTCTTATTTGCATCCAGAGCGCTGGTGAAGAAGGATATGGAATAAGGTTTTGAAACTGTATAGAGAAACAGGCAGAATGGACTAGACTTTAGAGAGTCAGCCTTCAAGTCATCACAATGTGATTCTGGGTCCTACCTCTAATACATAAGGTCTATGCTGGTTGAGTAAGCAGGAGAGTTTCTCATCCTCTCTGGAAATCTTCCATAATATGCAAAACAATTAAAGATCTGTATTGGATACCTCCTTTGCCAATGTAAAGAAACAAAATCCATTGTTTGAAAGAGGCTACAGTTCTACATCTAAAATGGAACTCTAGTTTTTAATTAGTCTGCCATAAACTATGAGAGAAGTTACAAATCTTTCTCTCATATCTCACTGTCTATGTATCTCTTTCTCTCTGTTTCCTCCTGGAAGTTCTAGAAAAGAGAGAGGGGCAGACATAGAAATTACTACAATGAAGAAATCACTAAAAGGAAGAGGAACAGAGAATAGGGAAAGATCAAGAAAGGAGAGGGTGAGACATAGCAAAGGGAAATATTATTTAAGTTATAGCAAAGGACGCAGACAAGTTTGTTTATAAATATCACTGTGAAGTTCAAAGAGCTTATGGCAAATTCCTAGAGAATTTCTTATTGAGGGAGACAAGGAGGACAAGGGAAGGTACATGCATTGACAATAAGAAAAAGAAAAAAGAAAAACGTGGAGCATGTGGGCAAAAAGACTTTTAAATTGGGATTTCCTCAAAGTGTCTCTTACTAGGGTTCACCAGGGATATCCTACTGAGTCCTAACAAAGTAGGTTACACCATTTTAGGATAGAATAAGTTCTCTGCATGGTGTCTTCCCTCTTCATCCCCACCAAAAGGTCAGCTGCCTAAGTGCTTGGAGAATAGCTATGTATAATTGTGTATCTAATAGTACATTGAATGATGCACTTGTTCAGAGAATACATGTGTGTGACTGTCCAAAATTCTGGGCCAGCTTCAGAGGATGCCAAGTGAGATTCATTTGAACAGATCATCATTATTCTGGCAACTGGACAGACAAAAGCAGAGTGACGCATGAGCTAGCTTAAGAAAATTGTTAAGCCTCCCCTGACTGCTTGTTACATTACTCTTAAATGTTTCTAAATAGGTCAGCTAAAATAGCATCATGTGGCTCAGGAAGTTGGAAGAACAGAATTGCCCCTTGCTTGAAGCAAGGTGAATGTTTCCTTTAAATGTCTTTGCTTTAATACTTTAAAGCTTCTGACTGAGGGTAACAAGGCTTTTGAGGTTTTGTAGTGGTCAGCATTCTCACATTCACATCTCATCCTGGCACTGCAATAACCATGAGTCTTTCCAGGTGGTTTCTGGCACTAGCCACATTGTTGGTCATACAATGTATTTTGCCTTGGAGACTGAAGAAATAATAACAATGATCCCATCCCTTCTGAGTGCCTCTACTTTCACTCAGGCAAAACTGGTGAACCAAAAACAATAAGTACTTCTGATTCTTGGGATTCAGGGCAATAGATAAAGTCCATTGTCCAGGGTCACCCCAGTTCCTATTCTGCAGTAGTCTACCTTGGAAGAGGCTTATTTTATTCACAACAAAGGAGGAAGCAGCTAATAAGAGAAGTAAATTTCATATTACGATTTCTACAAAATGGAGGGGCAAGATCAGTCACAATATTTTGAATTTCAACTGAAAGAAATAAAGGAAATGACTATTAGGTTCAATAAATTACCTTATGCTCATGATATATACTAATTCTATGTACTAGCTTTAATCCTAAATATAGAAATCTATATGGGATCACTTTTTAAATTAAGCAAATCTAATCCCATGGGGGAAACAATCAAGAGTGATGACTTTTATGATTGTTTAAGGGGAAATTAAAGAGGAATTCTTTGCACCATTGGAAAATATGGCTATGGAACCTTCATTTCATATCAATTAAATAAAAATATTGCTAACAACTGACAAATCTCGGAGAAAAAAATGATTTAACATTTCATCCTAAATTAGCACATCTACTAACACCATTTCTGAGCAATGTTTTGAGCCTTCCCCTTTCTCTTCCCTGTCCTATAGGCAACTAAATGGTGCAGTGGATAGAATATCAGCCTGGAGTCAGGAAATCCTAAATTCAAATCCATCTTCAGGCAGTCACTCCCTCTGTGACCCTAAACTAGTACCTTAACTTGTATCTACCTTAATTTCTTCATCTGTAAAATTGCTTAATAATAGCACCTCGTATGAATGTATTGTAACATTATTGTTTGGTAAGAAATGATGAGCAGGCTGATTTCAGAAAAGCTTGCAAAGATGTACATGAACTGATGATAAGTGAAATGAGCAGAACCAAGAGAATATTGTACATAGTAACAAAATTAATTAATGGTCAACTGTGATGGATTGGCTCTTTTCAACAATGCTATAATCCAAGATAATTCCAATAGACTTGTGATGATGATCTATCCATATGCAGAGAGAGAATTATGGAGACTGTATATGGTTCAAAGCATAATATTTTCATCTTTTTGTTGCTGTTTGTTTAATTGGCTTTTTTCATTTATCAAATTTTTCTTGTGCAGCATGACTAATATGGAAATATATTTAGAAGAATTGTACATATTAAATCTTTACTGGATTGCTTGCTATCTTGGGGAGGGGTGGGGAAAGAGGGAGAGAAGGGGGAAAAACTGGAACACAAAATTTTACAAAAGTGAATATTGAAAACTCTCTTTGCAGGTATTTGGAAAAATAAAATACTATACATACATACATACATACATACACATACACATATACATATACATTTTTTTCCTAAAAATTGAAAGTAAAAGTAAATGATGAAGATTATGGGAGAAATCTGCTAGTACTGCTGCGTATTATGGGATCCACCTTCTAGTAGCTACTGCTGCTGGGGATCTAATTCTGACCAGCAGAATAGATCCCTTCATGTGAGAGGATGATAATGATACTAAGAGATTGAGGGGCAGTTGCATTTTCTGACCTCTCTCCTCTTCCTGCCTCCAATTTGTTTTATTCCCAAAAAAATAATAGCACTTCCTTCCCAGCATTGTTGTGAAGATTAAATGAAATAATATTTGTAAAATACTTGGTACATAATAAGAACTTAATATTGGTTATTTTCTTCCCTCTCAGAATATTCTGAGCTCATATTGTTCTGATCAGCTAGTCAGACACAATAGCTTGACTCTAACATAGTAATGTCATTTTGATCCTCTTTAAAAATGAAATATAATAACCAAATAGCTTTTTTATCCTTTCTTCCTTTTTTCCTTCCCTTCCTAGTGTGCATACCTCTACTGAACAAGGTACTCTTCCTGCTTTTTAGATGGAATGAAGAATATAATGCAATATTGTGAACAAATCAATTTGGGCATTGGTTTTTTGGTTGCCTTTTCTGGAATCAAATAAGCTTCTCACCCTACTCATTCCATATGGGACAGAACTTTTTAAGTAAAGAAAAGATCTTATTGGAGCTGTGATTTAATAAACAGATGTCAGAACAAACATTTGAAAATGAATATTGAGAAGATGATATCTTAAACCTTATACCCTTCCAAATTAACATAGAAAGATTATCAGTGCTAGGACAGAGGTTTACAATCGGATGGTATAATCTGTATGATGCTCCAGAAAAAAAAAAAGAAGGAATTCCTTTTTTTCTCTAGTAAATTTGTTTATTTTTAATATACATTATTTTATGAATCATGTTGGGAGAAAAAAACAGAACAAAGGGGAAAGAAAAAATTAGAAAAAAGTAAACCTATCATGTATTGAGTTACATTGTCTCCTTAGTTCTTTTTTTGGATACTGATGGCATTTTCTGTCCAAAGTCTATTATGATTGCTTTGGCTCACTGAACCATTGAGAAGAACCAAGTCTTTTATATTGGTCATACACATTCTTGCTGTTATTGTATACTATGTATTCCTAGTTTCTGATTGTTTTGCTTAGCATCAGTTCATGTAAATCTTTTCAGGCCTTTCTAATTTATTCTTATGACAAACACTATCCTGGTTCTAAATTTAACAATATTTTATTTATTCTGTTTTTGAAAGGCAGCTACACTGATAAAAGAAGTTTCCTTACTTCTGAGTTCCACAAATCAATGAAATCACATTTAGCTGTTCTCTCTATATTCAAAGCACTGTGTTAAGAAACTGAAGATGCAAAGGAATAGATAACTTAATGAACTTATATTTGGAGAAAGGGGTTAGGGAAAAAGGAGGGATAAATCAATGAATTTGCAATTGTTGTTCAGTTGTTTCAATTGTCTCAACTTTGTGTTTCCATTTGGTGTTTTCTTTTCAAAATTAATGGACTACCTTTGATCCAGCAGTCTTGCTACCGGGCTTATACCTCAAAGAGATACTAAAGAAGGGAAAGGGACCTGTATATGCCAAAATGTTTCTGGCAGCCCTGTAGTGGCTAGAAGCTGGAAAATGAATGGATGCCCATCAATTAGAGAATGGTTGAGTAAATTGTGGTATATGAACGTTATGGAATATTATTGCTCTGTAAGAAATGACCAGCAGGATGAATACAGAGAGGACTGGCAAGATTTACATGAACTGATGCTAAGTGAATTGAGCAGAACCAGGAGATCATTATATACCTCAACAACGATATTGTTTGAGGATGTATTCTGATGGAAGTGGATCTCTTCAATAAAGAGAGCTAATTCAGTTTCAATTGATCAAGGATGGACAGAAGCAGCTACACCCAAAGAAAGAATACTGGGAAATGAATATAAACTGCTTGCATTTTTGTTTTTCTTCCCGGGTTATTTATACCTTCTGAATCCAATTCTCCCTGTGCAACAAGAGAATTGTTCGGTTCTACAAACATATATTGCATCTAGGATATACTGTAACCTATTTAGCATGTAAAGGACTGCTTGCCATCTGGGGGAGGGGGTGGAGGGAGGGAGGGAAAAAATCGGAAAAGAAGTGAGTGCAAGGGATAATGCTGTAAAAAATTACCCTGGCGTGGGTTCTGTCAATAAAAAGTTATCAAAATTAATGGAGTAGTTGGCTGGTACCCTCTTCAGATCATTTTACAGAGACAAAGAGGGTTAAATTACATATCCAAGGACATACAGTTTCTAAATATATAAGGCCAAATTGGAAGTCTGGAAGATGAGTCTTCTGACTTCAGGACAAATACTCTCTTCATTCTGCTACCCAGCTGTCCCAAATTATGAACAAAGACAAGCAAAATGTTAATAATAATATTTAGCATTTATATAGTACTTTGAAATTTGCAAAGACTCTATGAGAAAAATATTTTCTTTGATCTTCATGAATAATAACCCTATGGAGTAAGTGCCATTATGATTACCAATTTGTAGAAAAGGAAAATTGAAGTTAATAATTAGGTGATTTGCCCAAAGTCCTATAACTAATAAGAATCTAAGATATCAATGAACACAGATGTTTCAGACATCAAGTTCAGATTTCTAAGTAGGACTCCATTTAGCACAAAGTATTTACAAAATAACACAGAGAAATTTCAAGTGTTAGTAAAAGTCTTGTATAGGAGGCAATGCCTGAATTTTCTTAGAAACACAGTAGAGATTCTAAGAGGTAAAGGTGAAAAGGAAGCACATTCCAGACCTGGAAAAAAAATACATGGGAGGCAGAATAATAGTCATAGAATGACTACTAGACCAATTTTATTGGGATGAAATACAAATGGATGTAAAATAAAATAAGAATTTATCAATGAAGGAACATTTATAAAATGTTTACCACTTTTAAGTGTTATGCTGAGTGCTTACGATTCAAATACAAAAGGACTGAGTCCCTGACTATCTTGTAATGGATGAGACAACACTTAAAGAGAAATGGTGGCTTGGTAAAGTGAAGTCACAGGGATGATGAGTGAATAATAGTGAATCCAAATGACATGTCTTTTCCAGAAGCAATTCTTGAATTTATTTTGTTATTTTTCCCAGAACAGTAGATAAAAAGAACAAAAGTGGGGCATATAATATACCATGGCAGGGAGATGGTGGTGGGTGGTTAGAAAACCTAGAAGAGTAGGGAGAAGGAAACTGAGTAAGGGTTTAAATGCCAGTTTAAGGATTTAAAATTTTTTAGCTCAGATGCAATCACTAAAGGTTCAAGCCTGGCACTCTATCCACTGTGACATCTAGGAGCCACCAAAGATTTTTTAATTAGGTTATGAAATTCTCAGATGTGTTTTAGGAATACCACTTTGTCAGTTGGGTGGAAAAATAGGGTAGAATTGGTGATTAACAGTCCTTTACAACAATCTAGGTGAAAAGCAATGAAGATCTAATGTAAAGTATGTGCAGAAAGATAATGGAGAATTTTACTTTTCCACTGATCATCACTTAGAAGTTGTTCATTTTCTGGTTTCCATTAATTATATCATAACTTTCAGTTTCTTTTCCAACATTTCAAGTTACTTATTTTTTACTTCGAGTATTTTTTTTTTGCCACTAAAATTGGATAATGAATTTTGACTCAAGTAATTGTGTTCAAGTTGATCAAGTCTAATGTTTAGAATCTATGTGATCTGGGTGAAGGATAGAGAAGGGGCAGAATCACTCTGGTCCATGATTTCATTATCTAGAAAATGAGGGAATTCCTCTAAGTAATCTCTATTGACATTTCTAGCTCTTAAAATGCCAATATAAAAACTTTTCACTTTTTTGTTTTGAACTCTTTTGCAGGCATTCTCTAAAATTCCAGGTTCACCTATCTCCCCTTCTTTCTTTGCCTTCATTTCTCAAAAACCTTATTTCCTTTTGTCTTCAATGATTTCTAATTAAAACCTCCAGCTCTGAAAACTCACTTGTGTTTTATTAGATATTCCCACTTACCTACAGTTCAAAGAATTAGTAAATATCTGAATCCAGATCCAAGTGTATTGTTTTCCTTTGAAATGACTGATTTTTTTTCCTTTTCCTGTAGCTTTTTAGCTTTTTTTTTTCATTTCTCTGTTCTTTCTTTCCTACTCTCTGATTTATGTTTCATGTTCATGTTTAGGGTTTGATGTCCAGGGTTTGATATATTTATCTTAAAAACCCAAAGTCATGAGTTCAATTCTCTCTGGGATAAAATTCAGTAGAATGTAAGTTCTTTGAAGACAGGGATTATAATGTTTTATGTTTCTATTTCCACTATAGCATTCAAATGATCTTTAATCTCATTAATACAGATAATCTCTCCAATGAAACATATCACAAGTCATCCATAGTTTTCATGCTCCCATAAGTTCCCCACAGGGAGATTTGTTTTTTGGCTTTATGACTTGTAATTCATCTTATCTTTAACAAGTGACTTTAGAGTCAAAGAGAAAGCTCTGAAAAATGAGTTGAACTACCTGGTATTTAAAAGCTCTTCCAGGATTCTTGGATGCTATTAATAGGGTAGAGTTGTAATCAACATAAGTTGGCACCTATTTGACCTTGATATGAGAAAGAATGAAAAAACAGTTTCAGGAATTAAAATATGGGAGATTCAGGGAATGTTAATTAAATTACTTTAATTCTCTGTTCTTGTAAAATGAGAGAATTGGACTATGCATATAAGGTCATAAATGGATCTGGAGCTAGAAGGAACCCTAAAGTCAGTCTAGTCCAATTCAACTAGGGCCAGGTAGAATAAGTGACATGTTCAATGTTACATAGTTAGCAAGTATCAGAAACAGGATTTGAACCTGACCTCTCTTCTAGATCGAATAGTCTTTCTATTACACCACACTGATATGCACATATGTATTTCATAGAATCATAGTATAATAAATATGTAGTTGAAAGGAACCTTAAAGGTTATCTAATCCAACCCACTTATTTCTACAAATGATGAACTTAAAACAAAATAACTAGTATGATTTATCCAAGATCTCACAAGTTTCAAAAAGCACAATTTGAACCTAGGTCTTCCATTTCCAAACCCAACATTATTTCCATTATATTAAAGGCATATAAATTTCCTCACATTTACAATTATACTTCTCCAAATACTTATATAAATGTAAAAATTTGCATTATGTATTACATATTATTTTCATAGAGTACCATGTTAAAAAAAAGGAATTTAGGGAGCTGAATTATTACTTTTTAAACTTATTGACATCTTGGTCTCCAATGCAAAATTCTAGCAAGAAATAACCAAGACATTACTATATATAGCTCATGAGTCAGAAAAGGAATGAAATCATCTCCTACTCTAACAGAGCAGAATATAATACCTTAGTTCGAGGTTTAATTAAGTGAAGTATAGAGATAGGGTAGAGAAGAAGGTGAAAAAAAAAAGAAATTTAGATATTCCACCTTAAGAGCTTCATTTTTCCACTGGATAGAATTGAATGAAATGTGATAAATGTGTATTTGATGGAAAAAATGCTTATTCAAAGAATTTAGGCTGACCATCAGGATTGTTTTAGAATCTCCTGAAAGTTTTTATCTTTTTCAATGGATAGATCAGACACATAACTACAGAAAAGAAAGAAATAAATCATGGTGATCAATTTCACAGTCATAATTAAGATCTGTGACATGTCAGACTAAGGCTTTCTTATTTGGACTGAAAATACTATCTAATGAGTGAATTTTGAGTTTTTTGAGTAATAAATATATCATAAAAATAACTGCACCTGCCAGAGCAGATTCATGCCAGATAAAAGATTATTGTAAAGCTGACCTTTTAACCAACTTATCAGAAAAAGTGAGACATTGTTCTCTTTTTTCCTCTCCTAGAGGCGATATGAGCAGGAGATTTTAGAATTATAAAACCACTGAATTATGGGTTTGAGGAGACATGAGAAATTATATAATCAAACTCCCCTGTCTAAAAATATTAGCCCTCCTATAACATCCTTGACAAATGTTTAATGAGCCTCTGCTTGAATATTTTCAGAGGCAGGTTTATCCCATTCCATTACTGGATAGGTCTAATTTATATGAAACACTCTTTGTTTATATTGAGTCAAAATTTGCCTCTTTGTAACTCTCATTTTGATTCCTATTTCTTCCATGTGGAATAAAACAATTACACTCCCTTTCTTATGTGAAATCTTAAAATATTTCAAGACACCTGTTATGTAAATCATTTCCCCATCCAGTCTTTTCCCCACTTCTATCTTTTCCTTTCATCATTCCTCATTTAATCCTTCCCAGTTCTTTCAAAATTCCTGTCATATTTTCTGAGTAACCCCGATTTTGTTCATGTTCTCTTTAAGTAGAGAAATAAAAGTGGACATAGTATTCTAGATGTGGTCCAACTAGCACAAAACACATTGAGACTTCCCTTCACCTGAACATCATACTTCTATTAATCTAGATCTGTTTTATTAGTTTTATTTCTTGCTTTTCTGGCAATAAAGGGGGATGCACACGGTCCTACCTGTCAAAAGCATAGCTTCTTGAGTAGGATTTGAATCAGATTACATTATTGAGAAATTTTAAAATAAAAAAAATACATCAGAATCCAGATAATGTTAATAAGTGCTTTTATTTGTTAATATACCATATTGCTTTTACAGAGAAAATATAATGTAATCTTGGGAACTATGTAGTAAAAAACGCAAGTTCTTTATCCAAGGATTCATGAACTAATGAAGTTTTTTTAAAAACCTCATAAAACTAACAACAATAAAATGAATGTTGATCCTTACATTCTTTCAAACTAAAGCAAATCAGAACTTTTTTTTCAATTCCCCATATCTTTGGGTAATTTTTTTTTTGGTAAAATGTGATATCCTTTAGTGACTTAAGACCAGAAACACCTCATCTAAACACTATAAGATCAACCATTGGTATGGTATTTTCATCCCATCAGGCCAATCTCAGAAAGTACTAGCAACCTCCTGAGACTTCCAGATCCCTTCTCAAGCCAACAAAAATTATTTTGATAAGTCTCAGATAAGTATTCAAAGCTTCAGTTGCCAAGCTAAGCCAAACTATCTTTAGCTTTCTGAACATTGTTAATCTTAACCTTCTGTTATTGGGAATCAGTATTTCCCAATTCAAATAGGAGGGTTTTTCTATTAATCACAGTCACTTACAATAGTGGAGTCATAGTAAATTGGCTGCCCTATGATGAAAAAATATATTAGTCATAAAATAAATGCATATAAATAAAATATTTTTAAAGTATGTTTTTCAAAAAGACAACTTTTGAAGGGGCTAAGAAAATTTTGCAGTTGAACATATATTTAATAAGCATGCTCATGATAAAATTTGATTGAAATTAATATTTTTATTAAAATAAAAATTTAGTATTTGATGAAATCAGATTTTTTTTCCTTTATAGACCATCTTGTCTCACTAAAATATAAAAATGTTCCCTTATCACTTTCAATCAATTAAAAGCAAGCAAGCTTGACTGGGTCTTTAGGAATAACCAATTCAGTTTGTATAATAGGCATGAAATAATTGATCACATAATCTGACCACAAAGGTTATTATCTTAAATTGATTTATTGTAGAGGCATGGCATTGTTTGTAGCTTTCTCAATTGAGAAAATCAATCCTATCCTTTTGAAATAAATTCAGTGGTAATACAAATGAATATAAGGAACTAATTATTAAATAATATGCTCTGGAAGCATTTGATGATAGATTTTTAAAAGACATTTTAAAGAAGATACATTGAACTCTTTGCCCTTCAGAAATTTTTTTATTATAACTTTTTATTGACAGTTCAAAAGCATGGGTAATTTTTTACAACATTATCTCTTGTACTCACTTCTGTTCCAACTTTTCCCTTCCCTCCCTTCACCCCCTCCTCTAGATGGCAGGCAGTCTTATATATGTTAAATATGTTATAGTATATCCTAGATGCAATATATGTGTGCAGAACCAAACAGTTCTCTTGTTGCACAGGAAGAATTGGATTCAGAAGGTAAAAATAACCTAGGAAGAGAAACAAAAATCCAAGTAGTCCATATTCATTTCCCAGTGTTCCTTCTCTGGGTGTAGCTGATTCTGTCTATCATTGATCAATTGGAACTGAATTAGATCTGTTCTTTGTTGAAGATAGCCACTTCCATCAGAATACATCCTCATACAGTATTGTTGTTGAAGTGCATAATGATTTCCTGGTTCTGTTCATTTTACTTAGTATCAGTTCATGTAAGTCTTCCCAAGCCTCTCTGTATTCATCCTGCTGATCATTTCTTACAGAACAACAATATTCCATAACATTCATATACCACAATTTACCCAACCATTCTCCAATTGATGGGCAAACATTCATTTTCCAGTTTCTAGCCACTACGAAAAGGGCTGCCACAAACATTTTGGCACATACAGGTCCCTTTCCCTTCTTTAGAATGTTTTTGGAATATAAGCCCAGTAGTAATACTGCTGGATCAAAGGGTATGCAGAGTTTGATAACTTTGGGGGCATAATTTCAGATTGCTCTCCAGAATGGTTGGATTCGTTCACAACTCCAATGAAGCATCAGTGTTCTAGTTTTCCCCCATTCCCTCCAACATTCATCATTGTTTTTTCCTGTGCCTTCAGAAAATTGTAACACTTTATTTATGTAACTAAATTTACCTTTCCCCAAATTATTTCATTTCTATCCTCCCTATGCTCTATGGAATAATTTATATATTTATATCCCCATTTTAGAGATGACAAAACTGAGTCTCAGATTAAAAGATTTGGTCAAAATTGCACAATAAGTGAACATGTAAGGATTTGGTTAAGGTCTTCACACTAAATTCTTGACATTTTTTATATACAAAGAAGGAGAAAGCGTTCTGAATGCTGTAAGAAAAAGAAAGTAGTTGCTTGAATTTTTATTAGAAATAAATTTATAGGAGTTCAAGGAAGTGGAGCCAAGATGGTGGACAACAGACATGACTTTTTGTGACTTCCTCTGACCTTCTCTCAAACCAACAGCAAATTAAGCCTCTAAGCTGGTTTTGGAGTCAAAGAATCCACAATATTTGGAGTACAACATATTCCCAGAAAAAGATACCTTGGAAAGAACAGGTCTGTTTCAAATGAACAGGGGGACAGTCTGCCAAGCCCACACTGCAGCACTGGGAGCCCAGGGCAAAGAGCTGGGGTGAAAGTCAAAGTATTGCAGCCTCCAATACCTGGGAATACTTGTGAGCTTCTTTGACTACTCTGTCCTGGTTGCAAGAAGGTGTTAGTAGATTTGTTATAAAAGGCAAATTGTTAACCACTGAACCCCCCAGAAGAAGCCAGACTTAGCCACCATTAGCCTGCACTGGAAATCAATCAGCAGAACTGCTCCAGGGAAAATTAAAGCAGCTATCGCTCCTTTGCATTTAACAGAATTTACGCCTTAAAAAATGAACAAAAAAAAACAAAAAGAACTATCACCATAGACAGATTTTAGGAAGAGAGAGAAGAACAGATCTCAAATGCTGAGGTTTCTAAAGGCAAAACAACTCCAGATAAAGCCACAAAAGGAGATATGAGCTGGTCCCCATTTCACAAGGCTTACTTGGAAGTTGCATAAAGGATCTTAAAAGAGAGTTAGAAGAAAACTGGGGAAATGAAATGAGATCATTGCAAGAAGAAATGGAAAAAACATATAATGCCCTACAAAAGAGATATGAAAAAGACACAAATTCACTGAAAAACAAAATTTGTGAAATGGAAAAAAATGCAATGAACAAAAATACTCAATTGGCCAATTACAAAAGGAGCTAAAAAAAAGTAACTAAATTTTTTTAAAAAAATTAGACTTTAACAAATGGAAATGAATGACTGAATAAGACTTCAAAAATAAGTCAAACAAAAACAAAAAAAAATGAAAAAACAGAAGAAAATGTGAAATATTTCCTAGGAAAAACAACTGACCTGGAAAATAGTTCTAGGAGGGACAATCCAAGGATTATTGGACTTCCTGAAAGCCATGATGAAAAAAAATAATTTAGACATTATCTTACAGGAAATCATAAAAGAAAACTGTCCTGATATTTTGGAATCAGAAGGTAAAATAGCCATCATAAGAATTCAATTATCACCTCCTGAAAGAGAGCTCAAAATTAAATCCCCAAGTAATATCACACCAAGGAAAAGATATTGCAAGCATCCAGAAAGAAACAATTTAAATACTGAAGAGCCACAATTAGGATTACCCAGCACCTAGTAGCTTCAATCTTAAAGGATTAAAGGGCCTGGAATCTGATATGGGAGGAAAAGGTAGAAAAGAAAGGGGAAGACTAATAGAAGGGAAAACAGAAGTATTAGGGGAAAGATGTAAAAAATAAAAGGAGGGACTTTAAAAGGGAAGGACTGTTTGAGGAAGGTGATCATCAAAAGAAAAATACTGGGGAGGAGGGAAAGGGGAAAGGAAACAGAAAAACATAACTTAGGGTAAATAAGATGGCAGGAAATAGAAAATTAGTTATTTTATCTATAAATGTAAATGGGATGAATTCTTCCATAAAACAGAAATGGATAGCAGACTGGATTAAAAGGCAGAATCCTACAATGTGTTATTTAGAAGAAACACATTTAAAGCACAGTGATACATATAGAGTGGAGGTAAAGGGCTGGAGCAGAATCTATTATGCTTCAGGTAAAGTAAAAAAAAAAAAAAAGCAGGGGTAGCAATCCTGATCTCAGTTCAAGTAAAAGCAAAAATAGATCTAATTAAAAGAGACAAGGAAGGAAACTATATTTTACTAAAGGGTACCATAGATAATGAAGCAACATCAATGCTAAACATATATGCACAAATAATATAGCATCCAAATTCCTAAAGGAGAAGTTTAGAGAGATATAAGAAGAAATACACAGCAAAACTATACTAGTGGGAGATCTTAACCTTGCTCTCTCAGAATTAGATAAATCAAACAACAAAATAAATAAAAAAGAAGTTAAAGAGGTTGGTAAGGGGCTGGTCAATTCTCCAAGAGCCTCCACAGCTGTGGATCATAACATCTCAAGGAGTTGCAAGGCAGCCTTTGCTGATACAAGTGTTGTAAACTGAGAATGAGATAAATTAGAGGTAGAGAAAAGAAGAGAAAGATCAGACAATGCAATGGCCTCCCAGTCAGAGAGCTCAGAGAATAGCAATTGCCTCTCATTCTCCTTGTATCATCCTCTCACAAGAGGAGATCCATTCTCGATTGGATCTCCAGCAGCCACTGTCAGGTGGCTCCCATGTATTGCAACAGCTCTCCCATGTATTCCAACAAGAGGTAAATAGAATACTAGAAAAACTAGTATGATATGATAGATCTTTGGAGAAAATTGAATGGAGACAGAAAGGAGTTTACTTTTTTCTCAGCAGTTCACAGAACTTATACAAAAATTGACCATATGTTAGGGCATAAAAACCTCAAAATCCAATGTAGAAAGGCAGAAATAGTAAATGCATTTTTTTTCATATCTCTATGCAGTAAAAATCATATGCAGTATAAGGCCAGGAGAAAATAGACAAAAAGTTAATTGGAAATTAAATAATCTAATTCTAAAGAATAAATGGAAGAAACAGCAAATCATAGACACAATCAATAATTTCATCCAAGAGAATGACAATAATGAAATAACATACCAAAATTTGTTGGATACATCCAAAGCAGTTATAAAATAAAAATGTTATATCTCTAGATGTTTACTTGCATAAAATAGAGAAAGGGAAGATCAATGAATTGGCCTTACAACTAAGAAAGCTAGAAAAAGAACAAATTAAAAATCCTCAATTAAATACCAAATGTGAAATTCTGAAAATAAAATGGGAGATCAATAATATTGACAATAAGAAAACTTTTTGAATATAAATAAAACTAAGATTTGGTTGTATAAAAAACAACAATAAAATAGATAAACTTTTAGCTAATTTGATTAGAAAAAGGAAAACAGGAAATCAAATTGTTAATCTCAAAAATTATAAGGGAGAACTTTCCACCAATGAAGAGGAAATTAGAACAATAATTAGAAGTTATTTTGCTCAACTATATGCCAATAAAATTGATAATCTAAATGAAATGGAGGAATATCTATAAAGATATAGATTGCCCAGATTAACAGAAGAGGAAATAAATTACTTAAATAGTCCCATTTTAGAAAAAGAAATAGAACAAGCTATTAATCACCAACTAAAAAAAAAATACAGGGCCAGATGGATTTACATGTGAATTCTACCAAACATTCAAAGAGTAATCAATTCCAATACCATATAAACCATTTGAAAAAATAGGGAAATAAGGAGTCCTATCAAATTCCTCTTATGACACAGATATGGTGCTGACAGCTAAACCAAGTAGGGTGAAAACAGAGAAAGAAAATTATAAACCAATTTCCCAAATAAATATTAATACAAAAATCTTAAATACAATTTTGGCAACAAGATTACAGAAAGTCATCCCCAGGATAATACATTATGACCAAGTAGGATTTATACTAGGAATGCAGGGCTCATTCAATATTAGGAAAACTATTGGCATAATTAACTATATCAATAACTATACTAACAAAAATCATATGGTTATCTCAATAGATGCAGAAAAATCATTTGCTAAAACCCATTATCCATTTCTATTAAAAACACTAGAGAGTATAGGAATAAAAGTACTTTCTTAATAATGATCAATAACACCTATTTAAAACCATCAGCAAGCATCATATGTAATGGGGACAAACTAGAACCATTCCCAGTAAGATCAGGACGGAAACAAGGCTGCCCACTATCATCATTACTATTCAATATTGTATTAGAAATGTTAGCTTTGGCAATAAGAGAAGAAAAAGAGATTAAAGGAATTAGAGTAGGTCATAAGGAAGCCAAATTATCACTCTTTGCAGATGATATGATAGTATACTTAGAGAACCCTAGAGAATCAACTAAAAAACTGCTAGAAACAATTCACAACTTTAGCAAAGTTGCAGGATACAAAATAAATCCACCAAAATCATCAGCATTTTAATATATTTTCCAACCAAGTCTAGCAGCAAAAGATACAAAGAGAAATTCTATTTAAAGTAACAGTTGATAGTATAAAATATTTGGGAATCTATCTGCCAAGAGAAAGTCAGAAACTATATGAATACAACTACACAACACTTTCCACACAAATAAATTCAAATCTAATCAGTTGGAAAAATATCAAGTGCTCATGGGTAGGTCTAGTGACTATAATAAAAATGACAATACTACATAAATTAATCTACTTATTTAGTGCCATACCAATCAAACTCCTAAGAAATTATTTTACATATCTAGAAAAAGTAGTAACAAAGTTCATCTGGAAGAACAAAAGGTCAGAATTTCAAGGAATTAATGAAAGAAAAATGCTAATGAAAGTGGCCTAGCTGTGCTAGACCTAAAATTATATTATAAAGCGGCAGTCATCAAAACCATTTGGTACTGGCTAAGAAATAGAGTAGTTGATCAGTGGAATAGGTTAGGATCACAAAACAAAATAGTCAATAACTTTAACAATCTCGTATTTGACAAATCCAAAGACCCCAGCTTTCGGGATAAGAACTCACTATTTGACAAAAACTGCTGAGAAAATTGGAAACTAGTATGAAAAAAAATTAGGGCTTGACACACACCTAACACCACATACCAAGCTAAGATCTAAATGGGTTCATGATTTAGACATAAAGAACAATATCATAAGTAAATTAGAAGAACCTAGATAGGATAGTTTACCTCTTAGATCTGTGGAGAAGAAAGTAATTTGTGTCTGATAGATAACTTTGATTATATTAAGTTTAAAAGTTTTTGAACAAACAAAACCAATGTAGATAAAATCAGAAGGGAAGCAATACTTTGGGAAATCATTTTTACACTTCAGGGTTCTAATAAAGGCTTCATTTCTAAAATATAAAGATGATTGACTCAAATTTATAAGAATCCAAGCCATTCTCCAGTTGATAAATGGTCAAAGGATATGAACAGACAATTTTCAGATGAATTAAAACTATTTCTAATCATATGAGAAGGTGCTCTAAATCACTATTAATCAGAGAAATGCAAATTGAGACAACTCTGAGATACCACTAGGAAAAGACAAGGACGATTGTTAGAGGGGGTGTTGGAAAACTGGGAAACTAATACTGAAACACTAATACATTGTTGGTGGAGTTGTGAATGGATCCAGCCATTCTGGAAAGCAATTTGGAACTATGTTCAAAAAATTATCAAACTCTGTGTACCCTTTGATCTAGCAATGTTTCTATTGGGCCTATATCCCAAAAAGCTCTTAAAGAAGGGAAAGAAACCTGTATGTGCAAAAATGGTTGTGGCAGCCCTTTTCATAGTGGCAAGAAACTGGAAACTGAGTGGATACCCCATCAGTTGGAGAATGGCTCAATAAGTTATGGTATATGAGTGTTATCAAATATTATTGTTCTATAAGAAATGATTAGGAGGATTTTAGAGAGGCCTGGAGAGACTTACATGAACTGATGCTAAGTGAAATGAGCAGAACCAGGAGATCATTGTACACAGCAAGATCAATATTATTTGACAATCAATTCTGATGAATGTGACTCTTTCCAACAATGAGATGATTGATGCCAGTTCCAATGATCTTGTGATGAAGAGACCATCTAAACTCAGAAAAAGGGCTGTGAGAATTGAATGTGGATCACAACATAACATTCTTACTCTTTTTCTAAGTTGTTCACTTGCATTTTGTTTTCTCACTCATTTATTTTATTTTTTTATTTGATTTCTCTTGTGCAGCAAGATAATTGTATAAATATGTTTTTATATATTGGATTTAATATGTATTTTAACATGTTTAACATATTGAATCGCTTGCCATATAGGGAAGGGGAGAAAATCTGAAACACAAGGTTATGCAAGGGTCAATGTTATCAAATTATCTGTACATGTGTTTTAAAAATAAAAAAGCTTTTTTTTTTAAAAATAAATTTATAATTGATTATAAAGAAAATTTCTTTTGTTACTTGATTGGAATTAGAAACCAGAAAATTAATTTTTTTATTTATTAATTTTTTCAGAATATTAAATTTTAAATCAATTCAGTTGAACTAATAATTAATCAAACACCTAAATTGTGAATAGATTTGTGTTAGGTGTTAGAAATCTATACTAAGTTCAAAAAAAATACAATCTTTCCTTTAGATAAGTTTATAATTCTATTTAATTAAATCCAGTCCTTATTTGTAGGTACCTACTATGTGCTGAGTTTTGTACTGAGTCCTAGGAATAGAAAACAAATAAATTAAAAACAAAATTTCTTTTCCTCAACACACTTAAACCAACTGGGGAAAACAATTTACACATATATAAGTATATACAAAAATAACAAAATACATAATACAATGTAATTAAAGTAAGGAGTAGGAAAGAGCACTAATCCCTACATCAACCAGGAAACATCTTTTGTAGTATGAGACCTGTATACTGAAAACCATAAAATATAGAAAAACATAATAAGCATTTTAGAGACTTTTAAATGAAAAAAAGTTGAAAGTGCTTTAAGAAATCTGAGAAGGCTATTAAGCAGAAAAGTTTGGAGTTTACTTAGTAGTCATCAAAATCTATTTAATTTCTTTGGGTAAAGGATTGTCACAATCATAAAGAAATATTAAAGAACTTATAGATTGGAAGGGAAGAAAATAAAAGCCAAAAAAAAAAAACCTTATGGAAGACTACTATAATAGTCTAAATAAATGATATAAATCAGGTAGCAATAGAAATAAAGAAGAGGGAAGCAACATAAAATATATTTTAGTAGTAGACATCATAGATTTTGAGAACTGATTGGATGAATATTTCCCTACTTGTGTAGTTTTGCCATTTTTTCCTATAACTCACTTAACTTCTCTAAGAATTTGGATGCTATACCACTTGGTCCACCCATGTTTAGTACTGATATTATTTCACTTTCTATGGTGCTTTTTAGTAAAATGTAGTTGCCTTCTTTCTTACTTTGAATTAGATCTATTTTTGCTTTTGCTTTTTTCTGAAATCAGGATTGCTACCTCTTCTTTTTTTTTTTCCTTCAGCTAAATCATAATAAATTCTGCTGAAGTCTTTTACCTTTATTCTGTGCATTTCTCTGTTTCACTTGTGTTTCTTCTATACAATATTATAGGATGCTGGTTTTTAATACACTGTATTATACACTTCTATTTTATGAGAGAGTTCATCCCACTCCCATTCCCAGTTATGATTACTATTCATTTCCCTTCATCCTATTTTCCTTACTTCTACTTTTTTCTCTCATTGTTTTTCTTCTGATCATTGCCTCCTTCAATCTTCCTTGACTTCTAGTCACCCTCTATCCCTTTTCCCCCTTTCTCCTCATATTTTCTATAGTATGACAAATTTCCATACCCAAATGTGTATGTTATTCCCTCCTTGAGCCAAATCTGAAAATAGTAAGATTCAAACAGTGCTCACCACCCCTCTTTTCCTGTACTATAATTGATTTTTGTGCTTTTTCCCATGATACTTGCCCCATCATACTTTTTTTCCTTTCTTCTTCTTCCAGTATATTTTCTCCCACTTCTCATTTTTTCAATATTATCAAATCAAATTCAACTGATACCCATACCTTCTGTATATATATATATATATATAATATATATATACACACACATATATATATGTATATATATCTTTTAAATACCCAATAGAGATAGATTTCTCAAGAGTTATAAGCATCATCTTTCCATGCAGAGATGTAACTTTATTGAATAACTTTTTTTCCTTTACTATCTACCTTTTTATGCTTTGGTTAAGCCTTGCATTTTCTGGTTAGCTCTTTTTTTTTTCCATCAAGAAAGTTTGAAAGTCCCCTAGTTCATTGAATGTTCAGCTTTTTCTCCAAAAGATTATGCATAATTTTTATGGATAGTTGATTCTTGGTTGTAATCCAAACTCCTTTGCCTTCCAGAATATGATATTCTAAGCCCTCCAGTCTTTTAAGGTAGAAGCTACTAAGTCCTGTATAATCCTCATTATGGCTCCTTGATATTTGAATTGTTTCTTTTTGGCTGCTCTTAATATTTTCTTCTTGACCTAATAATTCTGTAATTTGGCTATAACAGTCCTTGGAGTTTTCATTAAAGGATCTTTTTCAGAAGGTTATAGTGTATTTTTCATGACTATTTCACCTTCTGGTTCTAGCAGGGCAGTTTTTCTTGATATTGACTCTCTCTTGTGTACCACTCCTTTTTTTCCCCAATTTTTCTTCTACCTTTCTTATTTGATTTTTAAAATTCTTTTTGAGCTCTTCTAAAAAAGGTTTTAGGGACTTGAAATCAATTTATCTTGCTGTCTTCTTCTGAGTTTTTGTTTTGATATTTCCTGTTACCATAATAGCTTCCTATAGTAAGGGCATTTTTTGTTTGTTTTTGCTCATTTTTTAAAGACAAGCTCTGCTCCTGGGGCATAGAGGGCACTGTCCCAAGTTTCTTGCACTACAAGCCAAAGCCTGTTCACTGGCTTTCTGTCATGTGGCCTGAGGAACTGGCAGCTTGCCCACTGTGCTGGAATCCCCTGGCCTAATCATACCTATTATGCCCTGGGTTACAGGGCCCAAAATTTACCTGGCACACTGGCTTCAGGCCTCACACTGTGCCACTAGTTTTCTGAGCCAAGAGTGAGGGACATATATTGCTGATCTGTGCTAAAGTTAAGAGCCTTCTATTAGCTTGCCCATATATTGCCTCTCCTGACCTCCATTTCCCTTTTACCCAAATAAAATCCTTCTAAGTTGCCTTGGGCTAGAAACTTGTTTCATTCTGTCTTTTTGTGAATTCTGCTGCTCCAGAATTTTTAAAGCCTTGACTTAATGTTATTTCTGAGAAAAATTGGGTAGAGCTTAGACAACTTCCTGACTTCTCTTTTCCATCTTGGTTCCACCTCTAAACCACACTCCAGTGAATATTCTTGTAAAAATTTCAAGTAAAATATGAGCAAGGAGATTGTAGCAATATATCACAAATATCTTATACTAAAATTAAATGAGAGTTATACCAAGATTGCATAATTGGTTTAAAATTAGGAGTCAACATAATTGACGATATCAACAACCAAAAGTAACAAAGAAGAAAAAAGCATAATATCAACACATGCAGAAAAAGATCCTAATAAAACACAATACTTTTTTCTATTTAAATTAAAAGGAATCATAAGAATAAATTATCTTTCTAAAAATGATTGTCATAACTATCTAAAATGAAGAGCAAGCATTTTTTGCAAATGCAATAAATTTGTATTCTCCCCACTAAGATCAAGAGTGAAATAAGAATGTCCATTATCATCACTATTGTTCAATATAATAACTAGAAATTTAGCTATAGAAATAAGACAATAAAAAGTGAAATGCTGGAGAAACTGAGGCAAGATAGAGATTAGAGAGTTTTTAATATTTTATCAATTGGAGAGTATAATTGACTGGACAGGACTCTCTTCTCAAAGTATCCAGTGATGAATGGGAGAATAACAAGTTTTTATATACTTTTTTTAGACAAAGAAGGGCAAAGAAGCAGGAAACTTCTTTACAGACTCATTTGGTTCTGTCAGGATGGGGGGAGGCTATGAATTCTTACTAAAAGCCAGAGTCAGGATGTTTGAATAAACAAAAGTAAAGATGTCAATGAGGTATCTGGGATAGTCTTATCTTTTGGAATATTTTAGAGGGGGTAGTGCCATAAATTCTTGAGGGCAGAAGGAGTTAGGAGCCAAGAAGTCTGATCTTCCCCTCATCTTGAGTATTACATTGACCATTTATAACCTCAGAGCAAATGGTCCTCAGTCTCAATGGACCAGAGAGGGATTTTACAACTAAGAGGATTGAGGCAGAATAGTTAAGGAAACTGAGGTAGAACAATTCAAAGAGACTGTGGCATAACAAAAGAATTGAAGGTATAAGAATCTCTTCCTCTGATTCCTTATTCCCTCCCCAAAAGCTGTTACATCACATAGAAGTTTATTTTTCAATACAGATATCCTCCTCCAAGTGATGATTTATGATTTCAAATCTTAGAATACTACTATAGCTAAAGAATGAAAGGTAGAGGTACCTCAAACATCAATACAGAAATATTGTATACATGAATAAGATATAGTATTTTTCTATTTTCCATTAATTAACAATGTCCAAGAAATGTCATTTAATAGATGTGTGGAAATATATCATTGGAAAATGAGTGGAGGCGCAGTTTGGGAATGTAGTAAAAGTGAAGGTTAACTGATGATCACCAGTTTAATATCTGAACTGGTAGATAGATATAGATATAGATATATAGTGTGTCAGTGTGTGTATGTGTGTGTGTGTGTGTATGTGTGTGTGTGTGTGTGTGTGTGTGTGTGTCAGACAGAGAAACAGAGACTGAGAGAGAGAAAGAAGAACAAGACAGTATGAAGGTTTCAAAAAAGATAGCCGAGGCAATTGGTGGTCCATTAAAAGAAAGAAGGAAGGTAAAAACAAGAGAAAGTTTTGGGTATAATAGATTGGCTTAAGATGTTTCAGTCTGAAACTGCTGATGAAATACCCAGTTAAAGAGGATCTATGTGTAGTTGGAACTATGAGTCTAGAGCTTATAAGAAAAGTCAGTATAGAGATTCTAGATTGGGAAGTCGTCTCTTAAGATTTCTTTCTACCACAATCCATCTTTCTTTCCCACTCAGATGCTAAAGTATATTCCTAAAATATTGCTTTGATGTTACCTTCCCATTCAATAAATTTTTGTTACTCCATTTTAACTCCAAGGTCAAATATAAAAACTTCTATTAGGTTTTCAGGCCCTTTAAAACCTATTTCCTACTTTTTCAGTTTTCTTATGGTTCTTTTCATGCTCTACCATACAGCAACACTGGTCTCTTTTCTGTTCCTTACATACAACATTCTATCTCTGGAATAGCTCTCTGGAAGATCTTGGTACCAGCCTGAGTCCTTGGTCTTAGAAGAGGAGTGAAGATACAGGATTCACATGGATGATCAAACATGGACTCTGTTTATTCCAAATTCTCTCAGTCTTATATAACCTAATACCTTTACATAACCGTAACATACTGTGCACATACTAAATATATACTGCGCATGTGGACCACAAAAACAATTTGCTATTATATGTAATTTGCCACCTGGTTTCAATATGCTTTAACCACAGCACAGGTTGTTACCACCTCCTGACTTCTCAGGAAAGCCTAGAGCCCTCAAGGAGATGGGTAGCCAAACTAGATATTGTCAGCAGATTCCCTCTAGGGTGAAGGATCTTATACCTTACCCAGAGTTCCCCCATTATCTGTGGCCCTCTAGACTGATTTACGCTTTTTTGCTCACTGCCCCTCAGGCCTGGAATGTTTTTTCACTTCCCCTCTTCACCTGGGCTTCCCTGATTTCCTTCAAGATTCCACTAAGGTACTACTTTCAGCAAGAGGCCTTTTTCAGTCTCCATTTCCCTTCTGAATCTTGTACTCTCTATGAGTTTATCTCCCAGTTATACTGTACACTTCTATATACACAGTCATTTGTATGTTGTTTCTCCTGTTAACAGATAAGCTCTCTGTTGATAAGGATAGTGTTATTTTTTTCTCTTTTTAAAAATATTGCCAGTACTTAATACCATATCTTTTTTATATTAATTGTGTAATAAATGCTTTTTGGCTGACTGGTTGATTAACTGTCTATTATTAATTGACTAGATATAGATATATAGATATAAAGAGAAATAACTTTATATGTGTGTGTGTGTATATATATATATAACTATTATAACTGACTATATAGCCACAATTGAAATAATGAAATTATATGACAACAAAGGAAAAGAATGTTTGGAAAGAAAAAAGTGCCAAGCAAAGAATAATGGGAAATATTAATACTGAAAGGAAAAGAATGTGGAGCTAGCAAAAGAAATGATGGAATGTAGGAGGAAACTCAGGGAGTACAACACTTCTTAAAGTAAGAGAAGAAAGGATATCCAATGGAATATAGTGGTTAAAAGTGTCTGAAATTAAAAAAAAATTATCATTATATTTAGAGATTAGGATATCATTGAGAGAATCCTTGCAATTTATTTGTGGGTTTAGAAATTCATACAACCCAGATTAGATTTGTAGACAAACCCCAGAGGAACATTTACTGTGGAAAATGAGAATGGCCAATGGGAATGATATCTGAGGGGATGGCTGACCAACCTTGTCAGTCTTGGCATGGTTATAGTATGGTGGTAAAAATCTTATTGAAAAGGAAAAAGTAGAAAATAGATGATGAGGAAGTATAAGAATTGGATATAGATTTTTTTAGTGGAATAATAGCTTTTTTATTTTCAAAATACCTGCAAAAATGGTTTTCAACATTCACCCTTGCAAAGCCTTGTAATCCATTTTTTTCCCTAATCCATTTTTTCCCTTCCTCCACCCCTATCCCTAGATAGCAAGTAATGCAATATATGTTAAACATATGCAATTCTATACATATTTTCTATCAATTATTTTTTAAAAGAAGCTTGACAGTTCAGGGAAAAAGAAATGTGGGACTATACTTGGGTGGGTAATAGGGAAAGGTCATTGCATTTTATTTGTTTTTTATTTATTTCTTTGGTTTTTAAAATAAGGATTAAAGTACATCATAGGCAAATGGGATGGGTTAGATGATTCAGTGGATAGAACACTGGTCTTGAAGTCAAAAAGGCCTAAATTCAAATCTGACTCCAGACATTTACTAACTGTGTGAGCCTGGGCAAGACAAAATCTCTATTTGCCTTACTCCACTGGAGAAGGAAATGGCAAACCACTCCAATACCTTTGCCAAGAAAACCCCATGGGCAGTATTGGCATTCCAGAGTCCACAGAGGCATGAAGAGTTGAACATGATTGAACAAAAGGCAAATGGTAGGAAACCAGAATCTAGGAAGAGAGTCTACAAATTGAAGGGATGTTTATTGGGAATTTGTAAGCTATGGTTTTGAGTAGGCAAAAAAAATTAAAAAAAAAATAAAACAAAACAAAACAATTTTAGCAGTTTTATAAGGAAAATTCCAGGTGTTACATTTCAATGTCAATTGTACTCAATTTAAATATACTCTGGTGCACAGGAATACATATATACATATATATGTGGATAATATGTATGACTAAGAACACACGTAGAGGGAACCTATCTGGAGATGTACATGTTTAAAACACATTTAACCTGAACAATTCAACTCTCCAGCATTGAAGACCTGTCTGGTGGTCCTATTTTTACATTGCTTTGTGACACAACCATACCAAGGTCTCCTGTCATTGGATTGTGCCATTGCGATGCTCTTATCCTAAGGAATACCTTACCCCGTTAGTTTAATAGAGAAAATATTCATTAAGAGAGGAATCACAATAAAGCAGAAGTGTCAAATATAAAGTTCACAGGTACAACACTGAAGAATGGGAGAACCAGATTAAAATATAGTTCAGTAATATTTAACAAAATAAATTAAAATACAACAAAACATAGATGATCTTACATTTTAAAACTAGGCCAATATGTGGCCCAGAGGGATCCTTACCTGTATATGTATGGCCCTTGTTTCTATTTATTTGATACCTCAGCTCTAGGGCACAGAGACCCTTTAGCACTACTACAACCTTGGCCTCATTTTCACCAACTCCTAACACTATTTTGTGATTCTTTTGGTCACCATTATCACTTTTTCCTTTGTGCTATTCACCATCACTGTACTATCCAAGCGTTTTTGCTCTACATGAAATACTTTCTACTCTGAATTTAAAAATGGAAAGGATGATAAAATATTGTTGAATTAATACATAAATAGGTCAGTTAGGTTGGAATATAGTACCAGTATGGGGAAACTACCTTTCAATTAATTTGAAAAGCACTTCTCTTACAAACAACAAAATTGCAACTCGGGGCAACCATAAGTGAAAAACAAATAAGACTTTGGACAGAACAGAGGTCTTTCTGGGACAACTGGAGAAATCCTGAAGAAAAACTAGAGGAGAAAACTTTAAGTGGTATTAAGTATGAACACTTCCAGGCTACCTTCACAGAAATATAAGTGGGGAACTCTAGTGGTTCCTAGGTTGGGAGGTAGCTTTAGTTCCAATCAAAGGAATGTTCACCTCCAAGACAATGTGGGGAGTCAGGGGCTCTCATCTGGGAAAATTAAGGGAAACAGCTTATTAGGAACCCTAGGCCCAGTTGTGCGGCTAAGAAACAGCCTTAGGTAAGAAGGAATCAGGAAGGCAGGTGAGTGCAGTAGCAGGAGGGCAGCAATGTTGCTGGCTGTGGGTACTTACAGTAGACTGGAGTTCCAGGCCAAAGGAGAGAACTGAAGTGAAGTTAGAGGCACCATTCCCCACATGCCAGGACTAGAAGTGATTACACTAATAAGTCCTTATTAGAAAGATATTTTACATTTTATGTTTTGTTTGCTTTGTTTGACTGATTCTAGATGTTTTATTGAATCACTGACTTCCATTTGTTCAATTCTAATTTTTAATGAATTATTTTCTTCAGTTAGTTTTATTGCCTCCTTTTGCATTTGGCCAATTAAATTTTTAAATGAATTGTTTTGTTCATTGGATTTTTTTTTCCATTTCAGTAATTCTATTTTAAGGAGTTTTTCTCTTTTTCTATTTCACAAATTTAATTTTTTAAGGAGTTATTTTCTTCAGATAATTCCTGTGTTTCTTTTTCTATGTTTCCTGTTCCTGCAAAGTTCTCATTTCCTTTCCTCATTTTTCTTCTAACTCTCCTTTAAGATTCTTTTGGAATTCTTCCTTGAAAGGCTTTTGAGTTGGAGACCAGTTCACATATTTCTTTGAGAATTCATCTTGAAGCATTTTGCTTTTAGTGTCCCCAGGTTTTGAGGCCTTCTCTTCCCTGTTTCCATAACAACTATGTAATACAATATGATAATATAATCAGAAAACTTTTTTGTTTTTTTCCACTTATTTTCAAAGATAGAGGTCTGCTTTTATGGCAAAAATGGAGATTTTTCTCAAGCTTCCTTGACAAGGCACAACAGAGGTTTTATGCTGCCCTGGTGCTGGTGATAAAGCAGCCTCATCCCTAACCTGGATGGGCATAGACAAATCCTGCTTGTTATGCTGGGTTCAGGGGCTCACTATTTGACTTCTGTTTTTGCATTGGAGGTCTCACAGCTAATCTGCTGATCCACTGGCTTCTGGTCCAGGACAGAGTAGCCAACACTGCTGTATTTTGGCTTCTTCCACTAAATTCCTGGTTCAGGACTCTCTGCCATGAGCTTCCCTTTATTGCACCTGTACTTAGACACATTGCTCTTTGCCCAATTTTTCTGAAGTCCTTTTAAGATATCTTCTGCTAGAAATTGATTACACTACAAATATCTGTGGGTTCTTGTCACTCCAAAATCTGTTCAAATCATTGATCTGGGGTTGATTCTGAGGGAAGCCAGGAAGAGTTCCAGCTAAGTCCTATCTACTCTCTGCATGTTGACTCTGCCTCCTTCCCACCACCTTTTGGAATTCTTCAAGAAAAATCTGAATGGCCTTTTCTGAGTTATGTTGGAGATATGCTTTTGCCTGTATGGATTAAAGATCTTCTCCAAGTAGGAATTCTGATTCTGAGTAATTAATACAGGATATAATGTAAAACTGAGTGTGAAATGATCAGTTTTATTATCTATGGGTCTCTGATCTGATTTGGGTTAATAACAGATCCAGTGGAGTGGATTCCTAAAGGGAAAGAATAGACAATGTAAACACTATCTCAGAGTGTACAGATACATCTAGTCCATGTTTGATTCACATTCATGAATAGAGAAATTGCAGTCATTTTTTTTTTATTACTAATACTGTTGGGCAACAAAAAGAATATAGAATCTATTTAGGATTGAATCTGAGAAAGAGGATTCTGAAAGACTATAGAACTCCCAGGAATAGTGTGAAATAAATCAAGTCTTATGGTCTGGAAGAAAGATTAAAATTGTTTGATATTTTCAACTTCATATGCAAGCTTTAGCCTGCCCAATTTCCTCTGGAGTGAGCATTACCAAAAACACATGAGGGATTTATGAAGGTAGACATAAATGACTCATTCTTTTTGACTTAGTTACTTATCAAAAAGGATTAGTCTTCAACATGGCAAAGCTTTTACTATATTCATGAAACTTATAACCAAGTATTATATCAATGTACAGACATCCGATGACAAGATGGGAAAGATAACTTTGATCCCTGGATTAATTTCCTTGTAAGCTTTTCAATGCTGTTTAGAAATAGGAAATTACGTTACCCTTCTTTTTGTTACTAAACTTTGGCTTTGGGTCAAAGTGAGAGCAATGTTAGGTGTAAATCACATGAGTATTTGGTCCAAGTCAAATATTATTTTTGAGCTCAATCTTAGACTATTCCCTCACATATATAAGCAGTTCCCAGGCAAAATAGCAAAAGAACATCTGTTCAAAACAAAACAAACAAACAATATGTTTATTTTAAACTATCTTTCAATACTATGCTCTGAAATAAGTATGATAATACTGAGAAATACATTGTTTGCATTCATGACAGGTTTCTTTCTGCATAAAAAAGCAAGGATTTTTGAATCTATAATTTCATCTGCTGAATCTCATAAGATGGATAATATTTTTTTTACTTTCAGATGTTGGAATATCATCTTTAACTGCCCATTTGCCTATTGCATGAATGCTTTTAAGGACTTTGGCCTAGACCTTTTCTTTTCTTTCCTATTTGCCTGAACTCCGAGGCATGTCTTTTATTTTAGCAGATTCATCTATCAAATATATTAAGGGGATGCAAAAGAAACTTCTGAGCTCTCCCCTCTCCCTTAGTCTTATCCCCCAAAGACATAGTCATAAAGCAATCTCAAATCACAATCATATTTCTGACTATTATTATTATTTGGATAAATAGCATTTCTATACCTTGAGATTTGAAAAAATACCTTGCAAAGCTTGCTTTCTATTTGCTATTTTCTCCTGTCACTGATAGAGTGAAAGACAAAAGGGAAAGGACATTTTCTGCTGCTTCTTTATTGGAAGGTAAATGAAATAGTAATACTGGCAAGCACAATGGGAAACAGGGACACAAAGAAGGAGCATGGAGGAAAGGACAAGTTTCTCTTCAACATTTTAACTGGCCCTTTTCTCCATGTTCCTTCTTTGTGTCCCTATTTCCCATTGTACTTGCCTGTATTACTATCTAACTGAAGTTTCTCTTCAACATTTTAACTGTATTGCCTCAAATGTTTTTTAAGTGATTGGAATATACAGTATTCTAGGTATAAAGACTACAAGTGGGAATGCAAAGAAACAAACTAAAAATTAATGTCCCTATACTCAAAAAGCTTACATTTTTAGGGGTAACAAAATTATTTAAAACACAGATAAATATACAACAATTTTAAGAATGAAGGTGGCAAAGAACTAGGGAAATGATGAAAGGTATATCTTGTGGGAGAAAACTTTGATGTACGGCATAGAGCCTGAGATCTGGAGTGAGGAAGATCTTAGTTCAAATCTAATCTTATAAAATGTATGATTCTTGGCAATTCATTTAATTTATCTGCCTTAGTTTACTTATCTGTAAATGGAGACAATCATAGCACTTATCTCCCAGAGTTGTTATGAGGATTAATGAAATGATCTGTAAGGTGTTTTGCAAACTTTAAAATGTTATATAAATACATGATGATGATGATGATGATGGTGAAAATTAATGAGTTATTAAATTGCTATTCCTGTGAGATAATGACTTAAGGAATTTATTTCTTCAATGGCAGAGAAATACTTGGCTTCATAGTCATAAATGCCTGTTCATAACACATAATCTCTGTGTAATCCTGGATACATAAACTTTCAGTGCCCCAGGCATCTCTTTCAGTATAACAGGTGAAGAGTGAGGATGGGGATGACATAATTAATGGAAGGCTGGATTTGGAGTCAAGAAGATCTTACTTCATTTGGTATTTTAGACATTGATTAGCTGTATAAATCTAGATGAATCACTTAACCTGTTTTGGACACAATTTCCTCATCTATAAAATAGGAACAACAAAAGGACCTATGTTACAGGGTTGTAGCATGCTATAGGGCTATAACATTATGTTATATGTAATAAATGGTTATTTTGTATGTATGTATGTATATGAAATTTTCTTGGATTTACTATGTGTATATGTGTGTACAAATCTTAAAGTGCTATTTCATTGCCAGCTACTATTAATATTACTAATACTACTACAACTATCAGGAGGATATAATTGGCAAAGCAGTTACGCATCTGTATTATTAGAGGGATTTACTCAATAGGAACTCACTACACTAAAGAAATCATAGATCTAATGGGGAAGGGGAGGAATGGGAAAAGAAGATGAAATGTGTTTTATCATTCTTTATGGCCCTCAAATTCTAGGATGACAAAACCTAGCTTACCCAATTCCCAACACAGTTCCTTATCAATTAAATAATTAACTATTAGGTCATAAACTTATTTATAAAAATTTGAGGAAGAGAATTTAAAAAAAGAGCAATATCATCTTAAGAAAACATTAACAAACAGTGGAAGGGACTAAGAAAATTACATAAACCTTGATGGATGACCCAACTAAACTAGATCATAACATATACACCTAAAGACAAAACTGGTAGAGTGAAAAACACAAAAACTGGGGAAATATATTTGAAAAGTTCTATCAATGTACACGATCAGTGTAGCCACAACCTCTGTAGAGAGAACATAGGAACAATTTTAGATAAATCAGGGTGGGAAGAGAAATTGGTCTATAGAATTTTGAGGTGTGGATTAACTCTCTCTCAAAAATAATAGATGATAGCCAATTCTTGAGAAAACTATGGATTTTATTATTATAAATAGTTACCATATCTATCTCTCTCATCTTTATAAAAAAATTTTATGGAGATAATTCATAGATGTATCAAGTATCCTTTTTACAAAAGTATGACAGAAAAGAAGGTGGTTTTTTTTGTTTATTTCTTTTCATTTTTTGTGAATAACATCTGATATGCACCATGTTTTAAAGTATACAATTAACTGCAGGGCCAAAGATGTTTGTGTACTTAATTTTAATAGATTAGACAAGCAGGCAAAATCCATTTGATCCAAAGATTAAGATGCCATTATACTTACTTTCAACAAAAATCTCCCTATGCATATGAAACAATCATATAAAGTCATTACAAGTATATAGCATAAATAGCATTGATCTTATCTCTCTGTTTATCAGACAAATTAGGGAAATGTCATGGCTACTACTATGTTTGCCACTGAGACATATGATGCAATAGATATAACATTGAATCTAGAGCCAGAAAGTTGTTGTTCCTGTCATGTCGAACCCTGTAACAATATTTGGATTTTCTTGGCAAAGATACCAGAGGGATTTGTCATTTCCTTCTTTGCTCATTTTACACATGAGGCAACTGAGGCCACATCTGAACACATTTTTTTCTTACTCCAGGCCCAATGTTTTATTCACTATGCCACTTAGATACCCAGGAAGAACTAAGTTCAAATTAGGGTTCAGACACTTACTAGTTGTGTGAACCTGGGCAAGTCACTTAACTCTGTTTGCCTCACTTTTCTCAATTTTTAATAGCATCTACTTATCAGATTTTTTGTGAGGATCAAATGAGATAAAGTAATTAGCATAGCACCTGGCATATAATAAGCACTTAATAACTTGTTTTCTTTTTATTTTCCTTGAATAAGATATGTCTGGTTGGTATAGAGTCAAAATTGAATAGGAATCCATAACAGATAGTGAGGTTCTTACATTTCTCTTCTTTGGGCAGAAAATTATTTTTATTTCATTACGGCTAATAACATTACTGAGTTCTCTAAATGAGAGTCACACTTATTCAGAAGAAAACTCTTCACACAATAAAAACCAAGTTTGGGGAGTAGATATTTTACAGGTTATTATATGAAGCTGGATCAACAAACCATAAAGATGGGCCAGTAGCACACATATGAAGGATAGACCTTGTGGATTGACAATGATCTGAGCTCAAATTTAGAAGAAGTAGGAGAAGTCTAGGTTGCCTTTAATATATTGCATCTGATTTTTAATTATTCTTAAACTTCTGCTTGAAACAAAGGCCCATCTTTAATCTCAATTTTCTTCCAGCAATGTAATTTGATAGCAAATAATCTAACACTGTACTCTCTGAAACATTCAGCAATTTAAGAATTGTCCACTGGGCAATGGAAATATGCAAAGTGAGAGTAACTTGGCTCCTGAGTTACTAACAAAGAATGTTATAAGAGAAGCAGAGCAGAAATATCATTAGAGAGACGTATGACCAGTCAAAAGGTGTGACTTCATTATATAGAAAGTGTAAGAGACAACCAAAGGACAATCCACATGCTCCATTTATGTGATACCATGATGAAGCCTCTTAGATTATTAGGTAGAGACACAGGGAAGAACTTTGGAAGAATTTGAAAAAGAATGACACAGATAGACATAGATTACATTTGGGGGACACAGGCATGATAGAGTAAGTCATTCAATACAAATTTACTAATTGTTTATCATAGAACAAACAATAAATACTAGATATACAAAGAAAGATAAAAGATGGTCCCTGATCAGAAAGTGCCAATAATCTAATGGAGAAGACAATATGCAAACAACTTGTACAAACAAATTATATTGAGGATGAATTGGATAATAATCAATATAAGAAAAACAACAGGATTAAAGGGGATCCAGAAAGACTTCCTATAGAAGGTGGTATTTTAGCTGAAACTTGGAGGAGTACAGAGAATCAGATATCAATAGAACAACACCCAGAAGCAGCAGTTGGAGGGTCTTGGTAAAGAAATAGCAAGGTGGCCAATGTCACTGGAACTCAAGAGTATATGAGGAAAGTGGCAAGGGAAGCAGGTATAAAGGATAAGAAAAGTGAAAAGGCAAGATAGTCCCATATTTGAAGGGCTTTGAATGCCAAACAGTGTTTTTAATATTTGATGTTGGAGGTAATAGGGGACCACTGAAGTTTATCAAGTAAAAGTGTGAGGGGCAACATGATCAGACCTGGATTTTAGGAAGATCATTTTGACAGCTGAGTATAGGATTGACTGGAATGGAGAGAGAACTGAACCAAGAAGACTAATCAGTAGAAGGAAATCATCATCTAAGGAAAGAGGTGATGAAGACCTGCTCCAAGATGGAAGGAAGGTCAGAAGTAAAAAGATGGCATAAATGGAGAATTACACAGAGATAAAATGAATAAGACTTGAAAATGGCTCGGATTTGAGGATGAAAAAGGGAAGAATCAAGAATGACAGCTAGTTGGTTTTGTTTGTTTGTTTGTTTGTTTTTAGCATGAATAACTGGGATGACTATGATACCCTCAATGGAAATAAGGGAATTAGGAAAGATGGTAGAGCCTGAAGGGAAAGATAATGGATTGTTTTGGGACATATTAAGTTTAAGGTTTACAGGACAAGATATCTTATATGGAATTGAAGATAGAAATCTAGAGATCAAGAGAAAGAGATTAATAAACATAGCAACAAATAGAAACAAATAGATTTTGAATGCATGAATGAATAAAAAGTTCCCAAAAGAGAAGAGAATTTAGAGATGAAATGAGCCTGAGAGGTGAATATTTCTCATAAGGCCTCCTGAAGTTATTTTAAAATATGAAATGCTATCATTTTAAGGAACTTCAGGAAAAGAATCTGAGATAAAATTAGCCTAATGAAATTTCGGGGTTTCTTTCCTGACACTCTCTTTTGTGTTTGCATGTTTCTCTTAAACCCAGGCATGAGATTACAGATTACAAAGTAGTTGGCTTTACCTCTGTTTGCTCTCACCATGCCACTAGAAACAGCATTTTCTCAGTATTTCTAATAGAAATGCTTTTGGCACATCATACTGAGACATCTGACCACAGCTGGGACTTCAGACTGGCAACAAGGAACCTGGGGGAGAAATACATTGAAACTAGCTATGTACCATATTTTCCCATGCTTTCTAATGGCACCAAGAAACTGATGTCTCAAAGCTGTTTTGGCAAAGTTCATCATTAGACCAAAAAACAAATGTGCAGGCTTCTTGATTGTAGCAAACTGAGAGTCTTGGTAACACTCTAGCATTGGGGTTTGCTACTAATGGTTCAAAAGAGATCACTGTAAAAAACAAACAAACAAACCAGTTAATTCTGCCTCCATACATTATTCTGACACTCTCTGCTTTATGTTTAACTTCATTATGAGTTACATTGGCTTTTAAGACCACCTGAAAATATCTAACAAAGTAGGGGAGTAACCAAGAGTGAAATATAATCCTCATAATTAATTTGTCTTTACTATAATCCCTCACTGTTACTAAGCACCAGGTAGCCAAGCAAATGAAAACATAATCTTACTATATCTTCTATTACTTAAAAGAATTTTTGGATATCTCATAGTTACCCTTTCTTTCAGTAGTTGGCACCTGTTCTCTCCCTTTTTCCTTTGGATTGTTTTTTGTTTTAATTATAAAACTTCATCCAGCAATCTCAAATAGCTTTATTAACATTATTTGCTGACAATCCATTCCAGTTCTGGAAAAAGCTGAAACTGGTGACAAAAGATATAACAAAATCACACATTAAGTCAGGAGCAGAGCAATTTCATGCTGAGTTTTTCAGAATCTCACCGTTCCCCCTGTTTTCTCTGTGGCAATATCCCTTTGAACAATATAAATTTTTATTGTAAATAGAAATTAAAATACATAAGAAATGACACTTCTTATAGAATCATGGGTCTGAAAGGAACTTTGGATAATCATTACTTCATTATCAGGATTACACAAAAACTAGAATGTTAAATTAAATTTTAAAAATTGTTCATTGAATAGACCAGTTTTACATGAGAGCTCCTTGAAAATGAAGAACAATGTCTCATTTTTCTGATTTTTTTCCTGCTTTGGCATATCATTCAATGCTTTGCTTATGTACATGTCTTGAGTCAATGACAGATGTATTTGGAATTTAAATGATAGATTATTTGCCATTTAACACAATTGCAAATAATCCCCTATCAATCTTGGCTTATATCAAAGAGTATGAATTATTTAATGCCACAGAGGCTATGGCACACATTCTATTTATCCACATAGGGAATTTGTCTGCTGGCATATTGTCTCAGACCTGTAGAAATAATGTTTCCACAGGAGCTGCCAGCACTGGGACATTTTCTGGTTGGTTTTGGTGCAAATATTACCCAGATTGGTCTGTATCCTGATTGTGACACAAAATGTAGAAACATCATTGGAGGTTGAAAGAAAAGGAAATGGAGACTAAGGTTTCTGTGGTTATTGAAGTCTTAGTTGAAATTATCTATCATCCCCTCTATATCTCCTACCACTATCCCTGTTTGGGACCAAGGACCGTTGTTTTATTCCCTGGCATTCCAGCATTTGAGGCAACTAAGTGGTCCAATGGATAGAATATTGGGCTTGAAATCAGGAAGACTCATGATTGTCTTACTTTCCTCATCTGTAAAATGAACTGGAAAAGGAAATGGCAAACCATTACAGTATCTTTGCCAAGAAAACCACAAATGTGGGCATAAAGAGTCAGACATGACTAAACAATCCCAGAACTTAACACAATATCTGATATGTAATAATTGCTTAATAAATGGTTACAAGCATTTATTAAACAACTGTTATGTACCAGGTATTATGTTACCAACTAATTTCTCAGAAATTGTTAGACATCTGTTACTTTCTTATATTAAGGGCAATTTTTCTTTCCCCAAGAACATGTCACCCCCAAAATTTACCAAACACTTCAAATATTCCAGTTATTTCATCTCTCACTTTCAATATCTAAAAAGGAACAAAATAATAATAGAATTTATCTCATTGGACTATTGTAAGGATCATATCTGATTATTTCTATGGACATTTCTGAAAACCATGAATGCTATATAAAATTTAGCTTCTATTACTATTTTGTTATCTTTGATTCCAGGGTGATCAAAACAAAAGTGAGTTGTTTAGGGATAAGGAAACTAAATATCATTTTATGGGTTAATAGGATAATGACATTTCTTTATGTCACCTTTAATCTGTTTCTGAGATTTTCAAGAATTTCTGCCAAAAGATTTCACAATCTTTCTGAGAACATATGTTTTAGAGATTATTTATATAAAAACTAATAGCCCATTATTTTGTTTGATTTACTCCATCAGTTATTCTTTTTTAATTGATATTTTAATAAAACAACTTTTCCCCTCTGCCCCCAACCTCCACAATACACATTAAACTATATAACTTCAATAAAAATAACCAATATGGACAATTAATATTAAAAAAATTATTCTCAACTTTTATGTGTTATTTAGCAACAGAGCATAAGATCTATTACTGTCTCACAAAATAAAATGAAAATAACATAATCATATGAAATTTCTAAGTAATTTCTAAGTGCATTATAAACTTTGTCTTCTTTTGTAATATGGAATCACCATATTAATGACAATATAAAATGAAATTATTTCAGTCAATAACTATGACAGTATCATCATCTAGAAATTATTTTTGAGTAAAACTTATGAAATACCTTTCCCTTTCCCTGAGGGCAAACTTCATGTTAGTATTTTTCTTTCAGAGGGGGAGACCTCATTCTATTAGTATTTCAAATGCAGTTCTCTTCAGTGTTAGCACTTGCTTACTCATTATTTCAGTGACAAGGGGGTTAATAAGTTTGTTCAGCTTTGTAACATTTGAGAGAAAAACTTTGGCACATATTTCCTTGAGACTTGTGGAATGGTTTGATAAGGGCTGGCCTAGTTACAAATTGAAGTATTTGCCAAGACAATGGATAGCTCCATGTTTGCCTTCTATTGCAGACCTTTTGATGAACTTTCCTAACACCCAATTTTTCATCTAAGCTTTGGAGATGAAAAAGAACTGGTGACTTGGGATTTGATCACTTTTGTTCACTGTTTATTTAACTGATTCTGAAGCTCATTTTGGAGGTCTGTCTGAGTCCATAGCTCATACCTAGAAATCACATCATCCTGATGGTTTATTCAAATTGCTGGCTGCTATCCAATCAACACAATGAATAAGGCTGAAGAACTAACATTTTTCCTCCGTTGGTTTAATTGGATCTACTTTCAGAAAGGTGCCAAATTCAGTACCCTACTAACTTTTTCTTGGAAAAATGAACAGGCTGGTATGTTGAACTGAATGTATGAGTATTGCCAGCATTGTTACCCTTGTTATTTCAGTAAGGAAATGACCCCTCCTCCCAGCCTTTTAGAAGGGAAGATTTCCAGGAATAACCAGGAAAAAAATTAAAACATGCCTAAATGGATTCTTGGTTTTTTGGTTTGCTTGCTTGGACACAGTAGATAAACTTTTTTCCCCCCTTTCTGTCTTTAGAATAGATTGTAATTAGGCTCATATTAAGTTTGATGTAATGAAAACAGTTTCTAAAAATAGCATTATCTAAAACTGGGATGAATCAAAGGAGAAAATTATGGATTCTCCTTATTTGGAAATCCTCAAGCAAACAAAAGTTACATGACCATTTGTTAATTAAGGAATCCTTTTCTTAGTACAAGTTGGCTGGATGATTTCCATAGTGCTTTCAAATCTTGGTATTCTCAGATTCTATAATTGAAGGTAGGAAAGGACCTAAAAGAACCTCTTCATAAACATATGAAGAAATTAAGATTCATATAAAGTCAGCGACCCCTTTCCAGCTTTCTTCTGTGCATTGATTTCCATCATTAGAATGTAAGTTCCTGGGGGCAAGGATTGTTCTTTTTATCCCCCTAATTTATATCTCCAGCACTTAGCACAATGCCTTGCTCTTGGTTAGTGCTTAATTAATGTTTGTTGAATTGAATTGACTAGAAAACAAGAAAATTAGGATTTGATCTGACCCAGTGACTGCTGGATTTGTTATTCCCAAGTAACCATGGCCACTGAATAATATATAGTTTCTTATCAAAATCTATGTGATTCTAAGATCTTTCAACCATTAGGCTAGCTACTAAAAGTGAGAAGCACATATTAACTTTTGTTTTGGATCCTTTGTTAGTCACAGCATTAGAGTATTCTGTTCTTCCTCAAAAGACAGCAGGTAGCCCAGTGAATCTGGAACTGAACTTCCTGGTATGAGGAAGATCAGAGTTCAAATTTGGTCTCACCAGCTTATCAGATATATGATGTGCCAAGTCCATTAATCTCTACTTAATCCAGTTTCCTGTCAAATATGAGTAGCAACAGTACTTATCTCAAGTTCTTGTAAGGATCAAATGAATTGCTATTTGTAAAGTACTTAGCATAATGCCCAGCAAAAATAGACACTTAAAAAATGTTTATTTCTTTTCCTCTTTTCCCCTCTTGAGATGGAAACAGAATTCTGAATGACAACTGAGCAGCCATAAACTGGGAAGAAATATAAAAGGAAGTTGTCCCAAGTGTATGGGAAGTTCAAGGAGGATGAATACGCTGTGAAAGCTTGCTGAGCACTCTTCAGGGCTGCTCATCTATCTTTGATATCCTCTTCACCTAACTCTCACTTATGGCTCCAACAACCTGACACATATAGCAGTCACATTCCAGTAAAACCATCTGGGCAGGTGGACTTGTTATGCCACAGTTCTTTTTTATTGTCCTGACTCAGTTTCCCTAATTATCCTGACCCATTTCTGCTTCAGTTTGTAATTGTCTGCTCAATCCTGCAAAACCACACCTTCCTCTTTATCAGAGTATTTGATAAGGATAAAAGAGCTTATGTTTTAGAATATTAGAATGCTTCTCCCCATCCCAAGCTATCAGAATGTCAGATACTGTCTTATCAAGATTCCTCTCCCCATCTCCAGGGTTCCTCCCCCCATTAGGTCATCCTATCTCCTATGTCATCCCATCTCCTGGTGGCTCACTCCATCCTGTCAGAGTCCAGTTCCTGCTCTTAGCACTTTGACTCTGCCCCTGCCTCAGTCTATCCCCTGAGCCACGTGTATATAGGTCATTGAGAACTCACATTGTTTGCTGGATTCTTGGAGAAGATAGTCTCATTCAGTCCTGGGACCATAGTCTCATTCAGTCCTAGGACCAAACCATGGATCCATTTGGTTCCAGTAAATCTCTCCCTTTTAAATAAATTATCAAATACTCTCTAATCTCAATCTTGCCTCAGTTTCTCTGGCATTACAGACTAAACTGGGATGAAAGAGACCAACAGGCCTCAGAGCAACAAAAAATTCCCCCAAGTTAGGGGAGTGTCTGCATGTGAAGACTTCACCTGAGAAAGGCCATATGAAAACAGTTTGTTCCAGGTCCATGAAAGTAGCTAAAACAGTAGCCATGGAGCACTTAGAACTTGATCAGAAATATAAAATGCCAAGGCCATCCACTTCAACCCAGGGCATGGCCATCATCCTGACTTTTGCCTTGCCACTGGACTTCACTGACTGTAAAAGAGAGAAGTGATGTTTTTGTGCAACTCTGTCTTAAATCTAGTTCACTCTCAAGTTAAGACATCATCCTGTAGTAAGGTGGAACAACATTTGTCTATCACTTTAATTGTCTTCATAAACAAGTCTCCTGACCAACAATAATTGGTTGTCAGAATACTAATCTTTTAATTTTTTAACCAACTTCTTAAGTTCACTATGTAGAGGAAAAAAATTAATTTCAAATTTTTTTGAACCTTATGGCAGCTAGGTAACACAAAGACTAGAGTGCTGGGCCTGGAGTTAGAAAGACCTGAGTTCAAATCCAGATTCAGACATTTATTAGTTGTGTAGCCCTGGACAAGTCACATAGTCTGTCTCCTTCAGTTTCCTCACCGGTAAAATGGAGTTAGAAATGTAATGCCAGAGAAACTGAGGCAAGATAGAGATTAAAGAGTATTTAATATTTTATTTGAAAGGGAGAGGTTTACTGGGACCAAATCGATCCATGGTTTGGTCCCAGGCCTGAATGAAACTATTGTCTCCAAGAATCCAGCAAACAATGTGAGTTCTGAATGACATATATACACGTGGCTCCATATCAGGGGTAGACTGAGGCAGGGGCAGAGTCAGAGTGCTAAGAGCAGGAACTGGACTCTGACAGGGTTGGGGGAGGCACCTGAGATGGAGAGAGGCATTTTGATAAGACAGTATCTGATATTCTGCTAGATTGGGATGGGGAGAGGCATTCTGATATTCTAAAATATAAGGTCTTTTATGCTTATCAAATATTTTGATGATTAAGAGGTGGGGCAGTTTTGCAGGATTGAGCAGAAAAATTGAGGCAGAACAATTCAGGGAAACTGAGGCAGGACAATAAAAGAGAACTGTTTCACAACAGTAATAGCACCCATCTCTGAGGGTGTTGTGAGGATCAAAATAAATAGTATTTATGAAATACTTAAAGTACAGAGCCTGGTACATATAAATACTTAAAATGTTTTTCATTTAATTCTTTCTTTCCTTATATAAAGCATCGCTGTTGTGTATTATATCCATTGAAACTGAGGCTACATAATAATAGATGAATTTTGCATCAGAGTATGGAGTCCTCTAAGTTTGGTCCTCTAATACATGTTAATTAATTTCCCTCTATTCCATCCAAACCTCCATCCAAACAGCCACCTGAACAGACATTTCCCAAATTCAGGTTCCTGGTCACAGGGAACATTAATCAAGAGAACAAAAATGAACCTATTTAGGTGTAAATGGATAAGAATTGGAAGAACTTTCTTTTTCTCTATATCACTACTACTGTAGAAATCATTCAGTCATCATGACTCATTGTGAGTCAATAATATCATTAATTTATAAAGCATAGAATATGTCCTTAATATTTTCACATGTGCCATTTTTCAGTAGCTAAAGTTATTAATGAAAGGTCACAAAATCATAAATACAAGTTGAATTCACTTACTCCAGTCTGATCCTGAGTAAGTATCATCTCTGACACATTCCTGACAAGTGGTCATCTTTCTTTGCTTACTACCTCCTTAGACAGCTCATTCTAATTTGGTATATTGAGAAATTCTTTTTATTCTATCTTCTGAAAACTTCCCTTTGGTGATCTCAAATCCATTGATATTGGCTTTGCCATCTGATACCAAGCAAACCAAGACTAAATTCATTTTCCATATGATAGTCCATCAAATGTTGGAATTCAGCTATTAAATCATCTTTTCTTTAAACTAATGACTTCTAGTTAATTCAAGCAAATCTTCTCACTAGATGTTTTAATTTCATTATTATTCTTTAAAATATATTCTCAAGATAAAAGTGTGTTGTTTTAATATCACCAGAAAGTATCTTTATCTTTCTGAAAATGTTTATATTCTATTATACAGAGTAGCTCTTTAATAGCAAAGTGTACACATACAGTGCTAATTCTTATGAAGTAATGCAAATAATGAGGGAAACCAAATTAAAATGCAATATGATAGTAGCCCACTACTACTACTAACAATAATAATAATAATATAGGGAGAAAAAAGTATGGGAAGTAGCATGGTATAGGGGAATCTGTATTCTATTGCTCTCCTCCACTAACTCTGAATTGCTTTGACAAATTGCTTACTTTCTCTAAAACTCAGTCTTATTGGTAGTAGAGAATGCTGACAAAATTATCCTTATGGTACATTCCAGTTACCTCTCTGCTAATTGTGATATAGTTAATGGCTACTGAAACAGCAATCTCAGCAGATGCATGGAAAAAAGCCCTAATTAAGAGTTAATAAATATATTGTATGATAACCACATGAAAATCTTAATACTGCTTGGAAACTTCAAATTTTAATAAACTATAAAAATATAAATTAAATTCCCTTTTTATTCAAGATAAAACATGAAGATTTCTGATAAAGGAATTCAATTTTTTTCTCTTAACCTGAAAACATATGGATATTTAATCTGCTTTATGTATGCTCTATCTTCTGACAAAACAAAACCAAAAAAGTCTTTATGATTAGGATTAAATTAAATTTAACAAATTAAATATTACAATTACACCTTAAAATTAACTTTATAATGGTTACCAAATAAGATGATATGTAAAACTTTTTTTTTCAAACTTTAAAGTCCCATATAAATGGTATCCATTATAATTATATTGATCAAATAAAAGAGTACCCAATTTTCTATAATTGATCCTCTTTTATCATGAACTTGAATTCTTTATTCATCTTGGTCATACTCCTCAGAAACTTAGCCTTACCAATATCCACAGAATGCACTGGATTCAGTTCTAGCAAAAGACTTTGTTAGAGTTTCAGTGAAAGCATTTATACATCAGAAATTGGAAATATAAATCAGAACTTGATTTATTGTTTTGTTGATTGTCTAGACTTTTTAAAATGTTAATAACACAGATTGAATTTAAAAGTCTCTGTGTGTGTTTTTTTTTTCCTCAGAGAGTTTACTTATTAAACATTTATTGGTCCACTCCTATATTGCTTTATGAATATTGTCTGAGTTCAGCAAGGGTTCAGTTCAGGAAATGAAATCACCACCAAACTGGAGGCCTGGTAACCTTGGGCTAATAATAATTATTATAATGATAATGATAACTGGCATTTATATACTGCTTTAAGGTTTGCTAAATACTTTACATTCATTATCTCATGTGATTCTCACAACTACTATGCCAATATCCTTCCTAAAATGTGGCATCAAAAATAAATGCAATATTACAGATGTACGTTGAATAGAGAAAACAATAGAACTATAGCCTTCTCAGTTCTGAACATCACTACCCTCTTAATTTAGCAAAAATTATATGAACTTTATAAGCTTTCATAGCACATTATTGACTCAAATTGAACTTATCAATTAACTCCTGTTGTCTATTATTTTACTTATAAAATGCTCTCAGCCAAGCTTTCTTTATTTAATATTTCAGAATACTTCTGAAACTGATTTTTCAGCTCAAGTGTAAAATTTTACATTGAAACTTACCTAATGTAATTATATTTGCCTCAACATTTTACCTGAAAACATTCACATTCTGAATATCATTCAATGTAAACTCTCAGAATTGCATACCATTTAACACTTGTCTCAGTGACCAAAAGTAAGTACTCAATACATCCTTATTGACTGATTTGTCAGTTTGATAAATACAACATTTTTTTCCTAGTTATTTATAAAAATGCCAAACATCAAAGGACATTCATGAATCTCTGGGCAACTGTATATGATTTTTCATGTTGATATCAAACCATTAGTGACTATTTATTGTCTTCAACTTTTCAAGATGTATATTTTTTACACCATTAGGAAACATCATCTAAATATTTAAGTACAATGGCAGGAGGAAAAAAGAGCAACAGATATAGTACTTTACTCATATTATTCAAATGCTACAGAAAAGAAAAGAAATCACAGAGACCTTGAAATTATTCAAATGTTTCCTATATTCCAAAATCAAAATTTTTATTAGTCTTGTACCAGCATAGGTAACAGTAACTTTCATTAGTAGACTCTTGACTTTGTCCCTGCTATTTTCCATCTACTTGTAGGACTTTGCAAACATCTTGATATTGGGTAACAAAGCCATAGAACTATGATTTCTATTCTGAAACTATGCTTCTTCCTCCCAGATATTTTTTCTCCCTTCCCAGATATTTCCACTTTGTTATTCTAGATGACTGGATATTCATAGATAGTTCTGTTTTAAGACTTCCCAAAGAGTCCCATTGACTATAGACTAAGCAAAGCATAGATTCTACTGAGCAAGTATGGAAATATTAGATCATTAAAACAGAATAATCCATCAAATCTGTCAGCTTATAAAGCTCCAACTTCTTTGCTTTGACTATGCTAATGATATTCCAGTAATCCTAAAAAGAGTTCTGATGTGTGATTCAGATGATGTAATGATTAAATATAGCATATACCTATATTAGGGAGTTCACCTCAGAATAATAGGAATGTAGGCCTATCTTATGTAAATCCTACATGATTATTGGGTTGTTATACACTAGTCAACCAACCTGGAGTTGAGCAATAAAGCATAACCAAAAAAAGTTACTTCAAAGAGGGGGAAAAAATTAGTCATTTCTAAGCTGAATACCCCCACAATATTTTCTCATTCAGAATCACAGGGACTTGTTCTCTTGAGACATTGTTCTAAACTAAAGAGGATAGATATTGGTTGCTTAAACTACCACTATAATGTGACAGAATCTCTGCTGTACTTTTTCACTTGAGGCTAGAATCAAATCCATAAAGTAATCAGAGGTGTGGTCCATATATTTTAGTTAGGATCTGTACTGCTTAGGTGTTTAATCACAGTAGTTACAAATAGATGGGTTACAGAATTGGAGATAAGGTAAAGATTAATCTAGGAATAAAGAGAAAAGTGATCTACCATTTCCTTATCTATAATAGAAAACAAACCCGTCCTTGGGCAATTTCCTTTGTTTGATTAATTGATTTTTTAAATTTTTACTTATTTTTTTGTTTGTTTATTTGTTTATTTGCTGGCTAATTGTTTATTTATTTATGAGTTGGGGGACTGGGGGGGGGGGGGAGAGGTTATGATTAGATTCCAGATTCTGATCAGTGCTATAGTTTGGCAGCAGCATTGACTTGACATGATTTTCTTTAAATTACAGGTATTCTTTCTCATTATTTCACCAGCTTTGAGAGAAGTCAAGAAAAGTGGAGATTTTGAAACAAGATAACCAAATCTTATTGTGATTAAATGAGGTATTTGATGTGTTTGTCTATAAATATGTAAGTTCTGGCAGGTTGCTAATTGCATGTAATTTATCCAAATAAATACATGTAGGTACTTAAAAATAGATCCAATGGGTAGAAATCAAATGGAAAAGTTTGACATAGTATTTCATGGACCTTTGGAATTTCATTCCTCTTGGAATCAGCAGATCTTCTCTTTAATAATCCTAGTTTTAAGGCCTGGTATGAGGGTGGAATAACATTTCAAAAATCTTCTTGAGTTCTTTCAGAAAATCACACCATTGTGCAGTTATAGGTGAGGGTGATATTCTTTGAGAAGTAAAGGATGACCTAATAATCACAGTGCATTCAGGAACAATGAATGTCACCGAGGTGCATTCTGTTAGTATTTTCTAAGATAATGAAGTTAAATCTCCTTCACTAATTAAAGAAATCCTTTTCCCTAAAAAAAAAAAAAAACTGTGACAAAAATGTTATACTTTTCTTTCTAGGAATAATGCTAAAAAGATTTTATTCTATTTGTACTGCTCAGAAATGCTTCTCAGATCGTCAAGGGTAATCACCTTTGATTAACAGAATGAGGTGGACATGCATAAATATTCTACATTGAATCTTACTTGTGAATCCTTTGCTGTCAAAATCAATAATCTTCTTCTCAACACTCAGATGACTGTGGAGATGTTGAGGCTTCTGAACTTTTATTATATTGCTGTTGGTACTGGAAATTTCAAATTCTTCCCTACTACTTGCCAGCCATATACTTCTCTAATGCTGTTTCACCATGTAAAGAATAGGAATGATAATATACCAACTTTTTTTAATGTATACTCTATAACTCCAGTGTTAAGAATTTGTTTGGTAATAATAGCCAAACTATTATTATCACTGCCAATATTTATTCTTTGTGTGGAAATGTTTATAAGAAGTTATGTTGTTTCATTTGTGACACATTTTTGTTTTGGGATCATTAGTATAGTATTATTACAAACGTTTCCATGGATAGTCAAAGCTTCTATACTCTGAAGTGCCCCCATCTCCTAGGAAATTCCATGGATTTTCAGTGGTTTTACTGCTGTAAGCATTTGCAAGTGCTGGATAATTAAATTTACACTTAAAGTCTACATGAAAGACAAATGGACACACACACAAATACATATGCATTAAACTCTTATTATGGAACATACTGTTAAGTATCAGGGTTACAAATGAGGCAAAAGAAAGCTTCTGTCCTCATGGAGCTTACAATTTAATGGGGGAGACAACATGCAAATAAATATATACAAAACAAGCTCTATACATACTACCTGGTTAACCTTGGGCAAGAGAAAAGGTAACCTTTACCTCTCCAAATCTAAATTTTTTTGTTTGTTTGTTTGTTTTATTTTTTATGTAAAGTAAGAGGGTTGAGATAAATGATGTCTACCATGCCTTTCAGCTCTAAATCTATGATTCATATTTCACTGGCATTTTCTTTTGCAACTTCCTTTAGCCTCTTCAAATATTGTTTTCATAATTTGAACACAATAAGGAGCAAGTAAGCTTGTCAGGAAAATAAGCTACCATAATATCAGAAACAAGTTGACTACAAGAATGGACAAAGGCAGGGCTATAGAGTCAGGAAGATTTGGTTTTAAATTTTATCTTTGATACTTCCTGTGTGACTATAGATAAGTTTCTACTTTTCAGGGCCACAAGTAATCTCTAATTCCACAAGTTATGGAAGATGGGAAGAGTTTTATACTAGGAATTCCCTCCACTGAGGAAATCACAAGTATATAAATGCATACATGTGTGCACACACACACACACACACACACACACACATTCACACACTGTTGGAATCTTTACAAACTGCTAACTCATTAGTTAATAGATTATTGATCCAATCTTACAAGATGTTTTGGGCCAGAGCCTGAAACAAGGTACTAAGTAAAACTAATTGATACCATGTTTCCCCAATAATAAGACACTGTCTTATTATTTTTTTTGGACAGAAAACCACCAGAGGGCTTATTTTCAAGGGAAGGCTTTTTTTAATGAACATTGACAGCAATTTTAATAAACAGGTAAATGTGAACAAAAAAAGTACCTTTATTCAATAATGATCACGTCATCTTCTTCAACAACATTGTCATAAGTGTCCATACCCTGAATTCCGTCCTGGATGTTTTGCGCCTCTATTTCCTTCAGAAGAAGTGGACCCAATCTGTCATGTCCAGCAATATAGCTCTTTTTAAATGAACATGTCTTATCCAGGTAACCTGCTTGTGGTGCCTTGGCAACACAGCTGTCAGTAATTTTATCCCATGACTTCTTCATCCAAGTCACAACTTCTTACAGACAGGGCTTCACAAAGTTTCCATGCTGATTTCTTTCCATTTTATTTTCAATGTAGTCATTGACTTCCATGCGCAAATGGTCCTTGAATGGCTTGTTTATTGCAATATCAAGGGTCTAGAGATAGGCAGTCATTCCTGCAGGAATCATTACTTGGTCTATTCTTCTCTCTGCAAGGAAGTTCTTCATTTTTTTAGCATGGTGAGTGCTGGTTGAGTTCTTCTTTTATCCTCCATCATGCCCCTTGAGTTCTTCTTTTATCCTCCATCATGCCCCTTTTATCCTCCATCATGCCCTCTCACTCCCGCTTTCATACTGGGTTTTTATGTTGTCCTGCCTCAGCTCTCCTCCGCAGCACTGCTTTCAATGGCACCAGCAAGCAAATCACAGAGGAAGAACAGGATGACGTGCTCACTGCTGCAGTTCTGATTGGATGCAGCTTGGAGCGTGGGGTGCATTTCACCTGGGGGGGGGGGGGAGGAAGGGGAACGATGCATACAGAGGGTACCGTAATGTAGCATGTAGCGCAGGGGATTACCTTCACTACAGTAGCAATCTCAACAGGGCTTATTTTCGGGGGAGGGCTTATTTTAGAGGAATCTTACACAATAAGGGGAGGGCTTATTTTTGGGATAGGTCTTATTATCGGGGAAACACGGTACAATGCTTGTGTTCACACCTTTACTCATTGGATTTCACAAATATGGGAGATTCACAAAGTTAACTGTATAACTTTGTGAATTCACACCTCCCTTGAAGCTCTTAGGGCCAGAGAGCACTATGGGAGAAAACTCATAATCCCTCTCTCTTGTATCCCACAATTCCTCTTTCTCATATATAAGATAGACAGAGGCTCTCAGACAGAATTCAGCCAAATTACATGGAGAGGAGAGCGTCAAGTCAGCAGAAGCCACGAGTCAGAGTTGAGCTAGAGCCAGGAGAGAATTATTTTGGAAGGCAAGAGAGACAGATTCATCTTTGTGCTGGCTGGAGCTGAAGAAAGCAGAGGCAGAGGCTGAAGGACAAAACCTTTGGATTTGGAGACATTCAGAGGGAGCTCTTGGACCCGAGCAGAGAGATAGCCCTCTAAGAATCTAGCTATCCGGGCCCAAGGAAAGAGACAAGACTTGGAAGGAGAAATAAACATTTGTATTTTTACCAGCTGGCTGCAGTTGGGGTAATTATTTATCTGAACTGATACTAAGGCTGCCTCAAGAAAACCTCCCCTGAGAAACCTGCCTTCTCTCCCAGAGAGGAACCCTTACTATATTATTTTAAAGAAAAACAAGACCTCTACAACACACAACCTTAAAATTGAGATTTTGAGATTCAAGCTGAGAAAGACACTCTGTAGTTCAATGATTCAAGTGTGGTTAGGGAACCAAAGCCTTTCAATGAGTCTTTGAGGTACAAACTGTAATCATAGTAATACTAATATTAAAATTTCTGATGTGGTAAATGTCAATATTGAAATATGGATATAGATGATAACTAAATATACACATACACACTATCATTCTATCTATTACTTGTTTGTTTATTATCTACCTACTATCTATCCAACATTAAAGCTCTTTAGGGGGGTGGTATTCACAAATACTCTTAAGAATTAAAAATGTATTGAGACCAAAATACTTAAGAATCACTGCTATAAGTAACACTAATCTTCTGAAAGAAAATTTTTTTTCTTTGATTCCACAAAGCAAGAAAATACATGCTTCTGAGAAAAGTGTTTGCTTCTGAAAGCAGTTTTAAAGGTCTATGATCTGGTAGCATTTAAGACAGGCCTGAAGGCCAAAATGTCAATTTTATGTTTTTACTTGTCCTGCAAGATTTCTGTTTAGCCTTGTTTAAATAAACAATGGGGTGAATTAGTATGATTTTCTTCGGTCCTATTTCTTACAGAAAACATTTTAAGTGCCTGTAAAGGTTGTTTCATTTGGGAAAAGGGCTTATAAAAAATCTGTATGTGTTTATTCCTTCCTTCTGTTCTTAAATGCTGATTTCAGTGAACTTTGATTATATGACAATAACAACAAAAAAGTTAGGTTCTTAATATGTTTCTCAGTTTTAAAAATGGCATGGATTTTATACCTTTCTCAGTTTTAAAAGTTCATAACAGTTTAATTAAGCAATTCAACAAAAAATAAGTTCTTACTAGGTAAAAATATTGTTCTGAATTCTTGGCCTACATGAACTTATGTTATGTTGGGGGATAGGGTGAGGTGGGGTGGGAAGGAAAGAAGGAAGACCATGGTATGTACACAGATAATTAAATTCAAATCTATTTTAGGAGGTATAATATTTTAAAACTATTTCATTAAAATAGATTCACTTTATCAATGGAAAATGTTGTTGTCCCAAGAATTTAATATTCTAAAGGATATTCTACTCTACTAGAACAATTATGAAATATAGAGCAGACCAGTGTTTGTCTTACATTGTTTGGGATTCTAAGTTTAACATAAACATAAAACATGAAAATCTTAACTAGGAAAACATCTTTTAATGGTATCTTTATCAGTAGAGAATTGTATGAAAACAGGTATGATTTGCTTACTGGATAAATTCATGCTTAAGAAAAGAAAAAGTCAGTACTTCAGGAATTCCATCTCTCTTCTACCTCCAGTTTTAGCCAGGTACATGAAATGTCATCTCCTCTCTGAACCATCTTAGGATACTGGCCTTTTTCTTACTCATTAATATGTCAACCAGAATCTGAAATAGCATTTTAAAAATATATTTTATTTTATTTTATAATAACTTTATATTGGCAGAATCCATGCCAGGGTAATTTTTTTTTTACAACATTATCCCTTGCACTTGCTTCTGTTCCGATTTTTCCCTTCCCTCCCTCCACCCCCTCCCCTAGATGGCAAGCAGTCCTATATATGTTAGATGTGTTGCAGTATATCCTAGATACAATATATGTTTGCAGAACTGAACAGTTCTCTTATTGCACAGGGAGAATTGGATTCAGAAGGTAAAAATAACCCGGGAAGAAAAACAAAAATAGCATTTTTATCAAACACCCAAACAATGTTAAGTGAAAAAAAAAAAAAAGAAGTCATAGCAATTTAATGCCTCACAATTAATACTGTCATTCGCAATTTTTCAAGTAAGGTATTGTTCTTATCCAAAGGCTACATTTCATGATTTAGCTTCAATGGCTTGAAATTGACTTTATTGTCCTCCAATGGCTGGAGTCCTCCTCAGGAATCCTAGAATTTGTTATATTTCCCCTGGTACTCCTCAGTTTGATCTCTGGGGTCATACATTTATTTACTCAACAAATATTTCTTTACAAGCTTTCATACACTTCATGCCATGATAGAAATGCAAAATACACTTAGTCTATACTTCTTGAATAATATTTAAAAGAGCCATTGCTGCTCCCAATAATTATTACATATATATGCATGTGTGTATATATATATATGTGTGTGTGTGTGTGTGTGTGTGTGTGTGTGTGTGTGTGTGTATTTCCTGTACCATGTTAAGCAACATGAAATATTTTATCCTTGAGCCCAAGAAAAATTACAATGCAATTAAACAGATAAGAACTAACTAGTTTAAAAGCAAGGATTTAATACACCAAAGACATACAATTACCTGCCAAATTTTATGGACTATACTGTAAAAGATGAATTCTGTACCTGAAGAGACAAATATATCTACAGGTATTTGGAAAGGAATTCAAGTCAGAGATGAAAATTCAACCAAGTTTTGAAAAATCAGTATATGCAAAGAAGAGTTTTTAAAGGGATGGAATTTGGAACCCAAGGAAAATCATAGAAATGAGAATGAGCTACATGTATAGGAGAAAGTGAAGAGATTCTTTTGGAGAAAAAAGGGGTTCATATTAGATAGTCATGAGAAATATATGCATTTGTTGAGATAGGGATTTAACAGAGAACATAGAGGCACTATGAATTCTTAAGCATGAGGGGTGATGAAGAAAACAGTGTTTTAGTATCAATGTAGACTTTGATGTAGAAAGGATTAGAGGTAAGAGATATTAATAAAAGAAGAAACTAGTTTGAGAACTAACAATAATCACAATGAAAACCTATAATTCTAAATTAGCATATCGACTATGGAAACATAAGATACCCCAAAAAAAATCATCATTGAGAATTTGAGAAATGCCAGGAAATTGGAGTTGAAAAAATAGCTACATTTCCTGAAATGTGAAGTGGTAGATTATAGCTATTATAGCCTTATACATTCTAGGAAACTTCTAGAATGGATTTGTTTTTTGAAATTTTTTTATTTGCATTTAGGAAGTAGTATTACTACTAAGAGCCAATATGAGTTCATGAAGAATTCTCTGGCAATTCTAATATTTTGCTTTTTTGTTGAGGAAGATTACTACAATACTGAGGACATAATATTTTCTTGATAAAATTAATAATCTACCAGGACATTGTTTTTCCCAAATAAGATAATAAAATATGAGCTGAATGACCATTTTACTTTTGGGAGTCTCCAAAACTTGAGCAACAAATATCCCAGGAGTATAGATTCATGACTCAGTTTTAACTTGGAAAGAAATTTCTGATGGGTGCTGTGGCTCTCTCTTTGAACCTCTAATATAAAATATTTTTATCACTGACTCTTATAAAGACATAGAACATGCTGTTAAGTTCTGTGGATGACACAAGTCTGAGAGAGATACCTAATATTATAGATGACAGAATGAAGATTAAAAATTATCTCAGCTAACTGAAATGTTTGGATGAAACCAACAGGATGAAATATAACAAGGGTAAATATGAAGGCCTATATTTAGCCTTTAAAAAAAGAGATCAATTGCAAAAGTGCAGGATGGGAGAGACCTGGCTAAGCAGCTATTCATGTGAAAAAGATTTCAGTTTTAGTTGACCACAAGTTTAATATAAGCCAACAATATGATGTGGCTGCATGAAAAACCCAACAAAATCTGAGGTTTCATTCTAGGAAGTATAGTATTCAGATCCTAGAGGAATAATTCTACTGTTTTCCATGATGATCAGATCATATCTTGGAGTAGTTATATCTTTTTGGCACCATATTAAAATGTATATTGGCAAAATAGAATGTACCCAGAAAAGGCCAAGCAGAATGATGACAAATATGGGTCTGAAGTAAACAGGTAAATTCTAGGAGAAATAAATGAAGGAATTGGGTGAATGTGGAGAAAGGCAGCTTGGTATAGAGGAAAAAAAACTAAATTTGGGCTCAGATAACTATGGCCCTATATGTTAACTAATATTGGATACACTCAATTTTTCTAGACCTCAGTTTCCTCTTTTAAAAGAAAAATGAGAACAATGGATTACAGGATCTTTGTGTTTCCTTCCAACTCAGTCTATGAATCTATGTTCTTTAATTTGGAGAAAGGACAAGGAAAAGAATTTAATGAGCTGATGTGAAGAAGAAGAAGAAACTTGTTCTGAATTGTATGTTACTCCAACAACAAAACTAGGTATATAGTGGTTATAAAGATTGTAGTTCAATTAAAAGAAAATCCTATCATGGCAGCATGGTGAACAATGGACCTCAAATCAGGATACCTGAATTTAAATACAGGCGTCTTCATATACAAACCAGGTGACAATGGGATACTCACTTAATTTCTTCCAACCTAGTTTCCTCATCTGAAAAAAAAGGGGGTGGCAATTGTTCTATATATCTTGGGATTTATAGTGAAGAAAATCCTTTGTAGACCTTGATGTACTATATAAATATGAGCTTCTTTGAGAGAAAGTGAATTTCCTTTTCCTCTCTATGAGTCCATATAACCATCTATTAGGGAAATCATTTAAAGGATCCCTGCACTGGGAAGGAAGTTGATTAAATGACCCCTTGGTCCTACTCCCATTGAGGGAGTATTAACAGAATTTTGCTAGGCTGTGAGGCTTTTTTATATGCATGCCTTTCAAGTTCATTTAACTATCCAAGTCATAGAATTACAGGGATTCAAACGGCATTTTGTCTGGTTCTGAGTTTCTAAGAACACACACACATCCACATTCATACCCACACACAAACACAAATGATTCACAGTTCTCTACCTATATCTTTTGTTTTCTCTAAGTATGGCTATTCTAATTATGACAACAATGATGACAATTGATATTTATATGCACTTTAAAGGTTGTACAATATTTAATCTAAACTCTCTTATTTGAACTTCACAACCATACCAGGAGACAGGTATCATGGGTATCCCTATTTCTGTCTAATATAGATGAGAGGAAAAATATTCAGAAAGATTGTGGCTTTCCCTATGTTCCCACAGCTAAAAAAGTATCAGAAACAGGATATAAACATGGTTTTGATGATTTCAAGTTCAGTATACCAGCAAGGATACCATCTACATTCCAAAGCTTACAACCTTGATACCATTCTCAACCACTTATTCCCACTCACTCATATATTAAATTTGTTCTCAAATCTTATTTCTTCTACTTCGTAGTGTTTTTATATGTGTATGGTCAAAGCACTTCAGAATTTTCTTAACTATGTGACATCAGGAAATTCATTTAACTTTTTTTCAATCTGTTTCCTCATGTGTAAAATGAGATAGTAATATCAGCTTTAGCAGTAAAAGAACAATTGAGATAATAAATGTAAAACACTTTTCAAACCTCAAAGAACAATATAATTCTAATTATTATTATTATAGACTATTTCTGATTTTTAAAATGGATTAATCTTTGCTGTCCTGAATTTTTCTGTTTTATGGGTCACTGGTTCATATAGCATGAAAGACATACCATAAATGGAAAAGAAGATGGGATAGTCATGTATTAAGAATGGAGGATAAGCAATATGTCACCCAAAGTTCTATACATGAAACATTAAAAGAACTAGAAGAAGGTTTCTAGCATTTTGAGTAAAGCCTAAAAGAAGCATATGCAGAAAGAAATTATTAATCCAACATCTACCAGCAAGCATTGATTAAGTGCACAATAATGGTTAGGTATTTATATGGTGCAATGGACAGAGCATTGGTCTTCAGGTTAAGAAGACCTGAGTTCCTATCTGATCTCCAATAGTGACTAGCTATATGATCTTAACTTATATCTTCCTCAGTTTCCTCATCTACAAGATGAGGATAATAATAACTACCTCCCATGGTTGTTGTGAGGAACAATATGATATATTTGTAAAGCAGTTTGCATATCTCAAAATGTTATGTAAATGCTGTGATTTGATGATGATTGAACAAGTTGTGGTATATGATTGTGATGGTAATATCATGATATATGAAATGATGAGTTCAATGATATTTAAAAAAATGGAAAATTTTGCATAAAATAACAAAGAACAAAATTAGCAGAACCAAGAGAACATTGTTTAAAGCAATAGCAATATTGTTCTAAGAATGAGTTTGAATGAATGTCATTTTCACTAGTATTAATATCCAAATTAATTTAAAAAGAACATATAAAGAAAGACACTATCAGTATCCAGAGAAAAAACTAATAAATAGAAGACTATATAGAATAATTTAATACATAAACATGCATGGTGTGGTCTAATGGTAGCTATTTCTAAAATGGGGGGAGGGAGGGAGAAAAAAAAGAAATTTACATGAATACTTTGTTGTTTATATAAAAGGAATAGCAAGTTGTGCATATTTAAAATTCCATGTACAATATATTATGTTATGAATTGCTTATTTTATTATCTTAAATTATATTAAAATCAATAAAAAAGATTGTATTGATAAGGATTTAAAGACAAAAATGAATTGATGCCTGCCCTCAAAAGAGCTCATATTCTAAAAGGGGAAACAGAATAAATATGAGTAATTACAGAATAGATAGAATATATACAAAATGAATGATATTTTATAGTACAGTATGGATAGAATATATAGGGAGCAGAGATCCAATATGGCATGTGAATGAGAGCAATTATGCTCTTGTTGTAGAACAGATAAAGGAGAATCATGGGTTAAAAATAACTGGAGAGATTTGGGAATTTTTACTTATTGCTAGAGGGAGTCACCAGATATTATTTAGTAGGGAATGACATAGTTTTACATTTTAGGAAAAACCTTTTCAAAACTGTGAATCAATGAGAGACTTGATAAGAGGTGATTGCAATGAAAGAAAATGAGGGCTTGAAATAAGTTAGTGGAAGTTTAAGTGGAGAGAATAGGATACTTATGAGAGATGTAAAGGCAAAAGGAATAATGTTTGATGATTGTAGATTGTTATGAAAGTGAGAACTAGAGAAGATTTTGAAGTTAGGAGACTGGGATAATGATGTTTTTCACATTAATAAGGAAATATAGAAGAGAAAAAAAGTTGGTAAGAGAGGGTTTTAGTCATTTTATATTTGAGTCCACATTAATATTTGCAAAAAGAGAGTAATACAATGATTGCAGCTTCTGTATCAACATCTATTGTAGATAAGTAGTCAAAAAATCAGTAATTCAGTCATCTAGTATTCATTAAGTGTCTACCATGTGTCAAGCACCATGAAAAATGATGGGGATACAAAAAAAAGAGGGGAAAAGTTCCTAGTCTCAAGAAACTCACAGTTTAATAGAGGAGAAAATAACTATGTACAAACAAGATCTAGATTGGGAGTTGTCTTTGAGTGAAGGCACTAAGATTAAGAAAATCTGAGAAAGGCTTCATGAAGAAGGTGGAACTTTAATTTAGACTCAAAATGAGCCAGCAAAGCCAGGAGGTAAAAATTAGTGAGAGTGTTTCAAGAATAGAGGGGTAGCCAGTGAAAACTCTGAGTGTTGGGAAATGAAACAAATCATGCCAGGAAAAGCAAGGAGGCCAGTGTCAGTGAATTTCAGAGCATAAAAGAAAAGAGGCATAAAACTTGGAAGGTTGGAACAGGCGAAATTATAAAGGGCTTTAAAAGCCAAATAGAGGATTTTATGCTTGATACTGTAGACAAAAAAAAAATGCTTCTGGAGTTTATTGAATGAGGAAGGGGAGAGGGTGAAATTGTCAGATCTACTCTTTAGAAAAATCAATCTGACAGCTGAATGAAGGATGTACAGGAATGTCAAGAGATTTCAGAAGCAAGGAGACCAATCAGCAGGTTAATGCAATAGTCAGATATATGTCAAAGTCCTTCAACAAAGTGATTGAATTGTTAGTAGAGAAAAAAGGCCTATGCGAAATATTGCAGATAGAAATGACAAAATGTGATAATTGATTAGATGGAATGAGAGAAAAAATTAAGGATGACACCAAGTTTATGAGCCTAAAAAAGTGGCATGTTGATGATCCCCATGATAGAAACAAAGAAGCTAGAAAAAGAGGGATTTTTTGGAGGAAGGAGATGTCAATTTTGCACATTAAATTTAAGATATTTATAATACATTCAGTTTCTAAAAGAAGAAAGCTGTGTATATTGAGCTATAGGAATAATTACCAAGCTCCATGAGAGAAGTATCAACCCCACTTGGCTCTAGTCTACTCTCCTGCCAGCCCAGGTCATCTCTTCCCCTCCACATCCCATCCCCATCTTGGAACACTATCTCATCAGCAGTGTACTTGTTATGCCCCAGACAATGCGCTCATGGTACAGCAACTATTCAACTGTGAAGATGTTCTCACATACAATGACTTCCTCTTCTCCCCAGGCTATATAGCCTTCCTGGCAGACTAAGTAAACTTCACTTCAGCACTTGCCAAGAAGATAAGCCTAAAGATCTATTTGTTCCATTTTCCAATGGACACAGCCACTGAGGCTAGGATGGCTATTGCCATGGTGCTGAGAGGAGTTATTGGCTTTATTCATCACATCTGCACCCCAAAATTCCAGGCTAGTGAAACAGGCAAAGTGAAAAATTATGAGCAGGGCTTCATCACTGACCCTGTGGCCATGAGACCCAAAGATCAAGTCAAAGATATGTTTGAAGCCAAGGCAAGGCATAGCTTCTTTGGGATTCCAGTCACAGACTGCCTAAATGACCAGCTGCTTAGTGGGTACCCTCTTTTATGACATTGACTTTCTCAAGGAGGAAGAACATGACTATTCCTGGGCAAGATCATCACCAGGCTGGAGGATCTAATGGTGGCACCTGAGAATTCACACTAAAGGAAGCTAATGAAATTTTATAGCAGAGCAAAAAATGGAAGCTACTCATTGTGAATAAATAAAATGAGTTAATAGCTGTCTAGGTGGGTCTCAAGAAGCATTTAGACTATCCCCCTGGCATCCAAGGACATCAAAAAGCAGCTTTTTGCAGGGAAGCCATCTACAATCTTGAGGATAATAAATACTGTAGTGTCCTGCTTTTTAGTGCCCCACATTGAGTGCCAAAATGTGGTGTCATTCTGGAGCCCCCAAATCGTGGTGCCAAAATATACTTATCTAGAGCCACTATGCTGGGGTACCAAAATATAACATCTGGAGTAGCTCTCTGGAAGACAAGCCCGAGTCCTTTGTCTTCATGGAGGAGTGAAGAAGGCAGGAGACCCACAAGTATGGTCAAAGATAGAGTGTCCTTATTTCAAGTCCTCTCAGTCCTCAAATACTTTGGTATGATTACATCATCACATCACATTGAGTAAGTGCTAACTATAATATCATTACATCACTACAGCACACTGTGCAAGTGCTAAATATAAGCCCCCTGCTATTGATATGTAAATGCCTCTCTTATTGTAAGTATCCCTTGCTTCAAATAGAACATAGGTGGTCATGCCCTCCTTGACTTCTCAGGAAGGGTGAGAGGCACCAAAGGGAGATGGGGAACCAAACCAGACATTGTCAGCAGGTTCCCTCTGGGCTGAAGGGTTTTATACCTTACCCAGAGTTCCCCCACTATCTGCAGCCATCTACACAATTCCATCTTGACACACTGTCCCAGGCTAGTGTGACTGTGCAGGACTCTTCCTAAGGAAACTTCATTTTCCAAATTAACATGATGAAGTACATCAAGGAGAAATAATTACCAAAAGAGTAACAATGTAACACAGTCAGAAAGTACATAGAGAAAAGAGGAGACTCGGAGAAAATCTACAGTTAGTATAATATGAAAAATAATTTAATAAAGGAGACTGAAGAGTGATCAGACAGGTAGAAGGAGAATTTAAAAATTGGGGGCAAAGTATATGGGAGCATAGAATGCTGCAGAGAGGTCAAGCAGCATTTGGCAATTGAAAGATCATTGGTTATGTTAAAAAGAGTAGTTTCATTTGAGTGTGAGGTAAGAAAACAAATTGCATAGGATTTAGTAAAGAATGAGAAAAGAAAAAGTGGAGATATTTAATTAAGACTTACTTAAGGGATTATTTCAACAAGTTTATCCACAAAAGAAAGGAGAAATTTAGGGTAATAGTTAATGTTCATGATAAGTTTGCTTTTGCTTTTCTGTTTCGTTGTTATTTTTGTTTTGTTTTTAAGGATATAATAGACATTTGTGAGTTTGGAAGCATCAGGGAAGGAAGCAATAGAAAGGGATCAAAAATAGAAAGCAATCAAAGATTGAAGATTTGGAATGATAGTGGGAATAATCTGTTAGAGAAGATGGGAAGGTAAAATAAAAATTGAAGGCATATATATAGTGCTTTAACTTTTACAAACTGTTTTATTATCATTATGTTATTTTATTCTCATAGTAATCCTGGGATTCCCATTTTATAGATGAAAAATTTGAGGGAGATAGAAGTTAAATGAATTGTTCAGCATCATACAGCTAGTTTCTCAGGCCAGATTTGATCTACAGCATTTCTGACTGGAAGTCTAGCACAAATACTCCTCCACTTAACTGGTTACAAGAAGAAACAATGAGAAGGTTGAGCTCTTCATCTCAACCTGGTGAAGGAGGAAATGTAGGAGCTATTGCCAGGATAATGTAATATGAGGAAAGGGAAATAAAATGGATCTTTCAATGAAAGACCTTTCTTATTGTAGTGAAGTATCAGTGGTTCTCAGATGAGAAAGTGAGGAAGAGGTGCCAGGAAAGAGAAATTTTAGGATAGCCACTTCAGTGAATGGGATACATAATTAGTTACAAGGAGTAGTAGCATTACTTTCTTTCAGAAAAGACTTAGTGAAGATTAAGAAACACAAATTTCTATTGAATCTATGCAGTGTGGTTTCGTGATTTCATCCTATTGAATGAAGTCTTATACTTTACTATCAGGGTTGATTATAAATTCGTGTTATTCAACTTCAACTGGGCTTTCCTGGTAGTAAATCAATATCCTTTTATTCCTCCTTAACTGATTACTTATCTTATTCTCGGCATATGTTATTACAAACCTCTTCACTTCTTAAGACTTCCACATTTCTTTCCCCCTCTTCCTCCATGCCCAGCTATGGGTCTTGTCTCTTACTTTACATTGAAGCCATTTGACTTGAGTTTTCTCTTCTCTTACTCTCATACTCTGATTACATGATTTTACTTCTTCTTAAGGTCAACCCTTGTATAGACTCATTTGATCCCATCCTCTCTGGCTTTCTCTCACAGATTGCACTCATTTATTCCTTTCTTGTGAATATTAACCCTTTTCCTATATGCTTGTTGCTTTCCTATTTCATTCATACATTCTCAAATCTCTGAAAACCTCAAAAAAATCTTCATTAGACCCTCAATCCCCAATCAAAGATTCATGTCTTCTTCCTTTCTTAGCCAAATTCCCTGAATAACATCTTCTCACCTGCTCACTACTCGATTCTTTGTAATCTAGCCTCCTACCTCATAATTCCATTGAAATTGGCCTCTACAAATTAACAGTGATTCCTAAGTGACCAAATATATCTTCATCCTTCTTAATTTATTTTCTAAATTTAACAGTGCTGATCATCCTCCCCTCTTGGATATTCTTCCTGTCTGGATTTGTGAGAACCTACTATTTCTTTGATTTTCTCTCTCTTCTCACCACTAACCATTTGACCCATCTGATCTCCCTCCCCTAATCCATCTGACAAGTTGTCAGTTTCCTTTACTATTTCATCATCTATATCATGTTCTCTAAGTACATCTATTTCCTGGGGTTCAGTCCCAGGCCTTTTTCTCTTCTCCTTTTACAGACTCTTTGGAAATCTCATTAGCATGTCTAAGATTAAGCATCACTTCTATGCAGATGACTGTCATATTGACATATTTAACCTGACTTTTTTTTTTATTCTGAGTTCCAGTTCTACATCACCATGCTTAGTGTGCATTTCAAATTGTATTAAAGACATCTCATATTCAATATTTTTCAAACTGAACTCATTATTATTCCTGATAAAATGCATCCATCTTTTAAGTTTGACCATGTCTATCAAAAGGTTCCTTTCAGTCTCCAAGAATGATAATTTTGGTATATGTTGTTTAAGATGTCTTATAAGTAAATATGGAATACTTTAAGCAAATTCACTCTTTATGGATAGTAGGTCAAATAGAGCATAGATGGATTTAATTGCATGGTTTTATAAAAGGATTGGAAATACATACATTAAAACTACTATAAATCTCATCATTGAAGCTATAGAAAATAGCCAATTGATGAATTACTAAAGGGGAAAAAATTAGAAAAAAATTATTTTACAAAGTGACATATAAATACAACATTTAAAATATAATCAGTAATATCATAACCCTAGATTGGAGACATTTGCTTAATAAAGAAAGTTCAATATATATACATCAAGCTCTGTTCTTGGGGGCACAATGGATAGAGCCAGACATGGAGTCAGGAAGATTCATCTTCCAGAGTTCAATACTGGCCTCAAACATTTGCATCCAAGTCAGTTTAACCCTGTTTGTCTTAGTTTCCTCATCTATAAAAATGAACTAAAGAAGAAATGGCAACCCATTCTGTTATTTTTGCAAAAAGAAAAAGAAGGAAAGAAGGAAAAAAGGAAGGAAAGAAGGAAAGAAGGAAAGAAGGAAGGAAGGAAGGAAGGAAGGAAGGAAGGAAGGAAGGAAGGAAGGAGAGATTAAAAAGGTCCAGTGGAGTCACAACGAGTTGGACACGATGGAAAACAACACAAGTAAAATGACTTGCTGCACTAGCTAGGTTTTACCTTGGATCTTCTGAATGTATAAAGGCTTGTCTCCTTGAATCATCTCCTCCACCTCATTCTCACACATGTTTCTTTTAGCTCTGCTTCTGACTCTGAATTTTGGCACCATGCCCTACCCCCTCTCATAAGATTCAGTTCCCCTTTCTATAATGTTATTTTAATTAAGATATAAGCACCTTGAGGACAGGGTCTGCTTTCTTTTTATTTGTATGTATATCCCTAGCTTCAGCACATAACAGCATCTATTCTTGATACAGGTGGAAGTTCTTCCTTCCTTTTCTATAGGCTCACATTGTTTTAATAACAATAACTAATAATAATCATAATAATTGCTAACATTTATACATAACCTACTTTGTGCCTGGCTCTGTGCTAAGAAGTTTTACAAATATTATTTCAATTAATCCTCACAATAACTCTGAGAGGTAGGTAATATTATTATCCCCATTTTACAGATAAAGAAATTGAGTAAGTAGAGTTTAAGTAGTAGTTAATCTCTAGATTTTAATTTAAATCTTCCATACTATAACCCTGCTGCTCTATCTACTATGCCACCTTTATTTACCACCATGTTCTCAGATAATATATTTTAGAATTGTGCCAGTAATTAAAATCAAACATTTGTTATAATGTTCAGACTTCATTATCTTACTTATTTTTTTTAAAAAATCAGTGCAGTTATTTTCTCCAGTTCTGTGGCATCTCTCATATTCTGCACTATCTTCAAAAAAACTTGTGGTACTAGCACCATGACAATGTTCCTAAGTTCTTTCAGCACCTTGGTATATAATTTATCTCAGCCATGATAAATTCAACTCATTGACAACAAGTAAATATTCTCTTACTATCTCTTTGTTTTTGTTGGACCTTAACTCCCTTTTTATCCATTTGTAGTCTATCCACCTAATTCCCAAATCACTCACTTTGGCATAGAAAATAGAAATAAAATTAGCATTCTCTCCATCATATGTTCATGTCAATAAGTCATGTATCCATAAAGGAAATTCTCATGTTGATTCATCAAAAGGGTTCAGAAAAAGGTAAGCTAATAGAGATTTTATGAGATGCTAACCCTATTATAACATTTTATTTCAGAATATATCCTATGTGCAAATTATTGTGTTCTTTAAAATTAATCAATTTAATTATAAAAAAAAGTCTTTACTCCATCCCCTCTCTCAATCTCCTCCCATGGAAGCAAAGAGTACTGGACTTGCAGTCAGTAAGAGTTGCATTCAAATCCTTTCTCAGTCACTTACTAGCTATGTGGATCTATATAAATCACTTAATCTTTCTACATTTTCATTCCCTCATCTGTAAAATGGATATATTAATAACAGCATCTTCAATACAGGATTATTGTGAGAAGCAAGTGAATAATTCTTTGCAAATATTAATGGGCCATATTAATGTCAGCTGTCATTATGTACAAGATGCTGTTCAAATATCATTTTTTAAAGTCCTGGGGTATTTTTAAAAATCAGGATCATCAGGTTGTTTTATCTTATAAAGAGAAAAAGTTAATATTATCTAATAAAGACTTTTAAAATCAAAGATTCTGGTTAAAACTTTTCAGGGGAAGGAAAGGGAGAAGGCATATACAAAGCAATCCTTTCAGAAGCAATTAGGTACAGGGATAGATGTGCCTATATACAGAAAAAAAAAATAGATGACTTTGGAATCCTTTGTGGAACCTGAAGAAGTTAAGAAGACCAGATCAATTTATATATGCTGCATTTAAGATTAACTACAGTATGTAGGCAAATTTCTATATTCAAGAAATAAATTTTAAAAGTTGCTCCTTTGATTTTGCCATAAACCCACACTACTGCATTTGACATTCATTTCTAGTCACTAGCCAAAAGATCCTGGACCAAAAGGAGAAAAATTAGATATCAGGTATGGCTGTTCTAGCAAAATATTCTTTCTGTTTCTATCAAATATGGGGAAAGACTAAAGACAATGGGTAAGTCCATTGAACTTTAAACAGAGTATGCTGATTTTTAAAAATTATTATAGCTTTTTATTTACAAGATATATGCATGGGTAATTTTTCAGCATTGCATTTCAGCATTCAGTTGCAAAACCTTTTGTTCCAATTTTTCCCCTCCTTTCCCCTATTTCCTCCCCCAGATGGCAGGTAGACCAATATATGTTAAATATAATATACGTATGCATATACAGTTATTTTGCTGCAGAAAAAGAATCAGACTTTGAAATAATGTGCAATTAACCTGTGAAGGAAATCAAAAATGCAAGTGGACAAAAATAGAGGGATTGGGAATTCTATGTAGTGGTTCACAGTCATTTCCCTGAGTTCTTTCGCTGGGTGTAGTTGGTACAATTCATTACTGTTCTATTGGAGCTGATTTGTTTTATCTCATTGTTGAAAAGGGCTATGTCCATCAGAACTGATCATCATATAGTATTGTTGCTGAAGTATATAATGATCTCCTGGTCCTGCTCATTTCACTCAACATCAGTTCATGTAAGTCTCTCCAGGCCTTTCTGAAATCATCCTGCTGGTTATTTCTTACACAACAGTAATATTCCATAACATTCATATACCACAATTTATTCAACTATTCTCCAACTGAGGGGCATCCACTCAGTTTCCAGTTTCTGGCCACTACAAAGAGGGCTGCCACAAACATTTTTGCACATACAGTCCCTTTCCCTTCTTTAAGATTTCTTTGGGATATAAGCCCAGTAGTAACACTGCTGGATAAAAGGTTATACACAGTTTGATAATGCTAACTGTTTTAATGGCAATTAAATCAATTATTGCACCTTAAAAAAATAAACTTTAAAATTTGCTGCAAGGAGTATTTTTGTTCTAGAAACAAGCATGACAAATTTTTCACAATTATCACATTCCTATGATTGCTCAATAGGAATCATGCTAAGGCATGTTTTATAATTTCTAGCTGCATTATGAACAGTAAAAAAAAAAAAACACCATTCCAATTAACTAATGGATAATAATTGATATTTCAATAAATTTATTTCATATGCATTCTCATTTGAAACCTACAACAAGCCTGTGAGGTAGATACTATACCTATTAATCCCACTTTATTGATTTGAAAACTGACTTTCACTGCAGGAATTAAGAAATTGAAGTCGCATATCCTCAATGGGTCAGAGATCAAATCTGAATCAAAATCTTCCTAATTCAAAGTCCTGAAAAGAAGGCCAATAAGAAATATTTTTGTTTGGATATTTTATTTTGTTTGGTTTTCATTGTGTTTGCCCCAGAATTTAGCACAATGCTGGGCACATAGACAAGAAACAAATATTTCTTGGGTTAGCTCAATGACAAAGTAGATGGAGTCTGAGGCCTCATGTTTAAAAAAAAAAAACAAAAACACCTGAGTTCAAATTCAGCCTCAGATAATTTTTAGCTCTGTGATCCTCCCCAAGTGACTTAACCCTTGTTTGCTTCAGTTTCCTCATCTGCAAAATGGAAATAATAATAGTACCCCCACCTCAGGGTTGTTGTGAAGATCAAATAACAATTGTAAAGTGCTCAGCACTATGCCTGGGATAAAGGAAATACTATATAAATATTAGCCATTATCATTTTTTTTCGGTCCCAAAAGTTAAAATATCCATGGTTAACATACGTTGAATGTGGTTATTTATTTTCATTTTTTTCCTCAGGCATGGGAAGATATACTTGTAATCCCTATTACTGGAGAACGGTGAAATTAGCAAATCTCCAGGGCTTGAGACTGCTAAGGTACATCTCACTAGGCCTATGAAGTATACCCATTGAGTTTAGTTCTTCCATATTCACAAATTCTATGCTTCCCAGAAGCACTAGACCTCATCTTTAATACTCTAATATTTACAAATTCGATGTTAGCAGTGCAATATTTTCATGGCAATACAGCTTGAGCAATCTATTTGCATAAAGAAAAGTGACAAAATCCAGATGTCTGTCTAAATTACACTTTCAAAAGTAACACGATGGGATTGAATAGATTTGAATTCATTTTTCCTGTGACATACAATCATCCCCATAGTGTTTGCTTCTCTAGATGAATACACAAGTGGAAAAGACAACATTGGTATAAAAGCAATATTGATTTGGCCTCCCAAAGTAGCACTTGACTTTGCTGTTGCTATTTTTGCAAATAGATTTGAATTGACCCAGAAATATATATCAAAGTTCATTTTTTACATCCTTTTGAAAATTTATGTAAATGGTTAGGGATAGAATCCAATTTGGGATCAAATTTTACAAATGAAAATGAAATAGAAAGCTTAATAGTGTCTGCAATACGTGTGTGTGTGTGTGTGTGTGTGTGTGTGTGTGTGTGTATAAAATTCTTGGAGGAAGAGTGGTTGAAGTAGATATTACTTATATTTCAGACCTTAGCTTTAAAAGCAAAAAAAGTTTCACTGAGTCTGAATTATCTAGAATATCCATATGGATTGAATATAATGAATAATTGTGAAGGCTTTTTTTTTTCCATCCATTAGGAGCCATGTAGGATTAGACTTCAATTTTTACAGGTGTCAGAATATGAAAGAAATCATTTCAAATATTTATCGAAGGTCATGTGGTACTTATGATTAAATAGTGAAAAAAGTCTTCTGGATATGTATTGTCACTTTAAATATTGATGCTTTCTTAGGAGGTAAAGAGAGAGATCAAGAAATAGTTATTTTTTCATGACTATTGGTTGACCCTTGTTGTATATATAGATAGCATAAGCATAACTGCTCTAAGCAAACAAGCTTGGCCTGATAATAGAAATGAGGTAGCAAAAATTATTTGGAAAAGCTTTGAAATGGATATTTGTCATATTTTTTGAGCTGCTTTCCCCCCCCCATAGTCATTTACGATTCTCCCTGACCTCATTTGAGATTTTCTTGGCAGATACATTGAAGTGGTTTGCCATTTTCTTATCCAGTTCATTTTGCAAATGAGAAAATTAAAGCAAGCACCTTTAAGTGACTTACTTAGAATTAAATATATAGTAAATCTTTGAGGTGAGATTTGAACTCAGCAAGATGAATTTTCCTGACTTAGCCTTGCCATCTACCCACTGCACCGCCTAACTGCTTCTAACATACTATAGAGACCCAAAATGCAAAATTTCTCTATAAGAGAACAGTTTTGTATATATGACTTTCCATTTGCATAAATGTAATGTTGCCCAGATACTTTTGGTAGTTGAAAAGATTTCTGTCTTTCATAGTTATAGCAATCATCACAGCTACTGTCTTTTCCTTAATTCTTTTCTACGAAGTAATAGTGCCTGGCCTGTGTGAAGTACCTTACAGATATTATTTCATCTGACCTTCACAATGATCCTGAGAGGTGGATATAATTATTATCTGAATTGTACAGATGAGGAAGCTGAGACAAAAAATATGAATTGACTTGTCCAGTATCATATAAAAAGGCAGTGTCTCAGCCTTGATTTTAATATATATTTTTGACTTTCAATGCACTATCCATTATGCCACATTTTGCCTCCTCCTTTTCTTTTGCTTCCCATCTCCTATTTAAACAAAGCATCAGGGTCTTGAGTTAAAAGTAGTCAGATTTAGCTATACTATAGATTAATTACTACTTCAGGAGCATATTTTGAGGAAGGTTAAAATCATTTGCAAAATACAAGTGCCTTTCCTCCAATTTGTATAGAGTTGGAGGAAGGGTGTAGGAATAGAAAGTGGCACAGGGCTCTGTGTAAATTTTTCAGAAAGATGTGACAGCTGGGATGAGCCAGAGCTCACATATAAACACACACACACACACACACACACATGTCCTGAGGAAAACAGAAATCTTTACCCTGGTAATCATGGAATATAACTTAGTAAGTTACTAAAAGATCTTCAATGATGACAATACTATTTATGATAATGTGTCAAAACATGATGGAGTTAGGTAGCAGAGAAGATAGAGTACTGGATTTTGAATCAGAAAACTCTGAGTTCAAATCCAATCTCAAACACTACTAGCTCTTGGAGTTGCTTAACCTCTGTTTACTTGTTTTCTCAAATTTAAAATGGAGGTGTTAACCCTTTTTTCCCAAAGTTGTTGTGAGCATCAAATGAGATATTTGTAAAATACTTAGCACTGAGCCTGTCATATATTAAGCCCTATATAATTGGTGGCAGCAGCAGAAGGAGAAAGGTGAACTGATATTCATCAAAATTAAAATAGAAAAAAAAAAAAGAAAAATAACTGAACTCTTTGGGTGAGTTCACATCTCACCTTTGACACACAGGCTATGTGCTCCTGAGCAAGTCATCGAATATGCCAACATTTTAGGCATTCTATTTTGTTAGTCATAAAACTAAAATATTTTGTTTAGGAATGTCTTTCTAGTGAATCCAATGGCAAATGAGATCCTATGATTTTGTAAGAGACTGAATGTGTCTTGATGTGTGAAATATATTTTTTAAAGTTGTACACTTATGGAGATATCTACATAAATTTCTCAGACTACTTTCCACCTCTTTCCTTTCCTGCAAAACTTCCAGAAAAAAGTAATGTACACTTATTACCTCCATTTAAAAAATAAAAATACCTTACATTAACATACATAAACAATCACATATGTATAGGTTTACAATGAATCCAAATTTTGTATCTATTACCATATTTGGCCCTCACAACCATCCTATGGAGCAGGTTTTATTATTCCCATTTTTAAAATAAAGGCATAGACTCAGAAAGATTAGATTACTGTTCCAAGTATTTAAGCTCAAATCTTCCTGATTCTCATTTGCATGCTCTACCCAGTTCTACCCACTATGCTGCAGCTTTTCATCTTGGCTTGACTTCATTTGTAAGAGGAAATTTTGGTGAGGCAAATTCCTCTACCAATGTAGATGTGCAACTATTGTTCTACTGGTGACATTCTTAGAGAGATACCTGAGATGTTCATATGTTCAATAATTTACTTAGGAGCACATAGCCCATACGTCAAAGGTCAGATTTAATCTTGTCTTTCCTGATATGATTCTGACCTCTCCATCCATCCTGCAAATTTTCTACCTTTTTTCTGCCTCTTTTTTAAGAAAATGAAAAAAAATGCTGATATGGTGGAATAGAAGAGGTACAAGATAAATAGTGTCTGAGAGTTGATTGATCATTAGTGAGAAGATCAGAGAAGAGAGAAGAAACAAATAGTGGCTGAGAGTTGAACTTCCATATAAGGCCTACTCAAAGACAAAAGCTAGAGGCAACTACAGCTTAATTGGGGTTTGGACTTAATCATATATTTATTCCTGGAAGGGCTATTAAAGGTTAACTATTGTTAGAAGAAATCTAATAATTGAAAATCAAATGGAACCAAACTAATAAGCCTCACACCCTTTAATAAATAAACAGATAAATAGATAGATAAATGAATGAATGAATGTATTATATTATATTTATTATATTATTATAAATAAAGAAAATCCATTGCACAAAATCTTTGCTCCAATAAGCCCAGTGATTATGCCCATGGAAGTTTTATAGTAACAGAAAGCATTAAAATCTAGCTAAAAGAGATAGTTGCAAGAGTTGAAGAGAAATGGGAAATCACTTCCAATCAAATATAATATATGCATTGAATTATTAAAAGATCTTCAGAAAATACATTGTGTTTCTATCAGTCTCTAATAGCTGTATGTGCAAAAATTAATATGTCCACCTATTAGAGAAGTTTAAATGGTTGAAATTAATCCTTTTCTATTTCTTTGTCAAGAAGATAGAGAGTAAAAAGAATTGTGGTACAAAGGAAAGAGGGAAGAAGACCCACTGAACTTTGTTATCATTGTTCAGTCATTTCAATCATGTCTGAATCTTTTGTGGCCTCAGTTAGGGTTTTCTGGGTAAAGATACTGTTGTGGCTTGACGTTTCCTTCTTATTTGATAAATGAGAAAACTAAGGCAAATGGTTACACAGCTAGTAAGTATCTGAAGTTAAATTTGAATTTGGGAAGATGAATCTTTTTATGTGGTACTATATCCATTGCCACCTAACTACCCCTAATTGAACTTTGAAATTTTGAGGAGCTGGTCTTTCTAAAGAAATAGCTGTATATAACTGAAGATTATTAAAAGGCATATATATAGTCCATGCTTCATATGTTATCTAGTTCCCCCTATTGCCATCTTGCAATCTTCTAGGTGAAATAACTTGATCCCACCTGGCTCTGTTTTTTACTTTGAGATCTGTAGGAAAATATATTAAGCATGTGCCTATAACTTTGCCAAGTACTTTACAAACCAAATCAAACCAATATTACCGTTACAAATAAAAATGTCATTATAGTTGATTCCTCTATGGCTTCATTCATGATTCTTTGTAATCTCTAGACCAAAATATTACTTGTGAGCTTCCTATCTCCTCTACATTGTCATCTATAAGAATGTCAATAATTTATAAGTATTAAAAGTTCTTGAGAATAGGGGGTATCTATTGTATTTCTATCTACAGGGGCTATCCACCTTGATAAATACATTGAAATGGATTCTTTCATCTCTGAAACTCAGAATGGATTGAAGCTTGAGGTTAATCCTAAGAACATAAAAGTTCTTTAAACTGTGTTAAAAGGAAGATTAAAGAAAGGATGGAACTGAAGCATAAGGGAAATGAAATAATGAGAAAGAATAGACAAATATGCCAATCACTCAACTGTAATAATGTAAAATGTAATAATGAAATTATTTTCTCTACCAGTGATGCTCTACAAAAATGCTTACCAAGGAACTGAAAGCCAATATAAGAAAAGAGATGAGTTTAAAATGTTGTTTCCAAAAAATATGATCATTAAGCCACTCTCAATGATTCTCAAAAAATGTGAAAAAAGAAGTGTCCCAGGACACTGGGTAATTGTTATCTATGTAGTCAAAAAATGGGAAGTTAGCAGATTCTTCCAATTATAGACCAGTGAACTTAGATTTCTTTTCTGGAAAAAGTCACAGATATGATTATTAAAAAGAATATAATCATTTAGAAAAAAAATAATGAACAATAAGAACCAATGTGTTTTCCTCAAGAGCAAAATAGGCTAAATGAATCTATTTTACTTTTGGAAAGAAGTTGACCAGAAGAATATGAGAATACAGAATTACATTTACTGAATGATACAAGAAACATAATTCACTTATAGTCATTTTTTAGTAGGTAATTCATGTATTATCATCACTATTTCATAGAAAAGGAGGGTCCTCTGAGACAGTTGAAATTTCCATGTCAGCCAACTTAGTTAGAGTGATATATTTGGTAAGTATCAGATCTAGGCTCCTAACTCCAGCACCAGCAGTCTTTGTACTACACCATTGTTCAATTAATGACTAAACATTTATTAGGTACCTACTATATCCAGGCACAGTGTTGTAAGTACTGAATATACAGAAACAAATGACAGTTCTTGACTTTAAGGAGTTCACAATATAATGAAAGAAACAAAAAACAAATAAATATGTTCCTACAAGGCATATAAAGAAAAAAATAGAAAGTAATTGAGAGAGGGAAGTCACATGTCACAAAATCTATCATGGTCTTGTAGAAAAGATAAGAGAGTTGAAGATAGATAAGCAAAAGTTTGGACTCAGTTGAAGAAACAAATCCAAAAAACAGTCATTAATGAGTTGATATCAACCAGAATTCTATCTAATCAGAGGCACCAGGGATTTAGTTTAATAGTTTTATCACTAAGTTGAATGAAGACATGGGTGGCAATTTTAAAGTTGACCAATATCACAATGTTGGAAGGTACATAGCTAGAATGTTGAATGACGGAACCAAGATGCCAAAAGAAAGTTGCTTTCAAATATTTGAAAAACTTTTTTTCAAAGCAGTAATTAAACTTGCTTGAAGAAAATAGAACTAATAAGTATGATTGATTGGTGTGGAGACACAGGTCGGGAATCTATGTCGGGAAAAGCTTTCCATTAGAGCTATCTAAAAGTGAAACAGTCTTCTCTGGGAAGTAACAGGATTCTCTTTGTGAGAGATCTCCAGACAGAGTCTGGATGAGCAATTGTCTGCAAGTTTCAGATTGGATTCCCACTTAAGGAAACGCTGTACTTAGGCATTAATTGGAGTATATAGCCTCTGAATTCCCTTCCAACTTTGAAATTTTCTGATTATTTTATAAATCCTTGACACCAGCCTTCTATTCCACACCACTCTGATCTCCTAAAGACTAACAATGATCTGATTAATCATCAACCTAAGTGCTTTTCCTTAGCCACTACTTTTTGATGTTAGTGCCACTGATCACATCTTCATTCTTGACACATTTATTTCTTTTGCCTCCATAATTCCATTGATTATTCTCTTATATCTCTGTGCATTATTTCTCCATTTCATTTAACTGAACTTTTCCTTCTACTTCATAAATACTATAGAGACATTAATTATCTTGAGAACATATTCTAAGTTCTCATTGAGACAATAATACTTAAATATAGTCTCTTCATTGACCATGTTTTCCATTCCCTCAATCAACCACTATCTATTAAGTATTAATATGTACTAATTATGTGTTTGGTACTGTGGTTAATGCTAGAGATACAAAGAAAGGCAAAAAAATACGGTTTCTACCATCAATGAGCACATATTCTTTTGAAGGGACAACAAGAAAATATGCACATAAGATAAATGGATAAATGGAAGAAAAATATTAGCAGTGGATGGTAGAACTGGAAAAATCTTCCTGCAAAAGGTCAGATTTGAGATAAGAGAGGATGAAAGCCAAAGAATTCAAGAGTTATGGGTAAGGAGGGAAAGAATTTCAGGGCTACAATCCTTAGCTACCATTAATGAGGTACAGCCAATGCACTAAGTCATAAGTATTAGAGATAATAGCAAAAAAATTGCCAAGTTACAGAATTTGGAAAGGGAAATGAAGTACACAATTAACAAGCTAGGCAAAGGTCAGTTTTTGAAGGCTTTTAAAAGTCAAAGTGAGGGTTTCATAATTGATCCTAAAGGTAGTTTAGAGCCACTGGAGTTTGTTGACTAGAGGATGAAACACTGATACTTGAGCTTTAAGAAAATCACTATGACAGCTGAAAGGGAAAGAATTAGAGTGGATAGAGAAAAACAAACCAATCAATAGAATATAGCTGTAGTCCAGGCAGAGAGTGATGAGAACCTTTACTTTTGTGGTGATTGTTTAAGTGGAGAAAAAAAGGACATTTGTAAGAGATATGAAGATAGAAATGGCAAGATGTGGCAAAAGATCAAATTTGTGAGATGACTGTGAGGAGTTGATAAAAATATAGAGATTTTGAGTTTGAATAACTGAGAGAATGGTAGTACCCTTGACAGTAATAGGAAAATTTGGAAGAGGGGAGGGTTTTGGAGAAAAGATAATGAGTTCTGTTTTGGACTTATGGAGTTGGAGATGTTTACAAATATGCATTGAGAGATGTCAATAATCAGATCAATACTACAATTGTTCCTTTAAAAGTATAGAAATCATGTCAATTGACTAGTGTGAAAATAATTATGATTTGCATATTAATTGATATGTATGTAGTAAATATAATTTAGATCTTTCAGAGGTACCATCTTCCCAAAGACTGACTTGAGAGTCTCTCAATGCAACTTGAAATGATTAATTAATTCCTGACAATGCTCTCTGGTGTATGTTAAGTGAAGTGAATCAAAGATTGCAGAACCTGCTCCTGTCACAGAATTCTGATCCTGTGCACTACTAAGTAAGTTAGTACTTGAGATCTAAAATAATCACTTAAAAACTGTTTCCACAGGACTTCAGAATGTCCCTCTTGTCCTGCTTTTGTGGCTTGTTGTGGGAAACCAGTCAGGCCTTGGGAAATGATTGTATTATAATTCCCCTTCCCCTTTTTTTCCCACTTGTGATTTATGTATATAACATTTGCATTTATCCTGGAGGAGAAAGTTCTCCATGGAAGAAATTCAGAGGTTTGCAGATCAATTCTCTGCTTTGAAAATACTTAATTGAACCACTACTTGTTTCCTAGTGCACTTGTCTCTGGACTTCTTTATGTAGTTCCAGTTATTCCCAGTTTAAAGACTGGTCCTGTACATTTAAAATTCTGTTAATACTCCTCTATGTACTAAACGGCATATGAGCTTTGTGGGCATAGTCCTGTACACTATAACTTATCAGGCATCCTCTTCCTGACAATTAAATGTATATGTGTACATATGTATGTATGTGTCTCTATATGTATAGTTGTGTGTATGTATGTATATAAAATCTTTCAATAGGATGTAAATTTTTCAAAGGTGGTGACTAACATTTTTAGGCCCAATTCCTGTTATATACTAGGCACTTAAATTTTTGTTGTTGTTGTTCATTCACTGCCCCCTTCAAATTCATTTTGTACAGAAATGACAAAATGATCTTCCTGATGCACAGCTTTCATTATATTCATTGCTCTAGTACCTTAAAAGATTTCTCTTTTCTTATCAGCTAAAGTTTTATTGCCTTACCTTGGCATTCAAAGTCATCCATATTTAACTTGAATGTGATATTTTAGCCTTGTTCCCTTCTATGAAACTAAATTATTCAGCATTTCCTGGATTTATTCCCTATTTTCCTCCTTCTGTGGCATAGAAAATGTTATTCTCTCTATCTGGAATAAATCATCTCCTCATTCCTTACCTCTATTCCATCATTAGTCTCCAAGACTTCTTTCAAGGCCTGGATCTAATGGTACTTCCTACCAAAAATCTCCACCTGAAAGTCCCCTTGCTTTACAAGAACTCACTTAGTACTTTGTTAGTAATAGTTATATTGTTTAATTTGCATTCATACTAATATTTTGAGTAGGTATTACAAATATTATTCTCATCATTTTATAGATGAGGAAATTGAGAATTAGAGTGAAATAAAATTACCTGCTATAGATCACATTAGTGAGGATGGATTTGATCCACCAGCTCTTCTAAAGTACATGCACCTTTTCCACTGTATCCCACCACTAACTTGTCTATGATTTTTGTCATAATTAGTCATTTAAACAATCAATTCTTCCTTTACAATTTGTATCAGTTGTGGATAAAACCAGGAGCTGTTATTCAAGGATTTAGTTACTTTCCACAACTATGGAATTATAGTTTTATGCTTGCTTGTCAATTCATACAGGATGAAGTTTAATGTTTTGGCTCTTTTAAAAATGTCATAATAATTTCTACTCTGTTGTGCTCTAAATCAGCAGAATTTCCCCCTTTATGGTGCTGGAAAAATGTTGTGAATGTGTGTCTCAACCAGAAAGCTGTGACTCATACATTTCGTTTCATTCCAGATGGTACTCATTCTCTGGGGAGGGGGAAGAGAGTTGGAAAAGGGGAGAAGTACAAAGAAAAAAATACATAAGATATATAAAAATATAAAAATAACTTTTCCAAATATCTTTTGCTATGTAAAATGCAACAGGTATGGAATCATAATTATGACAACTTAATAAGGATAAAAATAGCAAGTGGTTTACGGAATCCTAAGGAACTGAATGTATGCCAGAAATTGACTATTCAGTAGCTAGAAGTTGTAAGGAAGAAGAAGGAGGAGAAGGAGATAAAGAGAAAGAGGAGAAGGGAGCAGCAGGAGGAGGAGCAGGAGGAAGAGGAAAAGGAGGAGGAGAAGAAAAAGGAGAAGGAGGGGAAGGGGAAGAGAAGGATGAGTAGAAGATGATAATGATGACAATTATAACAAAGAACTAATAATTAATCTAAAGTGTAGAAACAAAGAACCTATAAATATAAATAGAAGTGCTGAAGTCAATGTATCATGATGCTGCAAGGGTAACTCATGCTTTGTTTATTTCCTAGAATTTTTTGAAGGAACGTAGTATTTATATGGATAAAGGAGAAGCAGAAGTACTTTCACCTGCATTTCAAAAAAATAAAGCTACTATAAGATTGATAGAGACATTTTATTCTGGTCTATATATAGACCCATTCATTCATTTAATCAACAAGCATTTATTGGGTGCTTGCTTGCTGCCAGGCCCTATATGATAATTGTTGCATTCCAACTTAATAGCAATAGGCAATAAAATATTTTCCTATATGGAAGCATGTTGCTCATAAGGCTTTGAATTTAAAACTTTTGTCATTTGGATAAATGCATGTTCAAGGAAATTTTTAAATCTTTGGGTGGTGATAAACTCTTCTAGGAATGGATTAATATACAAGGAATGGACAGAGAGTAGAAAGCAACATGTGTGTTCTGCCATGGGCAAGTAGCTTAGGAAGGAAATTGATCCAGCTTAGGCTTACAACTGATTTACTCTCAATTGAGGATTAGTGCTTCTAAATATCTGACCAAGCTCTAAGCAACCAACCATGCTTGCTTCAGTTGCCTTCATGGCCATCATTGATCTCATCAGCTCATTATAATAGATAACATCTTGTAGTAAATACCCTCCAAACTCATCATTTACCCTTAATTTTATTTGGACCATCTCCTGAGATGATTTTACCAAGATGTGTCCTCTGTACATGCTACAGCATTTTGAAACCACAGGTAAGAAAGACGTTAGATATATATTGTCCAAGGAAGTATAAAGCAGTTATTCAGAGTGCATTCCTAGCCTGATGAAATCAGTGACAATCCTTTCCTCTAACTCCTCCTTTATTATCAGACAATACTGATCTATTTCTTTGTCTTGGAAAAAACTAAAGTCACGTGATATTTAAATGTCATATCCCTTGTATACACAGGCAAAACATCCATATAACATTTTTTCTTTGTTCAGAATCATCTCTCTGAAGCTTCCCTTCCACTTATGTTTCCTATGCCAAATTACACTCCTACCCTTTGGATACTCCCTTACTCCTCAGAATTCTCTTCCTCAAAGAATGACTTTGTCATTCAGAAAAGCATCTCACCCAAGTAATTCTCCTTCATTTCAGGAAATACCCCTTCTAGTAATAGAAAATTTCCACTTGAAAAATCTTCCTCCTAAAATACTTTCTCTAGCCCTTTAGAAAATCCTTTCTACCATGATATCTTTTGACAGTCCTGGATAACTATTCCTGGAAATCATAACCTTCCAGCTATTGTCATTGACCTTTAATTGCAGTGCAACTCCCTAAACACTTCTTTCCCGTATGTTTGCTCATCATCAAATTTTAATCAGCTCTTACTGATTTTATAGTCATGACAATACTCATTAGTCAAAATATCTAAAGTATAAAAGAAACCAGAGCTTATCTAGTGAAAATCAGGCAATGGGCCTAATAAAATTTAGTATTTCATACCTTTCCTTTCTTGTTTAGTTGCTCATTGTTAGTGAAGAAATGCCAAGTGCATTTGCTAAAGGCATGTGCTTGCTTCTTCCTCTAAAGGGGCCAGATTTTTCATATTACATGAGATGAAAAGTGAAGAAAACATTGCATCACAGCAGAGGTGGTGAATCCCTACTTGTAATGGGCTGAAGTTCGAGTTGATGCACTGAGGTCCCAAGCACGTGAGGCTAAATAGTAATTGGACCATACTCTATTAATACACGCTTGGAGAAAGAATGGCCACCGCCCACAATACACCGCAAGTTCTGATGTATTATATAGGAAATGATGTAGGGATGATTTTGGTGGGTGGAGAGAGAGGGGCAGAGAGAGAGAGGCAGAGAGACTGCTGGCTGGCTTTGTGTCACAATTGCTCACATTCCCCTTCACCTCCACAAAGAATAAAGATTGAAGATTTTCCCTTAACCTGAATTCCTGACTCCGGCTGATTTTAAAATATGTGGTCATCACATCTACTTACTAGACATTCACTAGATTGGGATTTACTAGAAATTGTTTGGGGAGGATGGAAGTTTCAGCCTTCATATGTCTGAGATCCAGGAAAGTCCTAGATGTAGCCAGAAAGGAGAGGACCAAGCTTAAAAGCCATAACCAACTAAAATTTATGTGGAGTGTGGAAATCTGAGCCTTTGAAAACAATTAAGATTTGTAGTTTAGCAAGATTTTATACTGCCCTTTAAACTGAATAAGGACAAAGAAAAAAGATAGAAAAGGGAATAAGAAGAAAAGAGGGGAAGTATAGAATGACCTATTGAAGGAATAAATGTGTCAACAAGGACCATTTCAGGGAAGATGTAAAAAGATACAGGAAGGGGCAGCTAGATGGCACAGTGAATAGAGCACCAGCCCTGAAGTCAGGAGGACCTGATTTCAAATCTGATCTCAGACACTTAACACTTCCTAGCTGTGTGACCCTGAGCAAGTCATTTAACCTCAACTGCCTCAGCAAAAGAAGAAGAAGATGATGATGATGATGGTGATACAGGAGGCTAAAACATGGATCAGCTCTTCCTAATGTGGGATGTTACATGACAATATAATAATTTTTAAAAGAAATAGGAGGAAATGTGGTAGGGGATTAAGTTCGTAATATTAGTTCTTAATAGTATCTTTTGGCCAAAGGGAAATATTGCATACCTAATACTATCTGAACTTATTTGAAAGACTGAATAGATATAATGGAGCTCTACTTGAACATATTTGAATGTAAATCATTTAGCATTTTTCTTTTATGAGATATAGATAAATAGATATGGATATATCATATTTACTACCTACCTCTATCTGTAACCTATTTATGGCTTCTAGATATGAAGATCTTTATTATTGTTAATAGGCATTCAATCTAGACTATACATAAAATACCATAAATTCTGTTTTGTTAGTGACTGTCACAGTCCTTTTAATCTTCCTCTCTGGAACATCTGAAGAGCTAATCTTTCCTTTTCTCTCAAAGTCATCTCAAGTCATTATGGTCTCGAATGTTATCTCATCACTTCTTTTCTCATGCCATTAGATGTTGCTCATCTTCATTTCTCCTATCATTGGACTTTTCCATTACTCCTTCCCCCAACCCCCAATGTGCATTTCCACAAATTAAATACTTAATAAATATTTTTGAAATAAATTAATGTGTTTGGAATTAAAATTAAGTATAAATAAGATCATCTTGTTGACAGTGTTGCAACCTTTACCTTAATGAATATATGCTAAGGGTGCAACCTGGGTTGGGAACAATCACTAGTGATCCAACTCACCTATTTGATGCATAGAGTTATGGATAGGTATATAATTATGTGAAAGAAATAGGAAGGGGAATGAGCTGAATCCAATAGACTATTATGGAAGAAGTGATAATGAAAGAGTACAATTGTACTTAAAGGCCAAAATTCCCTAAGAAATTTTGGGGAAAAAAAGGATACATACAAATATCAAAGCAAAAAGGTTCCTGCACTCAAGATGTTTACATCCCAACAGGAGATAAAATATTCATATATCTGAATCTATACAAAACACTTACAAAGAAATAAGAGATGTGTTCTGGGGTGGAACCAAGATGGCAAAGCCAAGAAGCTGTTCCAACTCTCTCAGTTTGTCTTAAAAGCCACATGAAACCAAGCCTCTGAACAGAGTCTGATGGAATGAAACCACTCTCCCACTCAAGATAGACTGGAAAAACTTCAAGAAAAGTCAATCTCACTGGGTGAAAAGGGGGTTCATCCCAGGTCAGATAAATTATGGGAAAGCTGGTGAGAGGTTCTCAATCACAGCAAATCAGCAACTTAGACCCTAAGTCTTGGCTCAGTAGAGGAGCAAATCTGTGGGGTAGCTCCCAGTCCCAGCTCAGAAGGCAAACTCTGGGAAACCAAGTTGTTTCATGAAAAGGGCAGGCAAAGCTACCCCCTACAAACACAAAGGGCCCCTGTGCTCAAATCCAAGGCTCAGAACTGCACAGGAAGCTTGGGACAGCACCCCCTTTGCCCCAGGAGCAGAATTCAACCATAAAAGTATTAAAAAGAGGAAATACCAAAAAGAAAGAAAATGAGCAAGAAACAGAAAATAACCTTGATGGTAGAAAGTTACTATGGTGACAGGGCAAATCAAAACAAGCTCAGATGAGGACAGAATTTCCACAGCGGAACTCTCAAAGAGTGATATGAATTGATTTCAAGCCCAAAAAGTCTTCTTGGAAGTGCTCATACAAGACTTTAAAAGGCAAATAAGAGAGGTAGAAAAAAAGAGAAAGGAAAAGGTATGCATGACAGAGTCAACAACTTCGAAAAGGAAAGGGAAAAAATTGCCTGAAAACACCTCCTGAAACAATAGTATTACCAAATTGGGGGAAAAAAAGATATAGAAAGTCTAACTAAGAAAATCACACATTAAAAGCTAAAACAGGGTAAATTGAAGCTAATGACTTTGTGAGACAGCAAGAATCAGTCAAACAATTTTTTTAAATGAACAAATGGAAGAAAATGTGAAATATCTCATTGGAAAGACAACCAATCTGGAAAATAGATTCAGAGGAGACAATTTTAAATTTTTTTAGCATCCCTGAAGGTCATGACTTTAAAAAAAGAGTCTGGATAGCTTCTACAAGAAATTATTAAGAAAAATTGTCCCAATAGTCTAGAAACAGAGGGGGGAAGTAATGATTGATAGAATACATTGAATACCTTCAGAAAGAAATCCCACAAGGAAAACCCCAAGGAATATTGTTGCAAAAGTCCAAAACTGCAATCTCAAAGAAAAAACATTGCAAGCAAACAGAAAAAAAAACAATTAAAATATCAAGGAGCAAGAGTCAGGATTACCCAGAACCTTGCAGCTTCTACAGTGAAAGATCTGAGCATATGAACTACCATATCGAAGAAGGCAAAGGACCTAGGATTACAACCAAGCATTATATACCCAGTAAGATTCAGCATCATATTTCAGGAAAGGTGATGCAGTTTCAATGAAGTAAGAGATTTTCAATCATTTCTATTTGAAAAAACAGAACTAAACAGAAAATTTAATCTACAAACACAGGATTCAATTAAAGCATAGAAATATAAACAGGAAAAATATTATTTAAAGGTTAAACTATATCCAGAGATGAAAATGATATCTGTGACTCTTTGAGAACTATATCACTGAGCAGACAGAGGAGGATATCACATGGACTGAGGTTGTGAATGGACTCTGAGGTGATTACATCAAAGAAAAAACATTTCTACCTAAGAGGTAGAAAAAGGTTTGTACTAGAAAAAGAGGAAAGGGAAGGTCTAATGGGGAAATTAGCTCACCTGAAGAGCTGCAAATGACCTACTACAAAGAAATAAAAGATAACTTTGAGGAAAGACCAAAGCAACTGGGAGACAAGAAAAACATTATAGAAAATAATATTTGACTTGAATCTTGAAAGAAATCAGGGATTTCAAGAGAGTAAAAGATGTAAAAGTGTAAAAGAAGGTGAATTCTATACATGGGCTATAACGAATGCAAAGATATAAAGATAAGAAATGAAGAGTCATGATGTATGAAGCACTAAAGACCAGTTTGGTTGAACTGTGGAATATGTGAAGATGGATCATATAACATATAACATGGAGACAGGATAATATGGAACATGTTAAATGTTCAATAAAGTATATAAACTATATAAAGTATATATACTTTATTGTATATATACTTTATTGAACATTTATTATATACTTATATACTATATAAACTATATAAAAGCAAGAATGCTTATTAAGAATTAGCCAAGACTTCTGATCTCTGAATTCTATAAAGTTAAAGCATAATCCCTTATACTATAATTTGGATTTACTAATATAGGATGGGATTGTAAGAGTTAGGGCTTAGATTTACAATATTTAATATAATGTCTTGCACTGAATACATGTTTAATAAATAGTTGTTGGTTATATTTTATTTCACTTGGAACTCAAGCTATTTTTGAGAGAACTAATGGATGATGGATAATCTGAGGCAATCAAATAACACCACCTACATATTCTGTTCTATCATGGTATATTGAAAAGAATATTGGATTTTGAAGCAGAAGACTTGGATTCAAATCCTATCTTCTGCCTGCTATTTAGTCTTGGTTTCCTTATCTAGATTTCTACAATGAAAATGCTAAAACTACATTACTTTTAAGGACCTTTCTAGTTCTAAATTTATGATCTTAAATTTTATGAATTTTTTCTGATGTTACCAAACAGCTGATCAGAGGGAAAGAAATTTTCTATTAACCCTTGCAAGAATAGTCAATATTTCTTCAAATTTGCATTATATCTTTTGATAATATAGCAGAAAAAGATGTTCTCTCTTTCTCCACAGACATGAAGTATTGACATGAACAAATGATAGAGATAATGTACATCTACTGGAATCTTATTGTATTCCTGTTTTCTCTTTCCAGGAGAAATATCTTTAGACTGCAAGGACAGAACAAATATATTCAAATCAAAACAATTACTCTAGATGTGCTCAATGGGTAGGTCAGTTCTACTGAAAAAAATATATTTTAGAGATAACTGCATCCACATAGACTTTGACTCCAAAATTTTTAATTTTGAGAGAAATATGCATCTTTTGGAAGGATCTGGCTTCCTATAAAATCCATATAAATGCTACCACAAAGGTGGAAATTTATCTAAAGAGATGGCTCTGATTTAATCCTATGTTTCACAACACAAAAAGTATGAGTATGACAGGTAAACATATCTTATACTTATTTACATGGAAAGAGGCAGTTATGAATAATTTGTCTTGCTCACTGAACTTGTAAAAATCCAGCAACATATATTGCAATAGAAGTAATAATACAAAAGTCTAGTTGGTGAGAGATTGCTTTTATCCTACATTTTAGGAGATCAGAAGACTTATCCAATCATTTCTGCTGATTTCAAAATTTTTCTCTCTTGAAATAATAATTTTTGTTTTTATTTTTTAAATGGCCATTCTTCCACTCTGAGCAAGGAGAAATACCATCATTAATTCTCAGAGTACTTTCCCAGATTTATGGTTATCTATCAATTGGGGGCGGAGCGGCATTTCTTACTTCTCAGACTAGCATGTAACTGGCAGGCTTTTGTAGATCTCAAGTTTCAGCCATTCATTTAGAGAAAGTATTATTTAGTAAAGACATTGGCTCATTAGAAGCTGGGGAAATGACCTAAGGCTGTCAGGAGTACTATTCTTAAACTTAAGTCTATGAAGGTAGGAGTCTCTGCCACCAACCTGGATCTTGCCCAGCATCTGCTTGCAGTTTGGACTGCATTTCCTTGGTGCATCCCATTACGGATAACATGACATAGAGTTGCCTGTGGTACCTTTTCCTTTTGGACAAAAAATTAATATCCTTCATTTTCTGTGTATAACTTTGACATGTAGTCTAGTCTATTGACTGGCCTTCATCAAGTAGTGCCACTCTAACTCAGTCTATCCTTATAATTTTTTGTAAGGAAAAATACGTTGCACAACTGAAATGTTGTTAACAATTGTGATTTGGGTTGTGGTGCTTTCCTAGCCAAGGTGGAAAAGATAAAGAATTTTATTTGCCTAATCCTTCTTGTTGAATCAAAACCTGTGTAGTCTTAGGCTTGAGAAGTGACACAAGTATTAATAGCATTTCCAGATTTGCATATTATTGCAGACATAAAAATGAAAAGTTAAGGAATAATCATAGTGTAAGACATATTATCAAAAGATGAGATCTTGGATTAAAAGTGGAAGAGAATTTAGAGACTTGTAATCTAAGATCTTAGTTTTATAGCTAAGTAAATTGAGACATAGATAGATGAGATATTTTTTTCTAAGTCAGAGAAGTAAAAAGGATTTAAAATAGTATTTAAATTCAAATTCTGTAGTCTAAAGTCATCAATTTTTCCTTCCTGATTCTGAGGAAGAATAAACAATGCTAAACAAATATTGCCTTAAATTTATTACGGTGTCATTGGGGCAAGAAGGCCCAAGTTTTCACACTTTACTTGACTAAATGTCCAATAATCCCTTACATCAGGAGTTTTTCCTTATAGGTGATCTAAATCTATCTTGCTTCAGTTTCTAATAAATTTATGCTTCATGAACTGATGCTAAGTGAAATGAGCAGAACCAGGAGATCATTATACATGGCAACAACAAGACCATATGATGATCAATTCTGATGGACATGGCTTTCTTCAACAATAAGATGATTCAAACTAGTTTCTACTGTTCCGTGATGAAGAGAGCCATCTACACCCAGAGAGAGAACTGTGGGAATTAAGTGTGGTTCACAACATAGCATTTTCACTCTTTTTGTTGATGCTTGCTTGCATTTTATTTTCTTTCTCAGATTTTATTTTTCCTTTTTGATCTGATTTTTCTTGTGCAGCAAGATAACTATATAAATATGTATATGTATATTGGATTGAACATATATTTTAACATATTTAACATGTATTGGACTACTTGATATCTAGAGGAGGGGGAAGGAGGGGAAAACTTGGGGGAAAAAAGTTTTGTAAAAGTCAATGTAGAGAAATTACCCATGCATATGTTTTGTAAATAAAAAGCTGTAATAAAAAAATAAATAAATGTATGCTTCATTGAGATTGTGCCTTTATTTTTATATATAGTTTCTGGAACAGTGCTGTGTAAAAAGAAGAAATAACTAGTGCTGCTGTGCACTCAGACAGTCTTGGCTTAGAGCCAGGAAAGTCTGGATTCAAATACAGTCTCAGACAGCTCTTAGTTATATGGCCCTGCAAAAGTTAATTAAACTCTTTGCTTCAATTGCATCAAGTATAAAATGGTGCTAACACTTGCCCCTTGTGTACTTTCCCAAGGGATAATTTATGTAAGAGAGACTTTGGCACAGTGCCTGACACATAGTGGTATAATATAAAATTTTATCTCCCTTACATTAGCTTTAATAAATGTCAATTGAATTGAGTTGAATCATTCAATCAACAAGTGTTCATTAATTGCTTATGAAAGGATGTGCTATGTACAGAGAAAAGAAAAACAAAAGTCCCTACCCTCAAAGTGTTTACAATCTATCTGAAGAGATACAATGAATGTAAATATGTATGAATATGTATGTGGATGCATAGACATAAAATGATAGATAGATAGATAGATAGATAGACAGACAGATAGATAGACAGATAGACAGATAATCCCCAACTGCTAGTGCCCTCCCCTCCAAACTGACTTTAAATATTATTTATTATTTTTTTAGACAAGATCTTGCTATCCCACCAAACTAGAAATTCAGCAACCACTCATGGATTGGTATCAAAAGTTTGACCTGTCCCATTTTTCAGTTCAGCATACCCCTCCTTAGACAGTCTGATGTCCTCTCCTACCCTCTCTAAGGGGCTTACCATATTGGAATTCAAAGATGTGTGAGTTATCACATGTTCTGGATATGTTTTGTAGGAAAGTATGTCACAGATATTTGGGAGGAATATTTGTACCAACTGATCTTACTTTACCACATTATAAATTATATATATATATATATATATAATATATATATATATATATATACACACACATATATATGTGTATATATGTATATATGTGTGTGTGTATATATATATACATATATATACATATGTATATATTATGATTATAAATGTCACTATAAAAGCTGATTAAGTCTGGCTGAGTAATTTATTACAGGCTATAATCAAGGAGAAAGCACACCAGAAGGGATTCATTAGGTATAGGATTAGAAAGTAAACTACCAATCCCTACAGGAGGAATCACCAGTCATATTTAAGATGTCTGACTTGTCAGAGGAAATGAGAGTTGAGATAGTAGCTCAAGAGCATGTTCTACATTTATATTATAATTATTTTCATTTATAAAGCAAATTCTATGTGCCAGTAATTGTGTCAATCACTGGAAATACAAAGAAAGAAAGAGACATTTCAGTACCTGTACTTGAATAATTCACAATCTAAACAGGGAGAAAACATACACAAGTATACATAAAGTCCAAAAAGGATAAATTTGAAATAATTTAGCTTGGAGAAAACAGTATAAAAGTTGGAATTTTATCTGGAACTTGAACAAAGCCCAGGAAGTAAAGAATCAGAAATAAAGAGAGAAAATATTCCATGCATGAGGAACAGCCAATGAAAATGCCTAGAATTAAGAAATGGAGTGCTTTGTTCAAGAAAGAGTAAAGAAGTCAGGGTCACCATATCAATGAACATGTGTGTGAAGGAGGAAATGAGGTATAAATGTAAGAAGATAGGAAAGGTAGAGGGCAGAGTAGATTGTAAAAGATTTCTTAAATTACCAAGGTATTTTTTAATTTAATCCTGTAATTAATGTAAGTCACTGTAATTTATTGAGTAGGGGGATGACATAGGCAGTCCTTAGACTTAGGGAAATCAATTTGGTAGTTAAATAAAGGATGGACTAGAAAGGGGAGAGAATTATAGCAGTCAGAGCAATCAGGAAGTTCTTACAATGGTACAGTCATGAGTTGGGTGATGAGAGCTTAGGTGGTAGCAGTATCAGAGGGAAAAAAAGAATGCATTCAAGGGATGCTATGAAGGTAAAATCTATAGTTCTTGGCGATAGAAATGATAATAGAGAATGAGAGATAGTGAAGAGTCAAAGATGACACCCGGGTTAGGAAATTGGGAGGTTGGTAGTAATAGCAGAGTTTGGAAGGGAAGAGATTTTGGAATAAAAATAATGAATTCATTTTTGGACACAATGAGTTTAAGATATCTTAGTAGTAGCAAAAAACTGGAAATTTCAAGGATGCCCATCATTTGGGCAAAAGCTAAATAAGTTGTGGTATATGATCACGTTGTAATATGACTGTGCTATAAAAATGATGAGTTCAATGATCTTATAAAAATAGATAGACTTGCATAAAATAAAGAAAAGCAAAGTGAGCAGAACCAAGAAAATATCATATACAATACTGGCAATATTATATAAGAAAAGCTTTGAGTAAGCATCATTTTAATATCACAAATACCAAATTTAACTACAAAGGATATATGAAGGCAGATGCTGTCTACATTCAGAGAAACAACTGATAAATAAAAATATGTATAGAATGATTTTACATATGTACACATACACACACAAATACACACACACACACACACACACATACACATATATTAGTCTCTAATTATAGCCATCTTGGACAGAGAAGAAAAAAAGAAATTAACATGTATCATTATTATATATTTGAAGGGAATAATATCAAATTGTATATAATAGATTTGTAGTTTTATGTGCAGTGATCTCTTTATTATGTTATTATTATATTATAGAAGTGCTTATTTTATTTTATAAAATAAATATTTTTATATGTCTATAGAATATCTAATTTGTGTTGACTAATTAACAGTTAGAGATGTAATTCTGAAAGTCAGCAGAGAGGTCAGATGTAAACAAAAATATACTAGAAAATTATCAGCATTGAGATGATAATTGAATCCATGAAAGCTGATTAACTAAACAGGTGAAGTTGTATGACAGGAAAAGAAGGATCATATCAAAGCAATAGTTAGCAGATGTGACCTGAATATAAAGCAAAAGATACAGAGAGGACAAGTCAGGTATGGAGAACCAGGAGAAAATAGAGTCCGGAAAACCTAGAGAGAAGAAAGTATCAGAGATGTTGATTCATACTGTCAAGAGCTACAGAGAGAATTCATCCCTTAAGAAGGATAAGGATTGAGAAAAAGTGATTGGATATGACAGCTATCTGGTTATGGCAACTACTAGTTCTGAAGAAGACATTTCAATTGATGAAGTCAGAAGCCAGATTATAGAGAGTTAAGAAGAAAGTGAGAAAAAAAGAAGTGTGGGCACCTATTGCTGATCACCTCAAGGAGTTTAGCCACAAAAAGCAAAAAAAGGATTTAAGATAATAGTTATCAAGGATTAGAAAGATCAAGTGAGTGTTGTTTGTTCAATTTAAGGTATGCTTGCAAGCAGTATGGAAGCAGCCAGTAAACAGAGGTAGAGTGGAGATAAGCAAGATAGTAATAGAGAAGAGAATCTGCTGAAGGAGAAAGAATGTAATGGGATCACTTGCTTGAGTGGAGGGTTTGATTTTGCCAAAGAGCAGCCATTTCTTTGTGGGAGGTAGAAGTGAAAGAGTACATAGTAGTAAAAACAAGTCATTTGGATAATATGAGATGAAGAAAAGAGAACAGGGACTAAAAGTTTTCAGTAAATTATGAAGCAAGGATTTCTTTTTAGAGAGTGGGGGAAAGGAAATAATGAGAAATAATGAGGAAGGATAGAAGGCTTGGAATAATGATAATGGTGAGCTAATTTAGGTAGTGAAAAAGGATTTTCTGGACAGATAGGTGTTACAGTGGCTAGAGTTTGGGGCCTGGAGTCAGGAAAACTCAAATTTGGCCTAGATATTTCCTAGTTGTGTGACCCTGGGCAAGTCACTTAACTTTAATTGCCTCACTTTCCTCATATGTAAAATAAGCTGGAGAAGAAATGGCAAACCATTCTATTATCTTTATGAAGAAAAGCCCACATTGGTCATGAGATTGAACAACAGAAGAATTTCATAACAGCGGTGAGGGCCTAGTTGAGATTTTACAATGCACATTAGTAGTGGATTCATTCAGAATCATTCAGGATATCCAAGACTGATGCTTAGCAAATTATATTTGACTATAAGTGAATAAGTAATTCAAGAGAAGCAGATAGTATAGTCTCAGCTTGATGGGAAAAGATGCCCTTATGTCAAGCCATATACTAGCCAAACTTTCCTTAAACTGGTTCACCAAAGGGTGAAAGGAGAATGTGGCTAGTATATTTGCTGATGGCCTGAGAGAGAATTCAATAGATTGGGAGTTGACAACACATAAAAGGTTGCAAGAAATTGGAGGAAAGAAAATTAGGACGTATCTGAAATGGGGATATCTTGTTCCATGAAACTGAAACTAGACAGAGAGGCAGATGTAAAATGGAGTGAGCTGAGACTCCAGTGTCTGCCTTCTATAAAGGAAAGCCTTGGGAGGACTTTGGTATTCCACTCTCCAACCCGCCCAATAGAGTGGAGAAGAGGTTGCAGGAGGTGATGTTAATCAAAACTTGAATTAGCAGCCCAGTTGTCTCTTTAGAAAGGAGGTTAATGTATGAGCTTAACCTACAAGGGACGCATCTTATTCAATAGAGTTAAACCAGGCAGAGTAGTAAATTGACTTCAGACTCTATTGCTATGAGAAATTTTTTAAAGAATAGCTTCCATTTCCTGCTTTAAAAAAACATATTCAGAACCATATTTTTGGTCTGCCATGATCCTAGAATCAAAAATTTATAGAAAGAAAACCCAAAGGATTTCCAGTTGAATACCTTAATTTTCTCAGTGAAGAAACAGGTGCACAAATTTTAAATGACTCACCTAGGACCAAATAAGTAGTAAATGGAAGAAGCTTAATAGGATTCTACTTTGACTTCAAAGTCATCAAAACTTTTACTATATTAAGAGACATCTATATTTCTAGCTTTTATGAATCTATAGCCTTCTGATTCACTACAATTTTCATTATTTTGTGTGGCTTTGTTCTTCCTAGTGTGGTATGTCTGTCCCAGTAATTGATTTTTTCCATCCCTATGCTTATTGCCTACTTCAGTTAATGCAATACCTGTACCTCTAACCTCAAGTTGTGTAGAAGAACTTTCAAGCTCACCAGAATCCTTACTTCCCAGAGACAACTGCACATACTGTACATCCTTGTCTATCATTGAGGATAGGCAGATAGATGAACGAAATACTAGGAGTTTTCTGTGCATCAAGCATGCCAAGAAAGAAGATTAAAGACCAGGAGCCAGTAGAATATTTTGTGAATTCATCATTAACCATTTTTTGGTGTTGTGTAAAAGTCTTCTGAAGTAAAAAAAAAAAAAAAAAAGTTCACTCTATAAATGCAAACTAGTTCTCCAAACACAGCATCTTGGATTTGACCCAACATTTGATTTTCCCAGAGCCAATGTTCACTACAACGACTAATATGGTCAGCGACAAATAAATCTTCCCAACCGAAACCACGTACTTGTGGTTAACAGTTTAATCTTTTAGGAGTCTTTTGGCATTGCATTTTAACAATTCTGCCAAGATACACATGACCCATCACTTCAAAAAGATTTCTTCCCTACTGCTGTTTCAGCAGTCAGCCAGCTATAAACATGAACAATGAAAAGCATTCTGAACATTAGCATGGAAGACAAAAAATCAATTTTATTAAATCAGAAGAACTTTGATTTTGAAAGAAGTTTTCAATCACTAAAATTTCCTTTTCCTAATTGTGTTCCTTTAGGGAGCTATTGTGGTTTCAGGGATGGAGGATAAAAGTGAGAGTTAGGAACTCCTCCTTCTAATGCTGATTCAGCTTTTCATTTCCCTGAGTGACCTTGTATGAGCCCCTTCCTTCCTCTCTCTCAGTTTCATTGTCTTTAAATATGTGAATAATCTTAAAATGCTTCATAAGGGGATTAGGAGATGTAAATATACTGGTCTTCATTGTTTGTGGTATCAGTGAATAGGCATAGTACTGATCATTGACAACTAAAAAATAAATTCTGTACAAGATAGATTTTCATTCCATTATTCCATTTTCCTCTCTCTCTCTATCTTTATCTATCTATATAGATATAAATACATGGAGGGTAGGTAGGTAAATAGAGAGAGAGATAGAAAGATAAACCGGTGGATGGATGGATGGAAGGATTGCCACCTTCCTTTTTTTCTGGACACATCAGTGATGTAAATAGATTTAAATGGCCAGAAGAATGAATGAAAGAAAGAAACCTCTGCACAATCCACAAATATTGAAAATGAAATGATCTTAAATACCTGAAACTTATGATGGCACAATGTCATGTAATTTTCTAATGAAGTTGTTCAGTAACTTGGAGTTTAAAAATTAAGAAACAATTTAATCTTTTCAATATAATCAAGTTATTTTTATGGCTTCATGTCATTGATTTTTTTTTTTCTGAATACCATGGTCTTTTTTTTTTTTGAGTTCCTTCATTTCCATAAACTCTTGATATTTCTATAGTTTTCTTGGAAACATATTTCAAGTTGTGTTAAACAATCTAACATGGAGCATGCTCATAGATAATTAACTTGACCATGGGAACTTGGAGTGGAATTTGGAAAAGACTTTCCTTCACCGTGGCAAAGTGATCATGAGGCTAGAAAAAGACAAAGGAAAATGAATCACTGGTTTGAAGGCAGGAATGTTCTTCTTTGTGAGTTCAGACCCAGCTTGAGATTCTTATTAGCTGTGTGATCCTTGGCAAATCATTTAACTTTGCTTGCCTCAGTTTTGTCATTTGTGAAATGAGCTAAAGCAGGAAATGTCAAAGCACTACAAGGTCTTTGCCAAGAAAATTGCAGAAAGGGTCAAACATGACTGAACTAACAAATGAATTGAACATTAATGATATTACAGGTAAATAAATTATCAGTGTGAAAAAGATCAAAAAGTAAAAATAAATCAGTCATATTAGTCTGAATATGGAGGTTATATAAAGAAAATGGAAATATGGAAAAGGTATACATGGGTTTGTGTATTATGATAAATATTTATGGGTATATTTGAGAACAAGTCAAAAATAATAATAATACCAACAATAATAATGACTTTTCTTCACAATAATCAAGAGAGGTGCTATTATTCTCCCCATTTTACAGATAAAGAGACTGAGAGTGAAAATGAGAAAAGATATTTGACCAGGACCACACTGCTAGTAAAGTATCTGAGACAGGATTTGAAACTGGGTGTTCCTTACTCCAGAACCAGCACTCTTATCTACTGTGCCAGAAAAGAGTCAAAATAAGAGAGAATGCAGAGAATTTTAGTTAGATCTAGAAGGAACCTCAGAATAATCTAGTGAAACCTCATCATTTTACCACTGAGGAAACTGGGATCTAGAACTACTAAGTGACTTGGCCAAGATAACATTGAAGAAAAGTCAGAACCAGGATTCATGTTTAGTGTTTAATACACATAAGAGGTGCTTGATAAGTGTTTCTTGAATTGAATTGAAACTCACATCTTTGATTTCTAAAGTCAAATCACTATCAATAACAATACTGTGATATCTATTTTTTTAAAAAATAGTTCCAGGTCAAGAAATAAGGTGTAATGTTTTGAGGTTTTTTTGTTTTTTGTTTTTTTTTGTTTTTTTTTTTGGGGGGGGGAGAGGTGGCTTTTTTTTTTTTTTGCTGAGACAATTGCAGTTAAGTGACTTACCCAGGGTCACACAGTAAGGAAGTGTTAAGTGTCTGAGACTAGATTTGAACTCAGGTTCTCCTGACTTCAGGGATGGTGCTCTATCCATTGCACCAACTAGTTGTCCCAATAAGGTGAAATGTAAACATGAAACAAATAAAAATAGAGACTAACTCTCCATCACTGTCTCCTCTTGTAGTAACTCTCCTCACATTGCTTTAGTTTGAATAATGGATTCTCTTGTTCTTTTTGACAGAAACCTAAATTCAATGTGGTTTTCCTTATATGGCATTGAAGAAGTATTTCATCATTGTATTTCCATGCAGTTTATTCACAGAACTTTACACAAAGTAGATTATATTGTTGGTAGTAGTTTTGGGGACAATATATACTCATTATCCTTGTTGTTGGTTTTGTAGATCTCTGTACCTAGAAACATTTGAATATTACTTCTAATTACCACTATGGGCAGCAAACAAATTCAGCATTTTTTTTTCAGCTGTGTAGCTAAATTCTAGTCATTCTCTTTACACAGTGGCAGAGAGATAAATGGGCCTTATCATCAAAACAATATTTATAAAGATTATAACTGAGATGTCACACACTATCCTCATAAAACAGCTATCTACAGTTGAAAAAAATTCTAGAAGCCGCATTATTTTCCCTATAGTACCAGGAATGGGTGTGGACAGTGGGTGGCAGTGGCAGCTTGCAAAGGCCTCAGCTCACAGGAGTTCTTTGTACTTACTCTGAGGAAGGACTCTGTTGCTCTAGCACACTACATCTTACAGCTACAGAAAGGTAGGGACACTCTTAAAAGTTCCAGGACAGAAAAGAGTATTTACAGTCAGGTCCCTCGAGGAATCTCTGAAAACAGTTGCATAAAATGTATGAAGCTTGTAACAATACGCCCTCCATCCTAGAAACAGAGCCCTTTTTTAAATACTTAGAATTTCCAATGCACTACACAGAGAAAAGTTAAATAATCAACCCCTTCAAGGAGATTAAATTTGAATTAGTCAATTCTCCATGAACTCAAGCAAAGTGAAATGTATTAAGTACAAGTAATAGCAATGTTGTAGAATGCTCAGCTGTGAATAACTTTGCTATTCTTAGCAACATTGATTCAGGACTACTCTGAAAGACTTATGATGAAAAGAGAAACAATTGCATCTGATTCCTATTGAAGAATTCTCTCTCTCTCTCTCTTTTTCTCTTTCTGTTCCCTATTTTTTTTTTTACAACTTATAGAAATGTTTTGCTTAATATCATGTGTTTTCTTAATGGGTCTTGTGAGAGGGGATAAGGGAGAGAATCTGATATTCAATGTTTTAAAGTAACTGTAAAAATTGTTTTAAAAGTAATGGGAAAATTAAATTTTTTAAAAAAAAATAAATATGGCTGCATTGGTTTTGTTTATGCAAAACCTTTTCAATTTCAAATAATCAAAATTATCCATTTAACTTACTATGATCCTCTGGAGGAAAGAATATGAGACTGATGACTTTTCTCAGTTCTGTTTCATTTAAATCTAATTCCCTCACAAACCAAAATATTACTCTCTTGATATGATTTTTCCTTTTTTTAACAAAGAAAGAAGAACAACAATCTGTGATTTGGTAGCTGCTCTGTGCATCTATTGTTATTGCTGCTTCTTTTTTGTTGTTGTTGTTTTTCTTTTCTTCCTTTTCCACATGTGGTCATTCTCTCCAGGTAGGGCATCATACTCTTACATGTGAATTCTCTGTCCAAAAGGATATAACTTTTGGTCACTTATTTTGTGAGGTATTTTAATGTTTGGGGATTAGATATTTTTTTCTTTGAAAATTTTATTTGTCAAAAAGCTGGAACAATTTGCTCTATCCTGTGGAATTTTTATTTATGCTTTCTTGAAATATGGCTCTAAATAAAAAGGATTTTCAAAAACCTATTATTATTTAAATATGCCTAATTGACAACACCTTTAAATTGATATCACTCTGACTTTCACTGAACTGCCAGTATAAGCCCTACCCCAAGATTCTATTGATCATTGTTTGGATTTTGATATCTTAAAGTGAATGAAAATAGCAATATGTTTCTGTTCTAGCCAGATACTCTGAGGGTCTTCCCTCCTAGACTGACACTTTTATGATGGTAAACTAGGCTATCTTTTGTTTCATTTACTACCTAGCCTTTAGTCATTGTGTGGCCTTCTGTAAACAAACTGGTGATGAGGACCTGGTAACTAGTTGGGTTTGGCAGAAAAGCCCAGAGTATGATGAGATTAAATGCTCTCTAAGGCAAGCAGGGGAGGGCAATGTTTGGGATCAGGTCAGCTTTATAGTCCCATTCCCATGGAGGTCTTAGATAACCCCATTTTACTGTATCCAATCAGAAAGCCAAGTTATAATGTCAAACCTGAACATAAATTTCCCCTATAAATCTATCCATGACCTATGTCATCTTTGCTGAATCCTTATTAAAGTTAACATCCTGCCTAGTGGTATCTTTCTCCTCACCTCCTCTCCCCATGTCTCTTGGTGTCTTTCCTTTCACCTCCATCCCCATGCTTCATAATGTCTTTCCCTTGGTATATCTAACTAACTCTTTTAGGGTGCCAAACTCCTCTATTAATTTAGCTTGCCAGCTAATGGTATAAACCCACCTCATGGTGTAGTCTCTTTCTCCTGTTTAATTGTGAGATCCACTGGGGAACTTGTCTTTTCCATTGTTATATGTGTGTTTGTATGTATTATGTTGAGAATATAGTGATATGGCCCATACTCTTCTCAAAATGGTTTTATAAATATACACACAAAAATAGGATTATAAAAATATCAATTATATTTAAAAAGTTATAAAGATATCTTTAAAAGACAAGTTCACAGAATGCAGGTTAAGAACACTTTTATTAGATGATTCCTAGTATTCCTTCAACTTCTTCTACTTTAAGGTGTTGGGATTAAGGATGCTTCTAGGCTTCTCCTAAAGCATCTGGTTTGCTGAAGTAGCTATTACTGCAGCCCTAGTCCTCAACCCTAATTAAATTTCTTAAATTCCAAGTATAAAGAAATAACTAATTATTCTTTATATGCTAAAAACATTAAAGGCATAAGGTACACGATGTTTAAAAAACTGGTATTAAGATGGGAAATTGCAAGGAAAATTGCAAGGGAGAAAAAACAAGTTTAGGTGGAGGAAAAAGTTAATGAAGAAAGGAAAGAGTCAACATTAACATCAAAATTCCAAACACTAAATAGTTTGAAGGGTGATGCTGCCAACAGAAACAGAATAAGTTTTGGAGAAAAATGAGAAAGAAATAGGAAAACTGTAAAGAAATGGTATAAGAAGTTGGAATTATAGTTCTGTTGCTTATTTCAGAATAGGTAAAGATCTAGAAGCCAGGTGTATAAATGTGATATTTGCATGTTGACATATGACAATTTTTCTCAGAATTGCCCTATGTACTTTTTCCAAAGATCCATCACTCTAATTGAATTATTGTAGAGAACTCGTGATGGGAAAATACCCTCCTTTGATATTTATTGGCAACTCTTGTCACAGAATTTAGAGAATAACCATGGCCACCAAAATATTGTTATTATTATATTTGCCATTATATTTATCAATATTTTTACTCTACATTATTTCACCAATCTATTTTCATTTTAGATTACAAACTTCCAAATAAATGATAGCTATCAAAATGCAAGGTCATAAAGCTGGAAAGCATAGCTTACCAGCTCAACAGCAGAATTGGTAACTAAAAGAAAAGCCCCAACAAGCTAGAACTTTAGTAGATATAGCAAGATAAAATGAAATAGATAAGTTTAAGATGTTCCATTGGGTGTTAAAAAAAAAAAAAGTAGAATGTGCAAGAACAGGATGGGGATAAATGGACAGATGAATTTTTTTTTAATTCATGAAATACTTTGTTGAGTAATTGATAGCCTCAATGAATATTGTGTTTTGATAATAGACAGAAACTATGCTTGATGAGACAGCTCTGGCAGACTTTTCAAAATGAAGAATATTAATGGCATAATCAACCCAACTTGAGAGTTTCTGTTTGTCTAGGGAAGAGCATCATAATGGAGTAGTTGCACTTAAATCTGGATTCAAATTTATTTGTGATATGTACAATCTTTGTGACCTGAGACAAGACAAATTTAACTCCATTGAACTTGTTTTTCTCATCTGTAAGATGGAGATTTTGGATTACATGGTGTTTGAGATTTTATACAATTAACACATCTATAAGTCTATGACTCAATTTCTTATTGACATCTTAGAATTTAGCTAGTCTATCTATCTATATATTTATATTTTTGAGTAGATATTAATAACAGTTAAAAATTATTATAAAAACACTGAGATGTGTAGTGGATTATATATGCCCATTTAATAGCGAATAATAGGATTTGGCAAGTAAAACAAAGAAACAACCTTGAGTCCTATTTTCAGCTACATTGTTAAAGATATGGTACCCAGAATGAGGGAGGTGTAACTTACACCTACAATAATGTAACCTACTATACTCTGCCCAAGTCACACTATATTTAGAATGTTAAAGTATAGTTCAGAGTTCCAAAATTTGGTAATAATACTGAGTAGCTAAAGCATAACCTGAGAAGAATAATCAGGATGGGGAGAAGACACAAAGTCATGCTGCATGAGAATCAATTGTGAAAAATAAGGCAATTAACTTGGAAAGATTTGATGGAGGAAGAAAGGTGAGGAATGACAATGTTTTCAAGTATTTAAAGATTGTTTATTTTATGTGGAAGAAGAATTTTGATTTGTTCTTTCTGACCCCAGATGACAAAATTAGGAGAAATGGTCAATGTAGTTTTGATATAAGGTGAGGAAAGCTTTGTTAAATTTAGAGTTATCTAAAAATAGAATGGGCTACTTCAGGAGTGATATCTTTTGCATATCTCATAATCCAATTTACATATAGATTTGACCACATTTAGTTTTGGGAGTTACCCCAAAGTCAATAATTCTTTGGTTCATTATGCCTATACCCAGAGCTATCTCCAAGAAATCTTCAAATAGACTTGTTTTCAATAGATTTCCTCATGTTGCATGGATGAGAGATGAGCTCCTACCTAATGCAACCATTAAAAATTCTAGGGAAAAGGGAACCTCGTTCCATAACTGAAATCCATTCCTAAGTCTTCTGTTCTCTCTGTTAAATAACAAATATGAGAAGGGAAAATGAGGTAAATGAATCTGTTCCTTAATATAGTGACCTTAAACAAGGCCAATTGAAAAGGAATGATTCCATATAGTCTAGAAATCCACCAATTCATTTTGGAACAACTCTAAGTCATTCATATTTAAAGAATCCTGCTGTGTGTAAGGCATAGTGAATGAAGGACCACTGTAATATTTGCTGACTGCTAACAATCAGATGAGAAGAATGAAACTTTGTTGTCTACTAAGCAACAAATATTTGGTTAATTTGTGACAATATCCCCACACAGGAAAATGAATAACAGAAAGCTGAAAATAAGAAGTAACAGTCTATTGCAATATTGAGAGAGAAAATAAGGCACTTGAAAAAAAAAAAAAAGCTTCACCCAAAAGTGCCCACCAGTAAAAAAAATAATTTTCAGAAAAGAATTAAAAAAGAAGTTTGATAACTGGAAGAGCAGAATTTATAGGCTCCCATTGCAATAATAAGCTAATGATGGATGGTCATGAAATTATATCTTCTTTATAGACAGGGAAAGAAATGTGTGATATTGAAATGGCCATGAAACTTTTTAATTGATAAACTGATTAAACTAATAAGCTATTATGTAAAGCCAGCAAGGTGGATCAGATTTACAATATAGCAATCCCTGTTTTTCTCCTCCAAACTACATATAAATCCTATCAAGATTTCAAATACCCATGTAATTGAGACACTAAATATGTTGAGATTGGTGAAATGTGTTGGAGCATGTCTTCTTCTGGCTTTCACCTCTAAAATATGGAGATTAAGAAGTCCAACCCAACAGTGAATATTATTGGGGTCAAATGAATCCCAAGAGGATCTATTATGGTGAAGGGAGAAATATTACAGGAACAATGTGTTATGCTTATATGATTCAGGAAGGACCTGAAGTTCAAGTTTCTAGGATATCCAATAGTTTTGGGCCATAGATATATAGTGATGCCTTTCATGAGTATGATTTTGGGTCTCAGACTAGGACATTTCAATATGTCAATAATTTAACAAAGTAGAAATTGTGGACTTCATGAACAACAATATTAGTGATCCTGCCAAACAGAAGAGTCTAAAAAGATCACACAATTCTAGAATTTGCTCAGTTTGTTAAAAAAAAAAAAAAAACTTTATTGATAATAGAAATGAAAGGAAGTTTGAAAAGCTCAGGGATGACTCACAGAAAAAAAAGTCAGATATCAAAAAAGCAAAGCTAATACTGATAGGAGAACCCTTGGTCTCTTTGGGAAAAGGCTTGAATAAGGCAATTTGGTACTTGTGTTAAATTTTTTTAAAATAGTCAATGAATTTCCAAACTGAACCCTACAAGGATTTTTTAAAAAATCTGAATAACTGAAGAAAAGATTTTCTTCTTCTCTGAGCATGAGAATTCCCTTGCTTATATTTGAGGATGTAATCATTTTTACTTTTGCTTTTTATTTTTGAGAGAGACTTAAACAGTTGTCATGAAGAACAAACTGGAATTTCATTATTTAAGGAAATGAACATACCCAAACCCTTTCCTTACACATGCGTACACACACTCAAAAAAATAAAACTGCTCTATAAATCTTGCCATGTACTTTTAAAAAGTGTTTTTATGTAAAAATACAATAGAATCATCTTTTTCTATATTTTTATTATTGTGACATCCTTTGTTATCACTGCCAGTTTTATTTCCTCATTTCTTTGTGAAGCCAAAAATGAAGATAAATTGAATAGAAAATGGCAATTTCATTTATAAAATGTGGGTCTCATAGTTATTCTATCCATAAGAGAAAGAACTTAAAATAACATTGGGCATTGAAATTCTACTATTGAGTCTGCAGTGCTATATCCAAGAATTCTATTTGTCACTTTTACTTATTTTTAGGTTCAGAAATTTTCCAAGATTTCCCTATAGTTATTAATTTGATTTGGAGATATTTTCATTGATTATCCTGGATAGTAACATTATTTATTACTGCATATTCTGTGGGGAAAAAGTTAATTTATTATTGGTTGACAGTGGCTGAATATAACATTTTAATAAAATAAAATAGTTTAAAACTCAAAAAACAATATTTACTGAGGTGTCCTTAGTCACTATGGCACAAATTGCTAATGACAACAAAGCACAGTTTTAAGGCATTCTCAATCTTCCAATAGCAAGAAAAACCTGAATTTTGTATTTATCCCCAATATATAATTGTACACAATGTAACAGAATCCTCCTTTGTGCTTATACAATTTTGATCAATCAATTCTATAGATGCACAATTAGAATATACAATAGTAAAATTAAAGGAAGGAAAGAGAAATGTAAAAATGATTTTAAAAATGAAAGACAAGGTAAAAGGATTGAAGAGCCTCACAAAAAGAAATATATTCAATGTCTCTAGAATTTAAAGTCTCTTCCTATAGGATTACAATTCACAGACATATTGTAAAAAAGCTATACTTAGCTCACTTCATAATCATTTATTGCAGCATTTAGACATCTCTCTTGAACTGCCCCAGCTTCTGCCATGCTAAAACAAGTTTAGTCTACCTCCAAGGAAAATCATATACAAATTTTTACTGAATTACTACTTATCAGAGATGTTGAAGGGTCAATTGCTCTTTAAATATTCATTGGGGTAGTTCTCTGAAGTCTTTTGATTATATAACTATCTCTACTTCCCCCAGTCTTCTTGATTTTTCACCAGTGTCTTGGTCCTGAGGTGCAAATTTGTGAAGGAAATTGGGAAAGCTTGAAATGTATCAACCTACTCTGCCATCTTCCCAGAATCCTCCTCCAAGTTTTAATTTCTTGAGGGAAAAATACTTTTAAAAAAAATCCTCATCTTCTTCAATGTTGTTATTATTAAAATTGTTATTGACACTATTGTTAAGTTAATAAATTAGTAATAGCTGGTGATTGTGTAGCATTTTTAAAGTTTACATACTTACCCATAGTAAAAAAGGTTTAATAACCTTTTTAGCTAGACAGTTTTTGGTTTGTCAATTGGAATTTGTTCCATCTTTCAATTGCCTTTCAAAATATCAGTATCATTCTCTTTAAAATGTGATTAGATAATAAATTCAAGGCAGCTGGGTGGCACAGTAGAGAGAATTGCAGACAGAGTCAGGAAGACGTTTCTCTGAAATCAAATCTGGCCTTAGAGTACCTGTGTGACCTTGGTGTAATTCACTTCAACTTTTTTGCTTTATTTTTTCATTTGTAAAATGAGCTAGAGAAGAAAATGACAAACCACTTCTATATCTTTGCCAAGGAAACTCCAAATGGGGTCACAAAGTACCAAAATATATTTTTCTATTTCTTGTTGTTATACATTTAATTGTATTTGTGCTTTTCACATGATTCATGGAATAAGAAACGTCAATTACCTAAAGGCTTTACATGTCCCATTGGATCCAAGATACACTGTAAATGTATATGTATTCATATGTGCACAGACAGATTTCTATATCTGCCTTAATCCCCTAAATAATATAATGTTTGTCTGAAAATTTACTGTAAAAGTGAATTTATTGTGCTCTAGAGGAAACTATCATTTATTACTCCTTAAGTAGTCACTTGATAAGTTTGTTTCAACAAAGGAAAATGTCAGCCTGACCTACTACTTGTAGCCATCCCTTGAAAAGCAGAAATATAATTCATTTGAGATTCAAATTAAGAAGAAAGAACAAAGTAAATAGGACATACTCTAAAATCAGCTCACATTGACTACTATTAGACAGGACTCAAAATCTCTCATATTGGTGCTCCATTTGTAGTCAATCATTCTGGTTTAAGTCGGTGTTCATTTTACAATATCTTACTTGTTAATTATCTTGTGCAATTTTCTTAATTTGGGCAGCAATTTATTTTGAAAGTTACTTAACAGCTGGATTTCATCAGGGCCTTGCTACACATATTTAGGCCACTGAAATTTTTCATATGATGAGATGGTGACATCTTTGATGTTTTCTTACCAGAAAATGACAGCTTTTTTATGTCAATAGTAACAATTTATTTCATATTTAACTCTGGGTCTGCATGAGATCTCAGATCAACAATCAAACTAAAATAATTTTGGATCCTTACATTTAGGAAAGATATATTTATTGATAAGATATCTTGTCACAACCATCTTGATGTACATTTATTCTACTAAACTTTTTATAATTAAAACCTTTCCTTTTATTTGTCTGATACATGGCTTAAACTTCTACTTAGGATCACTTTGATTTCTCTCTTCATAAGTTTCCCTGAAATCTCAGTTGTATTTGCCAAGTAAAAACAAATTTCTTTAAATTGATAGTTTAATAAAAATAATGGAAAATTTAAAATTTGCCATACTGCACCACGGTAATAATTAGTATGTCTTTTAATGCAATAAAATAATGACTAATTTTCTTCAATCATTGAACATTATGATATTAAAATAATAGATTTGATTCTATTCCTATCCTATGCAGTGAAAAATTCTCATAAAACAACAAAAAGGTATCTATAATTTTTACTCAGGAGGTTAAAATAATGGAATCATGATATCTCAGAGCTGGAAGGTACTTTAAATGTCATCTTTTTTTTCAGCTGCTACCTAAAGCATGAAGATTTGAGAATGACTGCAGCTCTGCAACACAAATATGCAAAAGCTATACAATAAAATTTGAGAAAGGATCCTTGATACCTTAAAGGGTATGAAAAGGATGGAGCAAGGAAAGTTCTACTGAATGAACTCTTTAGCTACCTTCTGATTGTGTTTTATTTTCCAAGGCAAAACTATAATGCAGACAAACTCAAATTGGAAAATCAAGATAAATGAAGATTAAGGATGTCTCCATTCCTATTTTTTTTTAAAATAACCTTATACCTTGTTAACATATTTCTTGCTTTCATGGTGAGTTGAATAGATGCAAATGGGATGAATGAATTCAAAATTCAAAAAAATTTAAATGAATATTAAAATAATTTAAAATAAATTAATATTATACTTAGTCTCAAAAGAATAGTTTAAAAATGTCCACTGACTAACACAATTCCACATAATTCAAGAATTGTTCTATGTCCCTTACATGGCATTTAACATATTATCACATTTTTTGAACTTCTGCTCCAATAGTAATTTCAAATAGTCAAGCATAAAAAGTGGCAGTGGGCAAGAATGTAGAGGGAGACAATACCAACATATGCTTTAACTAAGATCTCAATGGTTGGACATATGACAAAAAGGAAGAGAAAAGAAACTAGTATGATATACTCAGTCTTCATCTGGATTCTTGGGACAGCTGTCTCATGTTGGCTACTTCTGTACCTGTACTAAATGAATTTTGAAGTTCTTGAAGGGTTCTGCTGTCCCTTCAGGAACAGGGGCTTTCTTCAAATGATTGAGGAGTCCCTGGTCACAAGTTTAGCAGATGTGGGCATAGACAAAAGGAACTGGTAGAGGTCCTAAGAAACAATGATTAATCAATCTTTTTGGGCCAGTCTTCAGATAAAAAAAAACTACTTGCATCAATCCTTTGAATTGAGTTTCCAGTCAGCATAACACTTAAGAATCTCTCAACAACAGTTAGAGATGATCCAGTTTCTCAGTGACATAGGGACTAGACTCAAACAACACAAAAAGGGTTTCGATAAATTCATTAAATAGAATAATTATATTAAGCCAGGTAAGTTAACTTTATCAGAAAACTTAGCAATATCACAATGGACTATTTCTGAGAAGGGTGATTTATATGTCTCCCAAATAATCAAGAAAACTTAAACATAAACATCTTGAAATAAAAAAAAAAATACCCAAGTACTCAAGTATTAACTTTATTTTATTCCAGGCAATCATGTAGGAGTGCTAAAAACAAGGCTCAAGATGAATCAGGAAGGAAATAGCATGATAGCGGGAATAGAGTTAGGAGGATCCAACCTAGGGTATATCTAAGGTCAGCTACCAAAACTTTCTCAAGCATAGAAATCCAGCTTTGGCAGTTTTCAGGCTTCAGTACATGCAATTTTCTACTCTTGGTTTCATGACAATTTAGACAATCCTCTCTGTAACCAAACCTAAAAACAATAGTAAATTGATATCCCAGGAATTTTTACCCTAAATAAAGTTTTAATAACTACAACTTAGGACATGCATGACTAGCTGTCTTCTTTCATTTCCCTGGAATAATCAAGCTATTATTATTGTCATTTACTTTTAAAACTTTATAAAATTTAATCCCTATTTCTCATCAAATAAAAAAAAATATGGAACCAAAGTGAGCAAAATCATGAAACCATAAAAACGTTAGGTCAAGGTGTAGCATATGGAGGCGGAAGCAATGGGCTACATTTTCTATATTAGAACACAATGAATTGTCTATTGAAACAAAGACATGAAGGAGGATTTAGTAATAAATTAAGAATAGATAGCTTAATTGAAATAGGCAATGGCGTGCGTACACTACAGAGTGGTACCCAAAAACTGACTAAGATATTTCAGAAGAGAATGAGTTTTTTGAATTGCCTTAAATTTTCAGAAGTTCCCAGCTGCAGTTTTAAAATAATACATCTTCAAACTCCTAATGATTAATCTCTAGGCTTCTAGAATCTGCTAAGATGTTTTTAGTAGTCCTGTAAACTTTGAGTATATAACATTTTAATTTCAACATAGTTAAAGCAAAAATGACAGGGAGGGAAGTGTCTAACAGTTTTGTATTTTATTCTTGTCATATAAATTAATCAACTATGAAAAACCTTAAGTGAGGGCTTAGTCCTGATTCCTAGGACAACTGCTTCAACTATGAAAGTTCATAATCCTCCCTAGTGGTCTAAGCTCTCTGGTTATAGCTCTCAGGAATTTTTCTGACTAGCAGCATTTTAAATCTTTCAACAAAATATAGCTCACAGAACAAACAATACAGGCATTTTACAGAGATACAGACAAAAATGACATGACAAACTTCACAATGCAAATATGACAAAGTGTATTAAATGCTAATTTCAACTAATTATGAATTTTACACAGTACAACAGAGGTATATATTCAGTTTGCAACTTTAATAGGGGTATACAATAAAGTGGGAAGCACACAGAGAGGCCAATTAACAAAAGATGTACTAAAAGGATATCCTTACCAGAATTATCCAAGAAGAACTGGGTGAAAGGAGAAATCCTGAAGCTTTCTTTACAAAGAACGGTGAGCTCAACCAATGCATAAGCCCAGAAGATTTGATCAGGAGCAAAGGTAGTGGACTCACCAGACAAGAAGAGGTCTAATTGCAGAGAAATTCACTACCACTTGTACCAAAAAGTACACTTGGTTTGGTTCCATTCAATCCCACTTCTGATACCAATTTATATGTCAATCAAATCAGAACCAGTCTCTAACCCAAGAGTAGCCAAAGACAAACAAAGCAAACCAGAGAAAGGAAAATTGAGAATCAGATGTTTAATTTCTAAGTGAGAAAAATGCTTACAAGTGGATGCCTACATTCCTGAGGAAGGATTATTGATTTGAGGCAGGGGTAGGATATTTAACCCCGAAAAATATAAGAAGATGGCACTCAACATCATTCTGAGATTTCAAATAAATAATTCTCATGGCAGGTCCATGCTTTGTCATCATTTAACATAATACAGACCCAAAATTAACATGGAAAGAATAGGAGTGAAACACCTGGTTTAATTCACTTAGCATTTAAAAGCATGTGAATTGAAGAATTATTAGTATGTCAGATTTTGGTTGATCATTTTCTACTATAGTATGTTGTCCGCCTCTGGCTCTCAAGTCCTTGGGAAATAAAAATTAAAGCAATATAAAAATTGTATGATTTTGTCAGTGCATGAGATCATCTAGAGGTGAGTGCCATCTAAAAGTGATTGTTATTATGGCAAGTTCAGGGTACAGCCTACTTATACCTAAGCTCTGGGAAAAGAGGTTATCTTGATATGGGTATCTAGTAAAGTTCTGTCTTTGACCTTCTTGTCATCTTCCTCTATATTATTTTTCTCTGTGATCTCATAAGCCCTCATGATTTTAGTTATCACCTTTATGCAGATTATTTTAATTTATCCAGCCCTAACCAGTACTGACCTCATCTTTCATCTCCAACTATCTATTAAACATATTAAATGGATTATCCTAAAAACATCTTAAACTCAATTTCTTCAAACTAAATCCATTTATCTTCCCAACTTTCTTACAGTTAATGGTAGTATTGTCCTTCAAAGATTGCAACTTGATATCATGGTCAGTTCCTTGTTGTCTATTATGCCTAGAAATAACCTGTTGCCAAGGTCTGTCAAGTTTACTTTTGCTTTCCCTTCCCAACCTAGCTCCAATCCTGGGCACTGCCCCAACTCTGGTATAGTCACAATGTTGCCCCAACTCTGGTATAGTCACAATGTTATGCCTGTACTTTATAAATAGCTTGCTGGTTAATCTGCCTTCCATATGTCTCTTCACAATCCAGCTCATCCTTCACTCAACATTCTAAATCAGCTTTCTAAAGGATAGTTCTGATTATGTCACTACCCTACCCAATGAAATCCAGAAGCTCCCTATCATCTCAAGAATCAGTTATAAAATCTTCAGTGATCCTAATTACTTGCCCTACCACACACCTTTTCAGACTTACATTTTACATTCCTCCTTCCCTGTAATATCCTCTGCAAATAGGATGCTCCACTCCAGACATTTTAACAGGCTGTGGCTTGTAGACAAAATGCTTTCCCTTTTCTTTTCTGACTTCCCTCAGGTTCTAGCTAAAATCCTACTCTACAGGATTTCCTAATCTTTAATCTTACTTTTTTCTGTTTAAATTGTGTATAGTTTTATTTCCATATATGTGTTTATATGTTGTCTCCCCATTACATGATAAGCTCCTTGAGGTCAAAGACTATCTGTTGCTTTTTTGTATTGGTAGGACTTAGAACAGTATTGGCACATAATGGATGCATAATAAATGTCTTTATTTCTTGGTTGATATATAGGTCATTTGTACATAGTTATTTAAAGGTTGTCTCCACCACTAGGTTTTGAACTTCCAGAGAGAAGAGATTGTCTATTAAAAATAAACTTTCATTTTATACTGGACACTTTGAAGAGAACCCAGCACATAATAAGTGCTTAATAAATGGTTATTGTCAGACTGACACTTATTTATATGAAAGGTGTTATTGATTTGAAGCCAAATGAGATAATGTGGGCAAAGGGCTTTCCAAACCTTAAAGTACTAGAGAAATGTCAGTTGACAAAATAATTATTTTCATTTATTTTCTTCAAAAACATATGGACCAAATTATAGTTAATGTCCACCCAATCATGGGCGAACCTTCCAATTTATCTCCTGCCTTTCTGGTTTGGGACATCCATATGGCCATTTCTCAAATGGAATGATAGAGTGGGGAGAAAAGAATGTCTCAGAATGTTCACATGCCCTAATAAAATTCCAATAGCTTAATCCTTTAATAACAGTCATTGCCTAACATTGCTCACAAAGGTTAAGAAATAGTTCTGACCATTGGAATAAAAATATCAATCAAGTTAGTTCCTTGTGATTCTATATACATGAAACATAGAATTAACATAATTGTTACATATACAAGGATATTAGTTGCTAGTACTTTTTGATGGAGAAATGTGTAGGACTTGTCTTCTTCCTAAGAATATGGTGAGGATGAATTACAGACTCAGGAATACAAAATTGGAATAAAAACTCCATTTGGCTGCCTTGCAGTAGTTTCTCCTGATATATTGCTCTTCAAGTTGGAAAAGATGCATAAAAATGTAGTTAGCAGTGAACTCAAGAACTAAATGAGAAGTCATTAGGATCAAGGTCATATGGGGTTTCAAATCCACTTACAGTACTAACAGTTGGAAGTTTAAAATACCCAACTTGCAAGCTGAAACCATCATATAGTTCTGAGCTAAGAGCTCCAATCTTTAGTTGTCTCCTGGAATCAAATATAAAATTATCTTTGGCTTTTAAAGTCCTTCATAATCTGATTGATGACTACCTTCCTAATATTATACCTTAATCTTTCTTCATGAAACTCCTGTACTTTTTGTTTAAGTAACATTTCCTCACTTGAAAATCCATGACCCAGTTTGGGGCATTTTCACTGGCTGTTCTCCAGATCTGAAATTCTCTGCTTCCTCATCTCTGCCTCTTGGCTTCTCTGGCTTCTTTCAAGTCTCCACTAAAGTCACTTCCTCTTTCATTGATTGCTTAACAATAGATCCCAGACCAAGGCCCATTTGATCATTATTTCTGTCTAGATTGATTCAAAGTGAATGTAAAAGCAATTTGATAGCAGTTTTGAATGGTGATATTATTTATTTAATTCTTTTTAAAATACAATCTTTTTCATAAGTTGCTCAAAACTATTTTTATTATATCAACTAGTATTCAAGTTTTGGGATTGTGGTGAGAGCAAAGAATCATTAGCTGTTACTGTTTTTTCACATATAGAATTATTTTCAAAAAGTGTGACATTTTTAAAAAGTTGTTCTTCTAAAACTTGTATAATAATGCACTGGCTATATTATATCAGGATTCGTTTATTTACATTTCCAAATAGCAGTCGGATATGGCCTAAGGATTGTTGCTATATTTCTTCTAGAAGCTACACCCTGTCATATTGAAATGAATGAACACTGTAAAGATTGTGTAAAATAATCACTGAAACCATGTCCCCTTTGATCTGCAAACGATGAGAGATCATGGTCTCCCAGGCTACAAAGAGTCTAGAAAGAAGGCATATCCTCCCAGATTGAGATAAGCAGTATCATTCAAGGGCAAATCTACTTCCATTGATCTTTTGGGGAGTCTCCCCCTCATTCAGGAAACTCTAAAAATTTCAAAGTAATTTTCATTCAATTGGGAGGCTCTGGTTTGATAATCAGTTCAAAGTGCCCCCAGATTTATTCATAAAATAGGTCTTTGCCAACTCATTTTTTGCAAATTTCTTCATTAAGAAATAGGCCCACTAAGGGAAAGGCTCTTGGTGAAAAATAAAACTTCCTATTTTTGGCACAGACTTTGGGATTAGAGAATTCTTTCACTTCTGATCCTGCCTCTCTGAGCAGAAGGGATCTTATTTATACATAATATCATCAATATTGACAAATACATTAGTATTAAAATGAACTTCTTTGAGGCCATATGTTAATACATTTTTTCTTCTTTTTATAAAAACATCACTTTTTATAATAATATTTCACTTCCATAAAATTCTTTTTTATTCTAATAGGCCTAAAGAGTAACCTACAGTATAATTTCTCATTTCACTTTCAGTTTACTTCAACCAGATTATTTTGTCTCCAGTATGAAATAAGATTTTTATTATAGCATTTAGATAGCATGTGGTGACAAATGCAAATCCAAAAGATCACATAGATTTTTGACAAAAAAATTGTAAAAGCTTTTTTCATTGCTAAATGATTATTATTTCTACATCTTTTTACAAGCATCATTCATGGTACCTAGTAAATTGACACTTTCTTGAAGATATGCATATCTTTGAGATGGATATAAAAAGTTCTTCGTGCTTGACACTCATTTTTCATTAATATAATCATATAATATATAATTATTATATTTCAGAGAAAGAGGAAATCTTAAAGACCGCTTTTAATAGATTATACAAACAGATCTCTGAACTAAAAGGCACTCAGAAGACTCTTTGTTCAACATGTAATTAAATAGGTCTCTGATAAATTTCTTTTAAAAAATTTATTTGTTGAATTAAATACAAAATGAGAAAAAAAAGAAAAATAGAAAAGGAAAATAAAAAACACAAAACAAAACATTGTCATGTGCCCACCAGAATATCAGGGAGGATTCAAAATATGTAATAAAAATTTCCATTTAAAGAAATCATATACAATATTAGAAGAAATTATATTCATGAGTGTCCATCTTTCCTTTGCTTCCTTATAAGTTATTCTTTTGTTTTCTGGCGCATGATTTTTACTTTATTCTCTTTTTCCCTTTTATTCCCCCCCACCTCCTCCAAGTAGGCTATAATTAAATAATTACAAACACACACATTTACATATATATATATACACATATACACACATTTACATATATACACATTCACACCCTACTACAGACCCATATAGATATACATATATCTGTTATACATATATGTGGATCTATATGCATACATACCCACATATACTCAGTTACACACGCATATACATATATACACACATATATGTGCATATGCATTTATCTATATCTAAGCATACATCTAAAATAATATTAACATGACTATCTGCTTTACATTTCAAACAATATGTATATATATGCATATATACACATACATGCACACACATGTATGTATGTATACATATATGTGTGTGTGCATATGAGGGGTATATGGAATTTAGTTCAGTTATTTAAAAAGAGAAAAAATTTAAAATCTATCTTTAAAATTTACATAATTTAGTTTACAAAGCACTTTCCTCACACCAATCCAGTGAGGTAACTTAAAAAGTAATGTCTTTTTACATAGAACCAATTTACCAAAATTGTCTATTTTGATCCTCACAAAACTCTGTGAGATAAGTGCTATTTTTATTAGATTTCAGATATGAGGAAATAGTCTCAGCAAAATTAAACTAGTTGCCTGTATCTACAAAGTGAAATTTGAAGATTTGAGATAGGAATCCAGGTTCTCATGCCTCAAGGTATAGCACTAATTATGGTACAAGAAATCTTCTCCCAATTTAGAAGGAAATGAAACTGAAAATAATTGATAACAATGCTCTCTGGGAATTGGCAGAACTGGTTCTCAAATCCAGATCTTCTGACTCTAAATCTAGTGCTCTTTCTAAACCATATTAAGAAGTTCGTATTCTTCACTAGCTATTTGTTTATTTTATGGCAGAGTTGGAGTATCAAAACTTTTTAGCAACTTCTTTCCCCTCCCCTGCCCTAGAGATGGCTACTATTAGTCCTAAATCAGTAGGTATGTATGTGTGTTTGTGTGTGTATAAAATTATTCTATATGTATTTCTATTTATAAGTTCTTTCTCTGAGTGCATATAGTCTCTTTCTTCAGATGTCTTTGATTTTGAAGTTTTTGTGCATCAATACATGATCAGTTTTTGTGTAGGTTTCATGTACTGCTAAGAAAAAAAGTATATTCCTTTCTTTCCCCATACCTTCTTAACTTCTTTTTTGTTTATTCTGTGGTTCAATTTATCTAGTTCTGACAGATCAAGATTGAAATTCCCCACTAGTATAATTTTACTGTCTGTTTCTTCTTGTAGCTTTCTTAACTTCTCCTCCAGGAATTTGGGATGCTATACCCCTTGGTACATATGTATTTAGAATCAATATTGTTTCATAATCTTTGGTATTCTTTAGCAAAATATAGTTTCCTTCCTTATCTCTTTTAATTATAGATCCATTTTGCTTTTACCTGATCTGAGATCAGGATCACTACCCATGATTTTTTTTATAACTTACTAACTGTATTTCCCCACTGTCTTTTTCTACTTTCTCCTTTTATCTTGTCCCTCTTCAAAAGTATTTTGCTTCTGACTAATCCCTCCCCCAATTTCCTCAATCTGAGTATGAGTATGAGTAAAATAACAAAGCCCTGCCTCAATGCAAGGAAAGAGAGACCTGTAATGTCCTTCTGACCAGTTTTTCAACCTCCTCATCATTTGTTGACTGAAAGCTCTGTATGCCCCCACTGCTGATACTGATTCAATGGCTCCCATGTGCACTCCTGGTTTTCTGGGAGTAGGGTTGGATCTATGCTGATGCTACCTGAACTAAATTGTGCTCTATTCTCACCCAGGTGCACCAAACTTTTCCTAAGTTTTCTTTGATGTGTGTGGGCTTAGAGATCTGGAAACCACAACTACTGGCACTGATTCTATCACCCTAAGGCCTGTTTCTACTTTGCTGGGACAGGGTTGTGCTTACACAGCCTATGCTAGACTGGGCTCCACTCTTACCTAGATGTGATAGATCTTTTCTGTCAACTTTCCCAGTTGTCTTGGAATAGAAAATTGTTTCATTCTATATACATAGATATCTATAAATATAAATGTATGTAAGCCTACACATCCATACACATATGTGTAAGATTGTGCTGTTTATTTTCTCCTATCATCTGTTTCTCTGAAAATGAATAGCATTTTCATTCATAAATCCAAGTATTTCCACATTTTTTCCTAAATCACTCAGCTCATCATTTCCTACACTTCAGCAATATCTATTTCCAGATTTAAACAGCATCTTCTCTCATAGAATCTTTGAGATTAATTTGGGTAATTTTACTAATCAGAATGAGTTGATTGCTCAAAATTGTTCTTAAAACAGTATTGCTGTTACTATATACAATGTTCTCTTGGTTCTGCCAATTTTCTTCTTCATTATTTCATGAAAGTTTTTTCAATACTTTTCTAAAATTATTGAGCTCATCATCTCTTATAACAGAGTAATATTCCATCATGAACATATATCACAATTTATTTAGTCTTCTCTCAATTGATGGGCATCCCCTACAATTTCCAGTTCTTTGTTACCATAAAGAGATTTATTATAAATATTTTAGAAAATGTAGGTTCTTTTACATTTTCCCTAATCATCTTGTGAAATAGACCTAATAGAGGTATTGCTGGGTCAAAGGGTATAAGCAGTTGAATAACTTTGGGCATAATTCCAAACCTCTCTCTAAAATAGTTTTATCATCTCAGTGCTGCATCAACAATAAATAAGGTCCAGATGCATCTTTATTCCCTGCAACATTTGTCACTTTCCCCTTCTATCCTATATGATATCTCAAGTTTGTTTTAATTTTCATTTCTCTCATCAATAATGATTTAGAGAATTTTTATATGACTTTAAATTTTTTAATTTCTTCATTGAAAAAGTGCTTGTTTATACTCTTTAACCATTTTTCAATTAGGGAATGACTTGCATCCTTATAGATCTGCATTTGAGATTTCTATAAAAAATTTCCCCCCAGTTTTTGGGTGTTCTTCTGATCTTTGCCACATTTGTTTTATTTATATGAACAGTTTTTTAATTTCATCTAATAAAAATTATCCATTTTATGTCTCACAACACTATCTCTTATTCATTTACAAATTATTCACCTAGCCATAAATTTGATAGGTAATATGTTCCTTGTTCTTCAAATTTTCTTGTAATTTATAAATCTTTTCATACCTAGGTCCTGAATCCATTTTTACCTTATCTTAGTACATGTTGTAAGATATTGGACTATGCCTAATATCTGTCAAACTGCTTTCTAGCTTTCCCAACACTTTTTATCAAATAATGAATTCTTATCCCCAAAACTTAAGACTTTACACTTGTCAAACATTGGGTAACTATATTCATCAGATAGATGAAGCAGATATGTCATTCCACTAACCTATCTATGTATTTTTTAGCCGCTACCAGATAGTTTTGATAATTACTGCCTTGTAATATACTTTAATATGTGGCATTGATAAACTCCTTATTTTACATTTTTTTTCTGCTAATTCCTTTGATATTCTTGACCTTTTGTTCTTCCAGATGATTTTTGTTATTATTTTTTCTACCTCCATAAAATATTTTTTGATACTTTAATTGGCATGGCATTGAATATGTAAATTAATTTTTATAAAATTATCCTTTTTATTTTATTAATCCTGTCTACCCATGAATAATCAGTATTCCTTCAACTACAGAAATCTGACAAAGTTTCGGGAGGTTTTATGGTTTTAGCCATATAGTTCCTGTGTTTGTTTTAGTAGTTGTATTCTCAGATATTTTATACTGTCTATAATTATTTTAAATGAGATATCTCTAGCTATCTTTTCCTGCAAGATCTTGTTGCTATTATATAATAATGATGATGATTAAGTAGGTTTGCTTTATATTCTGATAGTTTGCAAAAATTATTAGTTATAATTATCCTTTTAATTGATTCTTTAGGATTTTCTCTGTATATCATCTGCAGAAAGAGTTAGTTTTATTAGCACATGCCCTAGTCTGATTTGATTTCTTTTTCTTCTCTTATTGCTATTTCTAGGATTTCCAATAAAATATTGAATAATATTGATGATAGTGGGCATAATTGTTTCATACTTCATCTAACTAAGAAGGTTTCTAACTTAATCCCATTACAAATAATGCTTGCTAATAGTTTTTGGTAAATATTTCTTATCAATTTAGGGAAAAGCTGATTTCTGTCTATATTTTCAAATTTTTTTTAATAGAAATGAGTATTATACTTTATGAAATGTTTGCATCTGTTGAAATTATTGTATGATTTTTGTTACTTTTCTTATTGATATATTTTCCTTATATTAAACCATTCCTGCATTCCTGGTATGAGTTCTGCTTGGTCATAATGTATAATCTTTGTAATATATTGTTGTAATATTTTTACTAGTATTTAGGATTTTTGCATACATATATTATTAAATAAATTGGTCTGTAATTTTCTCTCTGTCTTTACTTTTCCTATTTTAAGTACCAGAATCATATTTGTTTCATTAAAGCAGTTTGGTAAGAGCCTTTCTTTATCTATTATTCAAAATAATTTATTTAATATTGGATTAATTAGTTTTTAAATTATTAAATTCACTTTTAAATCCAGCTGGTCCTGGTGCTTTTTTATTAGGAAATAAATTTATGGCCTGTTCAATTTCTTTTTTTTAAAAAAATGTCTATTTAGACATATTTTCTACTACTACTAATCTGGGCAGTTTGCAAACTTTTGAAAATATTCTTCCATTTCACTTAAATTGTTAAATTTATTAGCCTATAACTGAACAAAATAATCTTCATGATTTTTCAAGAGTTATAGAACAGCACTGGCTCTGTGACCTGAAACCATCTTTCTTTCTTTTACCTCTATTTTTCAGGCTTTCCCAAAATGCAGACCATTATCATTCATTATCTCATTATCTTCATGTTAATATGGAATTTTTAATAGATGATTTTATAAATTAAAAAGTGGAAAAACGAACACATGGGACAGGAATCTAATTCTATCCAATAAACAGGAAGTGGTCATGAAAGCATATGTGATCACATAATTGGAAAGAAATTACTATTGTATTTTAGAATTAATGATGGCCCCAAATGGGAAAGCCTCTTGCGATAAACTGTAGAACCTCTTCCACATCTAAAATCCTTATTTCTGAGTCTATTGTTTAATAGGAATGGGACATCTTAAAAATAAAATTTTGATTGAACAAAGGATTCTGATGAGCCTGGTCCATAGCAAATGCCTAATAAATGCTCATTGACTTACATTGTCCAATTATCTGTTTATCTTTCTGTCTGTCTGTCAATCCTCTATCGAAACTTTCCTTTGTGAATGTTCAATTAGGGGCAGCAAAGCAGCAATTAAAAAGAATTTGTAATGGATAAGTAAAAGTTACATGTTATCAAATGGCATGGAATAATCTAAGAAATAGTGGCAAAATCCAAGATAAGGAAGAGTATACTTTAGTCTTTATTCTCATCATATCAAGAATAATAATACTATATGGGTCTTAAACATTTACATATTCTATCTACAAAGCTTTCATTAGCTTCATTCTTGTTCATTCTCTTGCAAGGAAGAATTCTAAATGTAAATATATTTGCAAAAATGTTAGTAGAATGACATAAGTAATCGATATGAAAGACTCTGAAACTCTAACATGGATGGAATGGCAAAATTTGATTTTTAGTGTGAAACAATGTCCTTAAGAATAGAAATGAATTTATGCGAGGAAAAGGAGAGAAAAAATAATTGATCTGAATTCAAACAAGTTCTTTGTTAGACTCTTAGCTGACTTCCACCTAATTATATTCTAGTGAGTTTGCAAAGAAGGTATGTCCTAAACAAATGAGATATCTTTTTTTAAAAATTTCAGTAATGACTAGATTACATTCTTTTTCAATCATACATCTCTCTCCTGATATTATTTTTGTTGCTATTCCAAAGCAATGATTACTTGCTAATGAGTTAGAGCTTATACCCATCATGCACCTTCCCATTACCCTTTGGATGGCTCTCAACTTTAGGAAACTATTTTCGTATACTGTGACTTAAAACACACAATATTACCAGAGGGATAATGATGTTAAAAAAGAACCTTTCTTTCAGGAAGAACCTTTGGATTATCAAACCTACTACATACTTTTCAAAAGGCAATATACTCCATTTTCTTCCTTATGTATAATTCCAAATTCAGCTATGTTTTCACCTTTTGTCTTATCTGACACTCACAAGCTGTGAAAAAGAATCATAATAACATCTATATATTAGAATTGTCAGAAAGCTTAATTAAGCTTATATTTGTATAATACTTAGCACAATGCCTGGTACATAATAAATGCTTAATAAGTGATCACTCTCTTCCTCTATTCAAGTTATTTGTAATTATGGATTGGCATATTAATCATACAATTGTATATAGTAAGCAGGAAATAGATTTTCTTTAACTAGTTAGATTTTCCTATGTTAATCATTAGTCACAAGCTTCATGAATTATTATGGATATTATGTTAAGACTGGAGAAAAATAGATGGATTGCTCCTCTGTTCCACTGAAATGAACTCAGTGTCAAAAAATCTGGACTGCAGAGGTTCTTAATTTGAGATCCATTAACTTATTTTTTAAATATTTTGACAACTATATCTCAACATAATTAAATTCTTTTAAAATCTTATTTATTTAATTTTATGCATTTGTATACATTTGAAGAAAAGGTTCATAGACTTCACCAGACTTCCAAAAGAGTCCATGACACAAAAAACAATTTATGAAGATTAGATCTAGAGGAATACTAAAAATATGCAAATTGCATGAAACGACAAGGCATGAATAGATTACAATCAGTGAGAGATATTTACATTACTGAGATTGGAGATCAAACTACCAATTAATCAATAAACATTTGTGAAGCATATTCTATGTACTAGATAATAAGCATTTAGCTTATGTATGTGAAAGCAAAACAGTCCCTACTTTCAAGGAGCTACAACAAAACTAAGTATAATCCTTTAGGGGGAAATTGTATATTTAAGGAAATAGAAGACTTTCAAACATTTGTGGTAAAAGATGAGAACTGAATAGAAATTTTAATTTTCAAACATAAGAATGAAGAGATATGGAAAAAATCAGAAGAGAAAATTACAAAGTATTCAATAAGATTAAACTGTTTATATTCCTATGTAAAAAGAGGACCTTTGTGATTCCTAAGAAATTATTTATCATTATTAAGACAGTTAGAAAGAGTTTATATAAATAGGAGGCAAGTTGACTTTGATGGGATGATACAAAGAAATTAAAAAGTGAGAAAAATATGTACCAGGAAAGAGAGAGAAAGAGAGAGAAAGAGAGAGAGAGAGAGAAGAGAAGAGAAGAGAAGAGAAGAGAAGAGAAGAGAAGAGAAGAGAAGAGAAGAGAAGAGAGAGAAGAGAAGAGAAGAGAAGAGAAGAGAAGAGAGAGAGAGAGAGAGAGAGAGAGAAATAATAGGGAAATACGAGATAATATGAGATAGTAATGAGAGGTGAAAGAACTTTTCTAATGAAGAGAATGATGGGTAGTGGTAGGCAATGCTTGAACCTTCCTGTCATTGGAACTGGCTAAAATAAACAACAGCTTACTATAATAGATTAAAGACTAGAATCCTACAATATATATTATTTACAAGAAATATAACTGAAGTAGAGAGATACACAGAACAAAGAAAATGGACTGAAATTTAAAAAAAAGAAAGGGTAGCAATCATGATCTCAGACAAAGCAAAAGCAAAAATAGATTTGATTAAAAGCTATAATGAAAGAAACTACATGGTGACAAAAGCAACTAGAGACAATGAAATAATAACAATGTCAAACATATATGAACCTAATGTTATAAAATCCAAATTTTTAAAGGAAAAGGTGAATGAATTACCAAAGAATATAGAAGTAAAAACTATACTACTTGTGAAACTTAACTTTCTCTTCTCAGAACTAGATATATGTAAACCCTCTCTCCCCAAAAAAGGAAAAAAGTCAAAGAGATGAATAGAATTTCAGAGAAATTAGGTACGAAACATCTAGAAAATTGAATGGGAATAGAAACATACCTCTTTTTCTCAGTAGTGCAGTAGTGGCCATCATGCATTAGCACCAAAACAGAAAAAGAAATACTAAAAACATTTTTGTAAGATTATAATTCAATACAATTTACATTCAATAATGGTGCATGGAAAGCTAGATTAAAATTAATTGAGAAATAAACAGTCTAATCCTAAAGAATGAGTCAAAGTATAAATCAGAGAAACCATCAATAATTTCACTAAAGAGACTGACAATAATGAGACAACATATCAAAATTTATGAGAAGCAAAGTGGCAGTTATTGGATAAATGTATCTGCAAATATTTATATCAACAAAACAAAGAAAAAGCAGGTCAATGTATTGGGCTTATGACTAAAAAAAACTGAAAGAATAAGTTGAAAATCTCTAATTAAACACCAAACTGGAAATTCTGAAAATCAAAGAAGAGATTAACATAGTTGAAAGCAAGTAATTGAACTAATAAATAAATCTAGGAGCTAATACTATGAAAAAAATAAAATAGAAAATGCATTGGTTAATTTGATTTTTTTTAATTAACAAAATAAAAAATCAAAGGATAAATTCAGGGTTAAACTCACACCTTTATAAAAATAACAAATGCTTGTTCGTCCAACCATCAGTAACATAATGAGGTAGTTTCCCGTAGCCTAGTCAGAAAGTTCACAAGACTGACTCCCTTTTTTTTTTTTTTGACCCTCAATTCAAAGTCTAGAAACTAGACAGTTCAAGAAATTTGAATTTGGCCAATAGTATTCATGCAGTTCAAATCATCAAAACTAAATTTACTTGAATCATAACAATATAACAATGGAATAATATAAATAGTTAATGAATTGTGATAATTTATGATTGGAACTACTTTTTTTCACAATCTCATCAGGTATGTAATAAAAGTGTTATTATTAGGAAGGCTGTGTGGATCTATGCAAAGAGAATTGTACTTGAAAAATCTGGTTCCAAACTTGGGCCCTGATACTTACAAGCTATATCATCTTATATAAATCACTATACTTCTCTCGGTGTCCTTCATTGGAAAATGGCAGTTATATACACTAATTTATGGGGTTTTGGAAACAAATCATCATGCAAGTGTGAATAACTATTATCTTGATTTTACAAAGGATGAAACTGAGTCAGGACTGGCCTAAAGCCACATAGCCAATAAGAAGTGAATAAATTACTTGAACCCAGGTCTTCTGACCCCAAGTTCATTATTTTTTTTTTCTCTTGTCAACTATATCTGCAAGAAGTCTGGAATAAAACATGTTTAACATCAAGATTTTCCAATCAGTGAAGGCAGTATTATGAGCATATTTACATGACCCTTGCATGCTCTACTTCCTGTAAAAATTCAATTGGGGAATTCATGAATCTGCAGTCTATGTGTACTCCAACACATTCACTCCAAAGAAAATGTAATGCTATAACCCAAATGTAATTCCAAATTAGAAATTCAAGGTAGGATAGTTATTACAATGATGAAGCTATTGACTAAGTGCATCCAGAGGTCAAAGAAGCATACAGAAACCTTAGGAAGCTTTTGTATATTAAGAATGCCACAGTGTTGGTGAGCTAGGAGGGCTAGCATATAGTGGATTTCACAACTTGGATTCACATTCTGCAAAAAGACCATCTGAGATGCAGGAGTAGTGCCAGAAAAGAGATGTTACTATCATGCTAGAAGTAGAAACCACATGTAAATAAGGAAATGTCCTGAGATGCCTTTGCATCTGGCCAGAAAATCCAGCTGAACTGTAGTTACTTGTTCACAATACTAAGAGAAATACTCACAGCTGTAATTCAAAAACAAGATATTTTTTAGGGAAAGAGACTTTGCTTTATTGTTTTAGTAATGCCCATTTTACCAGGTGAATTTTGTTTACAATATTATGTACTTAATTTCGTTGTGGAAATTTTTACTTAATGTCAAATATACTATACAATGGAGATAAAAGGAAGCATAATCTTGGCTCTCAAAGAGGTTTGATATCTAGTTGTGGATATATGCATAAAGACAAAGAATACTACAATGTAGTATGAGTTTCCCCAAAACAGCAGAACCAATGAGTTGCATCAGAGTTCGGAAGAATGAGGAATCCCTAAGCAGTGGAGCTGTTCAGGTCCTATTCCAGCAGGAAGTTGCAATAGAGTTGCACTTTGAAGGAAGGTTAGAATTTAGATACAGAGAAGCAGATTAGTTACAGAAGATATGAACAAAGGTAATGAGAAAAGAAGGTGCATTGTCTATATAGAAACAATGAATAGAGTATTTTAGTTGGAATAAAGGTTTTCTGTGGGATAATAGAGAAAGTGGAACAGGTCCAGAAATCAGATTGGGAAGAACATTGAATAACAGATTATGACTGCAAAATTCCAAAACATCTGAGTATAAAGTAGAATATTAGTCAGTCATTTAGACATTGGGTGTACATGTTGGCAAACATCTAGATAGTCCAAATACCCAGATGTTTGACATTGTAAAATGTTTCAACAAGACTTGAGTCAGAGCAGAGCAAGGCTTTTCAGAAGCAACCACAATCAGGAATTAATATATTAGGCATCAAGAGAAAATTGACAGGCACCACAGGGTTCTTTTCCATGGAAGTAAACTAGGAAGGAAGTGGAGCTATGCTACTGTTGGATTAAGGTGATAAAGGTCAGCCATGGAAGAAAAGAATGTGTAGAATCAGATTGGTAGTGCTTGGTTTAGAGTGCTAAATCCAGTATCAGAACAATTTGCATTCAAATTTTAACTTAGAAACTTAACTAGCTATGTGACCCTAAGCAAGTCACTTTTTTTTCCTTTTTCCTAAGCAAGTCATTTAATCTGCATGCCTCAGTTTCCTCATCTGTAAAATGGGGATGATAATAGCACTTACTTCCTATGATTGCTGTGAAGATGAAATGGCATAATACATGTAAAGTATTTGGTAAACCTTAAAATTCTATAGAAAGCTATTGTTTTTGAATTGATTTTAGTCATGACCAACTTTTCATGACCCCATTTGGAGATTTCTTGCCAAAGATACTGGAGTAGTTTGTCATTTTCTTCTCCAACTAACATTAAAGATGAGAAATTAAGACAACAGGGTAAATGACTTGCCTAGAGTCCCATAGCCAGCATCAGGCCCGATTTGGACTCAGGAAAATGAGTTTTTCTGATTTGAAGTCCAGTGTGCTTTCCACTACCCCACTTAGCTGCCCTACATAAATACTGTTAGTTATTGCTACTGTTGCTATTGTAGAAGAAAACAAGTGAGAATCAGTATGTTATGGTGGGGGAAAAAAACTATCCTAGAAAGCAGAAAAATATAAGTTCAATTTTTGCCTCTCACACATATTGGCTGTGTGACTCTCAAGAAGTCTTCTTGACTTTAGCTTCTCAGTGCTCTATGCAGCTCTTTAGTCTGTGAGATGTAAAGTAGCAACTACTAGAAAGCATTTCTTATATGAAAAAAATCACAGGTTCACTCCCTTTCTCTAGAATTAAAAAGATAATACCATCAATAATATAGGAATCAGATAGCATGAACATGGATTTGGAAGGCAGTTAAGAAGATTGAAGATCAATGAATTAGACTCTTTTCCAGAAAGCAGGTTTAAGGAAACAAAAAATCAGAGAATCAGTCTGAATTTGGGAAAACAAAATAATAGTAGACAGACAAAAGAACTAGGTAATGATCAGAGCAACAAGATAAATTGTATTGAGGAAGAGATGCTTAACTTGGAGTCAGCTTCTGACCATCACAAGCTATGGCAAGTCACTAAAACTTCTAAGCCTTATGTTTCTTATTAAGGAAGAAAAAATAATATTCACCACCTGGGATCATTGTGGGAAAAACACACATAAATCTAAATTGGTACATAAATTTGAATTATTAATATTGTGATACAAAAAGATGCTTAATACTGAGCCAAAGATTGGGAGAACAAGTTTTTTTTTTTTTTTCATATATGCCTTATTGAGTCAGAACTGATTTCAGAACATAAATAAACCTAAGTCTAAGAGTAGGGGCAAATAAACTCAATTTGGAGATATGTGAAGTTGGGATCAAGATGATTCTCATCAAGACAACGGATAGAATTTTGTGCTTTTCATCCAGATACTTAGGCATCATACCTATCAACTCCATATCTTTCAATGATCCTGCCAACTCAAAATTCTATGATCCAATAATGTAAAATTGTTATAAATATATAAAATCCGTAAGCATATAAAATAAATATACTCAAATGCCATACAATTTTTATGGGGCAGTAAAACATGGAAGATTAAGAAAAATGTCGTGTATAAGGTAGCATTTAAGTGAAAAATCCTAGCTTAATGTTTTTTCGGATGAACTATAGTCTAGAAGGCCTCCTACATCTTTAACATGAGGTAGATTTTTAACAGGCAATCCTATATGAACATGGAAATAATATTTTACAGAATTTTGTATGCATTTAATTTTTCCAACAGCCTCATAAGTCAAGTCAACAAGCATTTATTAAATATTACTTATGTATTAGACACTGGGCAAAGCACTGAGAATATGAACATAACAATAAAAACAATCTCTGCCCTCAAAAAGATTACTAAGATGGGGAGATAACATAAAAAAGAGAATTGAAAATTGGGATGAGATAAGTACACAAATGAGGGAATAGTGAGGAAATCAGGAGTGGAGTAAGAAAGAAATAAGCACTGCTGGCCTAGACACTTCTTCACAATGAAAATTCTTGGAGGAATTCTGCATTCAAAAGAGAGGACCAAATGGTGGAGGAATCTTCCAGGGTAAAAAGGCTATAAGAGAAGAGGCCTTTTCTAGGATAAGAATTCTGGGACATTATAAAGACTCAGGAGAAGAGCTGAGAGGTGAATGAAAAATAAAATAGTATTTTTTTGTGTGTGTACATATATGTGTGTGTGTGTGTGTGTGTGTGTGTGTGTGTAGCATTTTTATAAATTTTAAAGTGCTTACAAATTGTTTTCAGAACTTCAGAATGTTAATAAATGTTTATCAATATCTGTATCATATCAAAGACTTCACCCAAAATGATACAGATAGCAAGTAATAAAACCAGGTTCCAAAGTCCCAAGTTTGTTATGTGAAGTCCATTACTATTTTCATTCTGCAACACTATTTTTCCTCATATTGAGATTATAGCATACTGCCAGCCTTTATTTTTAGTTTCAAAAAAGGTTCTCTGGAATCAACATAAGTCATTTCAAAGCATGCCTTGGAAGTTAGGGATATATGTTTAAATCCTCAGGGTTTGAGATGATAGTATAGTCCTTTACATTAAATTCAGTCAAAACTTGTTTTGATTTTAGGTCAACCCATTAGAATAAAAAAAAAAACATAAGTTGAAATTTGGAAAACACCACAGCTTTTCAATCCTTACAAAATAAAAAGTGAGTCATACAACTATCCAAATTTCTTGAGACAAAGGAAATATATATATGTTCTATTAAATCTTATCATTCAGAGGCTCAAAACAAAGTGTGTATGTGGAATTTTTTTTAATGGTACCACTCAGTATAGTGAGATGGAACCATTTATATAAAAGGATAGATCAAAAGTGATCTGTTACTAGAGCTTCAAGAAATCATTTGAGCCCTGGGATGGTTAAATGGCTTATCTATGGTCATATAACTAATAAGAATCAGAAAGAAGATTTTAACTCAAGACTCTGACTCCAGTATTCTATTTATTTGTCTACAGAAGGATAATAGAATAAGAAAAGCATTGGACTAGTGATCTGGATATCTGACTTCAAATTTCACATCTCTCATAGTCTACATTACTTAGAGACAAGTTGTTTAACTTCTTTGAAACGCAAATTAATAATATGGAAGGTAAAAACTTGGTGGGGGTATAAACAGCTAGATAGGAAAGTGGATATAGTACCAGGCCTGAAGTCTGAAAATCATCTTACTGAGTTACAGTTTCAGACACTTACTAGCTTTGTGACCCTAGGCAAGTCACCTAACCCTGTTTCCCTTAGTACTTCATCTATAAAATGAGAAAGAAATGGCAAAGCATTTCATTATCTTTACCAAGAAAACCCCAGATAGGGTTATGAAGAGTTAGACATGACTGAAAAATAACTGTACAACAATCACAACAAAGTCTTTTCCAGCTGTGATTAAATTAGAAAATAAATGTTTCAGGTAAGAAGTTCAGTATGTGCTCAGTCTCTGCCAACAACTTTTCTTTGCAATTGTTCTCAGTGTGCCACACAAATCAGTCAGGTTGCATATTCCAATAATTCACAGACCAACCCACACAATCACACTATGGAAGGAAAAAGAAACAGAAATGAGATGAGAAATAAGACATGCTTATTCACTGTGCCATGAACTTTCAGCCTCTTCTGGATTGTCTCCCAGTTCCCACTAAATCAATCAGCTGGCGTGCAGTGCAGGGTTCAGATGGATCAGCACAACATCACATACAGCTGTGTCTATCTGGCATGTGGCTATTGGGGCTGCTATTACTGGTCTCAGTGCTGCTGCTATGGTTGGGGCACTGAAGCTAAAAGAATACACTTTATCTCTTGTGCAAAGAAATGTTCCAAGAACATATTCTCTTTCAAAATTTGATCTTGACCTTCACATCTGAGCTGGGAAGAAAGAGAAGTTGTCTGAAGTAATATTAGGGCTCTATTTGTGAGATTCTCCCCACAAAGAGATATAAGCTGTGTCTTAGATCTAGCTCTGATCCTGCTTATCCAAAAGGAAAAGACCAAAGCAATATTTTTGTCCTCTATTATGTAGAATGAGTTCTTTGTTATTTCTTTGAAGAAACACAATGATGTTTTTAATTTATTTGGATGCTTTTACTAAAATGTATTTTATTTGGGAAAAAACCCTTTCCCTTTAGAATAGAAAACATAACCTTTATTTCTGCAAAATTGTGATGTTATAGTTATTCAGAAAAATATTAACATCAGCTCTAGTTTTCATTCCTCTCCCCTTAAAAAGAACTAAAATTTCCTTGTAACTTTACTTATTTTCACTTATAAATGAGTCTGAATCAGCTTCCTGAAGATATCCTAGCACAAGTAATTTAAATATGAGAGTAAATATAATGTTTTCTTTACTTTTATCTTCAGTAAGTTCTTCAAAAGCATACTCTCTCTTTTTTTGCCATAGTCCATCTAATCTCCTACAGACAGAAATATTCTTTCTATGGATAGATCAGGTCCCCCAAAGCAACTAAAACTTCAGATGTAACGACAGATATTTGGCAAAGAACAAAGTTAATCTAATCAGAGACAGGCTTCTTTTTCCTGAAGACACATAAATCTAATCAAAAAGATTTGAAATGAAAATAAAGGGGAAAAAATTAACCACAAACATGACTTGTCTTGACATGTGATTGCTAAATCAGTTAACATAGAAATATATGACCATGGAAAACATTAAAGGGCTCAGTATTATGGAAGGGAAAAAAGAAATGATAATATTTTTTATAATCTCAGATGTTTACAAAGAGATGTACAGAATAGAGTATTAGACAAAGTAAACTGTAAAACAATACAAGTAGCCAGATTTGACCTCATAGATATCACTGAAACTTAGCTAGATCAAACCCATCAACGGATTACAGCAAAGGGAATATGATATTTTATTCCAGAGGAGCCTTTCAGTTCCCTCACTAATGCCCTGACATTGTTATTGATGACATTTAGTCCCAATTTAGACCCATCATGTTACTGCTCCCCAGTTTTCTTCTGCTTAAATTTATAATGGTGCAATGCAGCTGCTGTCTTGGGACAATGGCCTTCTGAAGGGTGAGTGTTCTTAATGTCTACCCCAAAAGGGACCCACCATACTATTATACTTCAGTGATCTTCAATCCATTATGCTAAGTTCTATTTCTTGGATTCTAGATACACATTATCTATCATTACTGCTGAAAAAGTAATCAAATAAACACAATAATTCTTGGAACAAATGTAACTATTAACTGGCTTATGACTCCTTGTGATTTTCATGATCAAAAAGGTCCTCTCTGGCTTCCCTGCACAAACTCCTGTATGTGTTGTCTTTCACTTTGAAAACATAAGCTCCTGGAGGGAAAAACTGCTAGACCTTTTCTTTTTATTTGTACAACTAGTAAACCAGTACAGTGTTTAACACATTTTACACAATAATTTTTTCCATATATTCATTAATTCTTCCCTTTATGTATTGTCAATTTCCCATTAGAATGTCCACTCCTAGAGGAAAGGAACTGCTATAACATTTTGTATTTGTATCCCTAGGATCTAGACAATTTATTTTGTCTAATTGTATTTAACAAATATTTTTCAGATATTCGTTAATCTTGTAAAGTTATATTCAGTAATTTTAGAGAGATATGAATTGGTATCATAAGAAAGCTGAATGATAGTAGTGAATTTCCAAAAATGAGAAGTCAACAATTTCATACAGAGGTTGGTCTGGAAAAACCTAAAATCATAAATTGAGTGGTTGCAAAATCTATTGTCACTATGGATCTCACCTGAATGCTGATTTGCCATTTGCCATGTTCAGCAATAGAGAGAGCTCCCAAAAAGATAATGCCTTAACAATTAATGCACAGTACATATAGAAATCCAATAACATGGCTTGGACTGAGAATCAGGGCATTTCCTGTCAAAAACCTTAACTGTAAATTCCTGTAAGGTAAAGAGACAAACTCTAAAATACTATAGTAAACCTGATCATCACAAATCCTAAGAGGAAAAAAATAGAAAGATCAGTATTTCACAAAGGAACTAGAACCACCCAACCTAATGTTGGGCTAAACTATGATGCTAAAGGAAATGAAGAACCTGGTACAATTAGGTTTAGTTCCTTGCTATATTATGTACAGTGTTGCTTTATACTTTTTTTGTTCTGAATGTGCAGTATTTTGCTTATATTATTATTTTATTTAACTATTATTGTTATTGATTTTAGTAGTTTCATTATCATTATTGCCAGTGTTAATATTATGCCACAAATTTTTTTGTCTCTTTCTTTGAAGAATTCTATCAAGTGGTGAATTACATTGTGATATGTAGAATGTATATGGTATTAATGTATATAGTTTTCTATATACAGCCAAGGACTATCTTATACTGCCCTCCTTCCTATTTTTTGAACAAGACAACTCCTATCTCAGTTCTGTACCTTTAGGGCTAGAATGTTCTCCTTCCTCTCTCTGCTTATTTTCCCTGTCTTTCCTCAACATTTAGCCTTCTTCTGAAGCTTTTCTGCCCATTTTATCCTCCCAAATCTTAGCTGCTAGCTTCCCTTTAGTGATTACTTTTTTCCAGTTCTCTATCATGTATTTACCTCATTATTTATTTTCAAACTGTCTGTGTCATTAGAATGTTAAGTTCCATGGCTAAGGATTGTTTTAGTTACCATTTACTACAATGTCTGACACATAATAAGCTATAAAAATGCTTACTTTTTCACTTACTGGCTGAAAACTTTTGGCTGAAATGAGAAATGCAACATTAACTTAAGTATAGATGTAGATACAGATAGGTAAATAGATATGAAATTGGTTCAAAAACTGCAATACTAAGAGCCATTTGCCAATTAATAGGTGTTCAAGATTTAAACAATCTTGCTTTTTTAAAAACCCTTTATTATCATATAAAAAAATTTTCCAAATCATGAATTGGAGAGATTTCAACTAAGGAAATTCCAAGGTGCTACCTCATTTACATCAGATTAGAAAAGTTGACTAGAAAAAGAAAATAAAAACTGGAGGGGGTACAGGAAAACAAACATATTAATGAATAGTTGGTGACGCTATGAACTGCTCCAACCATTATGGAAAGTGAAGAACTATACTCTGAAAGTTATTAAACTGCAAAGTTATAACCTTTGACCAAGCCATTCCACTAATATATTCAATAAAAACAGCATTGTAAAGGTAGAAAATTTTGGAATACTGAAGAACTCTAATCCACATGGTGAACAAATATGATTCCTGTGTACAGGTGATAAACAATGCTACATACTTCATGAAAAAAAAAGAGATGATGAATTAAATATAAGAAATGAAACACATTTTTACATGACCAATGTGGGAATTTGTTTGGCTTGACTGAATACTTATTAATTTTTTTTCTTTTTTTTTTTCTTTTTTCAGGAGGGATGAGAAGTTGAACAGGTAAAATTCTAGATAATTGACTAAAGTAAAATTTCATGTAGTTAAAAAAGGTTACTAGACTGATGGTTAAGGAAAATGCATTTCAACAAAACATTTGACATGTTCTGTTGGACAAGCTGGAAAAAATTGGAGACAGTTTAAATCTTCATCTTGCAAATTTCACTTCTAACTTCTAGTTCTACTCCCTGGGACCTAGCCTACCAAGCACATCTTATCCTTTACTTCTCTGTAACAGGCATTCAGATACCTAATGTAGCAACTTGAAAAAAATTATCATAGAGGGAATCCTTTAAATTCTTTAAATATAAGTTGTATCATTTAGTTTTGAAATGCTTTGAAATTCTGGGATTCTTTAATTAAATATAGAGAATTGGGCTACTTATTTTAAAATAATTATATATTCCATATCCTATAGCTGACCTACATAAATCCTTCTTTCTCCCTTCCCATTTCTTTCCTTTATATTACTGTCAAACTTATGGAAAGAGCATTCTGTACTTAATTGCCTTCATTTAACTAAAAAGCTGAACTAGAGATGCTAAGAAATGAAGAAGAAAACGTGAAATTTACACCATTTCTGATATCTGATCAATGATAGCAGAGAGAAAAGAAGCAAAGTTCTATAAAACATTCTACAAGCAATTACTAAACATAACTACTATTAAATGAAGGATTTTGAAGTAATATACTGACAGGACATAAAATGCATCTGAGCAAGTAAATGTACCATTCTGAAAAAAAATTAACAAATGTACAAGAAAACAGTTAAAATGCTGACTACTGATAATCTTTCCTTAGAGCTCCCACTGACTAAGCCCTAATTGCAGCAAATCAGAATAATATAAATGACATTTGCTACAACAGATTGCCCCAGTTTTTCAAAGTTACAGGGGTACTTTCCCTTTTTGGAGGAAGGGAGTAGAAGGAAGGCACTTTTGGGTTGTGAGGGTTGTGTGAAACAATGGCCAAAATTATTGGATTTTTAAAAATGCAACTCTGCATAAGCATATCCACTTTTTCACTGAATTTAAATTAGTCATCAAAAGTGAGATTGATAAGGGAATATACTATAAAAGAATAAACAATGCAATTAATGATTCTTTTGATAGAGTGAGTACAAAAATGGTTAAATTTTAGCTGTTTGTATAGAAGCTTTATTTTTCCACAATCTTTCTCTGGAAGTTATGAGTATCAAAATATATTATATTTCTCTATATTATTCTGTAGAGGGCTGAAACTCTGAAAAGGTGTACTTGAATCCAAGACAGCAGAGTACTTAAGGCTAAGTGCCTACTCAATGTGATACAATGGTTCTATAAACATATACTTAGATGATATGATGGCTCTCCTCATGATTGGCAACTGCTGAATATGATGTGGTGAGGTAATTGTAGGGAAGAATTGGAGGGATGAGGGAGAGAGTCAGGGCCTCTCTACTGTAACACACTCAGTAGGGAAGACTTCAGGCTCCAGACTCCAGAGTTCAGGATCCATCTTTGACGAGCCATGTGGCAGCTTGCCTGCCTCCTTTACTTCTCCTCCTAAAGACCTAGGACTTTGATTGATCCTGACTCTGACTGATAACTGAAGCCCTCCAAAGAGCTAGCCGGGACATTATATCATTCATTCTGCTAAGTGTCACATAATAAGCTTTCTCTTAAAAAAAAAATTTGTTACCTTTAAAAAAAAATTGAGGTGAGACCTGCAATAAATAATTATTTAAAAATTTTAACAATTAAACTTAAATTGAATGGTTTTAAATTTATCATTTTTGTTTTTAATTGTAAATGATGAAATAATAAAACTTCATAACAGATGACTTGAAAAAGGAAAAAAATGTTCACTAGAGCTGAAAATAAAAGCAAAGTTAATAGACAAAGTTTAAGTAACAAAATTAAAAATAAGTAAAACAAAAAATCCAAATTCAGAAAGTGTCATTCACCACAATTGTCATTAGAATTTGCAAGTACAACAAACAATGAAGAATGCTTTGTTTATAAGGAGTTAGCTTTAAATAGCATGAAACCTAAAAATAAATCTCAAAAATGCATATGTAGAATACATTAGTAAAACATAAGATTAGCAAGACAAGACTCTTTTATTTAAAAAATTAAACATTTTTCAAAAGCCATGTCTATGATACTTGAATTATTTAAGATTAGTTAAAGATTCCTAAACATAAAAACTATTTTTGAAAAGACACATTAGTGTTTCTTATAGGTATTGACATGATTGAAATTATATTTGGTGAATCATAGAGAAATTAGTTCCAAATTGTTTCATTTGACGACAATATATCACTAAAGAAATACTTGAAGTCATTTGCAACCAATTAATTGAAAAACAAAAATCTTCCTATTTTTAATTGCACATGGATGCAACAAAAATGTTGCTAAAATTCTAACTTGGTCACAAATAAATTTTGTATTGTCAAAACATATTTTAAAGAAGGTTTGTTACTTTGTAAATCTATTCATGGAAAATCTGATTGCCATATGAGAAACTTTCAATAAATTTAACTAAATTTTAATGAAAATAAAATAATTTAGGCGAAATTTGTTTGAATTCTGTACTGGCAGAGGTCAATAGATGTCAGGGTGTAAAACCCGTATAGTTTCAGACATGTCTCCTGATAACATTTAGTAACATTTAATGCTTGTCTTTCAATCAATGATTTTCTATATATGCATTTTTTCAGATTATCAAAGAGTGATCGCCTTTATTAAAGAAATGGCTCATGAAAGGAAGGAAATTATAGGATTATATTGAACACATATTATCAGACACATCCATTATTTTGAAACACCCTATATTTTATGTTTGTTATTGAGCTAAAATGCCTTTAATGATAATTTAAAAAACATGTGAAATTATTTTATAATAAAACTTTTCTCCCAAATCTTGCAGATTTGAAAGATAAATTGCCCAATGGTTGGAGAGTTGGGTCTGAAATCAGGAAGACATGAGTTTAAACCTAGACTCAAAAACTTACTAGCTATATAACCCTAAGCAAATCACTTCACCAGCCTACCTCAGTTTCCTCAGCTGAAAAATGAAGGTAATGATAGCATTTATCTCCCAAAGTGGTTGTGTTAATAAAATTAGTTAATGCTTTAAAAACTTCAAAATATTATGCAAATGCTGATTATTATTATTTTTTAAAGCCAGTATACTAGATAATTCAATGCAAAACCTTCAAATACATACTGTGCTTAAGAAAGATAAAACTATTATATTAATGAAAAGTTAGAGCTCTTGTGAATAAATTTATGAAATAATATTTTGATCTTTTTTAACTTTAAAAATATATACATAGCAAATGAAATAGAAAGTAAAGACCTTTATCATAAATTGGAGTAATTAATAGCAGCAAGCAATTATTTTAAAGACTTAAATTTTCCAAATATGAGTGGATCAGGAATTCATTTGACTTGGAATGTCATTATGCATTTAAACCTTAATCTTAGAATGTTTAATGATGAGTATAGTGAAGAGTTATCTATCAAAGTTATACAAGCTTAAATACAATTTGTAGTATCTTTTGTGTAAATGAATTTTCTTTTCTCCTGCAGCTATTAAAAAGACAAAATATTTTTTTTTGAAATGTGGTTAAATAAATAAGAGCTACCAAGACAATATCAATAATGATATTGCATTTTAATAAATTATACCGGAAAGTATGCCATTCATAAATTGTTATTATGAGTATAGATATATGTTATAAATATGAATCTTCATTGTAAAATATTTCATCAGTAAATGTCTATATATGTTCTATTATTTACTATACATTTAAAATTAGTATATTTATATATAGTTATAATAAATGTATAATTTTCTTTGAATGAAATATAAGCTAAAATTGTTTGAGTAAATTGTTTTTAATGAAAAGTGAGGAGTTATTGCTTTGGGAACTATTTAGCCACAAGAGTAATGTGAATCATTGCTTGACTGCTGTAAGTAATCTAGCCCAGAAATGAGAGATTAAATAGAAGCCCCCAGATGGAAGTGAATCAAAAGGAGAAACCATGAAATTATAAAATTTCTTTTCAGGACAGTTATTTTCTTAAGGCATGATCAGTGCAGCATTGGGAAAAATTGATTTACCTTGGTCAAAATGTCCATCACTACTATCAGAGGATTTGTGCTTCTGACTGTATTTGTAATGAAGCCCACAGTTAGTACTGGCCAGGGATGAACACAAAGAAGGGATAGGGAAAGTATTTATTGATATTCATCCTGTTAGTTTTGATTCTTTGTCATAGCCTATTGACATCTTTCATCTAGTGATCATCATAGTTGACAGTAATTATGATAAGATGAAATTTAATATTAATAATTGAAAATTCTAACAAGAGTTTCAGAAATATGACTGGAATTGATTCCAGTAGGTTATAATTCACATGAAATAACATGGCTCTACTATATTACAAATTTCATATGAAAAAATAATGATTTACAAAAGTCAAGAAAGCTAAAGTGAGCCTAGAGTGATTTGAAAAAATGACAGTATTTACATTGGGAGAGATTGTTGTCTTGCCTAAATCTTCCTGATTAGAATGCATTTTGAATACTATACTCACCTTTTGGTGACCCAATCAAGCAAGAAGGTATTTATTAAGCATCTACCATGTACAATGGACTATTCTGTTTATTTAATATAAAGCATATATTAAATTAAAAAGGGCAATTACTTTCAAATAGGTTACATTCTTTCTCAGAAGATAATGTGATATATGTGCTATAAGGCATAAAAATGCTAAAAGGATTAAAATTATTTTATAATTAAAAATGAATAAAAAAAGATACATAGAAATATATTTTATGAATTATGTGGAAAGAAATTTAAATTAAATTTGCTAGGCACAAAGGGGAAAATTAAAAACTATTAGTACAAATTGAAAATTTCATGATAATTATGAGGAAAAAATATACTAATAATTAAAGTTGTCCCAAATTATAATGAACTGTCTCATGAGATAGTGGATTTTTCCAGATTGTAAGCCTTCAAGTTATATGTTCATCTGTCTATCAGAGATGCCATAGAATTGTGGTTCAGATACTCAGCTTTCCAACAAAATGATTCTTTGTTGTAATAAAATATGAATTTATTCTAATAATTTATCTATGTATACCAAACTGTTGACCTTCATAGTCAAACTGGACACTACTGATTACTAATACTATAAAATCAATCAAAGGACACCCAACTGTCCTTTGATGTGCTGGGACCTATCATTGCTAAGGGTTTATGTGTTGACCACATATTTAAAATCAGCTGGAGTCAGGAATTCAGGTTAAGGAAAAAATCTTCAATCTTTATTCTCAGTAGAGGTGAAGAAGGATTGCAATAACAATATGGGCAGCTGTGACAGGAAGCCAGCTAGCAGAGGGGGATTGGAGGTGAAGGACAGTCGCGATAGCAATGGGAGCAGCTATTCCAAGATGCCAGCCAGTAGTCTCTCTTTCTGCTTCCCTTTCCACTCCCCTGCCTCCACCTACCAAAATTGTCATTTCCTACACAACACATCAGGGCTTGCACAAAGAGTGGGCGGGGGCCATTCTTTCTCCAAGCTTATATATTAATAGAATATGGTCCAATTACTATTTAGCCTCATGTGCTTGGGACCTCAGTGCATCAACTCCAGCCTCAGCCCATTACATCTCCTGCTTTCTTTTGTTTTAGAACACAGGTGGTCATGCCATCCCTGACTCGTCAGGGAAGTCAGAGCCCCCAAAGGGAGGTGATCATACCCTCCCTGATTTCTCAGGAAAGGAGGTGAAAGCACTAAAAAGGAGATAATCATGCCCTCTCTAACATCTCAGGAAGGGAGATGAAAAGCACCAAAGGGAAGTGGGAGTTGCTAGCAAGTTTCTGGGCTGAAGGGTCTTATTAGAAACAGGTATGCACAAACCCATCAGCATAGGAGGTATTACACAAGCACATAGCAATAACGCAGAGGCTGTTAGTGATGACTTTCCCCACAGAAAGTGCAGGCTTGATGTGGTGTCACAAACATGAATTGTATATGCAAGTAATGGTATAACAAACAATATAAATCAACATGGTGTTGTAAAAGATTGCCAGAAGTCCTAGGAGAGTATGTAAACAGCAGTCACACATAAGCCTTCTTCAGCAGCTGAGAGATAGTCCAAAACCAATCTACTGTCCATTGCTTCACATATCAGAGAATCCAATCATCCCCCCAAGTTTTTGAAGTCCTGCAAAAGTCTTTTTATCTATTAGGGAATCCAATGATTCCAGCAGATTTTGAAGTCCTATAATAGTGTTATCATTTCTCAGAAAATACAATGATTCCTGAGGGCTTTCAAGTCTTATGTCTCAAAGAATCCAATGATTCCTGAGGGTTTTCAAGTACTACAACAATCTTAAGTCTCAGAGAATCCAATGATTCCTGAGGGTTTTGAAGCCCAACAATTTTCTATGTCCATGACTCAAACGCCATAACTGCCACGCTCTTTCAATGGTGAGCACAATCAGCAACAGAACCACCCGATATTTCTTGGGTCTTCTCCTTCGTTTCAAGGGTCTGCTCCATCTCTCTGCGATGGACAAGGCGAATATGGCTCATTGGCACCCATCTGATTCCTTCTCCACCTGTAGAAATATAAGCAAACCCTCTCCCCCAAGCAGTTAGCCTATCTGGTCCCTTCCATTCACTACTTTCTGGGTCTCTCCACATCACCTGGCAATTATCTAAAGATAGTGGAGCTGCATCACTGGACACTGCCCTTCCGGTGGATTATAAAACCTGTCTGCCGGAGCCAGTGCATCTTTGTCAAAAATCAAGAAGTTAATAGTATAAAGGGCTAGATTTAGAAGTTCTCTAGGGTTACCTGTGGCTCTCCCTTTCTTTTGTTTTAGGAGCAGCGTCTTAATGTCTCTGTTTCTCCTCTCTACTATTGCCTGTCCTTGAGGATTAACGGGTATGCCAGTGGTGCATAAAATCTTGTGCACAAAAGTGTGCAAAATGTTTGGAGGTATATGCAGTACCATTGTCTGTTTTTATTGCTTGTGGCACACCCATAATGGCAAATGCTTGTGTGAAGAATTCAGTGACCACTCAGGCTGTCTCGTTTGCTGTTGGTAGTACAAAAATGAATCCTGAAAAGGTGTCTACCACAATGTGGATAAAAGAGAGACGACCAAAAGATTTATAATGGGTCACATCCATTTGCCAGATTTCATTGGGTCTCAAACCACGAGGGTTCTTCCCTGGAGGCAGTGTAGGAGCATGGAAAGGAAGGCAAACCTACAGGCTTTTACTATGCTCCTAGCTTCCTCTCTTGTTATTCCAAATTGTAAACATAAAGCTCGAGCAGCCTGATGATATTTATAATGAGATGCCTGGGCTTCTTGGAATAAAGGAGTATTGACCAACATAGTTAGAAGGCTATCCCTTTGAATTACCATCAAAAATGGGACCTGGAAATCCACTATGAGAGTGGACATGCAAGATATAAATCTTTCCTGGATGCTTTCTCGCTTGCTCTTGAAGTTTCTTAAAGACCTGATATATATCAGAGGATGCAAATTTAATTTGGGCTGTGGCAATTCTTTGTACCACACCTAGTGAATAGGCTGAATCAGATATTATATTTATGTCTCCTGGATAATAAGTAAGAGCTAGAATGATCGCATACAGTTCATTCTGCTGAGTGGACTGAAAAGGAGTTCTGACTACTCTCTTATAGTTAAGTCATGAGAGTATACAGCACAAATAGGATGTTTGGATGCATCTGTAAAGATAGTTGGTCCTTTAAGAGGAACTTTAGAAACTTTTTCTTCAAGAATTCATTGCCAATTATGTAAAAGTCTGGTTATCTTTAATGGAGATCCATGTGTAAAATTTGGAGCCATGGTTAATAAAATTTGCTACTCTGGGATGGTCTCACAGCACACATTAATTTGTGTATTGGTGTAAAAGATGTATATCTTGTCAGGTCTTGTCCCAAATAATTGTACTGCTCACTTAATGGCCTTTAATAAAATTCTAGTCACAAGCACTGGGTAAGGAATAAGGCTTTGTTCTGGTTGTACTGGGAGGTTCACCTACTCTATCACACTGTCTCCTTGATGAACGACTACTGTGGATGCCTCTTTTGTGGCAAAAACTGATATTTCCAAGGGTTTTTTGAGTGACTCTTTCAACCACATTGGATAAAGCCAGTTCAACTTTTTTCAAAGCCTCTTGAGTTTCTTTTGTAAGCTGGCGTGGTGAATTTAAAGCACTGTCTCCCCTTCAAATGTCATATAATGGTTGTAATGATAGTAGTCAAGCCCAGCATTGGTCGCATCCATTGGACATCTCCTATCAATTTCTGAAAATCATTCAAGGTATTTAGCTTCTCTGTTCTTAAGGACAGTTTTTGTACTGTAAGCACCTTAGGGTATACTTCGTATCTTAAATATTGAAAAGGAGCGTGTCTTTGAATTTTCTCTTCAGCTATGTACAATTTGTAATTCCTTAGTGTTTCTATGGTCTTTTGTAGACATGCTTCTAACATTTGTTCCTCAGGTGCACATCCCAATATATCATCCATATAATGCAATAGCATAACTTTTGGAAATGCTTTTCTTACTGGAGCAAGAGCAGCAGCAACATACATTTGACATATAGTGGGGACAGTTGGAAAAACTGTCCATTTATATCTTTTATAAGGCTCAGCTAAGTTAACACTGGGCACTGAAAAGGCAAATCTTTTCATACCCTCCTTATCCAGAGGGATAGAATAGAAACAATCCTTAATATCTATGACCCAAAGAGGCCACTCTCTAGGCAATTGAGTAGGAGATGGACGTACAGGCTGAAGAGTTCCCATAGTTTCCATCTGTTCATTCACTTTTCTTAAATCAGTGAGCATCCTCCATTTTCCAGATTTCTTTTTTACAACGAACACTGGGGAATTTCAAGGACTTAGAGAAGGTTGTAAGTGCTCTTGTTCAAGCTGCTCCTGTACTCTATCTAATAAGGCCTGAATTTTATCACTACCTAAGGGCCACTGTTCTATCCACACTGGTGAATTAGTTTTCCATTGGATAGGAACAGGTGAAAGTATTGGCAGGCCTTCAACAGCAGCCCTGCTTAAAAAACCGAAGTACTCATTTTTAACCCTAATTGCTGTAAAACATCTCTTCCTCACAGATTGATGAGTATTTTTCAACTATAAAAGGAGTAAAAACTCCTGTTTTGCCTTCAAAAGTCCATCTCATAGGGGCAGCACTAACTTCAGCTGCTATTGATCCTCCTACTCCAGACATGTAGATGTCTGCTTTAATCTTTGGCCAGTGTCTGGGCCAATTGGCACAGCTAATAACTGTACGATCTGCACCTGTGTCTACCAATACTTCCAATGGTAGGCCATTTATATAGATCGTGACATAGGTCGATCAGCTGTTACAGCTGCTGTCCAGTATATTCCTGGATTTTGTGGTCTGGAGTCAGAATCTAGGTGACAATCACCAGGTTGCTTATTAGGATTCTGTATGAGTAAACCTGATGCTATTACTTCTCCTGGGTGATAAGTCACACATTGTCTACCTGTATTAGTGACTGGGATATTATCTACATATTCCCTAGTTTCCCACATCAGTGTGTGGATGGACACTGTTTTGTATATATAAAAAGGAGGTGAAAAGGTCAAGCCTACTGTGCCTGGAGGTAAGGGATCAATAGGCTGGAGAGGAAGAGATTTCACCTCTCCAGGGGGTATCTCAGTTGTCCCAGCTGCATACAGCTCTATTCTCCCCAATTGTAATTCCTTTCTCCCATCAGGTTGCTTCCTGCCTGGTTGATTGTGTAATCCCCTTCTCCCATCATATGGCTTTCTGGCTGATTGGTCATGTCTGGGTCCATGTCTGGACTTCTAGGCACTCTCTGGGTGCACCATTGGCTGCCATCATGCCCCAGGTGTTTTTTGCCTTGGTCCCTGGGGCTGGGCCCCTCATCCCATTTCCCTGAATCTGTCTACATTCTGAGGCCCAATGGAAGCCTCTGTTGCATTTTGGACATGGGGTATTGGGTCTTGTTCTCCTATCCTGTTTTCCCATTCTGTCTCTATACCAACATTGAGCTTTCTGATGCTCTACTTTTCCACACTGAAGGCATCTATGAGTCTCTCTGGAAGTCCCTTGCCAGGAGGGACTCTGTCTTCCCATGTTTGGATTTTAGGAAGTCTTCATCGTAGCCTGGCTATAAAAGGCATTTGTGCCCACTGTGGCACAGCATCTTATGAGCTCCTCTAAAGGAGCATCCTTGTGCAGTCCTAGTATAATTCTTCTGCAAACCTCATTAGCATTTTCCTTAGCAAGTTGCCTTATCAAAATGTCTGTTATTGCATTTTCCCCATTTGTTCTTGTGATAGCTGTCTGCAAACATCCCACAAAGTCAGCAAAGGGTTCATTTGGTCCTTGTGTTATTTTTTTTTGAAGACCCCACCCTTGTCATCTTAATTGTGGAGAGGAGCCCACACTTTGATAGCATTAGCAGCAATTTGCTCATATGCTGCTATAGAATAATTAATCTGTACTGTGACATCTGCATAAGGACCTACACCTGTTAGTAGCTCACAGGTGACTGCAGCATGAACTCCACTTTGACTATTTTGTTGGGCTTGTATCCTACAGAGCTCACTATATTCAGAAAGCCACAAGTAGTTTTGTCCAGTTTCTAGGCATATCCTTGCTATAGATTTCTTTGTGCAAGTATATATATATTAATAGAGTATGGTCCAATTACTATTTAGCCTCACATGCTTGGGACCTCAGTGCAACAACTCAAGCCTCAGCCCATTACAATACCTAAACTATGAAAACCCAAAACAGAGAAAAAAATATTACAGGCTAATATCCCTAATGAATATTAATGAAAAAAATTTAAAATAAATACAAAGACATTGTAGCAACTTATCAGCAGAATAATACACTATGACCAAGTGGGATTTATACCATTAAGCTAGGATAGGTTCAATATCAGGAAAACAATTACTATAATTATCACATCAATAACAAAACCAACAAAAATCACATGATTATCTCGGTAAATGCACAAAAAGCTTTTGAGAAAATAAAGCACCCATTCCTATTAAAAATACTAGAGAACACAGGAATAAAGGGAGCATTCCTTAAAATAATAAGCAGCATCTATCTAAAAACAAGAGCAAGCACCATTTGCAATGGATGCATTCTCAATAAGATTAGGGGTGAAACAAGGATGCCCATTATTCACACTATTATTCAACATTGTATTAGAAATGTTGGCTTTAGCAATTAGAAATGAAAAAGAAATTAAAGGAATTAGAATAGGCAATGAGGATAATAAAACTATCACTCTTTGCAAATGGTATGATGATATACTTAGAGAATTAAAGAAAATTATCCAAAAACCTACTTTAAACAATTCACAGCTTTAGCAAAGTTGCAGGATAGAAAACAAATCCACACAAATCATTGGCATTTCTATATGTTACTGGCAAGACCTATCAGTAAGAGAAAGAAAGAGAAATTCTATTTAAAATAACTGTAGACAATTAAAATGCTCGGGTGTCTATTTTCCAAGACAAACCAAAGAACTATATGCACACAATTATAAAACACTTCTCACACAACAAAGTTAGAGCTAAAGAATTGGAAAAATATCAGCTGTTCATGGCTAGACTGAGTTAAAATAATAAAAATGAAAATTCTGTCTAACTGTTGTTCTTGTTTTTGTCTGCTTGTTCAGTGCCATACCAATGAAACTTTCAAAACCTTATTTTATAAAACGTGAAAAAATAGTAACAAAATTCATGTGAAAGAACAAAAGGTTAAGAATATCAAAAATTTCAATTAAAAAAACACAGTGATGGTTTAACAGTATCAAACCAAAAAACTATATTTTTAAAGTAGCTATCATCAAAACCATTTGGTACTGGCTAAGAAATAGATTGGCGAATCAGTGGAATAAATTGGGTACACATAACATAATAATCAGGGTCTATAGCAACCTAGCATTTGATAAACCCTAAACTCTAGCTTTTGGAATAAAAACTCAGAACCTGAAAAAAATTGCTGGGAAAACCAGAAAATAATGTTAGAAACTCAGCATAGACCTACATCTCACACCCCATACCAAAATAAGGTAAGAATGGATATATGATTTGGACATAAAAGGATGATACCATTAACAAATTAGAATAACAAGAGATGATTTATGTATCAGATCTTTGGAGAAGGGAAGAATTTATGACTAAAGAAGAATTAGAGAACATTATGAAAGATAAAATGGACAACTTTGATTACATTAAACTAAAAAGATTTTGCACAAACAAAACCAACAGAAACTAAAATTAAAAGGGAAGTAGAAATTTGGGGGAAAAAATCTTTACAGCTGATATTCCTGATAAAGGTCTCATTTTTAAAATATATAAAGAACTGTGTCAAATTTATAAGAATGCAAATCATTCCCCAATTGATAAATTGTCAAAGGATATGAACAGTTTTTAGATGATGAAATTAAATTCATCTATAGTCATATGAAAAATGCTCTAAAGCACTATTGATTAGAGAAATGCAAATTAAAACAACTCTGAGATGCCTCTCAGATTGACTAAGATGACAGGAAAAGAAAATGAGGATATTGGAGGGGATGTGGGAAAACTGGGACATTCATTCATTGTCAGTGGAGTTATGAAATGATTCAACCATTCTGGAGAACAATATGAAACTATGTCCAAAAGAATATAAAACTGGGCATACCTTTTGACCCAGGAATGCCATGACTGCGTCTGTATCACAAGGAAATCATAAGGAAGGAAAAAGATTGACATATGCAAAAATGTTTGTAGTAGCTCTTTTTGTAGTAACAAAGAACTGGAAAAGGAGTAGATCTCCATCAGTTGGGGAATGGCTGAACAAGTTGTAGTATGTGAAGGTAATGGAGTGTTATTGTTCTATAAAAAATATGATGAACAAGCTGATTTCACAAAGCCCTGGAAAGATTTACATGAACTGATGCTGACTGAAACAAGCAGAACCAGGACCAAAAAAAAAAAAAAAAAAAAAAAAAAAAAACCAAGAATATGTGATGATCAATTACGAAGACTTGGTTCTTCTCAGTGGTTCAGTGATTCAAAGCAATCCCAGTAGACTTTAGACAGAAAATGTGATCTCCATTCAGAAAAAGAAGAAAGGAGAGTGAATATAAATTAACACATGCTATATTCACTTATTTTTTCTGTTTATTTTTTCTCTCTCCCATGGTTTTTCCCTTTCACTATGATTTTTCTCTCCCAACAGGAATCATAAAGCAATGTGTGCTAAAAAAAATAAAATAAAATAAAATAAATAAATAAATAAAAAGACAACTCTGAGATACCATTCACATATGACAGATTGGCTAATGTGACAGGAAAAGATAATGAATAATGTTGGAGGAATTGTGGGAAAACTGAGATATTAATACATTGTTGGTGGAGTTGTGAACTGATATGATTCTGGAAAGCAATATGGAACTATGCCCAAAAAGGCTTTCAAAGTGTGTATATTCTTTGATCCAGCAATGTCTCTATTGGACCTATATCACAAAGAGATTATAAAAAGGGGAAAGGGAGAAGTGAATATTACCAAAAGAACACTGAACAAAACAGCAACAACAAAATTATACTATGATCAATTTTGATGGATACAAAAAAAAATCATTTTACAGTAAAGTGATTCAGCCAGTTCCAATGTTCTTGTGATGGAGAGAGCCATTTGCACCCAAAGAGTAGACTGTAGGAACTAAGTGTGGATCACAGCATGGTATTTTCACTCTTTTTGATGTTATTTGCTAGCATTTTGTTTTCTTTCTCATTTTTTTCTTTTTGATCTGATTTTTATTGTGCAATATAATTGTGGAAATATGTAGAGAAGAACTACACACGTTTACCATATATTGAATGATTTTCTGTCTAACGGAGAGGGGAGAATGGAGAGAGAAAATATATTTGAAACACAGTGTTTTACAAAGGTTAATGCTGAAAACTGTCTATGCATATGTTTTGAAAATAAACAGCTTTAAAAATATGAAACAATATATTTCCATTTCAAGAAAGCATATAAAATAATAGAAGAAATTGTAAAGTCTACAAGGAAGATGGACTTCCTTGTAGCTTTTCTCTTGTTCTTGGCTGTGTATTTATTGCTTTATTTTTTTCTCCTTCCATCCCATCCCCATCTCCCCCAGGCATGCTCTATTTAAACATGAGTATATTTATGTGGATGCATAGATATGTTTATATAAATGTATGTATGTATGTATATATATATATATATGAAGATGTATCTATCTATATGTATATATAAAGATGTATACAACATACACACATATATGTATACATACACATATACATTTACATAGGCATCCATCCAAAACAATATTAAAATAGCTGACATATAATGTAGATTTTCTTCTTAATTGAATTTTTAAGTTTGACTTTGTCTGAGATGTGATTATTAACCTTATTTTTTCTAATAAATTCTACTCCAGAGAATTTTTTATTGTATTTCTGTATATATCTATTTTCTAGTCCTGTCAACTCTTTTACTTTAGTTCTACTTCTTAAGTTACCTTAAAATGTGTGTTTATGTGTATATTTTTATATTTACACATATGCAATTATGTATGTATGTATAGGTATATGTGTATATTTCTCTATTTAACCTATTCCAGATGTAAACAGTTTTTCAAAATTACCAGACCTTCTCTCCCATATAATTCCTCTGTATCAGTTCTTCTACACCTCATTTGTATAACATAATTACTATTCTTACCTTTTCCTACACAGTTTTGCTTTTTACACTCAAATCAATCTCAGCTTTGCCCCAATCTTGCTTTGTACCACCCACTATTAATATCAATCTTAGACATATAGTTTACATTTTCCCATATAAAACATGAACTCTTTTGTCCCTTATTGAGTCCCTTAAAATTAGTCTTTGACTCTTGTGCATTAAATTTTCTATTGAGTTCATGCTTGTTTGAGATAGTCCTGAAAATCTGAGAGTTCACTGAATGACCATTTTATCAATATTATATTTAATTTTGCAGAAAATAATATCTTTGGCTGCAGACCTAATTCTTCTGATATTTGATATATAATATTTCAAAACCTGTAGTTTTTTATAGTAACTGCTGATAAATCTTGTATAATTCTCATTATACCTCTAGCATATTTGAATTTTGTTGTCGTTTGTTTTTTATAAATTGTTCTCATTGATCTGAGAATTTTTGACATTTAGCAATAATGTTCCTGTATATTTCCTTGTAAGATATCTTTATGGTTGTGATCAGTGGATTTTTTTATTTATAATTTACTTTCTTGTTGTATTACTTTAGGACAATTTTTTTTATTATTTCTGGTATTATTGTGTCAAGATTTTTTTTTTTGGTCACCATTTTTGGGTAGTCGTATTGTCTCTACTTGATTTGTTCTTTTTCATTCTTTATTTTTTTTTTTTGGTTATTTCTTGTCCTTATAGCTTCACTGCCTTCCCCTTGCCCAATTCTAATTTTCATCTTCTTCCAGACTCTGAATCTCCTTTTGTAGTTGGTTGTCTTTCCTTTCATAACTTGTTCTTCTTGAATGGTTCTCCCTTTTAAAAATTTTTTTCTTCCTTTCTATCTCATTCAGTTTTAAAAGTTTTTTGAGTTTTTCTCTAAAGTCTTAACAGGTACCCATTTAACATTATTCTTTGGAGTAGGAAAAACTTTTTCTTTTACTTGAATGTCCTCTCTGAAGATGAACCCCTATCTTTCCCATATCCATAGTAACTTTCTTTAGTTAAATTCTTTCTTCTTTGCTCATTTTTAATGAGTCCTGGGGTGGGGACGATGGTGTCTCTGACTTCACTTCAATTCTCCCCTCTGATCTGAAACCCCAAACCAAGGATTCCACCCTCTTGCAAGTGTCCCTGCACCACTGCTTCTTCACCCACTAGATGTACTGGTTCCTTCTTGTCTAGGGATGCATCTTAGCAAGAAAGTTGGAGTGGCATCCCTAATGATTCCCTCAATCCTTCCAGAATCAGACTTCTGACTCCAAATGCTGTTTAGAAGATGAAAGTTTCTATGATTCCAGCTTAAGCAACCTCTGAACCCAGGTAGCCCCAGGATTTCTCATTTGCTGTTTCTGCAGAGCTATCTTTGATGTGTTTACACTTCATACCTTCAGTCCTGGAGTCTTTCATCAGGTCTCAGCTTTTCCCAGGAAGACTCCTGTTCTGCTCCAAGTCTTACTTCTTTTTCACTGGTCTATGTCAACACTGAAGGAAAAATCTTGGGAGCTGGAAATTTTCTGACCTACTCCTTTATCTTCCCAGAATCCTCTTGTGAGTCTGTATCTTAGTAAATGATAACAATGCTATTGCTGCTGATGATGATGCTGCTGCTGCTGATGATGATGATTGAAATGTTCTTACATTAATTATTTCATTTGCAATACCATCTGCTGATGCAGGGGTTTGAAGAAAAGTAAAAGTAAAAGGGTTACATGAATAAATATCAAGTCAAAATGGATAATACAGATTCATAGTGGGATCAGCACAATTCTATGATTTAATCACATGTAATATTATATATCACCAATATCATTGCTTAAAAAAGTCCTGTTAAATACATATTCATTTCTTTTGTAATAAATCTAGTTTTTATGAAAGTTTCATGAAATTGTGAGTGCCTGATGACAATCCCTACTAGACTAAACTCTATTACTACAAGTATATATAAATTGTTTAATTTCTAAGACCTAGAACAGGAATCTACATACAGTAGACAGAGTTAATTGTTTAAATTAATTACTTAATCCTCTAGAAAATGGCATACTTATTTTAAAATGATCTTTTAAAAATTCCATTTATTTTCATTACATATATATATCATAATAAAGATAGAAGATTTGAACAATTGACTGGACTTTTGACTTTGCACATTAAGTGATGTTTGAGTATTATCTACTCCCATTCTTGATTAGACAGTACTATGTTTCTAAAGATTCATTCTAGAAACTTTATTAGTTAACAAATCTGAACATTTTTAAGGCTTTAAATAATGTGGAAGTTCAGCCTCACAGCCTAGTCACAGGATTGAACTTTAAAAATCAAAAACAAAGCAGCATTCTGTTCCCATTTCCTAGTTTATTCAAATGAAGTTGGCTGTTGTGGTTTCTTTGTGAAGTTGTTAAATATTTCCTTGAAATGTGTGAACAATTACTGTGATGTGATTTTTGGATCTAATGTCTGAAGAGAGAATTTGAGAAGATATTACTAGATTAATAACAATAGTGTTCTCTTTAATACTTAGAATCCTTTATCCCAAGGAATTCTTAATCATTTTGCAGATTCTAAACATGAGAAATACATCTGCCACTAATGAAATTAATTTACCTCAAGGAAAAAAAAATGATGACCATATATAGCCACAAAACACAACATAGTACAATGAACAAGAATAATATATCCAAGGAAGCATAAAAAAGACAGTTGAGGAAGAGAGATTATAGTTTTCTTTAACTGATTTGACCAACATACCATTTCAGAATTGTCTCTCCAGAATAATTTCAGGTCTTAGCTGACATGGGTCTTCAACAACATTGAATTTTTTTTATTTCTTGATAAATGATCCATATAAGAAATGTGTTGCATTTGGAAAAATAATTGTCTTTTATGAACCATAATTGATCTTATTCACTCAGTTTTTCAATATCCATTATATAAAGACTCACATGATAAAACTCGCTCTAACTCAAATCTTAGCAAGAAATTATTTTTCTCCAAGAAACTCTCTACATTTTTTATTAAACAAACTATACAGCCCTTGTCTTTCCTGCCAAGAAACTTGAAGCTAAATCCAGATAAAGAATTAACTTAGATTTATGTACCTCATAATAAGTACTTTCCTCACTCCAGTTTTTGCTCTATTTTTATTGTTCTGCTTTACATTGACTTTACAATTTGTATTCTATTTTGTATATTTAAAAATACATCAAATATTATTTTGCAAGTTGGTAAGATACAAAATCTAAATAACATTATAATTTTGAAATTCCTCACTAAAGCACTAGTATTTTATCAAAAGTAGAAGTGACCCTGAATACTCCTTTCATGGGGTAGAAGAGCATAATTCTTTGATAGGAGTCCACAAATTTAAAAGGCTTAAAATAGGAGATGAGCAGTGGACAATGAATATCATTAGAGGACCTTCCCAGCAAAATTCTGATGATTTATCCCCAAAAGTATGGCCACAAGAGAGAACCAGACATTTTATTCTGGAGCAAACAATAGAAAATTTGCTTTTTAATACACTCATAAAGGGGAAGGTAAGAGGAAACAATAAGTAGTTAAATTTTTTACTAATTTTTGATCAAAATATTTATTAAAATCAAGTATTTTGATGTCACAAGTGCAATTAGTGACATAGGAGAAAATAAAGCCCTGTTTGCCCCAGGCTTGTTTTGGCTCTAACATTAGGTGATCTATCATGTTTTTCACTGTGACAAATATAATAAGTTATCACAGGGTTGCAATGTGCATCATTGGAGGGAATACCCATAGAAATGAAACTATAGATCCATGAAGAAATTATTTTAAATTATAGGGTTTCTTTAATGACTACAAATGCATGGGTTTGGTATCTACATGGAAACAAGAATTTACAGGTCTAAAGAATTTCCTCCAGTTACTAGAACCATATCTAAATAATAAACTAATTTGAATATTTTGACTAACTTGACCAAATCCAGACACAGTCTTATATTTTCTTATACAGCAAAAGTTTGGAATCTATATGCACAGATAGATAGATAGAGATACGTATTTCAATGTAATTGATTTCCTTTGTGATCCTATGTATTTTATTCTATTGATTTAAAAACATTCAAAAAAAGGAGATCAAAGTATCAGATTATTAAATCTATGAATAAAAGTTCTACTATTATATAAGTGCAGGAAACCTCCTAATTTTGATTGCCATGCTAATCAATTTCTTTCTCTTTGAAAGAAAATTATAGACCAATCTCCCTAATGAATATTGATGCTAAAATCTTAAATAAAATATTAGCAAAAAGATTACAGAAAATCATCCCTAGGATAATACACTATGACCAAGTGGGATTTATACCAGGAATGCAGGGCTGGTTCAATATTAGGAAAACTATTAGCATAATTCACTATATCAATAACCAAACAAACAAAAACCATATGATCATCTCAATAGATGCTGAAAAAGCATTTGATAAAATCCAACATCCATTCCTAATAAAAACACTTGAGAGCATAGGAATAAATGGACTTTTCCTTAAAATAATCAGGAGCATATATTTAAAACCTTCAGTAAGCATCATATGCAATGGGGAAAAACTGGAACCTTTCCCAGTAAGATCTGGAATGAAGCAAGGTTGCCCACTATCACCATTATTATTCAATATTGTATTAGAAACATTAGCTTCTGCAATAGGAGTCGAGAAAGAGATTAAAGGAATTAGAGTAGGCAATGAGGAAACCAAACTATCACTCTTTGCAGATGCTATGATGGTATACCTAGAGAACCCCAGAGATTCTACTAAAAAGCTATTAGAAATAATTCATAATTTTAGCAAAGTAGCAGGATACAAAATAAATCCCCATAAATCCTCAGCATTTTTATACACCACCAACAAAATCCTAGAGCAAGAGATACAAAGAGAAATTCCATTCAAAATAACTGTTGATAGCATAAAATATTTGGGAATCTACCTAACAAAGGAAAGTCAGGAATTATATGAGCAAAATTACAAAAAAAGTTTCCACACAAATAAAGTCAGACTTAAATAATTGGAAAAACATTAAGTGCTTTTGGATCGGCCGAGCGAATATAATAAAGATGACAATACTCCCTAAACTAATCTACTTAGTGCTATACCAATCAGACTTCCAAGAAAATATTTAAATGATCTAGAAAAAATAACAACAAAATTCATATGGAACAATAAAAAGTCGAGAATCACAAGGGAATTAATGAAAAAAAAAATCAAATGAAGGTGGTCTAGCTGTACCTGATCTAAAATTATATTATAAAGCAGCAGTCACCAAAACTATTTGGTATTGGCTAAGAAATAGATTAGTTGATCAGTGGAAAAGGTTAGGTTCACTAGACAGAATAGTCAACTATAGCAATCTAGTGTTTGACAAACCCAAAGATCCTAACTTTTGGGATAAGAATTCATTATTTGATAAAAACTGCTGGGATAACTGGAAATTAGTATGGCAGAAATTAGGCATGGACCCACACTTAACACCATATACCAAGATAAGATCAAAATGGGTCCATGACCTAGGCATAAAGAACGAGATTATAAATAAATTAGAGAAACATAGAATAGTTTATCTCTCAGACTTGTGGAGGAGAAAGAAATTTGTGACCAAAGATGAACTAGAGACCATTACTGATCACAAAATAGAAAATTTTGATTACATCAAATTAAAAAACCTTTGTAGAAACAAAACTAATGCAAACAAGATTAGAAGGGAAGCAACAAACTGGGAAAATATCTTCACAGTTAAAGGTTCTGATAAAGGCCTCATTTCCAAAATATATAGAGAAGTGACTCTAATTTATAAGAAATCAAGCCATTCTCCAATTAATAAATGGTCAAAGGATATGAACAGACAATTTTCAGATGATGAAATTGAAACTATTACCACTCATATGAAAGTGTTCCAAATCACTATTGATCAGAGAAATGCAAATTAAGACAACTCTGAGATACCACTACACACCTGTCAGATTGGCTAAGATGACAGGAAAAAATAATGATGAATGTTGGAGGGGATGCGGGAAAACTGGGGCACTGATGCATAGTTGGTGGAGTTGTGAACGAATCCAACCATTCTGGAGAGCAATCTGGAATTATGCCCAAAAAGTTATCAAAATGTGCATACCCTTTGATCCAGCAGTGCTACTACTGGGCTTATACCCCAAAGAGATACTAAAGAAGGGAAAGGGACCTGTATGTGCCAAAATGTTTGTGGCAGCCTGTTTGTAGTGGCTAGAAGCTGGAAAATGAATGGATGCCCATCAATTGGAGAATGGCTGGGTAAATTGTGGTATATGAATGTTATGGAATATTATTGTACTGTAAGAAATGACCAGCAGGATGAATACAGAGAGGCTTGGAGAGACTTACATGAACTGATGATAAGTGAAATGAGCAGAACCAGGAGATCATTATACACTTCAACAACGATATTGTATGAGGATGTATTCTGATGGAAGTGGATTTCTTTGACAAAGAGACCCAACTGAGTTTCAATTGATAAATGATGGACAGAAGCAGCTACACTCAAAGAAAGAACACTGGGAAACAAATGTGAACTATTTGCATTTTTGTTTTTCTTCCTGGGTTATATTTACCTTCTGAATCCAATTCTCCCTGTGCAACAAGAGAACTATTCTGTTCTGCAAACATATATTGTATCTAGGATATACCGCAATATATCTAACATAAATAGGACTGCTTGCCATCTAGAGGAAGGGGGGGAGGGAGGGAGGGGAAAAATTGGAACAGAAGCAAGTGCAAGGGATAATGTTGTAACAAAAAAAAAATTACCCTGGCATGGACTCTGTCAATATAAAGTTATTATAAAATAAAATAAAATAAAATAAAATATAAAAAAAAAATTTCTTTTTCTTTGTGATCCTCATGAAAGTTCATCTTACAAATACTGATTTGATTCAATCTATGATTATTCGTCTATTAAAATTTGAAAGTGATGTGATTTCTTTTTCTTTTGCCTTAACTTCCATCAGAACAAGTTGGTTCTGATTTAGTTTATTTTTTATTATAGCTTTTTATTTACAATTTATTTATTATATGCATGGATAATTTTTCAGCATTGACCCTTGCAAAATTCTGTTCCAACTTTTCCCCTCCCCTAGATGGCAGGTAGACCCATACATAGATATGTGATTTCATTGATAGAAGAAATTTCCATATGACAAAGCTCCTCTTTGTCTTTGTCTCTCTATTTCTCTATGCCTGTCTGTCTCTGTCTCTGTTTCTGTCTCTGTGTGTGTATATCTCTATCTGTATCTCTCTGTGTGTATGTGTGTATGGTAAATGTCTTTTTCCCTTTTAAAGTATAACTGAGTGTTCAGAGATATCAACTCTATAAAGAAAATGGCAGATGCCTAGTCAGATATTCCTGAATGGATCCAAACCACCACAAGTATATTCTCCCTTATCTCTATTCATGACTCTTCATAGAAGCTCAACCCATAAAGGGTCTCACACTGATATGTATTAGAATGTTCCTGAATAGTCAAAATAAAAACATGTGGAGATGGGTAATCTCAGTGCAAAAGACGAATCAGTCATTTGATTATCACTTGAACCATGTGGGACTTGTGGGATTAAATTTCTCTGAGGTTCACAGTGCTCTTCCATCCAATCTAGGCACAATGCCAAATGCTACACTGCCAGAAGCTACAGTGTCATATATGATAGTCCACATTCCTGATGAAACTACAGAGAGAAGCCAGAAAATTTCACCACACCCAAGAATCATGACAATAAAATAATCCAAACACAATCCAGAGCATTTTAATTTATTGGTTTGTTTTTAATCTTTTCCCTTGTTTATCCTAATTTGAAGAACTCTTCCTTTCAAGCAATTGGTTATTCCAAACTTAGTCAATTGTCTTCCCTGCACATAGTAGCTTTATAATCTAACTATAGAAAAAGAATATACAAATATATTCTCTGATCTTCTACATAGCTAGAATTTTATTTGATTAAAGTAATCAAACCACATTTGCAGCATTGTTCAATTTGTGGCAAAACAAAACGATGATAATCACAAAATATCTGACCTGACATCTTAAATAGTCCTATATGAAGAAGAGATATCTTACACTATCAAGAATGATTGCTTTGTTTTTTAAGTTTTTTTTTTCTGGTTTGAATTATGGCAATGAGGCACAGAGAAAATGAATTGACATGCTGTTCATAGAAACAGGTAGCAGAAGAACAGAAGAGAGTAATCAAATCATTATAGTTCTATTACTACCTAATACTTTTTCCAAAATGCTACCTGAAGTTGTATACTAAGATACTTCTGGAGTTGAGAACTCATCAATATTCATATAATAACTTATAATATAGAATGCAAATGATCTATACTTGCCCATCCTGTACAATTTGTTCAAATCCTCCCATTAATTCTCCAAAAAGAAGTTGCCCAAACTATTTAGGGACATTTATCTATTTTTTGACATTATGTAAATACCAATTGATCACATAGCCTATCTATCACCTATTCTCTGTGATATGTTTATCTTTTTCACCCAACCAGTATAATAATTCCTAATTTACATCTGATTTACTGTTTAATTATCACAAAATGATGAAATATTATCCAACACTATGCCAATATACATTTTTAAAGATTCTTTATCTTTTAAATACATTCAGTACAAGTGGTCTTTTTTTAAAAATTTAGTTTCAGTTTTTACTACATTCATTTCTTAACAAACATTATCTGTCTCTTCCCTTGGCTTTCCACATGAATTTATCCATACAGACTGGCCTTTTCTTAAGGGCCTGGAAACACGCTGATGTAATGCTCACTTCCAACTCAAATTTGGCATTGGAGAGAAAGCAAACTAAAAGCCAATTTTTTTCCAGAAACTAATAAAAACATAAAATGTGCAAAACACTCCCTAAATATACTGGGCAATATCATTAATGATGTACTTTGCAAGTGTCAGGCATATATTTACATCTATACTTCAAGAAGTTCTCTCTCTATCTCTGTCTCTCTTCTCTCTTTTCCCACCAACAAAAAGGAAAAAAGTCCATAAAGTCTCTATATGCCACATATCACACTATAAACTACACACCCTAATGCTTGTTTTTCCTATCACTTGTCAATTACTGAAGAAAGGGGAGGGAGAGTTGGACAGTTGAAGTTTGATGAAGTGTTTATAAATTACGTTAGTGCTGGCATAGCTCATCTGCCAGATTGCCAGCTCTTACTTTGGGTTCTTTGCCCCAATTTTTTTCCTATGGGGATCAAAAGTAATGTTTAATTTAATTGTTCAAGGTAGACAACCTTGAACTAACACATTAATGGGTTTGTCATGAAGCCAAAAGCATTACAGAAACCTGGAGAAATCAAATACTTTTTATCACTGTTTCCAAGTGCCTAGAACTCAATGTAAAATCTGAGAGCCCCAGTTAATTGGCAATCTCATCTTTGAATCTATTTTTATTTAGAGTTTTACTATGATTGAAAGATTCAGAGAGAAATGTAAACTTTCTTAGCACAAAAAAATTAAAAGTATGAGCAGTTATAAATGGTTATAATTCTTAATTATTATAATAATAAAGGTTATAATGTAGGTATGTACCATCAAAATAAGGCAACATTCTTCATTACTTCTTTCCTATCATCCAAACTAAACCCACATATAGGTAGAATAGGAAGTTGCCTATCTGGTGTGATTTGAAAGATACTAAAATACTAAGTTACCCCAAACTATTCCTTCCCAGCAACTGCCTTGATACCACTATTACCTCCTACTTGGAATAGAATTTTTGAAGGAGTAATTTATGAGTTAGATATCATAAAAAAAAAATACAGTGAAAATGCATATTAATGGAAAAGGGAGAAAAAGCATTAGTATTTTCCAGGTTAATCTATTCAAAAAGCTAGCTAAAATCTCCCAACATTAAAAGGACAATGTACATTTAATTGAAGTATAAGCTCTTTGGGGATAGGGACTAAGTTTCTGTATTCCCATAAATCAGCACAGTGCCTAATTAAACACTTGTCAAATTATTGTATGCAGAAATGAATAAATGAATATATGTCAGACTTTGGAATATATCTATATCACCTAAAAGGGAGGCACCTTGTTTCTGGGGAAAGAAGTACTGCATTTCCTTACTTGTGGGTGACATTGCCTCCAATGTAGCTGGAACAAACCTTTTTTTAACTTCCTGATTGGGACATTTACTTTCTAGTAGATATGTCCTGAAGATGAAGGCCAGATTTACTCATACCATGGATGCCATAAACAATCTAGGTATAGAGAAATGCTACCTTTCCTTCTTTCTCCCTTCTAGCCCCAAATTATGATGTGTCTATGTTACACTCAGACTGGAGCTCATGCTCAAATCCTTTGTACATGATCCTTTATTTTACAGAGGAAGAAATTGAAGCCCAGAAAAGAAAGAAAGAGGTAAATATTATTAAGCATGTCAGGCATTCTGCTAAGTGCTTTACAAATATTATCTCATTTTATATTTAAAACAACCATAGGAGGTAGTTGCTATTATTACTCTCATTTTACTGTTAAGGAAATTGAGTAAAGCAACAGGATCACACATCAAGTAAACGCCCAAGGCAGGATATGAACTCGTATCTTCCTGATTTCAGGCCCAACATTCTATTCACTTTGCCATTTTGCTGTCACAAGGTTATATAACTTGTAATAGCCCAGCTAGGAACTAGACTCATCCATTTCATGTTCAGTATTATTTCCATTACACTATTCTCCTTGCCTCCTTTTGTCATAATATAGAGATGAGTAACATTTTATATATTAAAAACCTATAACAATACCTGACAAGAAGTGGACACTAAATGTGTGTGTGTGTGTGTGTGTGTGTGTGTGTGTGTGTGTGTGTGTGTGTGTATTTGATGATTGATTCTGAAAAGGTAGCCAACCTTACTGCTCAAAAGTCATTGCCACTGCCTTCTCTCCATTTCTTTGACTGTTGGTTCCTCTTTTCCATCTGTCCCTCCTCTGATTAGAAATTAGAGGTTCTAGAAGGGAATTGCAGTAAAGTCCCATTGAACAGCTGGCATTCCTACCAATCTCTCCCACTAATTCACTGCTTTTGCTATGAGGAACTTCCAGTTATAGTTTACATGATAACTTGATCCATGACTCTCTACTGCTATGGTAGAAAGCAGATGTCATGATGATGAACATTTTATTAGACCATATTTTATAGTGAACAGATACCTCTTAAAATAAAACAAAAACAAGTCAATCATTTTTTATGAATGAAGAACACATTAGGATATAAAAATTCATTAATTAAGTGAAGAAAAGGAACAAATGTAAGGGCCCAAACTCTTAAAAAATTAACTATAAAAAGAATAAGCAAACTTTGAGAAAAATAAATGTTGAGGACTCTCAGAAGCAGTGGACTAAATTCTGGAACAAAAAGTTAATATGTCATTCTTCCAAGCTGAAAAACTCACCTTGTTTTTGATCATTGTTTAGACAATGGTGATCTTAATATTGAGGCTTCAAAGTCATTGTCTTCTTAAATATCACTTAAAGTTAGATTTAAGTTGAGTACCTTATCCCCCACCCAGCCCAAGTCTTACTGAAGTAAAAATCTTCATATATGGCAATTAGACAATCAAGCCTACTCTAAGTAAATCACTAGTTTTATAGCTACTCCCACTTGACTTTTCTGCATTTCATGAACATATTCAAAATTAGATGGGATAGATATCCAAAAGCATAAACATCCAGACTGTTACTTCTATTTATGCTTATAATAAAGAGAAAGTGTCAGCAGAATGATCCCAGAAGAATACCAGCAGAAGAAATAATTAATTTCTTAATGTATTGTTTCTTGCCATAGAAGGCAAGCTCCATGAGGGTAAAGATTGTTATTTTTCTATGTGTGTTTGAGAATCACTAACAAATACCATAGTGCCTGGCACATAGAAGATACTTAAAAGTACTTTTCATTTGATTGGTTGATTAGCTCAAAAACTGAGAGAGAGAATAATAAAGGAGCAATTAAGTGTGGGATTTTTTACAAGAATAAAAATCAAAAGATGAAATATAGCGAAGTGATCTTCAGGTGAAGATTAGGATCTTAAAAGCAACTTGGTTTCCTTTTTTATGAATTTTTCAATTTCACTCAGAGTAAAAGTAATTTTATTTCATTTAAATTTCAAACTCAGCCAGTTTATTTGCTATAGTGGGTTAGGACTAAAATCACATTGATCAATTTAAACAGACCATGATAATTTTTGTGACCTAGTCAACTCCAATTTTTGACTGCAGAGAGAGACTATGCAGTGTAAATTCTCTGGGTCAACCATCAATCATTATCATTAGTTTCAGTTGAGTAATGATGTTCAAACATAGATTATGGGCAGTTTAGAAGAGAACAGAAGAGAAAATGGAGTTAGCTGAATATAGATATTTGAAGGAATTTAAATTCTGACTTGGACTTCAATGCCATTTCCTTCCCACCTGCTTGGTTGTTTGTGTAACTTGTACTCTAGCCTTGAATCTTCTCAATGTAGCTTCATGTATGTTTTTCTCCTCTTTTATAGAAAAATAAAACACAAAGATCCACATGACAACTCTCACATGTGTTTGCTTTTAGAAAGAAGATTAAGACCAAGAGATGATTCAGTAGAGATCATCTCTCAGTCATGTAAGAATATTAGGGACTGGCCACACACATTTATATCAATGTTAGGGCCACCCTGCCAGACTGAAAAAAATAAGTCAGTATTCCCCCACTTTATTGGTGTTCACTGCCAAAAAAAAATAGAAAGAAAAATTCCCATAGACTTATAAGGCTGGAAGAAAACTTTAGCAGTTAAGTCCAAATTTCCATGTCTCAGATAAATTGTATTCAAATTAAGTATAAGAGGGATGACTTTCTTTTTGAAACATAAAGAGGTAGGGAAAGAGGTAGAGATGGAGAGAGAGAAATAGAAATGGGGGAAATCTAGCCTGACCTTTAGAAATGAATGAATTGTTATTGTCTCAAAATTAATGATATTCTTTACTCTAGTCCAAAGTTGCAATTCCTTTGCCTTGTAACATAAATTAAACCCAATATCTTTAATGTTACTTTTCCTTAGTAAGAGAATTGGATAGACAAGTTTGGGTATAAAACCTGATTTTATGCCCTACATATTTTTGGCATCGTTTTGTGTAATTATTGACTGTTCTTATGATCTGAGATACATTGCAGAGGCCTAATTCAATCAAAATAATATAATAAATAAAACATATCCCTGGGAACGTGTTTCTTCCCTTCATATCCTTGTCATAGGAAATATATGGCTGTAGTTGGGAGTACAAAGGAGACAGAGAATGTTACTACTGGCCCTTTGGCCATTAATATCTCTTTTTCTATTACAAGAGGTTCAATCTTAGAGATTCACTAAATGGGTAATGAAAGAAATGTTTGTCAACCTAAATTATTTTAAACTTGGAGAAGCTGATAAAAGAGAGAACAATTCAATTCAACAAATATTCATCAAGTACCAGTTGTATGGAAGGCCCTGGGAATACAAAAATTATAAATAATGTGTGCTTGCTCTCTCTGTGTCTCTGTGTCTCTGTGTCTCTTTGGTATTCCCGGCATGTCTCTGTCTCTCTCTCTTTCTCTCTCTCTGTCTCTCTGTCTCTCTCTCTGTGTGTCTGTTTCTCTGACTCTGTTTCTCTCTCTATTTCTCTCTCTCTCTGTGTCTCTCTCTCCATGTTTCTCTCTGTCTCTCTTTCTTTCTCTCTTTCTCTGTCTTTCTCAGAATTTATGTTCTACCGAGGATATAAAACTAATGAAAATGTCATATATACAAAGATGTTGTTGTTCATCCTTCATTTTCAAAAAGGATCAAGGACATTATGAGTGATGTCTTCATTTACATATGATTTGAATTTAAGTGAAACAGAGTTGTGAACAGTCATTCTCTCTTCTAAAGATTTCAAAATCCAGTAACAGGACAAAAGTCAAGCAAACTGGTAATGGCCCAGGATGCAGTGGATACTTACCTTGGACTCTTTGATGTCTGAGCAAGTTTTAAACACTGAAAAATGTTCAGCAAGCTCTCACATCATAAGTACTAGTCTTCCATTCACCAAAGTAAATACCATTCAAAGTAGGGAATTATGAAGAAAAAGGAGAAATCCAAACAAAGTGATCTGGGAAATTATGAGCAAAAAGAGATCATTTTCATGTCGGAGACAAAGGGGGGAGAGAAGGTAGATGTACTTTGTATTTTCCCAAAAATTTCATGGCTTTAGAAAATTCAGCTGTTTTAAATGTTTTGAAGATCCTCCTTTTAATGCACTGAAATGTACAATAGACTAAGAGTCAAAAGATCTGGTTCCTTCTTATCTGCAATGTTATCCTGACACAAGATATTTAACTTCCCTTGGTTTGAGCTTTCGCATGCTTAAAAGAGAGATAATTATATCTGTCCTGGTAACTTCAAAGGTTACCAAAAACATTGAACACATAGGAAAATCTTTTAAAAACTAAGTGCTCTAGAAATATAAGTTCTGTTATTTCATGAAAATAGTTGAGAAATTCAAGATGAACTAGGATCACAATCTTTACACTTAAAATATATCCTTTCAGGATGAAAATATATTTAAAAAGCAAGTTTTCCTATTGTCCAAGATCATCGTTGCCTAAAATGAATATCTTTAAGTATCATTAAATAAGAATTCCCCGTTTTCCAGTCTTATAACAAATAAAAAAATAAAGAACAATTAACATGGCAGCTATATGGCTGGCATGTTGCATGAGAAAGCATGGAATGACTGACCTATCAGAAAGGTCTCAGCAAATCCATCCCAGCTTTTTTTCCAGTCAGCTGACATTCAGCTCCTTTTTCATGAGGCAACCACAGGAAATAAGCCAACTTGGAACACATTGTTGTTCCACACCCAAACATGCTTGTATCTGTGGTCATCATTTTCCACTTTAGTTTAACCAAAGGTTTTCCACATTCTGAGGATCAAAAAAGAAATTTGTTTCAGACATTGTTTATTTCCCATCAAGTCCATCCATTCTTCCTTCAGGTTGTATCAGTCAATAGACCTGAGGGGAAAATGGCATTGTCTTTTAAAAAAAAGGCTATTGTGAACTCGTTCAATGAATAACAGATTTAGGAGGAAATTCCAGACCTCTGTTTGTGATTTTGACCAGTTTTATGCATACATCCAGGAGGCAGCTACCTTCATGCTCTGATTTGAGAAGGACAGAAAATAATCATCTATTCAGGCATAACTCCTGACTAAACAAGGCTCATAATCTACTAAGAAAATAAGATACACAGAGAGATTATCAAAATAATAAAATAATTGTAAATTATTTTACAACATATATGTAATTAATTGAAGGCAAAACAGTGCTTTGTGATGCCCTGAAACCGGGGTAAGAACACTACTGCCCAAGGGCCAAGTCCTGCCCTACCCCTGTTCTTAAGAATCACGTTTAAATAAAGTTTTATTGTATTTTTAAAATATAAAATAATTCTTAGCTCATACTCTTAAAAAACAAGTGGCAGCTTGATTTGGCTTGAGCACCACAGTTTTTTATGCCTGTTCCAAGATAAGTGCTTTATTGATTGAGGGAGTAGGAGAAGAATCAGCAAAGGTTTCCAAAGATAGATAGTAATTTGACAGATGGATGGCAAAGAAGGCTATTTCAGGCTCAGGGCAGGTGGTACAACTTGTTCATTTTAATTAGGCTAATACATTATTACATAGAAGAAATAATACATCCGCTAGATAGCATGATAGCAGGCATTTGTTTTCCAATTAATCCTTTACCATCATTGTCACCTAGTAAAGAGCTAGCTAAGCCTTAGGAAAAATTAGACATAAGACAGTTATGTTATGAGGAGAATGAAGAGCTATTATTCTTTCTATTAATTAGGTTTTAGCCTGATGCTTAGCATCATATTGGCAAGTGTGGAACACTGAAGGTGGCATGAAGTAAGATGTAGGATGTATAAAATGTAGGATGTATGGATGTAGGATGGATAAAAGAGAAGTGAAAATGCAATTTAAAAAATAAAGACCTTCCACTAGGGCAAAGAAAGCTTCCCTGTTTACTAAAGTCCTATTTTCAAGTCTTTATGCTTTGTAAAGCTTCTTAGCTAATCCTGAGATAGATAGTGTTATGGACAAGAAACTAAAGAGAGAATGAAAGATAACAAACAATTTTGTTATAGGAAAAGACTAAGGATGCTAATGTCTAAGAAATATTTAGAGATTCAAAATGTATCAGAGTAAAATGAAAACTTAGAAATCTTCTGAACCAATCCATTTATTTGTTAAGTGAGGAAATCAGACTGTTATGTTCATAACATCAGTAGCAATGAAGGGAAGAAAATTGTCTGGAATTTTGTGTGGACACATTTGGTGAACTTATGGAAATATATGTACAAAAATCTCACAGGACAGCCAGGCATGGATGGGTCACAAACTAATCATTAGAAATACCTACCAAATCCATGAGATCCAGAGTCCATTTGAAAGTTTTGATATTGAATATGCTCCTAAATGCTGATATATAATTTTGTGATTTTTCCTACTTATTTGTTCATCACCAATATTAGGCGATTAAGATTGCAGGTCCAGAAAGCTCTTCTATTAATCCCTTAAATCTGATAGAAAAATAAGACCTGCAAATTTCAATCATGTGCCAAAGTTTAAATACATAGTAAAAAACAGATCTGGGCTTCTTGTCCAGATTCTCTGATCTCTCTTCTAGTGCTCTTTCCATTGTTCCCATTCAATATACTTATATTTGCAGTGGTATGCATTAAGAATCATATCCTTTGGGAATGTATTATCTAGATCTCTGAGAACAAATCTTATAGAAAGTTCAGAAATCTTCTTTGTAAGGTTCGGGATAGCTTTCTGGAGGTCCACCAAACTGGGCCTTGTTTAGCAGAATAATCACCAGGAAATAGTCAGGAATAAAGTCCAAAGTCTTTATTGTCTCCTTCAGTCTCCCAGTCTGCACCAGCAGTCTCAGTCAGTCAGCCAGTCTACAATCTCTCATCTCTTCCAGTCAGCCAGTCAGCCAGTCAGCAGTCTGCATATCTCAGTCTCTTGTCTCATCCAGTCAGTCAATCAACTAGTCAGCAGTCTGCACATCTCAGTCTCTGACTTCCATCTGACTCTGACATCAATTCATCATACTGAACATAAGCCAATCATTATATCACTAGAGAACCATTATCTCATCAATTCCACTGAGTTAATATCTTGTTGAAAGAGTACATCAGTCATACTGAGTCTTAAGTTTACCTTTTCAGAATTCCTTCCTCTTGAGTGAAGAAAAGTCATTCTTAGTATGGTACAGGGTCATTGTATATATATCAAGAAAAATCACTTTTCCTCATATCCACTAAGTTCCCAGTGGTACAATTGTTTCCAGGCATCCATGAGAGATACAGTTGGGGGGGGAGGGGGAGGTCATATTTGGCTTTAATCAAATTCTCATTCTGCCATTTGCTACTTTTAGAATCTTAGGCAATCCTCAGTCTCTCTAGTTCCTAGAACTATGAATGTATTTTAAGACCCCTCTTCCAGTTCTAAATTTATGCTACTCTGTTGCTGTAAAGTTCAGAGTAGTTCTCTGGAAGACTTGTGTCTGTGGCTAAGAGTTGTGGCTGAGAGCTATGTGAAGGCTTCCCCTCTATCTTGTCTTCCTGGGAGGGTGGCCCATGCTTTGATAGCAGCAGAAGTAATTTGTTCAAATGTTGCTATAAGGTAATTAATCTGTGCTAAAGTGTCTGCATAATGACCTACACCTGTTAGTTGATCAGAGGTGACTGGCATATTAACTACAAGTTATCTATTTTGGTGAGCTTGTATTCTACAGAATTCACTATACTCAGAAAGCCACAACAAGTTTTGTCCAGGTTCTAAACATGTCCTTGCTTAGATTTCCAATCATTAGAGGTTAAAATTTCAAAAGCCAAATTCTCTAATAATATCTTAACATAAGATGATTTAGACCCATAAAGAGCACAAGCTTTTTTCAGATCTTTGATAATTTCTAGATTAAACAGAGTGTATTTTCTTTTTTCTTGACCTGAAGAATCAACACACAGAGTATGCTTCTATTTTTAAATCAGACGTATCCTGTCCTTCATTTTTAGCTTTAATTATAGGCCAAAATCTTGTCATAGGGGATGGACAAAACTGCTTCATGGGTGGTGCTGATGGTGTCACTGCCCTTCCCCCTCCTCCCATTTCCTCCACCCCTGAAGGTGAAATTGAAGGGGGAAAGTTAAGAGATGGGAATGCTTTAATGGTGCCTGCTAGGGTGTAACTGAGCTGTGAAAGTGAGAATCATCACACTCTTTATCAGTATGGTACTCAAGATCCAACTCTCCATACCTTTCATCTCCTTTGTCAATACCACCCCCTTCCTCCTCTTTCTTCTCACACTTCCTTGTCTGGCTGTTCTCCTTAGAACTTTTCCTTTTTTTTAGAACTTGTGGGATTCTTTAAAGCCAATTGCATTATATTGTACATAAGAAATGTTTCTTCTTCAGGAATTGAATCAGGACCCATAGCTACATAATATTCAATTAGTTGTTCTCCCACTAGTTCCCACCTATCTGGCTCTAATTTTTCTTCCTTAGAGACCAAGAAGACATAAACACTAATATATTTAAGAGTCCAGTGATCTGCTTTCAAGTTACCAACAAACCATGGTTCTTCATTGACCTAACTATGCATTCTGCATATTTCTCTTGGAGTAGAGGAGATGCTTTTCTTGGATTTGCCCCATTTCACCTAAAAAAACAAAAGTGACTAGTTTAGCCCTTACCAAAGTTTCCTACTTGTCTATTTTTATACTCACTCTATTTCCGAGTCATAAGGGACTTCTCCACCAAACCCACCAATCATGTCAGTTGAGTTGATTTGTGTCCTGCTTTGCAAGGCCCTGTGTTTCTGATTAAAAATCTAGCTGATTTGTATAAGACCTCACCTAAAGTCCCATATTTGGGCAGACTAGCTCTCTGGAGGATGTTGGGATTAGTCTGAGTCCTTGGTCTTAGTGGAGGAATGAAGGAAGAAGAAGGGCCATGTGGCTGGTCAAAGATGGAGTCTGGCATTTTCTCTTGTGTCTGTGGCTGAGAGCTGTGGCAGAGAGACCTCTGTATCCCTCCCTCAGCCCTTAAATATTTCAGTGTGATTACATCACTACACCATACTCAGCATGAGCCAGCTGTAGAACATTACATCATTATATCACATTAAGTATCATACTGTAGCTAATGAAGAGAATCAGTATCTCATCGATCATACTGAGTCTTAAGTTTACTTTTTCAGAGTTCCAGCCCTCTACATGTTGCAATACTGATTTCTTTGGTACAAGGACTTCCTCTTATATTTTCCCACAATCCATTGAAGTAATATCCATTGAGTTGGAAGCCTATTTCTTTTTATCTCTAGTGTCATGGAAGTACAGGAGAATAGCGTATATAGTACCATGGTGGACCATTTGTTTTCTTATATTTTTATTACACAATCTACCCATCTTCTTTTTTGCTTATGGATGTTCTCGTGCATAGACATAATCATTGAAATCTTACTGCTATTTCAGGACTCAAATATCCATTAGAGATATTCTATCTATGTAGACATGGTTCTGTTTCCCAGACACAGTGAGATATGATAACTAGTAACCTAGCCTTATAACAAGAAAGGCCTGACTTCAAGTCCTGTTTCTGACACACATTGGTTATATGAATTCATGCAAATGAAGTCATGCAGGTCACTTATCCCCTCTCAGGGATTCTCTTTCACAAGCTCTAAGTTGTAGAAAAAGTGCTGACATATATGGGTAAAGAAGCACCTTATTGGGATAGAGCTCTCTATACCAATAAAATCATAGCTTTAGTTCTTGAGGTTTTTTTCCTAGCAATGATCAATTAACAAGTATTTATTTATTTATTATTAAAGCTTTTTATTTTCAAAACATATACATGGATAATTTTTCAATATTGATCCTTGCATAGCCCTGTGTTCCAAATTTTCCCCTCCTTCTCTCCACCCTTTCCCCTAGATGGCACATAATGCAATATAGGTTACACATATGAAAATATATGTTAAATCCAATATATGTAAACATATTTGAACAATGATCTTACTGCACAAGAAAAATCAGATCAAAAAAGAAACAAAACAAATAAGAAACAAAATACAAACAAACAACAACAAAAAGAGTGAGAAAGTTATGTTATGATACACACTCAGTTCCCTCAGTCCTCTCTCTGGGTATAGATGGCTCTCTTCATCACAAGATCATTGAAATTGGCCTCAATCATCTCATTGTTGGAAAGTCGCATCTATCAGAATTGATTGTTGTATAATATTGTGGCCTTATACAATGATCTCCTAGTTCTGCTCATTTCACTTAGGATCAGTCTCTCCAGGTCTTTCTGAAATAATCCTGCTGGTCATTTCTTATAGAACAATAATATTTCATAACATTCATATACCACAACTTATTCAGCCATTCTCCAACTGATGGTCATCCACTCAGTTTCCAGTTTCTTGCACATATGGGTCCTTTTCCCTCTTTTGCTGAATCAAATGGTATGCACAATTTACTAATTTTTTGAGTATAGATTCAAATTGCTCTGCAGAAAGGCTGGATCCATTCACAGTTTTACCAACAATGTATTAGTGTCCCAGTTTTCCCACATTCCCTCCAACAGTCATCATTATCTTTTCCTACTCATCTTAGCCAATCTGAGAGATGTGTAATGATATCTCAGAGTTGTCTTAATTTGCATTTCTCTGATCAATAGTGATTCAGAGCACCTTTTCATGTGACTAGAAATGGTTTTAATTTCTTCAATTGAAAATTGTCTGTTCATATCCATTGACTATTTGTCAATTGGAGAATGGGTTGAATTCCTATAAATTTGAGTAAATTCTCTACATAATTTAGAAATGAGGCCTTTAGTGAAACCCTTAAATGTAAAAATATTTTCCCAACTTATTGCTTCCCTTCTAATTTTGTCTGCATTAGTTTTGGTACAAAAACTTTTTAGCTTAATATAATCAAAATTATCTATTTCATGTTCAATTGTGAGTTCCAATTCTTTGGTCACAAATTCCTCCCTTCTCTACAGATCTGAGAAGTAAATTACCCTTATGTTCTTCTAGTTTGCTTATATAATTCTTTATGTCTAAATCATGAAGCCATTTAGACCTTACTTTATATGGTATATGGTGTTAGGTATGGGTCAATGCCTAGTTTCTGCCATCCCAGCAGTTTTTGTCAAATAATGAGTTCTTATTCCCAAAGCTGGGGTTTTTGGATTTGTCAAACACTAGATTGCTATAGTTATTGACTATTTTGTCCTGTGAACCTAATCTATTCTACTGATTGACTACTCTATTTCTTAGCCAGTACTAAATTATTTTGATAACTGCTGTTTTATAGTATAGTTTTAGGTCTGGCACAGCTAGGCACCTTCATTGGCATTTTTTTCATTAAGTCCCTTGAAATTCTTGACCTTATGTTCTTCCAGATGAACTTTGTTATTATTTTTTCTATGTCTGTAAAATAATTTCTTGGGAGTTTATTGGTATGGCACTAAATAAGTAGATTAACTTAGCTAGTATTGTCATTTTTATTATATTCGCTCTGCTTACCCATTACTTGTTTTTTTTTTCCAGTTGTTAAGATCTGACTTTATTTCTTTAGAAAGTGTTTTGTAGTTATGCTTTATAGTTCCTGACTTTCCCTTGGCAGATAGATTCCTAAACATTTTATACTATCCACAGTTATTTTTAATGGAATTTCTTTTTGTATCTCTTATTGCTGAACTTTTTCTGCCCAGTCTCAATTACTGCATGTGTAACTGCTCCCCAGGACAGCACAGAATCCTCCAAGGCAGATGGGTGGTGATTACCCAGACTTTCTACACCTTAGACATATTTTTCTTTTTAAATAAGGTTAGTGAATTCACTGAACAATCATAATATTCTGATATTATTATATGTTCTGACACCATAACTCCATCCTAAAAGATTCTTCAAAATTTAGAATAAATAAAACAAGACAACTCAAGGCCAATGTATCCTAATGGCTTGTATCTATAAGAAGTACTCAGATGATTAAGAGAGCATTTATTAAACATTAAATATAAGCCAGAAACTGTAGTAAGATTAGGTTTGTCATAAAAAGATGCTCCAAATCATTATTGATCAGAGAAATGCAAATTAAGACAACTCTGAGATACCACTACACATCTCTCAGATTGGCTAAGATGACCAGAAAAGATGATGAATGTTGGAGGGGATGTGGGAAAACCGGACACTGATACATTGTTGGTGAAATTGTGAATGTATCCAGCCATTCTGGAGAGCAATTTGGAACTATACTCAAAAAGTTATCAAACTGTGCATACCCTTTGATCCAGCAGTATTACTACTGGGCTTATATCCCAAAGAGATCTTAAAGAAGGGAAAGGGACCTGTATATGCAAAAATGTTTGTGGCAGCCCTTTTTGTAGTGGCTAGACACTGGAAATTTAATGGATGCACATCAGTTGGAGAATGGCTGAATAAGTTGTGGTACATGCATGTTATGGAATATTATTATTCTGTAAGAAATGGCCAGCAGGATGATTTCAGAAAGGCCTGGAGAGACTTACATCAATTGATACTGAGTGAAATGAACAGAACCAGGAGATCATTATACACTTCAACAACACTACTATATGATGATCAATTCTGATGGATGTGGCTCTCTTCATCAATGAGATGAACCAAATCAGTTTCAATTGTTCAAAAATGAAGAAAACCAGCTGCACCCAATGAAAGAACTATGGGAAATGAGTGTGGACCACAACATAGCATTTCCACTCCTTTTATTTTTGTACACTTGCATTTTTGTTTTCCTTCTAAGATTATTTTTACCTTATTTCTAAGTTTGATTTTTCTTGTGCAACAAAAAACACTGTATGGATATGTCTACATATATTGTGCTTAACGTATACTTTAACATAGTTAACATGTATTGGTCTACCTGCTACCTAAGGGAGAGGATGGGGAGAAGGAAGGGAAAAGTTGGAACAGACGTTTTTGCAAGGATCAATGCTGAAAAATTACCCATGAATATGTCTTGTAATATAATTTTAGAAAAAGATTAGGTATATGGATACAAAAAAAACCATAATTTTTCATTGTCAAGAACTTTATATTTGAATGGGTAGAATTAATGCATAAAGGCAAATAGAAAGATGGGGTATCAATGTAGAGAAAAAGTAGAGAGTGAGAGGTAAAAAAAAATTCCAGAGAGTGAAACTAAGGTGTACAATAGGCATTTAGTAAGAAATAAACATTTCATGAAATAGTAACAACCATAGTCAGGAGAGTTGGCATCAGAAGAGTCATTGCTAGGGTAAGAAGTGTGTAGAAGTTGAGAGAGTAAGGAGTAGAACTCAGAGTAAAGAGTTCACTAGAAAACCTTCATAGTTGAAACTATCACCAGTATTAAAGAATTAATTTAGAAAACTCACTCAATATCAAAAACTATTTGAGCCAGAAAAATTTAGTTAACCAACATTCTTTGTGCTTGAAGATTCCCTGTGAAGAGCAAATTGGAATTATGATAAGATAATGAAATTTAGGTTAATGTTCTGGTCCACATTAAATCCACAATTTCTTTACCATTCACAAATTCACAATTCTAATTCAGTTTTACAAAGTACTTTCTTTAAAAAGTCTATGAGGCAGGTAATGTAAGTTCGCTTATAACCATTTTACAGTTGAATAAACTGAGCTTCAGAGAGGCTAAGGAACTTTTCCTGGGTTATATAGTGTTACAGCTAAGAATAAAATCTAAGTCTATTGTATAAAGTAAAATAATTTGTATATAAATCACTTGCAAACTTTAATGTGCTACATAAAAGTTAGCTATTATTAATTATTACTGATTATAAGACTTCAAATAATATCACAGTATAACTAATGAGAATAGTAACAGATAAGTAATATGAGATACTGGCCTCTTTCTAAAATTTCATTTTCAGCATGTTATTCTTTCATTAAAAGGTCCAAAATCCTTAGATTGGCATTGAAGGACAGTAGTCTGGCTTCAAAGTACCTTTCAGCCAGTTTCCTATTATGTGATAAATGCATCTTCCACTATAGATATGATGATCTATTAATTATACTCCCCAAAATGTCTTTCATTTTTCATCTCTTTCCATGTAACTTCACTGCACATCTTCTTCCTCTCCAGCCATGTTCATCCTATTCATCCCATCTCCTCTGTCAAACTTTCTCTTACCATCCGATTAAACACATGCAATTCTTTCTTCTGAACTCCTCTAGTACTTAGAGTCTAGACCTTTTATTTGACATTCACTATATACTATGTTGTACTAGTTGTTATTCTTTCATATTTATCATATGTATAATTTATTTATGCAATGAAAGTTTAAATCTTTTAAGAGCAGTCTTTTTATCTCTCAATTCTATAGGTCTTTGTATCTCTCAATACTATACTTGGCCAGAACAAAGCAGATGTTCAATAAAAATTCGTCAATTGATACAAAAATCAATTTTGTTATTTGTAGATTTTTCTTCTTGTATATGCTTCCCTTAAGTCAAAGTAAAAAGCCATACTTGTTTAGCAGGTGGTTATTAGCAAATGAGAAGGAGCCAGAGATCATTGGGTGACAGGCTGCTTTAAGATTACAATATCCAATGAAATGGATAATCCATATCCACATCCAAAGTTGCAAGTTGACTGCGTTTTAGAGAACTCATTGGTCAGCTCAGTTTCTTCCAACTCTTCTTGAAAGGAGGCAGTTTGGGTTCATTGACAAACTGCCCAGAGCACTCATTTTTGGTCCTTGTGAGGAAGGTTTTCATATGTTGGACTGGAATACCCCAACATTTCTAGGAACTGTTTTTGGAACAAAAATCTTTCTTATGATACATCTAAAATTAGTCATCATTTTAAGATGAAGGGAAAATTTTGCAATGGCTTTTCCCATTCAGATGATGACTCCACTGGCAGAGAAGATTAATGAGCCTGCAAGTGGGTACAATTCTGAGCCAGTAAATAAGGCCAGATCATAAGATCTTTTAGCCAAATTCATCATCTGTACTTTAGCTGGCTCTATTCCCCCAATAAGAATGGCTCCCATATTAAGAATTCCAAGGCCTCCTTGTTAGGTCTTTCCTATAAACTCTCTTTTATTCAGGTTGTTAGGGGGTGTCAGGGTGTTAAGGGGAGGATAAGGTTCACTGTTCAAATATAAATAAAAGTTACTTTACTTTTTCTGAGTTTCAAGATCCCAGGAAAAAAGATCAAAGAACAAGTTCTTATCCACAACTTGTCTTCACTGTTTAAATCCTGAAAACTTTCTTCTAAGAAGGCTCATATGGAAGCCTGTTAGAATTTTTAAAAGACAATAAGAAATCATCTATCTCCTTCATAAAGATCAAAACTTCCTATTAAACTATAAGATCCAAGATGGCAGGAAGAGGATCTTTTTAAAGGTATGTATAGTTTTTTTTTTCCAATTACATGTAAATATAGTTTTCAACATTCATTTTTGTAAGATTTTGAGTTCCAAATTTTTCTTCCTTCCTCCCACATCCCACTCCCCAAGGCAGCAAGCAATCCAAAAAGAACTATACATGTACAAACACATTATGTTTCCATATCAGTCATGGTATGAAAGAAGAATCAGAACAAAAGGGAAAACCCATGAGAAAGAAAACACAAAATAAATTTTTTTAATGAAAATAGTATGCTTTTATCTGCATTCAGTCTTCATAGCCCCTCCCCCACTCTGGATAGATGTCAATTTCCATCAAAAGTCTGTTGGAATTATATTGGATCAATGTATTGCTGGGAAGAGCTAAGTCTATCATAGTTGAATATCACAAAATATTGCTTTTAATGTGTGCAATGCTCTCCTGGATTTCCCAAATTCACTTTGCATCCATTCATAGAAGTCTTTCCAGGATTTTCTGAAGTCCACCTGCTCATCATTTCTTATTATGCCATTACATTTATACATCACAACTTGTTGAGCCATTCCCCAATTGATGGGTACCTCCTCAATTTCCAATTCTTTGTCACCACAAAAAAGAATTTTATAATTTTTTTTTTAATATGTGGGGCCTTTTCTGTTTTTATGGTCTCTTTGTGATACAGATCCCATAGTGGTATTGCTGGATCAGAGGGTATGTAAAGTTTTATAGCCCTCTGATTGTAATTCTAAATTGCTCTCCAGAATTCTTAGATCAGTTGACAACTTCAACAATGATATATTTATGTCACAGCTTCCCCACATCCCCCCTAATATTTATCTTTTTTTAATCTTAGTAGCCAATCTGACAAGGTTGAGGTGGTATCTCAGAGTTGTTTTAATTTGCACTTCAGGAAGAATATCTTAAATAAATTTCATAGCACCCTAAAAACCTAGACTAGCACAGTATTCTGCTCATAATAGGACACTAAATAAGAATTTCTTAATTCAAATTAAATTCTATTGCCATTGTTATACCCATTATATTGAATTGTATGGTATTGTATGCTATCCTCTCTTATTATGTGGAATTGTATAATAGTGTATTTTGTTGGTGAATTTTGAAGAAGTAAATACAATTTTCTTTTGCTCACTTCATAGTACTTTGTGAGAACCTCTTCAATTCCTTTTGTTTCCTTAGGTCAATATGGTCATTTTTTATCAATAAGTTGTGGAAACCTCTTCCAGAAATGCAAAGTTCATAGTCTTAGAGTATTTGCTCATTTTAAATTGAGAGTTTTAGTAGTTTGTATTGGCTACAGAATTTGTATGGGCAATAGATTGGACTTAATTTCAAGTTTTTTTCCTCCCTAAAGTCAGCCCACATTATGCTACTTCTATTTGCCTTTATCATGTTATAAATATTTTTAACATATATGCTATTTGTGTTATATTCTTAGCAGACTTTTAGATCCTTTGAATAAAAACTATTTCTTATTCTGTCTGTTAGTGTCTAGTGCATTGTTTTGCAGTTACTAAGTGCCTAAGAAATATTTGTTGAAATTATTGTAGTTGAAGCAGATGAATTTCATTCAGAACTTCCAGTAGCTAGGCTCTTTAATAGCAACTATCTGGCTACAGAATCACTTTATCCCCTAATAAAATGTTGCCCTAGATATCCCTGACATTTTTAAACATAATTTTCTCTCTCTTTCAGGTGATAATTTTTCCAGAATGGCATAATCTGCCCTCAGATTGTGTGGTATCACTCTAAAGATGATCAATTACTCCTTCTTGGGCATATTTTCATTATACTATATTATGGTAATTGACAAAATTATGTTAATTAAGAAACAAAACAACATTCTAAGTTAGTCAGTGTATGTGCCATTAGGCATTAAAACTCAAAGCAAATGCTTTTAAAAATTACAGTGACAAGAGGCAGCTAGGTCGCGCTGTGGATAAAGCACCAGCCCTGAAGTCAGGAGAAGCTGAGGTCAAATCTGAGCTCAGACACTTAATACTTCCTAGCTGTGTGACTTTGGGCAAGTAACTTAACCCCAATTGCCTCAGCCAAAAAAAAAAAAAAATATATATATATATATATATATATATATATATATATATATATATATATATATATATATATACACACACACAGTCACAGGCAGAGTAAAACCATTTTAAGAGACTAAGATACGAACCCAATTCAATTACTCACTGAGTATAGAGCTTCTGATTCCAATCCTGATCATTTCAAAACCAACTTTTCGAATTATTTTCACATACTTAATTTCTTTTGGACATTTTAATTATGCATTGTAAATATAGCATTGTTATCAGTTGTTTTTTTTTTTTCATTTATACTAGAAGTATTTAGAAGAGAAGGAGAATAAGCATTTATATAGCATCTAGTGTACTAGGCACTGTCACTACAATCCTGAATGGTAGATGCTATTAATATCCCTATTTCAGAATTGATTAAACTGAAGCAGACACAACTTTAATGGCCTGCTCAGGATCAGACAGCTAATAAGTGTCTAAGGGTGGATTTGAACTCAAATATTCATTTTTCCAAGCTTGTCATTCTATCTACTGTGCTATCAGCTTCCTAGACACCAAGGACAGTATGTAATTAACTTGATTTGAATATTGTTGTTCATGTATAGGCACAAGATAACTTTTTTAAAGATAACTATTTTTTAAAATGTTATTCTGGATGTCTCAAATTATAGGATCTTAAAGCCAGAAGGAACTTCAGGGGTCATCTAGTTCAGTCCCATTTGGAGCATGAATTACCCAAAACATCCCCAACAAGTTTGTATCTAGCTTCTACTTAAGTATTTACAATGAAAAGAACACCCATCATTTCTCAAGACAATCTATTCTCACTTCTGTATATAAGAAATAGAGAGGTGTTGGCGGTGGTTTTTTCTTCAAGCAAGCCAAAATTGTCCTCATTTCCATATGTACATCAGTTTCAGTTCTGTCCCTCAATGCCAAACTAAACAGTCCAAATCTCTCTTCCAAATGAAATCTCATTAATTATATATAAGTACCCATATTGTGACATCTAAGTGTTCTCTCCTCCAGGCTAAACAGTTTCAATTTTCTCCAAGATATCTTCCTAGAAGTATTTATATAATATTATAGTAGAGTTAAGAGTCAGGAATACTTAAGTTTGAATCTTGTACAACTCTGAAAAAAGTTACTTTCTCTCTCAGGCACCATTACCCTTCAGTACCATACGGATAATAATAGTTCCTACTTCCCAGTGTTGTTGTAAGGATCAAATGAGATAATACATGCAAAGTTCTTGCAAACTTTACAAAACAATATAAAAGCTATCTCTAATACATAGTTTTTGAGTTTCCTCCCCAAAATCAATGAAAATCTCGTACCCATAAAATATTATAAATTAAATGATTTGAACAAAGTTGTAATATATCTACCCTATTCTCCAAGTATTACAATGAGTTAGGTTCTGGCAAATTGGCAAATACAATAGACTGAAGCTGTTCTAATCATCTGTGGTGATAATCATGGGTTATTTTTGTGGTTTTTTGAGAGCAGGGTTGGTATTAGATGACTGGAAAGACTTGACATCTTAGAAACTTTTCTGGGCCTTAGTAATGTCACTTTTTATGAGAACTTGGACCATAAAATGGAATAAGTAAAGAGGCTTAACAAGTCAACATATTATCTGCAAAGTCTCTTTCCTATCAAAATTATTTTTACTACAAACTTATTTTCAATTCATGAAACAAAATAAGAATTTCCATAATGTAGTACAATAAAAATTATGATTGCGTGTGAAACTGAAAATCTACCATGTACTATTTTTTATTCCCTCCAAATATACAATAAAAGTATCATGTAGATTTCTTTTTCTTCCCTCCTCCCCTACCCCAAAAATAGCTACCACTAGACACAAATAGATGTATGTATGCATACATATACATATATACTCTCTCTCTCTCTCTCTCTCTCTCTCTCTCACACACACACACACACACACACACACACATATAAATACACATAGATACACATATGCATATATGCATACATATATGTAAGGCTGTTTTATCACGATTCCATTCACTAGTTCTTTCCCTGGATGCAAATAGCATCTCTCTTCATGTGTCTTTGTTTTTAATTAGTGTATTTTTAATAGTCAAAATGACTTAGTCACTCAAAAAAAATTTTAATATTGCTGTTACTGGATACAGTATTCTCTTGGTTCTGCTCAGGTTGTTCTAATTACAATCTCATAACCTATAGCAATTTCTGTTGCTCTATGATACTTTGATTTCTACTTCCTGATCTTCTATTTCCTGAATCACTAAATCAGGATCTTGCTGAAATTAAATAATTTCCCTTATTATCTCATCATTATGTTTATATCTTATATGAATATAAATCAGCCCTACCCCTTCCTAGTCCCTAACTTCTTCTGGCTACCTTTTGTTTTTGATTTGTTGTAGTTGTTGTTCATGATGATGATGATGATGATGAAAACTGGAGATTGAATATTATGCTTACCCTCCCCTTTTAGCTTTTTGTTTGAATTATCATTAAAGTTCTCTATGCCTTATTCCCTCATTCCTCACTCCTTTTAAGGCAATTTAGAAAATATCCTCACTTTACTGGTTCTATGGTTAACAGAAAAATCTCCCATTGGTATCATTCTGGCTCTTTGTCTAAGACTCTATATAAAATTTGATTCCTGAAGGCTTTGGACCTTCCAGATTCTAAAGTGTTCATCATCATTTCCCTAGCTCACATACACAATGAGCTACTCACTTCACACACAAAGACTACATACCAAATCTATCCTATTTTCCCCTTTTGAATAACAATTAAGTTTGTTAAAAGTTGCCTCCTTGTAGACTGTTACATCTCATCTGAATCTCAACTGTATTTTGATTTTTAATTTTATAAAAATAAAATATTTCATTTTGAATTTTAAAAACACCATCAAAATGAGCATTTCTATATGAAAGTAGAACAAAAGAGAGGATTTTATATGAAGATATAAATTATTAAGATTCCATACCAATACATTTTAAGCACATAATAAGTTAAATCTTTAACCTTCAAAACTATTCTGTTTTCTTTGGAACTTCTTTTTGTATTCTTCTGTGAACCTTTAAAATGTTTCAATGCTCTCTTTTTTGTTTCTTTTCTTTTCTAATCTTATCAATGCTGACCCACTCCCAAATTTAAAAATAAGGGAAAAAACTCTTGTAACAAATATATATCACCAAGGAAAATGTATGTCTTCTTCCATACTTGTATCCATCATCTCTTGATAAGAAATTGGATGACATACTTCGTCCTACATCCTTTGCAGTCATTTCTCTGATCAGAATTCTTAACTGTTTCAAAGTTCTTGTTCTTTACAATGTGTTTGGTATGACATAAATTGTTCTCCTTGTCCTCACTTTACTTTTTATCAGTTCTTACTCTCCAGGATTCTCTAAAATCATCTTTTTCACCATTTGTTAGAGAGTATTGTTGCATTTACATCAGCCATTCTTTAATTGATAACATCCCTTTAATTTCCAATTCTTTTATTTTTTTTCTTTTAATCTTCCTTCAACTTTCTGGCAATAATTGAAAATCGGCTCCTTCCTAGAAATTCTCCACTTCACAAGGTTTCTTACTAATACCACCTACTTCTGATTCCATACTCCCAATGACTTTCTAATTGCTTCATCTGCTGGCTTTTATTCAGACGTTATACACCATGACCTTTCTATATTGATCATTAGCACTTCCCTTGGTTCCCAAGGCAATGATATTTCCAGGTTCTCTTGCCTTTTGCACCATTACATCTCTGTCTCTTACTGGGTAAATGCTCTTCTGCTTCCATGGGGTTTCATTCTAAGATCTCATATTTTTTCTATATATAGTCTTCCTTTGGTGATTTCATCTGATTCTGTGGTTTCATTTATCATGTCTCTTCAGGAAGTTTCCAAGTATAGTTCTAAATATCCCCAGAGAGCATGGCATTCCCACTCAGAAGGCAGGTAGATGTTGTAGAGCATACAGTGCTGGACCTACATTCAGGAAGATCTGAATTCAAATGTGAACTCAGACTCTTACTACCTAAGGAAAAGTTATTTTAAGTTCCTTTTGCTTCTGTTTCCTATAAGATGGGATAATAACAGTGCTTGTCTCTCCTCATTCAGATGAAATAACTTTTTAAAGTATTCAGAACAGTGTCTGCACACAGTGGGCAGTAAATATATGTTTATTCTCTTCTCTTCCTAAAAATACATTAAACTTAATATATTTAAACTTATCTTTTCCTTAGAATAGTCATCATTTTTTTCTTTTCTCCCTCAGAACTATATCTTAGGCATTCATATAACCAATTACTTGCCAGGTCTCCTTTCTACTTCCATAATATGTTTTAGATGTAGTTTCTTCATTCTATTCACTCTTATTACTCTACTTCTTGCCTTCACTTTCTTTTCAGTCTAATACATTACCAAAATAATAATTTGAAGATTTAGATCTGACCATATCATGACCCTGAAAAAATCAAACAGAAAAGCCAAAAACTTCCAACAGCAACCTGTCACTAAAGAATAAATACAAATAGTCTGTAATATAAGATCATCCATAATATATATTAATTCTATCCTTTTTATTTCACATTGTTCCTCTTCAAACATTTTAAATTCCAACTAAATTATCTCTCACTTGCACTCATGTACATGAATTTCCCATATTCCTGCATCCACTGTCCTCTTTCCCTTCTTTCTCTGTCGTCCTCCCCCTCCCCCCACCCCCCACCCCCCTGCCCCCAAGACTCTTGGCTTAATTCTCTCTTCCATAAAACCTTCCTAAATCCCACTTCCTCCCCTCAAGCCAAAAGTGTCTTCTCACATTAGTTTAGATGTTTTTCATGTAGATATTTTCTTTGTTGTCATCTTGTACTAGATCAATTCTACCTTAATAGAATGTAAGCTCCTTAAAGGTGGGAACTATCATTAAAAAAAAAAAAAAAACTATATATCCCTGACATAAGCATTTTAAAAGTTCTGGATTTAAATAAATGTTTTGAATATATAAACTCTTTTCCAGGGCTGAAATTCAATAACTCAAACAACATCCTATAAAGACAGTTTAGGATAAAGAATATACAGTCTCAAGGCCATTCTTTTCCCATCTGGATCCCCTTTCTACATTTCACATTACCCTTTTCCCATGCTTTCCAACTTTCATTTTTTACTAAAATCGTGTTTGCTCAATTCTCTACCAAGCATTTGGTGAAGTAGATCATCATAGTGATTATCCTTTGTACTGAATACTCACTGTCATATTGTAACAAATTATTCTACATATTTACAAATGAATACTACTAAGGTTTCAATAATTTTTTTGATAAATATATATATTTTATTTTATCTCTCCACTTTTAAAACATCTTCTATTAGATTACTTATATTGGCATATATATGTGTGTGTGTGTGTGTTTGTATTATATATGTATTTATTTATTTCTTGCTTTAACTAACAGAAAATGTCAGCTAATCAATTAAATATTTTTAACTGCTTACTATGAAATATAAAAGAATAAAAGAGATACAGGGAGAGAAGGTAGTGACCATGATGATTTAATAAGCAATAAAATTTTCCTTTATTACTGTCACGTGTTTCACAAAAGCTATAGAAAAACAACAACAACAATAACCACTAAATAAATAATGAAGATATTTAAGTTCTTTTGTTAATATAAAAACTCAGAATTGAGCTAGTAAGTTATTCTGGGTCCATAGGCCCACCCACATTGTTCTCTGATTTCTTGGGGGGAGGGGGGAAGAGGGGATGGGAAGGACTTGGAGATTCTAGTTGGATCTCATACCAAACAATTATGCTTCCTTCACAAATATTGTAGAAGATAGCTTTAAAAGTGTAAAGTGATTTTAGAAGACTTCTTTTCCAAACCTTCATCTCTTCACAGATGAAGAAACTAGAGGCTGGAGAGATTATCATAAAAGAAAATAAGAAATTGAACCAAGATTTTCTGATTCTAGAGCCAGCAAAGTTTCAACAGAACCACCGTGTAGATGTATAAAGAAAAGAAATTGAAAGTTTTGCTAATCCTATAAGAAAGATGAGAGAAGCAAGGGACCACTGTATACTTTGTTATGATGTATGACTGATTTTCAAGGTCTTCTTTATCCATGCATTGTCTTCTAACATTTCATTCACCTCTGAGCACAGGTTGCAGTATCACTTTTACAAAACTTTTGTCATTGATGTTATGTCAACAGTCTACAGTTGGTATTTATTTCTTTTCCCCTCACATTTATTTGATGCTGACTTGTGCTTGCACAAAATGTGCTCTGTTTTCTCTGTAAATGTATTTTTATGATTTGGGCTGTTTGGACTGTTACATTAGGATATGCTTCTCTGTGATGGAAAGGAGTTAGTCTGCTATGGAGAGGAACATGTTTTGTTAGCTGGTAACTTTGAACTGAAGGGACATTGCTGTTATCAAAACAGTAACAAGCTTTTCTTGGAACGAGGAACAACATGGCCTTTTTCCCCTTTGTGCCTCAGGCTGTATCCCTTGATTATATGCCACAACATTATAGGAGTATTTCTGACTTACATAGCAAGGTTAGGAAGCTTTAGAAAGAGGTAGGCCTTAGGTAGCAATGTCAAATAGGACAAACTGAGCAAGAAAAACGGGCATTTAAAAAATGTCACTGAGGACTAATACAAAAAATATATATATCACTCAATTGCAAACCAAGTATTTATAGCAATTTGCTTTCTTTAGGTGCCAGTGTAGTTAAAAGTACTACCAAAGTATTCTCTACTCAAATACTAAGAAAGAAATTCAAGTCCTCAAAAATCTACCTTGATATACATTCCAATGAGCATATCTAAACAAATTGGGAGACTTCAATTAAATTTTTTAAATTATTATTTCCTATTTGGGCAAATCATCATTCAAGGTACTAGAGATTCAAAATTCAAAACAAAATAGTCCTTCCCTCAAATTGTTTACCATCTATATGGGGGGAAGTGGGAAGAATGAAAACAATAATCATAAATGAGTATATTAAAAAATGGAATTCATGTGAGCAAAGGGGAATTTCTGACAGCCTGCACCAGCCCTACTTTATTTGAGATGGATTCTATCTCTCTCCTCCATCTCAGCAACCCAATCTCATCCCATAAAACAGAATGGAGAGAAGCACTCTCTCTTAGCCTACAATGAAGAGGATAAACAATTGTGGTGGGTTGAGAAGTCACAGAAGTCTAGAGTCAATACTTGTGGACAGAAGAGGTGGGCCTCCAAAACCAGCTGCAGCTGGCTCCTGGGGAATCTCAAATTGAAAAGAAACAACATAGACTCTTCTATATCCATTTAAACAGAGCTCTGAAATCCCCAAGGCCCAATGGCCCGTACAGTAGAAAACTTGTAGACTATGGCTGAGGAAGAAGCCAGATAGGAAAGCATAAATTTTTCATATAATATTATCTTGGAAGGACATCAGAAAAGTGTGTGGATGTTAAATTCCTAGGTGTTTAACCATAGAATATATGCTAAATAGTAAGAGATGGAAAACAAGAAGGCAAAAAGAGCAAGCTTGTAGATAAATTGAACTGCTCAGTCCATCAAGGACTCATTAAGGAAAAAAAAAAGACAATGAGTAAATGAAAAAATATTTATTAAGTACTTAATTAAGGCAGGTAGGTGGCGTGGATAGAGGATGGAGCACTAGGTTTAGAATCAGGAACAAATTAGTTTAAATCTGGCCACAGATAACTTGCTAGCAATGCAACTTTGGATATTTCTCTCTGATTTCCTCAGTTTCCACACCTCTAAAATGGAAATAATAATAGCACCTACTTTCCTGTATTGTTGTGTGGATCAAATGAAATAAGATTTGTAAAATTTCTAGCATGCTACATAAATAGTGTAGATGCTACATAAATGTTAGTTATTATTAGTTATTACAAACCCTTCAAGCTAGTATTGATAATCATTAATTGCCAGGAACTCATTTTACCAAATAGCAACATTTTGATTTGAAGAGGTGAACTTGCCAGACTATTACGCATAGATTTGGAATTGAAGTCCCTTCTAGACAAAGTAAATGATACTTCCCTTTCCATAACTTTAAAGGCATCCACTTGTACTATGATAGTTTACTACTGTTAGAGACAAACTAGGTGGTCATACAAAAAATTCTAAAGTCCAGACTGACTCAAGCAGCCAATGGAACAGATGATTTTTCAACAATAGGCTAAAGATGGATTAAGGAGAATTAAAAGTAGATTACAAATCACAAAATAGCCTGAGATCCTAAATATTCTGGGGGCTTGCTAGTTCTGAGTAACATCAAGTTGTGAAATCTGTCTAGGTCACCATTTGGTAAATGATGTGACCTAATAGTGTGGACTTTTTGAAACTAAGAGCATATTTTTTCCATAGAACAATATATCTATTTAGACTCTAGCATTCTGTTCAACCAAACCCTTATTAAGCTCTTACTTTGTGCCAAGCAGAGACACTGGATTACCAATTTAGTATTAAGCACTGGATCACAAATCTATTTTCTTGTGGTCTTCCAGGTTCCTTTCAATACAAGATACATATATTATTTGACTTTCTCAGTGTATAAAGGAATTTGTTCTGGATGTAAGACAATTACAATGACTTTTGTAGCAGCATGATGGTATCATAGGCACAAGATCTGGAAAACATTGTTGTAGCCTCAATCATAACTAGATGGTTCCAAAAAATGCTTAACAACATCCACATACACTATGTGTAAACCCATTTATTTTTGTGGACACTATAGAGAAGACATAGAGTATGTTTACAATTTCAAACTCTTATGGGAATTAGTTATTAAAATTTTCAGTCTCCTCTTTTTTATTCAGGCACAAACAAAATGGTCTTCTATTTATAAAAAATAGAATGTGCTGATTTGGGCCACATAGAATCTTAGAAATTTATATTTTGGAAGATGTCACATAGCCCTACTCATAATAAAAGGGATCCCTGTTATAACATGCCCAAATGCACTTTGCTTGCCTCCACTCAAAGATACTTAAAGAAGGGGAACCATCATTTCTTGAAGCACCTCGTTCTATTTTTGGACAATTCTAATAAATAAAAAGTTTTAATTTATGTTTTTTGCCAACAACAATTTTAAATTTATATCCTGTAAACTTCCATGTATCTCTCCTGATTCTTCTGCCTTTAGCAGAGAAAGAAAAATCTAATTCATTTTCCATATGACACTCCTGTAATTATTTGAATAAAATCATCATAAGACTTCTCTTCTTTAGTCTAAACATTATCAATTTCTTCATCCATTCTTTGTATAGCATGAACCTGATGCCTTTCACCACTCTGATTATCTTCTTGAGCACTTCCCCACTTATTAATGCTCCTACTTTGAAATTTGGAATCAATATTGCACACAGTTAAAAGAAGGATACTTTCATCCAGCCAATAGCTTCTCAGATACTAGCAATAAAGCCAAAGTATAATACATCACATAGCATGATACAAAAATATATTATGAAGCAATATTGCTTTAGTAATGTATGAGTAAAATTGTGAAATGAAATAACAAACACTTGCACAAGCCTCTAGCATCACAGTCTCATGTCATCCTTTTTCAGAGATATGCATAAAAGTTTGTTCCAGGAACAAATGTGACCTCATAGGGCATGGGAGTTATGGGTTAAAAGTGTTCCCTAAAATGATAGTCTTCCTCAGGAATAATTAAACAAACATATATTAGGCACAGACGATGTACCATAAATTATGCTGGGTATCAGAGATGTAAATACAAAAAAGAAAAGAAATAGTCTTGGGTTTGAGGAATTTACATTCTACTAGCAGGATACAGTATATACTAAATAATAAATATCAAAGTATATACAGTTATGCAGAATATAAGAGCATTACTTCCTGTTTGTAACAGGAAGATAGAAGATGAGTTGTGGTTTGGAGGATTCTGGGAATTTAAAGAAATAGAGATGGGGAAGGAAAGCATCTCCAAAATAGAAGATTACCTTACAAAGATAAGTGATATTGTAGCTCTTCAATTAATCAAGGATATCAGTCAAGTTTTAGAAATTTAACCAAAGACAAAAGATACTTTGTTGAGGTCTTTAAAGTGACATGACAGAGATGTTAAATGAAAGTGCTTTCATGTGATGCCATTCTCTGCTTGAGCACCACACACCATCACTGATGAATTCTGTGCTTTCGTATCTCTGGAGGATAAAATACCAAAATATTCTCTTGCTATTTAAACCTACAGTTCCAGGGAGTTCAGTGTTCCAAGACAGAAGCAAACTTTATTAAGAAATCCTTTCTTGGGGAATAAATATAGTCACATGTATAATTTGTTCAATTTCAGAGTAAGAAAATTTTGCCCAGATGTATGAAGGACTACATAGAACCAAATACTGACAGGGTGTTTTATGTACCATATCTGATCTAGTCCATACCACCTTCCAATCCATGGAGGCACATGTTCCTATTGATTACCATGTGGAAATCATGAGTGTTTTCTGGGAACATTTTAGGCCATGGTAGAGTCCGAGAGTACTGAAGGATGGTATTGATTTGAGACACATACATCTAATACCTTCTTTTAGACTGAAGTCTCCTGTTTTTTTTTTCTTTCCAGATACCTGTGGTTGTTTGAAGTCAGAATTCTCACCTGAGCTTTATAAACATATTACAAATGCCCATGTAAAGAGCAAAGGGAATATCTTTCCACATATGGTTCCCCTTGATGTGTAACTAGAAAAGTAAACCCTGCAGGAGATGTTGTAAAAAGAGAAAATAAATAAAGGAGAGTACACAGATAATTGACCCAAACTGCCAAGGTAAATAAATAAAACAGTCTAGAAATATTAAGTTCAGTGTGTGCACCATGCACATGGAATGCATGCAATGGAAATCATGCAGGAGTTTACAAAGTAATAATTCTGATTATTGTATGTAAAATCAACTCAAAGTGACATTACAACAGGCCAAATTTGTCTCTAATGTCCTAAATTCAATACTCCCATCCAAAATTTTACTTTTAATACCGTCTCAGCTATTCCTATGACTCTCTTCTATTATTCATTTTCTCTGTGACCTTGAGTAAGCAATTTTACCTATTCCATCCTCAGTTTCTTCACTTAAAAAATTCATTAGGCCAGGTGAACACTAGATGACTCCTTCCAATCCTAAATTCCATGAAATTTTGACTTTTTTCTTTCCTTCCTCTCTATTTTCTACTAGCCCCACCTACACATTTTCATTTACATTGAGTGTGAATAATTAATAAGATATATTTCCTCCCACATTTTCAGGTATTAATAAGCAACTTGGCAAAGAGTTTGGGTGGTGGGATAGGAAGATAATTCATACCTCTAACAATCACATCCCCAGCAGCTATTCTTCATTTAATAATTAGTATACATCTATAAAAAAACTAAAATATGTCTATGCTTTCTGCAGCCTACATTATGATTTCTGAGTTGTGTGAGTTTACCAAGTACATTAAGATAGCTTTTATCATAGAAAATAGATTTGAGCTTAGGAAGAGAGGGGAACATATACCAAATAAGTATATCCCAAATTCATACTTGAGTCCTTTTTCCCACTTTGATTATTGCTTATGATAGAAAAGTTCCTGGAATCCTGTAGTCCAGATTACAAGGGATGATATTTCCCATTCCAGAAATATGATTGGTATATCACCATGTTATCTCCTTCAGCTATGATTTTTTTTCCTTTTCAGTTGTACATACTAATCACATACTCTCTTCACTTTCTAATGGTATGTAAATTATATCTGTAGCAATGTCTATACAGGGCCAAAGCAAACAACCAATCCTGTCAATAAATCAGTTAATTCAGTGACAAATTAAATGTTTGACAACTAATATGTAAATAAATCTATTATTTGACTTTTCATATATCACCTAGTTGAATTCAATAAGCACATATTAGGTGCCTGCTAAGTACAAAGCATTTCATTACAGGGTACTAGGGCTAAAAAAAAAAAAATCAGTCTCTGCCTTAAAGATCTTAAAAGTCCAATATGTCCTGGGGGTTGAAGGAGAAAGGAGTTACAACATGTGTACAAATGGATATTATACTATTAAAAAGAAGAGACCTAGACAAAATGGTTCTAAGAAATCTTATTATATTCATATAATCTATGTTGCATATTTATGATTATAGCTAGCAGAGACAGCTAAACGTTCTTAATAGGAAGCACCTTCAGATATAAAGCCTAAGATCATTATTCTAAGTCAATAAGGATTAACATAAATCTTGGTCACTTGTAGAAGTATCCCATGTGGACAAATTCAATTAAATAATTTAACAAATTATCTGTTGAGCACCTACTATGTCATAATTGTATTAGATAATGGGATTACAAAGACCAAAGTAGAAACAGTGTCTCCAAAGAATTCATGTAATACTGAAGAAAAACAACAAAGAGCTCAATGTTGTTCTTGCTCATTTGTTCTCTGTTGTGTCTAACTTTTTGTGATCCTATAGACCAAAACACAACAATTCTATCCATGAGGTTTTCTTGGAAAAGTTAATGTATAAAGGGCTGAAATTCTGAATACGTGCACTAGAATCAGACAACCTAGCACTTAAGGCTAATTATCTATTGGGCAATACTCTATTAGCATATGCTTGGAAAATGGCCTTTCTCACTATTCTGTGCTGGCTCGATCTTTTGATGTGTACAGATAATTGTAGGAGGGATTGGGGGATGGAGTAAGACAAGCATGGGTCACTTTGGCTGTGGACAAGGAGGAGAGAGGAGGTTGTGGAGAGCTTGTGGAGTTTTTATCCATCTCCTTTACTTCTCCCTCTAAAGACCAAGGACTTTTGCTTATCCTGACTCTGGCTGATTCTAAAGCATCCAGGGTGCTAACCCGGACTTCACATTAATGAAGTGGTTTTTCATCTTCATTCTCCAGTGAAGAGCTTGATGGGTTAAATTCTAAATCTATACAAAGTAATTTCCAGGGAAAGCTCTAAGAAAAGGAAAAATCCATATAGACTTCATGTAGGAGCTGAAACTTGAATTGAATTATAAATGGAATTGGACATTAGCTTTGGGAGATATCTCTCGGTCATTGATTTAGCCAAGAAGAGACATTAGAACTCTCTGAGCCCAAAATCCATGTTTCGTAAATGAAGAGATTAAGGATTGAGTGACTTGCCTAGAAATACTAAGTAGATGACCTGTCCCAAGTTCTAAGGTCCCTGGCTCTAGATCCATTTTTTTCTATCCTACCACATAGTCCCTGGATTACAATAGAGGGTATTAAATGTATCCCAAAAACTGAGCACCCAAAGGATGAAATGCCCACAGTTCTACACCATAACATTCTTAATTCCTTCAGAGTTGAAACCACAGTTTTATCATTAAATGAACTCATTATCTCTCCTTCTTTATTCTTAATGCTTTTCTCCTATGATTTTAGTCTAGACTCCTCTGAAGGTCAGTCTCAGAGAAAAGTTTGTGTGTACATGATGAGACTAGGATACTTTCCATGTCTCAACAATAAACAAGATTTTGCAAAATTAGACTAAAATATAATTACTTTACCATCTGTAAGCTAATTAATTATTTCTATATGTCCCAAGTAATGTTTTCAATAAACAAGGAACAGTAGTGTTTGGCATGGAGTCTAGAAATAGAGTCAATGACCAAGCAATCAGTGCACCTATTATTGCCAGAAGAATCTCATGATATTAAGGGACCTCCCAACTCACAAACTTGCATCTGGATATTCATTCACCTAAGATCAAGGAAGAATAAACACATGAAACTGAAGTGTCATGTGCTCATGGACAAATGGAAACCAGATGGGGGAATGCAACTTGCTGCTGCTTCCAGGCTCAATAGTTCTTAGTAGTTCTTGCCTCAGTCAGGATCAAAATGAAAAGAGACTGTGAAATCTTCAGAACATCCCTTCAATATGAAATGAGTTATACTCAGTACTTAGTGCAGGACTCAATACTCAAATGCTTAGTTCTTAAGATCAATTCCTCTAGACCTTTAGCCAATTAGAAAACTCTATCATCACACAGAACCAGCCTCTAATTCATGCATGGCTAGAAACAGGTATCTAAAGTTTCAAACTATGGATTGGAACCATATGGGAAAATATCTGTGTATGTTCTATTTAACCTATCAAAAGGACATATGTGTACATGCTCTAAAGCAGGGCTTAAACTTTTTTCACTTGAGTGTTCTTGCCAACCCTGCCTTAGGTGGTATATGACAGCCATAAAGAACTCACAGCTAGAGCTATACTTGCATCTGTAAATACTGATTCACACTCAGAGGGTGTCACTATATCCTAAGAGTAGGCAGAGAATAAAATTGGGTGCAAAAAGAATTTCTCAGATCAGGTTTGTTTCCATAGCCAGTAATCAGGAGTTGACTTTGGGTCTAGATAGCTGATAAAAGAGTCAACTACTATTTGATTGGGATGCTTCTTATATAGAATGTCCCAAAAGTCTTAGAGTAGTTTTAAGTTTCTAAAGTACTAAGATTTTTGGGATAGTGTACAAAATTGTTGCCTTCTAGAAGCCAAAATTGGTCTCAAAGAACAGGCAGGCCTTAATTCATATGTGAATCAATGATAGTAATAACTCATATTCATATAGCATTCTAAGATTTACAAAGTACTTTCTTCACTAAACATCATGTTGTTAATAATGAAAATAATATAAGAAATACCTTCATTTTTATGAATTAGGAAACTGAGGCACAGCAAGGTTGAAATGAATTTCCAAGATCACAAGATAGTAAGAATAAGAGGTTGCATTCAAACTCAAGTCTCTTCTTACTCAAGATTCAGCCATCATTTGGTGTTGTCCCGTGCTAGCACTATGAAAGAATCATAGTATTTCTAAATAAAGGGAAACATCAATGAAAATCTAACTCAATGCACAAATGAAAAAATAAATTTCTCTATAGAATACTCAACAAGTGCTCATACAGCCTTTGTTTGAAGCTCCTTTGAGTCTAAGGAATTTACTCAGAGTAAGAAACTATGTAAAGCCAAAATGATATGTGACTCAAACTTAGCACTAGAAATTTGTATGAATTTCCACAAAACAGGCAAAGGCAAAATGCCCGATTACAACCACACATGGTTGTGAGAATTTTCAAAGGAAAATTCCAAGAAGCCAAAAGTCTACTATTGCCTTTGTAGTTACTTGAAAATAAAGAAACCAGCTGGGATCCCTTTATTGTGCATCTGAAAGTTTAAAGCAGTGTTGTAACCATTATTGCTTTTTAAATGAACAGATAAATAAATTTTCTTTTTAAGAATTACAAAGTCATGTATTCTCAAAGGAGCCAATATGATGTACCATATGGATATCTGTTTTCCTATCTAAAATATCCTCAGAAAATGATATCATTTTAATTTTATATATAATAGTAGAATATCAAAATTGAAAGGAGGTCTTGTAGTCCAAACCTTAGAAGATCAAAACTTTCTTCTATAATCTCTCTAACATATGGTCACCCAGTCTCAGTTTGAAGGCTTCCAACAAAAAGAAAGTCATCCGACTCCCAAAGTAGGTCATTTTATTTGGTACAGTTTTAAGGGCTAGGATTTTTTTCTATCATTAATCCAAAATATGACTATTTTCTATGCATTATTACTAGTTGTGTCCTTTGGAATAAGCATGCCTCTTTATCAGTCTTCAAAACTTTGGAAACAGTTATTACACCCTCTCTAAGCTTCTCTTCTTCAAGATAAATACTGCTCAATTATTTAACCACATCTCTTATAAAATGGTCTTTAGGTCCTTTTTAATTATATTCACCCTGTTCTTCCTATAATTATCTTCCTATAATGTTCTACCAACTCAAGATTTGTAATCTTTTGGTTAGCTTTCTGGAGGCCATCAGGAATGGGTATGCAGGAGAGCCACCAAGAAGCTGGTCAAGTCTTCTCTCTCAAAGTGCAGGAGGCAGGAGAGCCACCAGGATTGTCTCTATATTGAAGTCTGACTGAGTCTGAGAGCTTGAGCTCCAGCTTCCAGTCCTCTGTCTTCTCTCTCTCAGGCTGAGTTTCTCCCCAGGTTATATACTCTATTACAATTACATCATTACTGTATACTTAGTATAAGCCAATCATTATATCACTAGAGAAGCATTATTTGTTGTAAGATTAAATCAATCATACTGAATTAGAGAACTCACATGCTAAACTAGATAACCATTGTCTTATCAATTCCACTAAGTTAACACCTTGTTGTATGAATTCTTCTTTCAAATACATTTCTCCAGAATTCTGGTCCATTACATCTACCACTTGACTTTGTTTTAGAACATAGATAGTCACACCCTTCCTGAATTTTCAGGGAGTTGAGAACCCCAAAAGAAGGTGATTATCCCCTTTCTGACTTCTCAGAAAAGGGGGTAAAAGCACTAAAAGAGGAGGTGATCACGCCTTCCCTGGCATCTCAGGAAGGAAGATAAACACACCAAAGGGAAATGGGGAGTCAAACCAGATTTTATTAACAGGTTTCTGAAGGGTCTCACTTGAAACAGGTATACATAAATCCATCAACATGAGAGATATTACACAAGCACATAGTAATATAATGGAAGCTACTAGTGATGTATCAAACAACATGAATCAACATGAGGAATTATACATGTCCATAAGTCCTAGAAATAGTCCAAAACCAATCTATTGTCCATTACTTCATGTGTCAGGGAATCCAATGGTTCCTGCAAGTGTTGAAGTCCTGTATGGAGTCTTATCATGTCTAAGGGAATCTAGTGGTTCCTGCTGGTTTTGAAGTTCTGCAACAGTCTTATCAACAATTTCTGATGTTCATGAGTCAATTGCCATATACACTGGGTTAACAATCATGCTTTTTCAATGGCACTTGTAGTCAGAGATGAAACCATCCAGTGTTTCTTGAGTTTTCTCCTTTGTTTCAAGATTTTTCCCTTTTTCTGTCTCTCTCTGATGGACAAAGCAAATATGGCTCATTGGCACTATCTGATTCCTTCTCCATCTGTCAAGATACAAGCACACCCTCTCTCTCAAACAGTTAACTTATCTGGTCCTTTCTATTCACCACTTTCTCTCCATATAATCTAGTGATTATATTGGAGCTGCTTGCACTGGACACTGCCCTTTTGTTGGGTTATAAAACCTGTATTCTTCCCAATTGTAATAATCCCTTTCTCCCATTGGATTGCTTTTTGGCTGATTGATCATATCAGAGTATTGAACTTCTAAAGATTCTATTTGGGAAGTAGGAGGAGAAAGGAAAAGGGGAGGCTAATAGAAGGGAAAACAGAAGAGGTAAGGGAAAGATATAAGAAAGGACAAGGGACTGTAAAAATGGAGGGTTGTTTGAGAGAGATGGTGGTCAGAAGTAAAATGCTGGCGAGGAGGGGGAAAAGGGAAAGTAAAGCAAAAAGTATAACTTGGGGAAAATAAGATGATAAGAAATACAGAAAAAAGTAATTTTAACTGTGAATGTGAATGGAATGGACTCTCCCATAAAATGGGAGCAAATAGCAGAATGGATTAAAAGACAGAATTCTATAATATGTTGTTTAAAAGAAACATATTTAAAGCAGAGTAACACATACAGAGTAAAGGTAAAAGGCTGGAGCAGAATCTATTATGCTCCAGCTGAAGTTAAAAAAAAAAAAAAGCAAGGATAGTAATCCTGATCTCAGATCAAGAAAAAGCAAAAATAGATCTAATTAAAAGAAATAAGGAAAGAAATACATCCTACTTAAAAGTATCATAGATAATGAAGTAATATGAATATTAAATATATATGCACCAAGTGTTATAGCATCCAAATTCCTAAAGGAGAAGTTAAGAGAGTTGCAAGAAGAAATAATCAGCAAAACTATACTACTGGGAGATCTCAATCTTGCTTCCTCAGAACTAGATAAATCAAAACATAAAATAAATAAGAAAGAAGTTAAGGAGGTAAATAGAATTTTAGAAAAGTTAGGTATGATAGATCTTTGGAGAAACTTTTTGGAGGCAAAAAGAAGTATACTTTTTTCATGAGGGGTTCATGGAACCTACACAAAAATTGACCATAAATTAGGGCATAAAAACCTGAAAAACAATTGCAGAAAGGCAGAAATAGTAAATGCATCTTTTTTCAGATCATGATGCAATAGAAATTATATGCAATAAAAGGTCAGGGGAAAATAGACCAAAAATTAATTGAAAACTAAATAATCTTATCCTAAAGAATGAAACAATAAATCACAGACAATTGATAATTTCATCCAAGAGAATGACAATGAGACAAAATACCAAAATTTATGGGATGCCGCCAAAGCAGTTCTTAGAGGAAGTTTTATTAGTTGCTCATTTGCATAATATAAAGAAAAGTTCAATGAACTGGGCATGCAACCAAAAAAGCTAGAAAAAGAACAAATTAAAAACCCCCAAGTAAATACCAAATTGGAAATTCTGAAAATAAAAGGGGAAATTAGTAAAATTGAAAATGAAAAATGATTGAATTAATAAAAAAAAAAAAACTAAGAGCTGGTTTCATGAAAAAACCAACAAAATATAAAAAACTTTCATTAATTTGATTAGAAAAGGGAAAGAAGAAAACTACATTCTTAGCTTTCTTTTCCCCCCTTACCCCACAGCCTTCCTTAGATGTCAAGTAGTCCAATATATGTGAAATATGGTAGAAATATGTCAAATCCAATATATGTATACATATTTATACAATTATTGTGCCACACAAGAAAAAAAGATAAGCAAAATAAAATGCAAGCAAACAACAACAAAAATGGTGAATATGCTGTTGTGAACCCCATTCACTTCCCACAGACCTCTCTTTGGATATAGATGGCTATCTTCATCACTGAACAATTGGAAATGGTTTGAATCATCTCATTGTTGAAGAGAGCCATGTCCATCAGAATTGTCATATAATCTTGTTGTTGCTGTATATAATGATTTCCTGGTTCTGCTCATTTCACTTAGCATCAGTTCATGTAAGTCTCTCCCGGCCTTTCTGAAATCATCCTGTTGGTCATTTCAGGAAGTTGTTACTCTCTCGCATAGTTTCTCTTTTCTTTCCCCATTTTTCTTTTTGTTCTCTTTTAAGATTTTTAATAGTCTCTTCTAGGAGAGCCTTTTGTGTTGGGCACCAGTAATTAACTGGACACTGTCTGCTATTAGTCTCCTCGGGGTTGAAAACCTGCTCTTGTTCTGTATAGAAACTATTGATCATCCTTTTGATTTTTTTACTCATTTTTTTTAAAGCCTGTAGGGTCTGCCTTCAGGACCAGGAAGTTACCAGTTCCTCTGCAGAACAGCCATAGGTGTATGGATGGTAGCTGTCCTGCCAATGGACTGCAAAGAGCTGCAGGGTACAGGAGTGCTCTGGGAAAAAGTTTCCCTGTGTAAATAATTGGGCTTGGGTTGAGCTGTGGAAGTGCCCTGCAAAGAACTCTGCTATGCAGATTAGCAACTGCCCTGGAGGTAGAGGCTGAGCAGTGAAAGTGTCACTAACCAAAGTGGGGCTGTGGGTATTGGCAATTGTCCAGCGAATAGTCCCACTGGGACCTGGAGGGTCTCTGCCCAAGGAAGCACAGTCATACTGCAGAAGTTCTATTGCTCTGGGCCGAGCCCCACACTGTGCAGATTACAGGCTGCCCTGGGCTGCACCCCACTGCCCTGCAGATTAGTGACTGCCCAGTAGAGCCCCATGCTGCAGTCTGTCCTGAGTCACTTCCAGTTTTGGGTGGGTATAGCCAGATTTTGTTAGGTTCTGGCATTTTTAGAGTATCCTCTACCTTTGGCTTTAATTTCTTTGCTGGTCGGCTTTGTAATCAAGGCAGAGCAGTCAGCCTATGGCAGAGTCGTTTCTATAACTTTTCTAGCCACAGAGGCCATCCCCGCCCCTGGTCCGCTCCAGATACTAATCTCTCCTATCTCCCTGCTTGTGCTGATCTGCTCCAGCCCCTCAGGAAAAACCTTTCCTGGTGATCTTCCAGATTATCTTCAGCTGATAAATTGTTGTATTTCTAATCTTTGTGGGTTTTACCAGTCAAGCTCTATTTTTGAGGCTGAATTTAATAATTGGTCTTGAGGGTATGAGAGGAGCTTAGAAAGTCACATGTGCCTTCTCCACCATCTTGGTCAGGAGTTAGTTTCTTTTTCCATTTCACAAATTCTGTTTTTCAGGAAGTTGTTTTTTTTTTTCCATTTTGTCAATTCTATTTTAAAGGAGTTATATGCTTTCATTTCACTAAGTCTATTTTGTAATGAATTTTCTTCAGAAATAAGAATTTTCTTCTTTCTGTGTTTTCTTTTCCAAACCCTCTTGTAAAGTTCTCATTTCCTTTCCCCATTTGTCTTCTAGCTCTCTTTTAAATTATAAATTAATTTATAAATTTTTTTCTAGAAGAGCCTCATGTAATTGTTTTCCCAGTTTACTCTTTCCCTTCTAATATTGTCCGCATTTGTTTTCTTTGTCCAAAAGCTTTTTAACTTGATATAATCAACATTTTCTATTTTGTGATCAATAATGATCTCTAGTTTTCCTTTGGTCACAAATTCCTTCCTCCTCCACAAGTCTGAGAGGTAAACTATCCTATGTTCTTCTAATTTATTTATAATATTTTTCTTCATGCCTAAATCATGAACCCATTTTGATCTTATCTTGGTGTCTGGTGTTAAGTGTGGATCCATGTCTAGTTTCTGCCATACTAATTCCCAGTTTTCCCAGAAGTTTTTCTCAAATAGTGAATTCTTATCCCAAAAGTTGGGATCTTTGGGCTTGTATTGATCACTACCTTAAAGAGATTTTATGAGGAAAACCCACAGGAAACCCTATATCCAAGAAAAAAATTTACAAGCAACAACAGCAATGAAAAAAAATTAAATTTAATGGAACCACAATTAGAACACACAATTGAAGCAATTCTTAGGTTCCTACCTTACATTTATCATATTGATGAAATTCACAAATAAAGAAAATTAAAGTTGGAAGTGCTGTGGGAAAAGAGATACATCACCTTAAAAGGTTACAAAGATCTAGTGAAGACTCAGACAAAGGATGAGAATGAATTCTTTCACAATTAGCATTTCTAATATTTGCTTGTCATCCCTACCTTAAAATAACTAAGTTTATTGAATAAATTGTGAATCAGATAAAACAAGTTATCACATAGGTGTAATAAGATCAGTCCATGGTTTCCTGCCTTTAAATTTGTGTTTTAATCTGAAGCAGAAAAACTTTATCATCAATGGCCACAGATAGTCAATGCTGAAAAGAACTACATTTTCATAATACCCTTTTGTAAGTTCCAGACTAGTTCCCTGGAGGCCTCAGGATCACCCAGAGTCAGGATGAGCAAAAGTCCTTGGTCTTTAGGGAAAGAAGTAAAGGAGATTGACAAAACTGCCACAAGCTCTCCACCAATCTTCCTTCTCCTTGTCCTCCTGCAAAATGAGTCTGGCCTGTCTCACTCCACCCCCTAATCCCTCCTAGGATTATCTGTACCAAAAGATTGAGCCAGCACAGAATAGTGAGAAGCTCATTTTTCTAAGCATATGCTAATAGAGTTATTGTCCAATAGGTAATTAGCGTTAAGTGCTTGGTTGTCTGATTTAAGCACACTTTTTAAGAGTTTCAGCCCTTTACACCCTCTAATTCTTCTTATAAGATGCTTACTCAAAGAGGCTCAGTAACTCAGTATAAAAAGTATTGGATTTGGTGCCAGAACATGAGGGTTCAAATCTTTGTATTTTTGTTAGTTCCCTATATGACCTTGAACCATCTCCCCTCCTTGGGTCTCATTTTCCTAATCTATAAAAGAAGGGAGTGGGAATAGGTAGCTTCTAAAAATCACTTCCAGTCCCCACTCTTGGATCCTATGATCCTTATATTTTCTCCAACTCTTTTTGACTAGCTGGTCTTCAATTTTCCTTATCATTTCATCATTAAATTAGTCATTATTTACCAGAAAAACATGGGTATTTGCAACTATTATTCCAGATTAATGATATACTGTTCCTAGATTTTTAAACTATCTTTCCTTTTAAAAAAAATTTCCAATCATCTGTAGCTTCTTCTTTTGGACAAGAATGACAGTCTTCTCATCTCCCAGGCCTGTAGTTGTGTGCATACTCTGTAGTCTTGGTGATGACCATGGCTCAGAAAGTAGTTTACACAGAACACAGGCTAATATCTTTATTCAACTTACTCAATGGTGCTTGAATTACCTAATATATAAATCTGGAAGAAAACCCAGTCCTGTAAAAGTAAATTTAAAACATAAAAATAATTCAAATCAGTTCTAACACAAGAAGTGATTAGAATTCAACAGCAAAGAAGTTAATGGAAATAAGGTATTTAAAGGAAAAATCAATTAGACAAAAATGAACTACATTTATATTCAAGTTAGTTCATATACTTACCAAACTCTACATGAAATGTATTTAAATATTTATGTTGGCCTCAACATTCTACCTGCCTACTCAGAACTTTAACCAATTTCTCAAAGTAATCCAAGCTTTGGGTGTTTATGATTTAAAGCATGCTAAAAATTAATACGCAAAAACTTTAAATTGAATCTTTCTAATGTCTTTGGAACCATCATCTTAATTGCTAAATTTCTGAGAGCCCAAATGTATCTCCTAACTCCCCATGATCACCTGCCACCAAGCCTTCCAAATAATTGCTCCCACCCATCTCTGTTATCTTGCCAGCTTGATGTCACCATTCTGCAAGCCCCAAGTTGCATTCACATCAAAAGACTGGATTCCCACGCCCTAGACTGCCAAATGTAAATGTATTCCATGAAAGTGCATGAGTCATTTGCTCTCTCTGGGCTTAATAGACACAGCTTGATATACAAAATAAAGATAAGAATACTCACCATGAAGGCAATTTTTGAGAAGTTAGCTGACATGGCTGGGAAGACATTAATCACACACAGAGACAAAACAAGACATTCTTAAGAACAGTAAGAAGAAGATAGAATTGTTAGGTAACTATTTCAAACCAAATGACTAAACATAAGTAAATGAGGCCCTAATATTTACTACCTACATGGCCTTAGGAAAAATCATTTAACATCTTTGGAACACAGCTTTCAGCAAGGAAAATGTGGAATTACAGATCCCTGCCAAATCTAAATGATCTTAAGGTAGTTATTCTCTGCTTAGAATTCAACATTTACTGCTCACATATAGTAATATACTGTATTGCCAAATTCATGACAGCTCAACCATAAATTGCTCACCTTTCAACTCCAAAGAGTATTTCAGAGTTTACCCTCTAACAATTAGGTGCCACAGACAGAGACTATGAAGGGACTATTCTTACCAATTGCCAGATTACTTGTCCAGAGATTTAGAATCTATCTGGAACATTTTACCTGACATTTATTTGTTTGTTCAATTATTTTTCCATTTCTTATTTTTCTAGCTATTTTTCATTTTATAGTAATCTTCAAGGTAACTTTACTTCTCCTGAATTGACCTTCAAATATTTGGCTTGGTGGGCCTCTGAAGCCAACCAGCTTCATCTCCTAATTGGGCTTCTTTTAATGTGAATACTAAATCTGTGCATGGGCAAATGATAAAACTAAACCTAAGTGAACAGATCAGAAAATATTGAGGGTTGTTGTGTAGAAGAGAAATACCAAAGCTTTGTTATTGTTGTCAGTGAAACCCTGATATTAAGTAAACCTCAACTGCCATGAAACACATTACATGAATATTTCTTTCATTTTCAGGTCACTACCAGAGAATACTTTTTTATATAATTCTAACTACAAACCATGTTTTGAGACTATGGAAAACCTTAATAGCATTGTGTGTGTGTGTGTGTGTGTGTGTGTGTGTGTGTGTGTATTTCTCTGTGTGTGTATTATCATATGTATCTGAATGATGGACAAGCTATAAGTTCTATTTTTGAATTTTCACTTTTAAATGGTGGTAAAAAATACTTGAGTGCTTGTTTTTACTGAAACCCAAGTCTAACATTTGACTTGAACAGAAACCTAGTATTAAGGCCATAACTGGACTTTCTTAGTTATTGACATATTCACAAAATAGAGGAAAATAATAAGAAAGTAATTATAATTAGAAAATAGACAAAAAGCAAGACAAACTGTCAGAAAAAAGCTCTAATCAATAAGCCAATATATTTCAGCTGAATGACCTATTAGCCATTCCTTTTCCATGACATTCCATCTCTTGAATCTATTATATGAAAGTGTGAAAACCAGAACCCTCCTAAGACATGTCTTACTTTACTGTGCTTCTCAAGAATTTGACCTTATTTTAAAGGTTTGAAACTAAAGTCAGCCTATTGAAACTATGGGGCCTTATATAGTAGCACATATACCTGATCCCTGCTTTTCAGGGACACTGTATTTTGTTTATCTGTTCACAGGGAGGGAAGGAGGAAGAAAGGGAAAAAAAGAGAAGGAGGAAGGAAGGAAGGAATCATTAATTTGGATAATATAGAGTATTCAATTAGATCTCTTTATTTTGTCCATATTTACTCATTAATATATTTTAATTGCATTATTTCAAAAGGGTAAAAACAATGTCTTTCTTTTAACATTTTTAGTTCATCTTGAAAATGCAGGTAGATCAGTTTTTAAAAGTAACCATCTAATCATTATCTGAAGTTGTTTGTATCTACTTTTCCTATACTATTAATATTTCAAAATATCTTATTTTTAGTCAAATCTATCTGTCTGAAAGCAGAACAAAGAAATCACTTATAATTAGTGTCTGTATGTCTTTTTTTAGTTTATTTAGCTTTTCCTTTATATAGATGCTATTGTAATTGCTACATAAGCAGATTTAATGTTGAAGAGTTGAATGTCATTCATAAGGCAATAAGACCTTATAGTTAGGTTTATAGTTTCATCCCATAGGAAAAATAATTAAAATGACTAAGGATATTTAACCTGAAGAAAGACATGGGTGATGGGGGCATTAGGGCTTTCTACATATTTAAACTGATACAATATTATGAGATTGTTTAAAGAAATGTAGTTTCTCTGTCTCTCTTTGGCACGATTTATTTTTATTATTTCCTTTTTGAAATTGTGATTGCCACTCCTATGCATCTTGTCTAACTTGATGTATAATTAATTTTACTTTGACAAACTGTTCCTAACTTTTATATGTTATAAACTATAGATCCCTAAGCATAAGGTTTTATCTTCCTATGAATGATTTTAACCCTTCAATATTCTTTTTTTTTTCAATAAAAACCTCTTTATATTCATTTTGTGTTGCTTTGAAATGACAGAAATTAGATGATGGAAAAACCCAAAGGAGACAAATACAACTGAAGAGTACAGTGTCTCTCAAAAGTTCTCAGTTTTCAGAGGAGTCTATGGATGGGAAGAGAATAAGACCTATATAGATCATCTACTGTGTAATTTAGTGAAGGAGTTCAAACCTAAGCCCAGGCAGAAGCCAGAAGCAGTACACGCAAGACCTCAGCTCACCTCGTCAAGGGACTGAACCCACTTTCTTTCCTAAAGATCATTTCCTGTAAGTTCTAGATCTTCTTGAATGTTATCATTCTGCAGATCTTCAGGCAACCCACATCCTTGCCATGCTCCCATATTCTATTCTGACTCTTTCTCTTTTTTTTTAAAATCCTCACCACTTTTCTCCTTCTAGGTTTTGTACTTATCATTCATCAGAATTGGGAAATCAATATTAGTCTCCTCCCTCTTTTCTTTGTGGGATTTTTCAATTGCCAATTTACCTTAACTCTTCCCTATCTCTGCTTTGACTTTGTCTAAGACAGGTTTGTAGCTTTCTGGTTTGCTTCAACTTTTCATTCCAGGACCTCCAATTTGAGCCTAATGTAGACTTCTACTGCTTTCTCCATTGCTTCCTGATTGAAATTATAACAGTAAAATTTTTTTCTAACCCCATATCTGTTTTCCTGGAGAATTTGGGAAGTCACCTGTTAGCTCCTCAGCTCCTCCAAAGCATTGAGGCATAATTTTACATCCAGATTGTCAAATTCAGCATAAAAGTTATCTCACTGGGCAATTTCTTTTTTCTTTTTTTTTTCATTAGAAATAATTTCATCTAATTATGTGACAAAAAAAAATAATGTAAGTAAAATGAATATTCATTAAAATATTTTTATTTCTTTGTTTTGTTCACATTATTTTTCCTTTTTTCACATTTTTCCTTGTTTCCTTTTTTTAAAGATTTTTATTTTCAAAATATATGTATAGTTTTCAACTTTCACCCTCACAAAACCTTGTGTTCCAATCCCCCCCCCACACTTCTTCTAGATAGTAAATAACACTAAACAAGTGCAATTCTTCTACAGATATTTCCATAATTATCATACTGCACAAGAAAAAGCAGATCAAAAAAAGGGAAAACTGAAAAAATGCAAGTACACAACAAAAAAGTGAAAATACTATGTTGAGATCCACATTCAGCGTCCATAGTCTTCTCTCTGGATACAGATGACTCTCTCCATTATAAAACCATTGGAACTGGCCTGACTTACCCTGCTATTGAGGAGTCATCTCCATCAGAATTCATCATCATATAATTTTCTTGTTGCTATGTACAATGTTTTCTTGATTCTATTCACTTCATTTAACATCAGTTCATGTAAGTCTCCAGGTCTCCTTGAAATCATCCTGCTGATCATTTCTTATAGGACAATAATATTCCATAACATTCATATACTATAACTTATTCAGCCATTCTTCAACTGATTGGCATCCACTCAGTTTTCAGTACTTTCCCACTACAAAAAAGGCTCCTACAAATGTTTTTATATATGGGGATCTTTTTCCCTTTTTCATGATCTCTTTGGAGTACAGGCTCAATAAAGACAATGCTGGATCAAAGGATATCCACAGTTTGATGGCCCTTAGGCATAGTTCCATATTGTTCTCCAGAATGGTTGAATTAGTTCACAACTCTATCAGCAATGTATTAGTGTCCCAGTTTTCCCACATCCCCTCCAATATTTATCATTAACTTTTCCATCATATTAACCAAACTGAGAGGTGTGTAATGATACAAAGTTGTCTTAATTTGCATTTCTCTAACCAGTAATGATTTACAGCATTTTTTCATATGACTAAAAATGGTTTTACTTTCATTTGAAAATTGTTCATGTCCTTTAATCATTTATTTATCAATTGGAAAATGACTTTTATTCTTTTAAATGTGAGTCAATTCTCTATATATTTTAGAAATGAGATTTTATCAGAATACTTGTATGTAAAAAATATTTTCCCTGTTTACTGTTTCCTTTCTAATATTGTCTGCATTGGTTTTGTTTGTACAAAGTTTTTAACTTAATATAACCAAAATTATCTATTTTGCATTCCATAATATACTCTAGCTCTTCTTTGGCCACAAATTCCTTCCTTCTCTACCAGATCTGGGAGGCAAACTATCCTTTGTTTTTCTAATTTGCTTTTAGTATCTCAACTCTGAATCATGAACCCATTTCAACCTCATCTTGGTATAGGATGTTAGGTGGGGGTCAATACCTAATTTTTGCCACACTAATTTTCAATTTTTCCAGCAATTTTGGTCAAGTAGTGAGTTCTTATCCCAGAAGCTGGAGTCTTTGGGTTTATCAAACACTACATTACTATAGTCATTGACTATTATGTCTTGTGAACCTAACCTATTTTACTGATCAACTCCTCTATTTCTTAACCAGTACTAAATGATTTTGATAACCACAGCTGTATAATATTGTTTTAGGTCTGCTATAGCTAGGCCATCTTCATTTGAATTTTTTTTTAGTTAATTCCCTTGAAATTCTTGACCCTTTTTTCTTCTAGATGAACTTTGTTAATTGTTTTTTTTCTGGCACAGTAAAATAATTTCTTGGCAGTTTGATTGGTACAGCAATGAATAAGTAGATTAATTTAGGTTCACTGAGCAATTTCTGCAGCTTCTCTTCCATTGTTCTTTTTTCTTTTCAATCTTTTTCTCTGGAAGCACTTCTGATTCTCCCTGTCTCACTCTACTTTCTCCAGCTTTGCTTAGGACTTCTCTGGGCAGCTTCTTTTCTCCTTCTGGTTAAGTTTTTTTGATGGCTCTAAGGTTTGAGATTATAGTGTCTTTGCTGATGTCTTCACTTCCTTCTCTAGCTTTGGTTCATGCATCAGAATGCATGGTCATAGCCATTATTGCCTCTCTCCTTGATTAGCTCATCATTTTTTACCTCAACCTCACTATTGTCCCTATCAGGATGCCTCCTGACTTTTGGCCCTTTCTTACTGCCCTTTTTCCTCCTTTAATATTAAATATCTTTCTTAAAATTGGTATATGTAATTGAATATCATACCCCAGATATGTTTGAAGCAGTATGAATAGCTAGATTATCCCCTTTCTCAAAATGAACATTATGTCTTTCTTAACATAGAAAAGACTCTTGTAATTTCAGTACACTAAGCACTTTAGAATCATTGGGGATTTTTTTTGGAGAAACTGCTATCTAAGACAAGCTTCTGAACCTTGCATTTAATTTTTTTCAGGATCTCAAAGGACTTTTATTTTTAATAGCTTTTTATTTTTCCAAATATATGCAAAGATAGTTTTCAACATTCACCTTGGCAAAACCTTATGTTCCAAATCTTTCTCCCTCCCTCCACCCTTCTAAATATATTCCATATTCATCATTCTGGGCAAGAAATGTCAGATCAAAAGGGAAAAAACATGATAAAAAAAAAAAAACAAACAAATATCACTCAGAAAAAAGGTTAAAATACTATGCTTTGATCCATATTCAGTCTCTATATTTCTCTGGATGATGATGGCACTTTCTATCACAAGTGTCTTGTTTTAACTTGAATCTTTGCATTGTTTAAAAAAGAGCAAGACCATCACAGTTGATCATCACATAATCTTGTTGCTACTATGTACAATGTTCTCTTGGTTCTGCTCACTTTAATTAGCATCAGTTCATGTAAGTCCAGAGTTTTCTAAAATCAGCCTACTTATCATTTCTTATAGAGCAATAATAATTCCATTACATTAATATATTATAACTTATTCATCCATTCACCAACTCATAGGTATCCACTCAATTTCTAGTTCCTTACCATTATAAAAAGGGCTACTACAAACATTCTTTGCACATAGGGGTCCTTTTACATTTTTTATGTTTTCTTTTGGAATACAAATCCAATAGAGACACTGCTGGATCAAAGGGCATGCAGTTTTATATAGTTTGAACTTGCTCTGCAGAATAGTTAGTTCAGTTCACAACTCCAGCAAAATAGCATCAGTGTCCCAGTTTTCCCACATTCCCTCCAACATGTATCATTATCTTTTCCTGTTATCTTAGTCAATCTGAGAGGTGTAAAATATGAATATATATATATATATATATATACATACACATACACACACAACATATATATATGATATAAAAAATGAAATCTTGATATTATCCCAATTAAATTCCAACATATTTTATTCAGTCCCAAATACTAGTCTTTCAATATCTTTTTACTATCTATACTCTATTATCCACTATTTAATTATCATCCTCCTCAAATTCAGGTAATTCTTTAATTTGATAAGCTATCTGTGTCTTTATACAAATCAACAATAAAAATTTTTGCTTCTATGGAATGCTGAATATATCTCTGTGATATTTCACTAGAGCCTTTCCATCATGTTGATATCAAATTATTAATGATTATTCTTTCAATCTATCCAGTTTCTAATCTACTTAATTGAAATACCATTTGTCTTTGTTTCTTCATATTTTCTAAAATTATGTAGTAATAAATGTTGCTGGTTATTAATTAAAAGTAAATAAAATATACAGAGAATCCCCTTAATATGCAAGTTTAGTTTTCATATCAAAAAGTGAAATAGTTCTTTTATTGATGACTACATGATGACGCTTTGATATTCTTCCATTTTTAATAACATTATAAAGTTAAAGTTTCTGCATTTGTTTTTTGATACACCAAAATACGTTATATGATCATTCTTTTGTAACTATAAATAGTACCTAGTAAATGAAGGATTTTTCTTAAAAGAATATAAACAAAATAACAAGTTCCTTTCATAAATTGCTATCTATGCTCAATTTAGATAAAATAATTGAAATTTATCTTTTCCAGAATATTTAGATCTGTCCTGTGATACAATAGCCTACCAAATTTGAAAGAATTTCTTTCCTCACTTTGCCTACATAATACATTTGTGCCTCTTCTTTGATCTAATTGTATTTTGTAGCTATTTAGTTTTTTATATTTTCCTTACCTTGCATTAGTGTTTTATAAGAATACATCTATACTCTTTAAATGACCTTACATGAATTTCCTGAATTTCAAAAATATTGTCCCTTTCTCTGCCTTTTTCTTTTATCTATAATTTTTCTTTCCTAATTATAACAAAGGATCTTCCTATGTTTCTGAATTACTCATAACTAAAGTGTAAGTCTACATTAAAATAGTCGTAAATACTCTGCAGCATATAAGTAACTGGCATTTTAAAGTTATTTGGAGTTCTTTTTTTTCCCTCATTTCTTGTGTCTGCTGCATTTGTACTTCAAAATCTTGGAGTTGCTCTGATATTTGTAAAATTAATCACAGAAATAATTAATTCTTGTAAAAATAATTTTTATAATTATGGGCAGCTTTTGTAATTTTTTTTGTTATAAATTATTTTCCTGAGTATTTCTATAGTACTTCTACACTCTACTTCCTTTTAATTACTGTTAAGTAGGAAACAAAGATTTTCATGCCTTAATAAATGAGTTATGTCCCACTGACTGATTAAAATATTTTTTCTTTGACCTAGAAGCCATAGAATATAGTGATATCATTTGTAAATAATCTGAACATAGAGTTACTTTCTGCTAGTTCCTTACTTACAATTTATATTAAACTTTTCTTTTTTTCTCTAGTTAAAATAATTTAGAACAAATTTTCTTTCGTGATGTCTTGAAACATTGTACTTAGATTTTTGGTATATGTTCATTAAATGCTTGTTAAGACATTCTATTTTCTTCCTTAAATAATTGATTTTTTTTCAAAATTTTCTCTAAGCACTCTAATTTCACAGCTTATCTCTTTAGTTACTTAAATTTGTTGAACCTTATGGACTTTTTAGGGGTTTTTGCAATCTCTTTTCCAAGGTTGAGATTATAGTTGTTACAATATTATTTCCTTCTCCTTTTGGGGAATTTCTCTTTTCATTCTTTTATATTATAGTATTTCTTTATTGTTTTGGAGCTACTTTTAGCTTAGTCATTTCTTCAGTCTCTCTGATGTGTTTTTCCCCCTGTGGTATTTTCCTTGTGAGCTTTTCTTTACTTTCCCCTTTTTTCATTGTTCTATTACTTTACATGCAATGAAAGGGAACTGCACTTAGACATAATCACTCATTCAAACATCTTTCTGGAAGTTCACATATGGCATTACTTTAAGAACACATTTTGACACTTCATGTAATTTCCTCTTTGGTATAGATTAGAACCACTCTCCAATAGGTCCTTATGTAGGCATTCAAACCACAATAATGGAGAATAATTCTACAAGAACATTCCATGTCCATAGTTAATATAGTGATGTAGTGGTTGAGATTTCTTTTTTTAATTCTAAGGAATAATTATAAGAAAGTAAATTGCCTGTTGGGAGTTTTCTTTATTATTCCAAGAGAAACTGAATAATAGCTAATGTTTGAAACAATCAGGCTATTAGTAGAATTCCAGCCATTCTTGTGGATTCCTCCAAAAGCTTAGATTAGAGGGGATATACTAAAAAATGAAATTTAATATAACCAGCTAAAATAAAATTCAAAAGTCATATTAGGATGTGAGTCAGATTATTTTTAATGGTGCATTTGATTCATTTTCTGCCTTCTTTGTTAACAAAAAAAAAAATGATTCTTACATTTTAAAAAGTACCTCAATTTCATAGTAATATTATTTCTTCATAATTGTTTTCATTACCTCTTTATTCATTTATTTACTCACATTTGATATGAGCATCATATTTTAAATGATCTTTCCAAATAGGTTTTTAATTTCTGTTAATTTTCCACTCAAATGAACTAGGGAACTAAATTGTCTAAAATCAAGAATATTGCCTATTTGAGTTTATATTCCCTGCAGCTCATTAAATGGAACATCCTAAATTTAGTTTCCCAGAGAATGATTTTAAATTGACACAATTTTCTCAGTAAGAAAAAAAAAAGTTGTAAAATCATGTTCCCCATAGAACACTAAACTTTTAAATGGAGCTCAAATTATGTAAATATTTCTTTAATGGAAACTTCTAAATTGAATAAGAAAAGGCAACTTTCCTATTTCAAAATTATCATTTATATGTATTTCTAAAAATATGGAATGTGCTACCTTTGCCATCATCCAGTCATATAATCTCTAGCCAAGTCTTTGTAAACTCTCAGATATATTCTTTAATAGTTTTCAGAGTCTATACCTTGGAATATCTTCAATCAAATTTTCTTGGGGCAACTTAATATTGTTTCATCTCCATTCTATGAGGAGGCTTCTTTAATTAAGTTCTAATTTAATTAGCACTGAATGAACTTTGATGATAGTGATTTTTAATCATAATTAAGCTTTTTTGGGAACACAATAAAAATTTATTACAATATTTCTTTTTGTATTGTAGCCTATATTTTTCCAAGTCAATAGGAATGGTCTGATAGAAAGAATACCTTTCTTGAGATGGAGTTCTAAATTCAAATTCTACCTTTGATACTTATTAGGTCTGAGATCTTGGCTTGGTCATTTACTTGTCCTATAAAATGAGGGAATTAATCTAAATAGTTTTTGTGCTCTTTTTTATGATGTTAGTTATTAATGAATCTTTACTTTCTTTTTTCTTGTTCTTTTTTTTATTTAATAGTATTTTATTTTTCTAATTACAAATAAAATACTTTTCTACTTTCATTTTTGTAAGATTTTGAGTTCTGATTTTTTTCTCCCTCCTTTATCTCTCTTCTCCCCAACATTTCAGGCAATCTGACATGGGTTATACATGTACAATCATTTTAACATATTTCTATATTATTTAAGGTAAGGAACAGAAATCAAATCAGTAAGGGAAAGCAGAAAGATAGAAAAAAGAAGAAAGAAAGAAAAAGAAAGAGAAAGAGAGAGAGAGAGAGAGGGGGGGGGGAAGGAAGGAAGGAAGAAAAGAAGAAAAGAAAAAAGAGGAAAAGGTGAAATTAGGATATTTCAATCTACATTCAGTCTCCCTACTTCTTTCTCAGGATGCGGATGGAATTTTCCATCACAAGTCTATTGGAATTATCTTAGACCACTGTATTGCTGAGAAAAGCTAAATCTGTCAAAAGTTGATCACACAATCTTATTGTTACTGTGTACATTGTTTTCTTGGTTCTGCTTACTTCATTTAGCATCATGTAAGTCTTTCCAGGATTTTCTGAAATCATCCTACTCATCATTTCTTATAAAACAATAACATTCCATTACATTCACATACCATAATTCAGCCATTTCCCAATGGATGGGCATCTACTAAATTTCCAATTTCTACCATCACATATGGGCTTTTTTTGCACATATGGGCTTTTTTCCCTCTTATTATGATTTCTTTAGGATATAGACCCAGTAGTAGAACTGTGGGCCCAAAGGGTATGCAGTTTTATAGCCCTTTGGTCATAGTTCCAAATTGTTCTCCAGAAGAATTGGATCAGTTCACAACTCCTCCAACAATGCTATAGTGCCCCAATTTTCCCACATCTCCAATATCATATTTTCTTTCATCTTAGCCAATCTCATAGGTAGTATCTCAGAGTTCTTTTAATTAGCATTACTTTAATCAATAGTAATTTAGAGCATTTTTTTTTCATATGACTATAGATGACTATAGATGGTTTTAATTTCTTTATCTGAAAATTGTCTGTTCATATCCTTTGACATTTATCAGCTAAGGAAGAATCTTTTATTTCTATCCTAATATATTCATAAACTGTCTTGATATTTTTTAAAACTTATCCTTTTTCTCTGAGATAGCTTGTTACATTCAAGATAAAAAGTATACTAGACTAAGGTAATAATAGCTAATAATAGCTAACATTTATATAGTTCTTATAATGTGTCAGGCAACCTACTAAAATTCTTTATAATTATTGACTTGATACTCACAACAATTCTGAGAGGCGGGTGTTATTATTACCTCCAATTTTTACAAAGGAGGAAATTGAAGATCATTACTAAGTATCTAAGGCTAGATTTTTATGCAAGTTTTCTTGATTCCAAATTCAGTGTTCTATTTACTATACGATGTAGCTGCCCCGACCTGGATTTAATTATTTTTGTTGTTCAATTGTTTCAATCCAACTTTTTGTTGTTGTTGTTCACTTATGATTCCATTTGGAATTTTCTTAACAAAGATACTGGAGTGGTTTGCCATCTCCTACTCCAGCTCATTTTACACATAAGGAAACTGAGCAAAACAGAGTGAAATGACTTGCCCAATATCATACTGGTAATAGACCCAGTGATCTATCCACTGTGCCACATAGCTCTGTTTAAATATTATCTTTGTTACTTGTTAGGTGTGTTACCTAGTATAAGTCATATAATCTCTCTGCTTCTGCAGGTCCTTTTCTAGAAAATAAAAATGATGATGATAATAACTTCCATGGACTTTTACATGTTAAACTGACTTGGACTCATATCTAAGTATGTCAAATCTGACTATATACTTGGTGTTTTAAAAGAAGCTATGAGGACTATCCTACTGTTCTCTCCAATACTGCATGGATCCTGGCTATTTGAGATTATGGTAACTTGTAAAATGAGCAAATGTAGAGATATCTCTACTCCAAATGTTCGTAGAAATCATCTGTGCCCAACCTATGGTAGAAGCTTGTATTGGTCTGATCAGCTATAGATGGTGACCCCAACATAGTGATGTCATTTTGGTCTTCTTTGTAAAGGAAAGACAACCGGTCTGACCTGCAAAGGAAATATAGCTACTAAGATTGCTTATAAAAGTAAGTGATTTACAAGGTATTGCATAATTTATAAGTATTTGAAACAGAATTCAAACTAGCTTCTTAATTCTAAAATCTTTCACAATACTAGTTTCTAACTATTACCAGGAAAGGATAATTCTAATTCTAATAAATTCTAATAAAATAGACAAAATAGAAGTGATAATGGCAGTACCTAAGCTTTTTAAGAGACATGTGAAATGACATAATCTTGTCTCTGAAAATCAATAGAGTTGAGTTGTTTCAGGAGTACATGCTCAAATGATTTCAGAAAGCCTTGGAGAGACTTACATGAATCGAATGCTAAATGAAATGAGCAGAACCACGAGATAATTATATATAGCAACAACAAGATTATATGATAATCTACTCTGATGAATATGGCTCTCTTCAACAATACAATGATTCAAATCACTTCCAATTGTTCAGTAATGAACAGAAACAGCTACACTCAGAGAACAATGGGAAATGAGTATGGATGACAACATAGCATTCTACTCTTTTTGTTATTGTTTGCTTGCATATTTGCTTCTCAGATTTTTTTTCTTTCTAGATTCGATTTTTCTTATGCGGCAAGATAACTATATAAATATGTATACATATATTGGATTTAACATATACTTTAACATATTTAACATGTATTGGACTACTTGCCAACTAGGGGAGGGAGAGAGGAAAAGGAGGGAAAAAGTTGGAACATAAGGTTTTGCAAGGGTCAGTGTTGAAAAATTACCCATGCATATGTTTTGTAAATAAAAAGCTACAATTTTTTTTTAAAAAGAGCACATTCTGGTTCACACCCTTATTTGCCCATGCCCAAAAGGAGCTCTAACAAATGCTGACATAATCAAACATCCAAGCTATTAAACTGAAGAAGATCAGGATCACTAAATGGGGGTAGGGAGGAGGGGAGAGAGAGAGAGAGTGGAAGAAACTTGGAATGAAACCTGAGAAAGAGGGGAAACTCTCCATCTTCTACCAGCTGTGAAATTTGCTAAAATCTCTAATCAATTAGCTTACCAGGATTCCTAGAACTAGTATACCTACAAAGCTGAATCATACAAAATAACAATTTAAATATTTAATAAGGATCATAAGAATACAGGTGAAGTTTTAACTTAGAGAAACATACCAAATTGCATAAATAATGAGAATTGCTACCTTAACAAAGTACAAATCTATTAATTTCGATGTGCTAAAACATGATTTCTTTAATAAAAATTTATGAAATATAAGGCAAAGAATTATTCCTAAAAAGAAAATAATCTTTCCCATAAGTTAATGGACATATCTAAAATACATTCATATTGCACCTGCCTAGGAAAAACAGGCAAACAGAAAGCAGAAAATAATGTAGCAGAACCAAGTGTATCTCACTTTCTCGTTTTCTTAGTACAGAAGAGCTTCTTGAGTTTTATATGAAGACTGTTTCATCATAAAAGAGGGGAAAGGACCCACATGGACAAAAGTGTAGTGGCAAGGAACTGGAAATTCAGTGGATATTCCTCAGTTGGGGAATAGCTGAATAAGTTATGGTATATGAATGTAAGGAAATATTATAGTTCTAAGAGAATGATGAACAGAGTGACAGCTAGGTGGCACAGTAGATAGAGAACCAGCCCTGAAGTTATGAGGACCTGAGTTCAGACACTAAACACTTCCTAGCTGTGTGACCTTGGGCAAGTCACTTGACCCCATTGCCTCAGCAAAAAAAAAATGATGAGCAGGCTAATTTCAGAAAAGCCTGGAAAGACTTAAATGAACTAGTGCTAAGTGAAATGTGCAGGACCAAGAAAACATTGTACATAGAAACAAAAAGATAATGTGATGATCAACTGTGATGGAATTGGTTATTTTCGACAATGAGGTGATTCAGGTCAATTCTAATAAATTTGTGATGGAAAGTGCCAACTCTATCCATAGAGAGAACTACAAAGACTGAATGTGGATCAAAGAATAGTATTTTCACCTTTTTTATTGTTTGTTTGTTGAGTTTTTTCCCTTTGTATTTTTCACTCTGGGTCTGATTTTTCTTGTGCAGCATGACAAATATGGAAATATCTTTAAGAAAATTAATTTTAGCCTATATCAGATTACTTATTATCTTGGAGAAGGTGGAGAAAAAGAGAAAAATATGGAAACAGAATTTTGCAGAGGTGAATGTTGAAAGCCATATTTGCATGAATTTGGAATAATGAAATATTATAATAAAAAATAAAAAAATAAAAGCTGTTCTCAATACCAGCCATTTAAGAAGACAGAACAAAAATATATGAGTAGGTTTTTCAGGCTTCTACATTATTTGTAGCCAGCAAGGGATAGAGAAATAGGAAATAAGATCAAGGACAAAACTCCAGAATTCCTACCTATTATTTTTTTTTATAAAATTAGATCACTAGTCTCTTGTCATTTTTGCTCCTCAGCTCCACCTTCTTAGAGATGCCATGCTAATCATGTTGGAAGCTTTGCCAAGAAAAATACTATTTGGAATGGGGAAAGGATGAGGGGTTTATATGCTTACTTCACAGAATTATTATAAGAATCAAATGAGATATTATATCAGAGTCACATTGTGGTCAAGATTTTCTGAACTCTGAGGCAGAAATACCCTAGAACCAGCAGATTTCTCTGACAATGATTCCCCCCCAACCCCCAGTAATACATCTCCTGATTCTAGGATATTCATTGTAACTGAGCCCAATCTCTAGGTATAATTTCAAAATGAATAGGCATGAAGATAAGGAATTCCCATGTAAAGAAACTTTCTCAAATAATAAAGATTGGTAATTTCTAGTCAACTTGTAGTTAAAGATCTACTATGTGCCTAAGCACCAGGAATACAAAGAAAAGTCAAAAAAAAAAAAATCCAGCCCCTGTTGTCAAATGGAAGACACAATAGGAAAGCAAGATGAAGGACTTGACATTCTTTTCCTTGATTCTTACAATCTCTCAAAACTTTCTAAAACAGAAATTGTGTGTCAAAAATAACGCAAGTGCTGCTGTCTCCATGATCTGGGAAACCAAAAATCCAAAAAAAGATAAAAATTTTATAGACTAATACTTATGTCAAACTTACTTATCATTCTTTCCCCTACTAGGCTGCCAGAAACAAGGCTACATTAAATATAACACATGGGCTTGCAGCAAAATGCAATCCTGTTTGGAGTCCCTCTCTCTCTCCATTGCCATGGATATACCTCTGTCCTTACTCAGCATCCTCCCATGTTAGGGGATTCACTTTTTGCCCTCCTATGTCCCTAATCAAAGTAAGATTTGACAGGAGTGGCACCATATAAATTAGAGTTTCTTTTCCAGTGTCAGCATAAACTAGCTCTATTTTCTTTTTAATTTTCTGTCTGAGTTGAGTCAATCTCTATCACTATTTTTGGGTGAAGGGGAAAGTGGAGTGGATATTCAAGGAAGAATTTCTGCCTAGTTTGGTTTGGGTTCTCGTGGAGGTGGAAGTAGTTATGGGACTGGTACTAAGTAGAATAGAATAAGGAAAAACCCCAATATTGTGATTGAAAATCTTTGTAAGTTCCAGCAATTTTTTATTTTCATCATTTTAAAATATGAGTTAACATTTTAGGGCAAAAATCCTTTTTAAAATATGGAGAATATATTTTTAAAGTCATGATATTGAAAGAAATTGAGCATTTAAGATCAAATATTGATCTTATTGAATCTCATGCAGGTTTTAACTTTTCCTTTAATTTTTTTGCATTTCATAATGAAAGCACAAATGAGCATGGGATTTACATTAAATGATAAAAGATATTTATCTGATTTTTAAAAGTGTTCATTTTCCTTTTAAAACATTTGTTAGACTTCCGGTTAAGATGGCGGAGAGGAGGCACACAGCTGTGTAAGCTCCGCGCTTTCTCTCACTATCCATTTCAGCCTCTGAATTAATGCTTGACTGAAAAAAAACCCCACAAATAGTTACCAAGAGAAGCTATCCTTGAGATTCGCCAAGAAAGGTCTGTTTCTACTGGAGGGCTGGGAGGGTTTTAGATCGGGCGCAGGCTGAGGGCAGTGGCAGCGAGAGCACGGGAGCAGACTGGAGAGGGGTGGGGAGTGATTGCAGCCGTCTCTGCGGGGAGAGCTTCGCTACAGGTTTGGATACCTTGCCCTGGCAGCAAGTCAGCAGCCCAGCAGAGAAGCTAAAAACACCGGAGGTGAAGAATACAACCCCAAACAGCTGGAGTCTCTCGGGACCTGGCCGCTCCCCCCTCCTTCCCCCCCCCCCCCCCCACAGTGACTCAGCACGCTCTGGGATCTCAGAGCGCAGGCGCAGCACAGTAGGGCTAGTGCCTCACTGTTGCCCCCCCTCCCCCGCAGTCTGTAGAGAAAGGTCAGTAACACCACCCAGCCCCTCCCCCAAAGAAAGACTCCAGTTTTTTCTGTTTTTCTTTGCTAGTTTGTCTTTGATTATTAGACAGAATGAGTGAGAAACTGAAGAGGACTTTAACCCTTGACAGCTTCTATACAGATAGAGAGCAGACTCTAAATCCTGAGGAGACTAAAAACAGACTGTCTCCAGGTGAATCCCCAAAGGAGGAGATCATCTGTTCCTCAGCACAGATGAACCTCATAGAAGTAATTAAAAAGCTCTCACAAGGGAGCTAGAAGAAAAATGGGAGGCTTGGCAAAAGAGCCTGGAGAAGTCAGTTAAAGAGAGAGTGGATAAAGAAATAAAATCCTTGAAAAATAGGATTAGTGAACTGGAAACAGAAAATAGCTCTCTAAAAAACAAAATTGGCGAAATGGAAAAAAATTCCACAGAACAAAAGAACTCAATGGGACAATTAGAAAAAGATTTTTAAAAAGTGAGTGAAGAAAATACTTTACTGAAAATCAGAATTGAACAATTGGAATTGAATGACTCGAGGAGACAAGAAGAATCAGTCAAGCAAATCCAAAAAAATCAAACAATGGAAAAGAATGTAAAATACCTTCTGGGGAAGACTACAGACCTGGAAAACAGATCCAGGAGAGACAATCTGAGAATCATTGGACTCCCAGAAAAACATGATGAAAAAAAGAGCCTGGACACTATTTTCCAGGAAATTATCAAAGAAAACTGCCCAGAAGTCATAGAAACAGAGGGTAAAATAGACATTGAAAGAATTCATCGATCACCCACTGAAAGGGATCCTAAAATCAAAACACCAAGAAATATAGTGGCCAAATGCCAGAACCCTCAGACGAAGGAAAAAATATTGCGAGCGGCTAGAAAAACCCAATTCAAGTATCAAGGAGCCACAATAAGGATCACCCAGGATCTGGCAGCATCCACATTAAAGGATCGAAGGGCCTGGAATATGATATTCCGAAAGGCTAAGGAACTTGGTATGCAACCAAAAATAACTTACCCAGCTAGACTAAGCATCTTTTTCCAGGGAAGAAGATGGACATTCAACGAAGTAAGCGAATTTCACTTATTTTTGATGAAAAAGCCAGAACTTAAAAAAAAGTTTGATCTACAAATATAGAACTCAAGAGAAATCTAAAAAGGTAAAGATTAATCTTGGGAACTATATTTCGGCTATAAAGATGTATAAAGAATACATGTATACCTAGTTCTAGAAACTAGATGTGGAAAGGACATTGTACCAGAAAAAGGGTAAAGTGGGGGTATTACATCTCATGAAGAGTCATAGGAAACCTATTATATCTGAGAGAAAGAATGGAGGGGGATGAATATAGTGCGTATCTTACTGCCTTCAGAATTGGCTTTAAGTGAAAAATCTTAAGACATATTCAATCTATGGTGAAACTTCTCCCAACTCATTGAAAAATGAGAAGGGAAAAGTGAAAAGGGAAGGAATAAGCTAAGCGGAAGGGAATACGGAAACTGGGAGGGAAAGGGGTAAGATAGGGGGAGGAACTCTAAGGCGGGGGGAGGGATACTAAAAAGGGAAGGCTGTGAGAAGCAAGTGGTGCTCACAAGCTTAATACTGGGAAGTGGGGTAAAGGGGAAAGAAGGGATAAAAGCATAAACTGGGGTTAACAAGATGGCAAGTAATACAGAATTGGTCATTCTAACCATAAATGTGAATGGGGTAAACTCCCCCATAAAGAGGAAGCGGTTAGCAGAATGGATTAAAAGCCAGAATCCTACAATATGTTGTTTACAGGAAACACACCTGAAGTGGGGAGATACATGCAGGTTAAAGGTAAAAGGTTGGAGCAAAATCTACTATGCTTCAGGTGAAGTCAAAAAAGCAGGGGTAGCCATCCTGATCTCAGATCAAGCTAAAGCAAAAACTGATCTAATTAAAAGAGATAAGGAAGGGCACTATATCTTGCTAAAGGCTAGCATGGATAATGAAGCACTATCTATATTAAACATATATGCACCAAGTGGTGTAGCATCTAAATTCTTAAAAGAGAAATTAAGAGAGCTGCAAGAAGAAATAGACAGTAAAACTATAATAGTGGGAGATCTTAACCTTGCACTCTCAGAATTAGATAAATCAAACCACAAAATCAATAAGAAAGAAGTCAAAGAGGTAAATAGAATACTAGAAAAGTTAGATATGATAGATCTCTGGAGAAAATGTAATGGAGACAGAAAGGAGTACACTTTCTTTTCAGCAGTTCATGGAACCTATACAAAAATTGACCATATATTAGGATATAAAAACCTCAAACTCAAATGCAGTAAGGCAGAAATAGTAAATGCATCCTTTTCAGACCACGATGCAATGAAAATTACATTCAACAAAAAGCCAGAGGGAAGTAGACCAAAAAATAATTGGATACTAAATAATCTCATACTAAAGAATGATTGGGTGAAACAGCAAATCATAGACATAATTAATAACTTCACTCAAGAAAACGATAATAGGGAGACATCATACCAAAATGTATGGGATGCAGCCAAAGCGGTAATAAGGGGAAATTTCATATCTCTAGAGGCCTATTTGTATAAAATAGAGAAAGAGAAGGTCAATGAATTGGGCTTGCAACTAAAAATGCTAGAAAAGGAGCAAATTAAAAATCCCCAGTCAAACACTAAACTTGAAATTCTAAAAATAAAAGGAGAGATCAATAAAATTGAAAGTAAAAAAACTATTGAATTAATTAATAAAACTAAGAGTTGGTTCTATGAAAAAACCAACAAAATAGACAAACCCTTAGTAAATCTGATTTAAAAAAGGAAAGAGGAAAATCAAATTGTTAGTCTTAAAAATGAAAAGGGAGAACTCGCCACTAACAAAGAGGAAATTAGAGCAATAATTAGGAGTTACTTTGCCCAACTTTATGCCAATAAATTCGACAACTTAAATGAAATAGAAAAATACCTCCAAAAATATAGCTTGCCCAAACTAACAGAGGAAGAAGTAATATCCTAAACAGTCCCATCTCAGAAAAAGAAATAGAACAAACTATCAATCAACTCCCTAAGAAAAAATCCCCAGGACCAGATGGATTTACATGTGAATTCTATCAAACATTTAAAGAACAATTAACTCCAATGCTAAATAAACTATTTGAAAAAATAGGGATTGAAGGAGTCCTACCAAACTCCTTTTACGACACAGACATGGTACTGATACCTAAACCAGGTAGGCTGAAAACAGAGAAAGAAAATTATAGGCCAATCTCCCTAATGAATATTGATGCTAAAATCTTAAATAAAATATTAGCAAAAAGATTACAGAAAATCATCCCTAGGATAATACACTATGACCAAGTAGGATTTATACCAGGAATGCAGGGCTGGTTCAATATTAGGAAAACTATTAGCATAATTGACTATATCAATAACCAAACAAACAAAAGCCATATGATCATCTCAATAGATGCAGAAAAAGCATTTGATAAAATCCAACATCCATTCCTAATAAAAACACTTGAGAGTATAGGAATAAATGGACTTTTCCTTAAAATAGCCAGGAGCATATATTTAAAACCTTCAGTAAGCATCATATGCAATGGGAAAAAACTGGAACCTTTCCCAGTAAGATCTGGAGTGAAACAAGGTTGCCCACTATCACCATTATTATTTAATATCGTATTAGAAACACTAGCCTCGGCAATAAGAGTCGAGAAAGATATTAGAGGAATTAGAGTAGGCAATGAGGAAACCAAACTATCACTCTTTGCAGATGATATGATGGTATAGAGAACCCCAGAGATTCTACTAAAAAGCTATTAGAAATAATTCATAATTTTAGCAAAATAGCTGGCTACAAAATAAATCCTCATAAATCCTCAGCATTTTTATACATCACCAACATAACCCAACAGCAAGAGATACAAAGAGAAATTCCATTCAGAATAACTGTTGATAGCATAAAATATTTGGGAATCTATCTACCAAAGGAAAGTCAGGAATTATATGAGCAAAATTATAAAAAAGTCTCCACACAAATAAAGTCAGACTTAAATAATTGGAAAAATATTAAGTGCTCTTGGATCGGCCGAGCGAACGTAATAAAGATGACAATACTCCCTAAACTAATCTATTTATTTAGTGCTATACCAATCAGACTTTCAAGAAAATATTTTAATGATCTAGAAAAAATAACAACAAAATTCATATGGAACAATAAAAAGTCGAGAATCTCAAGGGAATTAATGAAAAAAAAAATCAAATGAAGGTGGCCTAGCTGTACCTGATCTTAAATTATATTATAAAGCAGCAGTCACCAAAACCATTTGGTATTGGCTAAGAAATAGATTAGTGGATCAGTGGAAAAGGTTAGGTTCACAAGACAGAATAGTCAACTATAGCAATCTAGTATTTGACAAACCCAAAGACCCTAACTTCTGGGATAAGAATTCATTATTTGATAAAAACTGATGGGATAATTGGAAATTAGTATGGCAGAAATTAGGCATGGACCCACACTTAACACCATATACCAAAATAAGATCAAAATGGGTCCATGACCTAGGCATAAAGAAGGAGATTATAAATAAATTGGAGGAACATAGAATAGTTTATCTCTCAGACTTGTGAAGGGGAAAGAAATTTGTGACCAAAGATGAACTAGCGACTATTACCGATCACAAAATAGAAAATTTTGATTACATCAAATTAAAAAGCCTTTGTACAAACAAAACTAATGCTAACAAGATTAGAAGGGAAGCAACAAACTGGGAAAACATTTTCACAGTTAAAGGTTCTGATAAAGGCCTCATTTCCAAAATAGATAGAGAACTGACTCAAATTTATAAGAAATCAAGCCATTCTCCAATTGATAAATGGTCAAAGGATATGAACAAACAATTTTCAGAGGATGAAATTGAAATTATTACCACTCATATGAAAGAATGTTCCAAATCATTATTGATCAGAGAAATGCAAATTAAGACAACTCTGAGATACCACTACACACCTGTCAGATTGGCTAAGATGACAGGAAAAAATAATGATGAATGTTGGAGGGGATGCGGGAAAACTGGGACACTAATGCATTGTTGGTGGAGTTGTGAACGAATCCAACCATTCTGGAGAGCAATCTGGAATTATGCCCAGAAAAATTATCAAATTGTGCATACCCTTTGACCCAGCAGTGTTTCTATTGGGCTTATATCCCAAAGAAATACTAAAGAAGGGAAAGGGACCTTTATGTGCCAAAATGTTTGTGGCAGCCCTATTTGTAGTGGCTAGAAACTGGAAAATGAATGGATGCCCATCAATTGGAGAATGGCTGGGTAAATTGTGGTATATGAATGTTATGGAATATTATTGTTCTGTAAGAAATGACCAGCAGGATGAATACAGAGAGGTTTGGAGAGACTTACATGAACTGATGCTAAGTGAAATGAGCAGAACCAGGAGATCATTATACACTTTGACAATGATATTGTATGAGGACATATTTTGATGGAAGTGGATTTCTTTGACAAAGAGCCCTGAGTTTCAATTGATAAATGACGGACAGAAGCAGCTACACCCAAAGAAAGAACACGGGGAAACGAATGTGAACTATCTGCATTTTTGTTTTTCTTCCCTGGTTATTTATACCTTCTGAATCCAATTCTCCCTGTGCAACAAGAGAACTGTTCGGTTCTGCAAACATATATTGTATCTAGGATATACTGCAACATATCCAACATATATAGGACTGCTTGCCATCTAGGGGAGGGGGTGGAGAGAGGGAGGGGAAAAATCGGAACAGAAATGAGTGCAAGGGATAATGTTGTAAAAAAAATTACCCTGGCATGGATTCTGTCAATATAAAGTAATTATTAAATAATTTTTTTTAAAAAAATAAATAAATAAATAAATAAATAAATAAATGTTTAAAAAAAACCATTTGTTATTTTGTTGGTATGTTTTTTGATCAATTGGCTATAAAATTTTACAGAATTTAATGATCCATTTAAAAGTGCTGGCAAAGTTATGAAGGGATGTTATCTTTTTTGAAAACGATATGGGTTTATATAAAAACCTACAAATATTTTCCATATACTGTAACTCAGTCTCAAGTACAAGAAGGTAGAAGTAAAAGAAGAATCTACTTAGTATTGAAAAAAAATAGGAGGCAAAGGACTTATTAACAATAATAATTAACTAGAAATATTTTATAAAGTGATTGGCAGTGACTTGCCTTCACTAAAAGACCTCCCAAAGTAGAGGAGCATTATACATGTGGTGGAGATGTTCATGCTCAGTTTTCAGTCAGAGTTGAGAGCTTCTGAGATCCTTTCTAACCCTGCTTTTTGTAAATTAACAAGAGATAAATAGAAAAACTTCCAAGGAGCCTCATAGGCCCTGCTAAGTTTAGATGGCAAAATTTATAGTGTAACAAATTGGCATAGTTTCAGGAATGCTTAGCAACCTTCAAGAGCAGAGACTGAGAAATTAACAGAGTGGGTTCCCTGGGGTTTGGTATTTGAAAACAGGAAATAAGAAAAAAAATAAAGGAACAAGGGTACTATAAAATGATAGAACATCATTAAATGACAAATTATGGGATTCTGGCTAGATAAAGAGATGAATAAAAACAGAATTGGATTGTAATTAAATGTAAATAACAATTCTAGGGAAATAAAATAAAGAGGTTTTAGTTCACTGCAAGTTCACAATATCCCAACAGTATAATATGAAAGCCAAAAAGCTAATGCTATCCTAGGCTACATTAAGAGAGGTATGATGTGCAAAATGAAAGAGGTCATAATATCTCTTCTGTAGAAGTATAGTTGGAGCATTATAAGTATTATGCTCCCATTTATGTAAATACTAAAAAATTCCTACTTTGATCATTTTTAAAGATGAGAATTATCATATTAAGGCAAAATAATATTTATGAAATAGGAGTCAACCAGGGTCCTTAATGGGGACTCTCCCATAGAAATTTTAAGTACCCATTATGTTGAGGCAAGGGGAAGTTACTCATCAGAGAAAGATCTCTATGATCCTTGAGACAGCATGTAGAAAAAAAAATGATAGAAGGAGTCACTTGGAAAACAGGTGGCAATAAAAGTAAAGGAGCTGAAGGAAAACATGGATAGAGGAATCTTGGAGTGTTTCTGAATAACTGGGGCAGATATTTTAACTGTGTAAGGGGCTATGATCTGCTGAGCAGAAAACTATTTCAACCTGTTCTCACACAATGAAGGAGAACTCAGGATATCACAGCAAATAATCTAGAGCAAAGATGAGTCTAGCCCAACATGGCATTAATATCTTTCTGCCTATTCACTAAGAGTGTACTGAAAGGAGACAGAGAGAATGGATGACAATTTTCATTATTTTGTAGGAATAGCACCTACAATTTCCATTGTCATGGACAGTCTTCCAAAGAACAGTTTTATCTATGTCATAATATGTAAGAATTTTATTCTACAGATCAAGAAGTATAGATTCTACCTATTTGCATATGGGGTCAGGGAATAATTATACTACCTGATTTTTTCTTTTAGTTTACATTTAAATTTACATTGTTTGTCTTAAAAGTTTTTGCTATTGCATTATTGATTTTTATATGATCTAAAAACAGTACTGATTTGAAAACCCAGTTATCCAGAATATCCAAATTAAACATGGGAAAAGAGATCAGGGATTTTAGAGTCATATTTTTCAGTTTTCAGATGTCACATAGATAAGTTAATTTTTATAGAAACCAGAAGATTAATGAGTAGATCACACTCCCTTCTCTACTGACAAAATAGAAATTGCTAAAGATAATTCAGGGAAATTGTGGGCTTATTTCCCAATTCTACTGGCAGAAAAATAATTGACCTTTATGGAAGATAGTTTCAAGAGCAATATTTTTGTCGGGGGAAGTCAATTTTCAATTAAACCAAAAAGAAAGAGATAAGACTTTTGCAAGAAATGGATTATGTAGGAAAGTTTCTTCAAAATAGAACAGAAGTCCTTAAGACACAGTAGAAGATGCTTGTAACAATTTGGGAAAGGAAAGCTTTAACTGGGACTAAGAAGAAGGCCTAAGCTTCAAAATGAAACTTTAGAATGAGAATCCAATTTGTAGGAGTTTTGTTTGTTTGTTAGGTTTCTTTGTGAAAGACAGTATCTTAAATAATAGGAATGAAGGAAATCATTTGAGAGGTAGTAGTGCATGCATAATTACTGCATTAATGTAAGTCTGTCTTTATAAATACTTAGAAATTAATATTTAAACTGAATTTTGTATTATATACTATACCGTAAAGGGCTGAAACTCTGAATAGATGCACTGGAATCAGACAACCGAGCACTTAAGGCTAATTACCTACTGGACAATATTAGCATATGCTTGGAAAATGGCCCTTCTCACTATTCTGTGCTGGCTCGATCTTTTGGTGTATATAGATAATTGTAGGAGGGATTAGGGGGTGGAATAAGACAAGCCAGAGTCACTTTGCAGGAGGACAAGGAGGATAAGAAGCTTAGGCCTTCTTCTTAGTCCCAATTAAAGCTTTCCTTTCCCAAATTGTTACAAGCATCTTCTACTGTGTCTTAGGGACTTCTGTTCTATCCTGAAGAAACTTGTCCAAGGACAAGTGGAGAGCCTCGTGGAGTTTCATCCATTTCCTTTACTTCTCCCCATAAAAACCAAGGAATTTTGCTGATCCTGACTCTACCTGATCCAGAGGTTAACAGGGAGCTAATTCGGACTTCACACTATACTACAAGATGTTGAATCAACATAGACATTTCATGTAACATAGACATTCCCCTGAATTTATATAATCCAGCTCATTTATTTTGATAGGCATATTTTTTAAAGTTTAGTATTTTCTTTTCTTATGCTGAAATATCCTAAGCTTGAAAATGATGTAAATAGAGGGCCAATTCAAAATTTTTGAGGGACTAAGATTAAACATGATATTATTTTTTTTAATTAAATAATCCAGGGTAATTTTTTTACAACATTATCCCTTGCACTCGCTTTTGTTCCCATTTTTCCCCTCCCTCCCTCCACCCCCTCCCCAGATGGCAAGCAGTCCTATATATGTTGGATATGTTGCAGTATATCCTAGATACAATATATGTTTGCAGACCGAACAGTTCTCTTGTTGCACAGGGAGAATTGGATTCAAAAGGTAAAAATAACCCGGAAGAAAATCAAAAATGCAAATAGTTCATATTCGTTTCCCAGTGTTCTTTCTTTGGATGTAGCTGCTTCTGTCCATCATTTATCAATTGAAACTCAGTTAGGTCTCTGTCAAAGAAATCCACTTCCATCAGAATACATCCTCATAAAATATCATTGTCAAAGTGTATAATGATCTCCTGGTTCTGCTCATTTCACTTAGCATCAGTTCATGTATGTCTCTCCAAGCCTCTCTGTATTCATCCTGCTGGTCATTCCTTACAGAACAATAATATTCCATAACGTTCATATACCACAATTTACTCAACGATTCTCCAATTGATGGGCATCCATTCATTTTCCAGTTTCTAGCCACCACAAACAGGGCTGACACAAACATTTTGGCACATACAGGTCCTTTTCCCTTCTTTAGTATCTCTTTGGGGTATAAGCCCAGTAGTAGCACTGCTGGATCAAAGTGTATGCACAGTTTGATAACTTTTTGGGCATAATTCCAGATTGCTCTCCAGAATGGTTGGATTCGTTCACAACTCCACCAACTATGCATCAGTGTCCCAGTTTTCCCGCATTCCCTCCAACATTCATCATTATTTTTTCCTGTCATCTTAGCCAATCTGACAGGTGTGTAGTGGTATCTCAGAGTTGTCTTAATTTGCATTTCTCTGATCAATAGTGATATGGAACACTCTTTCATATGAGTGGTAATAGTTTCAATTTCCTCTCTGAAAATTGTCTGTTCATATCCTTTGACCACTTATCAATTGGAGAATGGCTTGATTTCTTATAAATTAGGGTCAGTTCTCTATATATTTTGGAAATGAGGCCTTTATCAGAACCTTTAACTGTAAAGATGTTTTCCCAGTTTGTTGCTTCCCTTCTAATCTTGTTTGCATTAGTTTTGTTTCTACAAAGGCTTTTCAATTTGATATAATCAACATTTTCTATTTTGTGATCAGTAATGGTCTCTAGTTCATCTTTGGTCACAAATTTCTTTCTCCTCCACAAGTCTGAGAGATAAACTATCCTATATTCCTCTAATGTATTTATAATCTCATTCTTTATGTCTAGGTCATGGACCCATTGTGATCTTATCTTGGTATATGATGTTAAGTGTGGGTCCATGCCTAATTTCTGCCATACTAATTTCCAGTTATCCCAGCAGTTTTTATCAAATAATGAATTCTTATCCCAAAAGTTAGGATCTTTGGGTTTGTCAAACAGTAGATTGCTATAGTTGACTATTCTGTCTTGTGAACCTAACCTTTTCCACTGATCAACTAATCTATTTCTTAGCCAATACCAAATGGTTTTGGTGACTGCTGTTTTATAATATAATTTTAGATCAGGTACAGCTAGACCACCTTCATTTGATTTTTTTTTTCATTAATTCCCTTGAGATTCTCAACTTTTTATTGTTCCATATGAATTTTGTTGTTATTTTTTCTAGATCATTTAAATATTTTCTTGGAAATCTGATTGGTGCTGCACTAAATAGATTAGTTTAGGGAGTATTGTCATCTTTATTATATTCGCTCGGCCTATCCAAGAGCACTTAATGTTTTTCCATTTATTTAAGTCTGACTTTATTTGTCTGGAAAATTTTTTTTGTAATTTTGCTCATATAATTCCTGACTTTCCTTTGGTAGATAGATTCCCAAATATTTTATGGTATCAACAGTTATTCTGAATGGAATTTCTCTTTGTATCTCTTGCTGTTGGGTTATGTTGGTGATGTATAAAAATGCTGAGGATTTATGGGGATTTATTTTGTAGCCAGCTATTTTGCTAAAATTATGAATTATTTCTAATAGCATTTTAGTAGAATCTCTGGGGTTCTCTAGGTATACCATCATATCATCTGCAAAGAGTGATAGTTTGGTTTCCTCATTGCCTACTCTAATTCCTTTAATCTCTTTCGTGACTCTTATTGCAGAGGCTAGTGTTTCTAATACAATATTGAATAATAATGGTGATAGTGGGCAACCTTGCTTCACTCCAGATCTTACTGGGAAAGGTTCCAGTTTTTCCCCATTGCATATGATGCTTACTGAAGGTTTTAAATATATGCTCCTGACTATTTTAAGGAAAAGTCCATTTATTCCTATACTCTCAAGTGTTTTTATTAGGAATGGATGTTGGATTTTATCAAATGCTTTTTCTGCATCTATTGAGATGATCATATGGCTTTTGTTTGTTTGGTTATTGATATAGTCAATTATGCTAATAGTTTTCCTAATATTGAACCAGCCCTGCATTCCTGGTATAAATCCTACTTGGTCATAGTGTATTATCCTAGGGATGATTTTCTGTAATCTTTTTGCTAATATTTTATTTAAGATTTTAGCATCAATATTCATTAGGGAGATTGGCCTATAATTTTCTTTCTCTGTTTTCAGCCTACCTGGTTTAGGTATCAGTACCATGTCTGTGTCGTAAAAGGAGTTTGGTAGGACTCCTTCAATCCCTATTTTTTCAAATAGTTTATTTAGCATTGGAATTAATTGTTCTTTGAATGTTTGATAGAATTCATATGTAAATCCATCTGGTCCTGGGGATTTTTTCTTAGGGAGTTGATTGATAGTTTGTTCTATTTCTTTTTCTGAGATGGGACTGTTTAGGATATTTACTTCTTCCTCTGTTAGTTTGGGCAAGCTATATTTTTGGAGGTATTCTTCTATTTCATTTAAGTTGTCAAATTTATTGGCATAAAGTTGGGCAAAGTAACTCCTAATTATTGCTCTAGTTTCCTCTTTATTAGTGGCGAGTTCTCCCTTTTCATTTTTAAGACTAACAATTTGATTTTCCTCTTTCCTTTTTTTAATCAGATTTACTAAGGGTTTGTCTATTTTGTTGGTTTTTTCATAGAACCAACTCTTAGGTTTATTAATTAATTCAATAGTTTTTTTACTTTCAATTTTATTGATCTCTCCTTTTATTTTTAGAATTTCAAGTTTAGTGTTTGACTGGGGGGTTTTAATTTGTTCCTTTTCTAGCATTTTTAGTTGCAAGGCCAATTCATTGACCTTCTCTTTCTCTATTTTATATTTGTAAATTGCCTCTAGAGATATGAACTTTCCCCTTATTACCACTTTGGCTGCATCCCATACATTTTGGTATGATGTCTCCTTATTATCATTTTCTTGGGTGGTTATTAATTATGTCTATGATTTGCTGTTTCACCCAATCATTCTTTAGTATGAGATTATTTAGTTTCCAATTATTTTTTGGTCTACTTCCTCCTGGCTTTTTGTTGAATGTAATTTTCATTGCATCATGGTCTGAAAAGGATGCATTTACTATTTCTGCCTTACTGCATTTGAGTTTGAGGTTTTTAATGTCCTAATATATGGTCAATTTTTGTATAGGTTCCATGAACTGCTGAAAAGAAAGCGTATTCCTTTCTGTCTCCATTACATTTTCTCCAGAGATCTATCATATCTAACTTTTCTAGTATTCTATTTACCTCTTTGACTTCTTTCTTATTGATTTTGTGGTTTGATTTATCTAATTCTGAGAGTGCAAGGTTAAGATCTCCCACTATTATAGTTTTACTGTCTATTTCTTCTTGCAGCTCTCTTAATTTCTCTTTTAAGAATTTAGATGCTACACCACTTGGTGCATATATGTTTAATATAGATAGTGCTTCATTATCCATGCTAGCCTTTAGCAAGATATAGTGCCCTTCCTTATCTCTTTTAATTAGATCAGTTTTTGCTTTAGCTTGATCTGAGATCAGGATGGCTACCCCTGCTTTTTTGACTTCACCTGAAGCATAGTAGATTTTGCTCCAACCTTTTACCTTTAACCTGCATGTATCTCCCCACTTCAGGTGTGTTTCCTGTAAACAACATATTGTAGGATTCTGGCTTTTAATCCATTCTGCTAACCGCTTCCTCTTTATGGGGGAGTTTACCCCATTCACATTTATGGTTAAAATTGCCAATTCTGTATTACTTGCCATCTTGTCAACCCCAGTTTATGCTTTTCTCCCTTCTTTCCCTCTTACCCCCTTTCCCTGTATTAAGCTTGTGAGCACCACTTGCTTCTCACAGCCCTCCCTTTTTAGTATCCCTCCCCCCACCTTAGAGTTCCTCCCCCTATCTTACCCCTTTCCCTCTCAGTTTCCATATTCCCTTCCACTTAGCTTATTCCTTCCCTTTTCACTTTTCCCTTCTCACTTTTCAATGAGGTGGGAGAAGTTTCACCATAGATTGAATATATCTAAAATTTTTCTCTTAAAGCCAATTCTGAAGGCAGTAAGATACCCACTATATTCATCCCCCTCCATTCTTTCTCTCAGATATAATAGGTTTTTTTTGCCTCTTCATGAGATGAAGTACCCCCACTTTACCCTTTTTCTGGTACAATGTCCTTTCCACATCTAGTTTCTAGAACTAGGTATACATGTATTCTTTATACCTCTTTATAGCCGAAATATAGTTCCCAAGATTAATCTTTACCTTTTTAGATTTCTCTTGAGTTCTATATTTGTAGATCAAACTTTTTGTTAAGTTCTGACTTTTTTATCAAAAATAGGTGAAATTCGCTTACTTCATTGAATATCCATCTTCTTCCCTGGAATTCTAGCTGGGTAAGTTATTTTTGGTTGCATACCAAGTTCCTTAGCCTTTCGGAATATCATATTCCAGGCCCTTCGATCCTTTAATGTGGATGCTGCTAGATCCTGGGTGATCCTTATTGTGGCTCCTCGATACTTGAATTGGGTTTTTCTAGCCGCTTGCAGTATTTTTTCCTTCGTCTGAGGGTTCTGGCATTTGGCCACTATATTTCTTGGTGTTTTTATTTTAGGATCCCTTTCAGTAGGTGATCGATGAATTCTTTCAATGTCTATTTTACCCTCTGTTTCTATGACTTCTGGGCAGTTCTCTTTGATAATTTCCTGGAAAATAGTGTCCAGGCTCTTTTTTTCATCATGCTTTTCTGGGAGTCCAATGATTCTCAGATTGTTTCTCCTGGATCTGTTTTCCAGGTCTGTTGTCGTCCCCAGAAGGTATTTCACATTCTTTTCCATTGTTTGATTTTTTTGGATTTGCTTGACTGATTCTTCTTGTCTCCTAAAGTCATTTAATTCCATTTGTTCGACCCTGATTTTCAATGAAGTATTCTCTTCACTCACTTTTTTAAAATCTTTTTCTAATTGTCCAATTAAGTTCTTTTATTCTGTGGAATTTTTTTCCATTTCGCCAATTTTGTTTTTTAGAGAGCTATTTTCTGTTTCCAGTTCGCTAATCCTATTTTTCAAGGATTTTATTTCTTTTTCCACTCTGTCTTTCAATGAGTGGGATGACTTCTCCAGACTCTCTTGCCAAGTCTCCCTCTCCTTTTCCCATTTTTCTTCTAGCTCTCTTGTGAGAGCCTTTTTAATTTCTTCTATGAGGTTCATCTGTGCTGAGGAACAGATGATCTCCTCCTTTGGGGATTCACCTGGAGACAATCTGTTTTTAGTCTCCTCAGGATTTAGAGTCTGCTCTCTATCTGTATAGAAGCTGTCAAGGGTTAAAGTCCTCTTCAATTTTTTGCTCCTTTTTTCTAAGAATCAAAGATAAACTAGCAAAGAGAAAAAGAAAAAGAAAAAACCCCTGAATGGAGTCTGCTTTCTTTTTTTTTTTTTTGGGGGGGGGAGGTGGGGAGGGGGTGTGCTGGGTGGTGTTACTGAGCTTCCTCTACAGACTGCGGGGCAGCAGCAAGGCACTAGTCAGACTGTGCTGCACCTGTGCTCTGAGACTCTGAGAGCATGCTGACACACTGTGGGGGAGGGGCGGCCAGGTCCCGGGAGACTCCAGCTGCTTGGGGTTGTATTCTTCACCCCCGGTGTTTTTAGGTTCTCTGCTGGGCTGCTGGCTTGCTGCCAGGGCAAAGTATCAAATCCTATAGCAAAGCTCTCCCCGCAGAGACTGCTGTGATCACACCCCACCCCCTCTCTGGTCTGCTCAGCTGTGAGCTGCCTTCCATGCTCTCGCTGCTGCTGCCTGCCTGCCCACAGCCTGTACCCGATCTAAAACCGTCCCCTGAGCAAAAACAGACCTTTCCTGGTGAATCTCAAAGATGGCTTCTCTTGGTAACTATTTGTGGGGTTTTTTTTCAGTCAAGCATTAATTCAGAGGTTTGTAATGAAATGGATTCTGAGAGAAAAAAGCGGAGCTTACAAAGCTATGTGCCTCCTCTCTGCCATCTTGGCCAGAAATCTAAATATGATATTATGATGAAGCGTGTTTTCAGTGGAGTCAGTCAACCCAGGCTCAGATTTTGCCTGCCTTGTGCTTCCTATTGCACCCACAATGAGTCATGTCACTTATTTCCTCTTTACTTTTTTCACCTGAAAAATGTGGTGTTCAGGTAGAAATAGATCGTTTCCATTTCTGGATTATTACTGAATATAATTATTCTCAAAAAATCTTTTTTTATTAACTTCACAAGAATACATATTCCTAGAAATCCATTAAGTAAATAAATAAAATGTGGACTTCTTTTAATCAGTAGTCACTTTAAAGATCCAATCTTCTTTAGGAAACTATTAAAAGGTTAGCAAGGTCTCATAATGTGCCTGTTATATCCCAACCATATTTCATATAGATCAATTCAGATTTTGAAAGCCAATAGGACATCTTACATCCCTAAGTGCTTATGATTCCATTTCTTTTTTTTAGTAACATGCTTTCCATCGATACATCTATAGAACAGTTGTGTTTAACACTATAGAGACCTTACAAAACTGAGTTTTATGAGAAAGAAAATTTTGAAGTTTTTACAACAGATTGGCAATATCTCTTGCAGCATGTGTATATCACTTTGTTAAAATTTTTGACCAAATGTTTTTGCTTTATGAAGCATTTGGTGTTTCATTTGTATTCTAAAATTCGCATCATTTTATTCACATTTCATTTACATGCTCTATTAGTTTTAAATAGCTGAAACTTTCATCTTATTGGGCAAGAATACACATTAGATTTCTAGGAAGTGAGGCTATATACCTTTTCAAAGATTAATTTTTCTTCTCTCATTACCACTCATTGGACTGTACAGAAAAAAAAATGGAAGTTGTATTTTCTCATTTAATTCCCAAGGGTCTAGAAAGAAAGACAAATAATATCCTGCAGTTTTCCACATTCTTAAATGTGCAAAACTTGTACTTGTAAAGTACTTGTAAAACTTGTAAAAATTAATAGGAAGAACATCAAAGCAGATTTATAACTAGAAAGATTCTTTATGATGAAGACTGACACAGTAGTAATGGTCACCAGCTTTCTCATTTTAGCAGCAGAAGCTACTCTCCATACTCTCTATTGAGAGCATCTGTTCACAATCAGGAAACATCCTGAAGATAAACTGCAAAGGGAGGAAGTAGGGGCTTAATTTGCTAGTGGCAAAGTTGCTGAGAAGTCAAAGGCAAGGTAGGGGCTAAAGTTACAGAGAATTTCAATACAGATGGAGAGAAAAAAAAGCAAAAGTATCTTTAATGGTGAGTCAGCATCTAGACTCTACAATTTGAGAGGAGTGCTGGAAACATGGAATACAACCAGTGAAGAATCAAAAGAACAAGTGCTTCTTTGACTTAGAGAAAATCAAGTGCATAAACATCACTATTTAAACATGTAAAAGATTATAATAGAGCACAGATATAAATAATACTCTGGTAGTGCCTACTTTCCTAGGGTCCTATTAAATGAAAGGAATACACCAAAAAAAAAAAAATAGTTTATTTTGCAACAGGTATTTCAGAAATGCTTATGAGACCAGAATTTATCTTAATTTCATAGTAGAAGCAGCATAGTCTAGTAGATATTGAGAGCCTCAGATTCAAAAGAATGTGAGCTAATGCCCCATCTCTGACATTGCTGGCTCTGGAACCCTGAGCAAATCAATTGATCCTTTAGGGTGACTAAAATGAAGTTTAAGACTGAATTTCAGAGAAGGTACTTATTGTCATTAGTAGAAGTTCCCAAGACTTCCCCACACCAATAAAATCACATATCCTATCCCTTCTCCCTTCTTCTTAAAAAATTCACTGACAAAAAGATGGTTCCTGGCTCTTTTTCATTTCTTCTGAACAACAAAGAAAATAGGATTGGGCTATAGAATGAGAAGTGGTAATTAAATTTATAGAAAAATTAAGAATAATTGTTTTTCAATTTTAAATATATGTTCTACAGGAGATC